>NC_089838.1:33758259-34358259 GCF_035609145.1 Eleutherodactylus coqui
AATAACTAACAGGCTTATACTCACCTCTCTCCATTCCCCCTGTTCCCCATGCTCTGTCTTCTGCGCCTGTGTTCCTTTACAGGCTGCAGTCCCGCCCAATTTATGGGACATTACAGTCACTTCAGCCAATGACAGAGCTCAGCAAATTAAGCACTGGGCTCTGATATCAGTTGCAGTGCCTATGAGGTCCTATAAACAGGAAGCCTGTAGAAGTGATGTCAGTGACGTCAGAGGGGAAACCCAGAGCAATACCACAGAACAAGGCAGGATCAGGGAGAGCCTATTTGTTAATTTACTGCATGCAGATGGGGTAGACACATCTGGATATAAAATTTTCTGCCAAGCCAATGTCCATGTTAAAATGGGATTTTCAGTGTTAGCACCCAGCCAAAAGATTGAGCCAGCAATTATGGTAGAGCATTTTTACCGAGTGCTAGTCATACATTGCTTCTCCTATGATTTTACTTAAAATATTAATGTAATGTCTTCAAAGAAAAATACGAAAAAATAGAAGAATTGACAAATCTAATTAATCTGACTATAGAATATCCTATCCTCTGTATATCAATCTAAGAAGAAGGAACTATCTAATGGACCAATTTCTCCGAGTTCTCAGTGTAGCAAGGATTAAAATGGGTCTTCCTTCTAATGCTGGTTAACTTCACTTACACCCCTAGCCACGTCATACAGGACGTCATGGTGCTTGTTTTCCCTTCATCTCCTTTCTCATTACTTCACTTTTTGTTTGTGAACCCTTCTTTATTTTCCATCCAAGGATTGCATCTGTCAAAAACGGCATACAAAACCATAGGCTGACATTACCAAAGTGGAAACCAAAGATGCAAATCGTGGTCTTCACTCCAGCAGGTTTCTGTTCACTTCCTGACAGAATAGCATAGTCAACTATTGCTTGTACTGTAGGTCTATGGAGAGAAGAATCCCTGCATACAGCCATTAAAATATGGGATGCAGTCAACTTGATCTTGGCCTCTTCACTTCCATAAGCTTCTTCTGTTTCATACATGTCCATTGTTTCAAAGAATGCTCCATTGATTCAAACAATATAAAGTTAAAACAAATACCAGTGAAAACCCTATCAGCAAATCTCCTCATTAGATAGTCCCAGAACCATCTTATGTTCGAAATCTGAATTTTGATCAAATTTGAACCAAGGCCAAATGTAAAATGTAATCTACAACCAAGAAAAATAGATTATCTTGTCCCTAAATTCTAAAAGCAGAATAAACACTCACAAGGACATTTATTCCAGTGAAAACATTTCTACCTTTATGAAAGTAGATAAATTCTACTTATGTACTTGTGAGATATGGGTGGAAAGTTTGCCCTTATGATTTTCAAATAGAAAATGATATCTTTAATCTAGATTCACTTATGTTGTAAAGCAATTCGGCATTCAGATCCAGACCACAGATTTATTTATTTTTTTTGCTAAGAAATAACAAAATTAGTTTTCTTTCATTCAGTAAAAGACAAGGATTCATTCTGGCATTTTCATATTAAGTTATCTTAGCTAGGTCCTTGGCTAATCCAAAAGGAAGAGCGACCCATCTCTAGAGACACTGTTTTAGGTTCTTACCCTCGTCAGTATAGTGTCCAAAAAGTATGAAAAAACACTGGTAAATGTGGTGCAAACTATGTAAAAAAATAATCTGTTGCATTTTTAATAGTAAATCTGACCCACTGTATCTTCAAGAGACAGTCTAATGTCAGTGGGAAGCCTCTCATCCTAAGGGTGGACACCCACTTGCTATACGATAGCCTTGCGATGCGAGAGTGGGTGAAAACGCATGATAATGAAACCAATGATTTTCAATGGTTTCATTCTCATTTGCAATGTTTTCAATGAAATCTCGCATCGCAAAGAAGAATGGGCGATATCGTCCATTGTCTTCAATGGGGCCAGCGGCAGCAGTGCTAGCCTCACTGAAAACATAGGGAGAATATTGCGTTCCCCTGCCACAGCTGTGATGGCTATGGCAGAGGATTCCTTCACCCTCATGGGGACCGCAGGGATGAAGGAATCCTCTGCCACAGCTATGGCAGAAGTCTGTGATGTTATCCTATTTCTTTCAATGGGATCCGCACTGCTGCAGCGCCATTGAAAGCAGTGAGTTTGCAGCGATGATTTTCGGGGAAGGGCTTGAAATATAAGCCCTTCCCTGAAAATCATAGCAAGCTGTAAAAAAAAGTTAAAAACAAAAAGATTAACTCACCTAGAAAAGCTGTCTACCTGAAATTGGCTTAACGCTCAGCCAATCAGAGGAAGCACTGAGCTGTCATTCAATGACAGCTGGACACTGCCTCTAATTGGCTACAGCGTTCAGCCAATCAGAGGCAGCGCTTTCTGGAGGTGGAGTTTTCAATCCCCGGCCTCCAAAACAGAGAAGAAGACTGCTGGGGCTGCAGAGAAGAGCCGGACGCCTCTTCTAGGTGGGTTAATCTTTTTTTTTTTACTTTTTTTCACAGCTTGCTATGATATTCAGGGAAGGGCTTAAATTGCAAGCCCTTCCCTGAAAATCATCACTGCAAACACACTGTGGCAGAGGATTCCTTCATCCCCGTGATCCCCGGTCACAGCTGTGTCAGGGGAGCGCAATGTTCTTCCTATGTTTTCAATGGGGCTAACGCTGCTGCCGCCGGCCCTACTGAAAACAATGGGTGATATCGCCCATTCTTCTTTGCAATGCCAGATTACATTGAAAACATCGCAAATGAGAATGAAACCATTGAAAATCATTGGTTTCATTATCATGCATTTTCACTCACTCTCGCATCGCAAGGCTATCGTATAGCAAGTGGGTGTCCATCCTAACTGTTGGAAACATGGGAGAAGAGTGAGGTCCAGAGATGACACTGATGTAATACCACACTTAACATCTGAAAATCGGATCGGGAAACCAAGTTGGAGTCTTGTGAGATATTGTGTTTTTTGGGGGGTTTTTTATTTACAAACAAGGGGGAAAAACAAACAACTGATGGTCTTTATAGAAAGCATATTCACACGGTATGGGGGAGATCTGTCATCCTCAAACCCTTTTTTACCATTTGGAGGATGTCATAGATCTATCGAGTGGAATATGAGCTGTAAGGACCTTTGCTGTGGGGAAAAGAGGAATGATTTTGTTCCTCCGCTATTCTTTGCCTAAACGCAAAGCCATCAGTAATTGTTTAGTTTGGGTCTACTTCATTGATAATCCAGGAACAACCACTGGTCTCATATATATTTGACTGTGTTGGTATTACAGTGTCGTGAATGATGAATGCGCAACGCAGGTATCCGGATACAACGGAGCCCATGGAATACCAAAACAAATACAAGGTTTATTTTGAAGGCGGGAATGAAATGAGTAGCAGTATGAGAATAAATATGGAATTTAACTTCACTTCATAGCGGCCTACTGCCGTCTGTACCAACTCAGATCCTCTTCTAAGATACACACAGCAATAAGAAAACTGGTGTTAGGAAAACAGCATGACGTTACTTTGCAGAGATATATCCTATATTATGAAACTGGATAACAGACAGATTATAATTCACAGTCCTTCCTAGAAAAACTTCCACTCACTATGGAAAGTATAATAAATTGCTTGCTTGCTTAAGCCACTTTAGGCCTCCATCTGTGACCTGCGAGCAATGTCCCTTTAAGAAGAAATTGCTGCAGTGCTCTTATATGTATTTTTATAGGTAAGGTAAAAGTCCCCTGGTGCAAGCACCGAGTCATGACTGACTCCTAGGGTTTTCGCGGCATGGTTTGCCATTGCCTTTCCCAGTCATCTTTTACTTCCCAGCATCAAAATGCTGGATACTCATTTTACCGCCCTCGGAAGGATGGAAGGCTGAGTTAACCTTGAACCGGCTACCTGAACCAGGTGGGAAATGAACTTGCAACCTTCAGGTCGTGAACAAGAGCTTAGCACTCTGCGCCACACGGTGCCTAGTATTTATATAACAGGCCTGTTACACTAACTCAGTTCCTATGAGTGTGCACACCCACTATAGCTATGGAGGTCAACCTCACTCACAGTTTGATGCTTGCATGAGAGCCCCTTACAATAGCTTCATCCTTTTCAAATAAATGGGAATGAGCTGTAGTGCCAGATGTTTCTTTTTGGGAAATTGACTCCCACCAATCAATTATTGAAGAACTTTTCTAGTGACAGTCCATCAATTTTCAAAGGGGCTAGGCAAGTTTTCAGTTTATCCTCTATCCACAGCATAAGGGATAAGTGTCTGATCAGTGACGGTCTTGTGTTTCCCTGGATGAATGGAGGGGTAGTTGAACATGTGCGCTGCTGCTCCATTCATCTTTTTTAAGTCTACTGGGGGCTGTGAAACATTGAACTTATCTATCTCCACCAGTCCCATAAAGAAGAATGTAGCGGCAACGTTCATGCCTGACCGCTGATTCTGAACCATTTATCCAGAAAACAAGGAAATAGAGATGAGCGAGCACCCAAATGCTCGAGTCCGCGTTATTCGAGTCGAGCTTTTTGTAAAACTCGAGAGCTCTACTTGAGTAACGAACCCCATTGACTATAATGGGAGACTCGAGCATTTTTGTATGTGGGACGCCGGGTGCAGAGCTTTTTTTTTTTTTCTAGGTTCATTTCTCTCTCTCTCTCCCCTGCCTGTGAGCCAAAAAATTTGCCATTGACGCGCGCTGCATCGCGGCAGGGAGGGGCCAAAACAGGCACGTCACAGAAGGGAGGAGCCAAAAACTGGGGCAGGGTCGAACACGGCTTGATGCTCGTTCGAGTAACGAGCCCCATCGAGTACACTAATACTCGAAGGGCATCAAGCTCGGCAGAGTGCGTTCGCTCAACTCTACAAGGAAATTCAATCTCTTGATCAGTGAAGGTCTCTGAATTTGGACCCCAATGAATTAGACACTTATCCCTATCCTTTGCAATGGGGCTAAGTTGAAAACGTTACACAACACCTTTAAGTCCTGGAGACCTCTATTGCACCACAAATGATGTGCAAAATATTGCATCTTTCCCACACACGTTCTCATATAGCTATGGCGGAAAAGAAATAGATCAAAGGGTAAAATTGTGTGCCTAAGAGGTTACTCCCCATTAATTAAGGATTATAGGATTGCTTTAAAGGCTACTATTTATGGCGCAGAGTGTTGGGACAGCAGAAATGTAGTCCTAAGCTCTCACTCATTACCTAAAGGTTGCGAGTTCAATCCCCGCATGTTTCAGATAGCAGATTCAAGGTTGATTCATCCTTCTGAGGTTGGTAAAATGAGTAACCAGCTTGGTGGGGGATAAGCACTGCAGAATAAGTTGGCGTTATACAAATAACAAGATTTATTTATTTTACATACAGTACATAGTAGCTAGTATGTATGTACAGTATATGAATAGATAAACCTTATACGGGTGCCGTGCTCAGTAAATCTCAACTCCATAAGGAAAGAATGTAAGAAGAAAATGCCTCCTAGGTTATTTCTCATTTTACCACAATGTACAGTTGAAGTGATAGACTTTTTATACTATTATTACAGTTATACACATAGGCAACAATATGTGATTTGAAAACTCCAATATATATGGAAATGACATTTATATAACAGTGTACTGCATGTGATTTGCATCCTGGGGAGGATTTTTAAGCTTGAAAAGCGCTAGCAAGTGACACAGTAAGGGACCATTCTACAGACCAATTGATTTGGAGTGCAAGGCCATTCTTTGCAGGAAGTGTAATGAAGAAGACAGTAGGGTTGAGTGTCAAAAACCTGAGAGACCAGCTTTAAAAATAGACCTTAGACAGGCAGTACAAAGAAGAACATAGACTACAGCATGAGCTAATGAAGAATGAAAAATCAACAGTTTTTAAATCCTGTAAGCCTCCTCTCTATAGATGACTTCCAATCTGTCAGCTTTAGACCCAGAACAATAATACAAGACATGGAAAGATTTTCTCGTGGGAGATATGTCTTCACTCCTTGGCAAATCTATACTAAATTCCTTTTACATAAAATTGCTATTGACATTTTTGTACAAAGTTTTATTTTTTAAACTTTTGTTACAGAAAAAGTTTTAAGAAATGTACAAAATCTGAATTCAACGAAGGAAACTCAAAATTTTCTAGGCAGTTTCCTTGGAGTTATTTGATTACATGAATATCAAAATAAGCAGAAAAATAGGCCAGGTGAGATTTGTATGTAAATGATGGCAAAAGAATCACTGATTGTGTCTTGGAATAAAGTGTGACTGTTCCAAAACTATCACTCAAACAAGAAATAAAATTAGAATAAAATTGTTTTCACGTGGGGGAGGGAAATTTTGCATTCTACGATCACACTATTGTAAAGGAGGCTAATATTAGCCTAGGGCTCCAACAAAGCTAAATATCTGATGGACTTCGCGGCTCCAATGTTTGTGTGCATGGAGTAACCCATGAATTGGTGGCAAAACTATAGCATTAGCACATCTTGAGGGCATCTTCAAAATTTAGCTATGGAAATAATGTTACAAGGAACCTTGTGACGGTCTCAAGGTTTATTTTCTCAGTTTTCGCATTTCTTGCCACTTTCTTATCTAGAAATCCCAGTAACACGGAAATGCACTCTACAGTTTTGGGCACCAGTGCATAGAAAAACATATTGGGTCTTGAGCGGGTTCAAAGGCGGGTAACTAAATGGAGTGGGCAGATTACAATACCCAAAAAGGTTATTAAAATTAAGGTTATTTAGTTTAGAAAAAGATGTCCAAGGGGCGACCTAAAAACTATGTATAAATACATCAGGGGACAATGCAGAGATCTCTCCCACAATCTATCTATACCCAGGACTGTGACTGTAACAAGGGGGCGCCCTCTACATCAAGAGGAAAGAAGGTTTCTACACAAACATAAAAGGGGGTTCTTTACTGTAAGAGCAGTGAGACTATGGAACTCTCTGCCTGAGGACGTGGTGATGGTGAACTCACTAAAAAAGTTCAAGAGGGACCTGGACGCCTTTCTTGAGTGTAACAATATTATGGTATGGTCTCTGATTACTTCAGGAGCGTCATAATCCAGGGTTTTGTTGTAATTAAAATATAATGAGTCAAGAACAACTTTTTCCCTAAAATGAGGTAAAATGGTTCTACCTCGTGCTTTTCTACCTTCCTCTGGCTCAACACTACAGGGTAATAGACTGAACTGAATGTACACAGGTCTTTTTTCAACCTTGCAAACTATGCTACTGTGTTACTAAATAGTGGGTTACTCCATGTCTCAGTGGAGTCCTAGTCTTAATTTAAATACCGAATAGAAGAAATTTTGCATTGGAGAGAAAACTGTGGATTTGGCCGACATATAGCCCTTTCCAGAATTTGTGGCACTTGATAATAAGCAAATTAGGACCCCCAAATGCCACTCTTTAGTCAATTTGTCTCAGAATTTTAGCCAATATAATACTACTATATAATGCCAAGGCAGTATAGCTATCTACACCCTGCACCAATGGTCCCCAACCAGTAACTTGGGAGCCACATGTGGTTCATGACTCCTCACTCTGTGGCTCACCCGTAGAAGCCCTGAGTTATGACCACATGTATATGACATCTACTTGCAATTCAAACTACATTAACAATATCACTGATATATCCAGCACCTAGAAGGAGTTGTGTTGCTGTAAAACTTAGCATGCAGTTACACCTCAGGCAGATATGATTAGAGTTGCATCATGATTAGCTGAACGATGTTGCCACCTAAAGCCCTAAAATTTGTTCCACCTTTGTCATACTAGACCTTTTTTCCACTTGTGTAGAGCTTGTGGAACACTAGACACCTCTAAGATGCGAACAAAGAGATTTCGCCGAGAGTTTGAGAGGGGGCGTATTATTGGAATGCAAGAAGATGAATTGTCCATCACCTGGGTCATTCTGATCAGACTGTTAAGAGGTGTTAGGACCAGGGAATGCATGAGGGCATGCACACAAGACAAGCAGGCTCAGAACTTCCTTGACAGACCACCAGTAGACATGATCATCTGATGGTCCTACAAGCAGAATCAGCTTCAACTGATTAATTGTTTGCCATCCAGAGACAGGTAGCACCATCATCACAGGCCCCTGTGTCTGTCGGAACCATTTCCATGTGCTTGGCTGAAGGACATTTGGTCTCATAGCACCCATTACATGTACTGCCTTTGGCACTCACCCACCATCGCCTCCGTTTTCAGTGGTGAAGTGAATGATGAAACTGGACTGCTATAGACTGAAACTAGGTTGTCTTCAGTGATGAATCCAGGTTTAGTTTGGGTACTGATGGAGTCCTAGGGGTGAGCACCTCAATCTTGCCTTTGCTGTGGAGCGGCACATTGTCCCCACTGCTGGTGTGATGGTCTTAGGGGTTGCCAAATACACCAATTGGACACCCATAGTAGTGGTACGAGGAACAATGACAGCTTGTGTTCCTCTCATGGCAGCTTCCAAGTGGCATTTTCTAACAGGATAATGCTCAGCTGCACCCAGCAAGGGTGTCACATTAATGTCTTCACAACATTCCACACTTCCATGGCCTGCCCAATTGCCAGATTTATGACTAATAGAACATTTATAGAATAATCTGGGGCATCAGCCTACGTGTTTGTATGATCTACAGGCTCAGTTACAGCAAATGTGGACTGATATGCCGCAGGATACGGAACCTTTATGGCTCCATGCCCACCCATATCACTTCTTGCATCCAAGCTGGAGGCAACTTAACAAGATGCTAGAGCCACCCTACAAGTGTTTCATTTTCGCAATAAATTATCCTTTTGCTCTGATATTGTAATCACTTACTTCAATCAACATTTCAATCACACATAGAAAGTTTAATTCGATTCCTACAACTCCTTCTAGGTGTTTGATTTTTTTTGACACTGAGTGTAGTTCACACTTAATAGGGCAAATTAATTCACAAATAAGGCCAACATAAACCGCTAAATAATAATGAGTGGTTTTAGTTTGCTCCTGGGGCTTCTGCCCTCTGGGTCCCCTGGACCAGAGGTGTAACTTGGAGCTCCTGGGCTCCAATGCAAAATCTGTAACAGGGCCCCCAACTATAATGCTTTATTCATAGTACTGGGCTCCCTACATGAAGAAGAGAGGCCTTATGGGCCCCCTAAGTCTCCTGGGCCCTGCATCCCCTATAGTTACGCCAGTGCTCTGGACAATTGCCCAGGATATCAATCTCAAAACCAGCTCTGAGCATGTAACATGCTGAAGATATTTAGTTTATTGTAACTATATTAGCAAACAAAATAACAAAACATCCTTTTTATCATCAAAGTCATCATTATGGATGAATAATAATAAAACAGCAATTATTTAATGTGGAGCAGCAAATATCTAAACAACATTCCACTTTGAGTTCATTTTATTTGGTAGGTTCATTCGTTTTTAGCATTAATTTGTGATTTACCTTTACCAATATTTGTAGGTTTAACATGATTCTCTCTTCTCTATGTATTCTATTCCAGTGAAATTATGAATGTGTGACTTAAACCTTTGGAATACAAATTACATGGAAAATTTAATTTAAGAAACTGTCCAACAATAGATTATTTGAGACCGTTGTGTGCTCTATATGATTAATGTTGCAATTGCCTTAGAAATATTCTGTGTGTGTTTTGGGAGATCTTTTTTTTCTTAAAGTTTACTCAAGTTTATGCCAATTGAGCTTCTTGTCGCAAAGCAGAACATTGCAGAAATCTCTCTCAGATACAGAATGCAAGGAAAACCAGGAACATTTTATATCTAATGTTTCTATGAAGCTCTACTCCATGCTTGTTTTCTCACTCGCATGCTCTGGTAAAATCACCATTTGTTTGCAGATGCTCTCACCTCTTTCTGTAAAGGAAGCCCATCTATGATGTCCATATGCTCTAGTTGTTAGAACCAGCAGGGATTCTTGTTTCGTATAGTCATCTCCTGATGGCTGTGATTGGTTCATCAAATGCTGGCTCTGATTGGTTCTCAAGCACCGCGGCTCAGCCAATCTGAGGCAGTGCTTCCTGGAGGTGGGTTACTTCAAACCAGGAAGAATTGCCTGAAGACAAGTGTCGAGGAGCAACGGAGAAGTACGGCAGCGGCTGTTAGGTGATCACGGCAAAAGAACGCTACAAAGTTACGCGACTTTGTAGTAACTCAAATTTGCACAGAATACAGATGCGATATTGCTTGGATTTTCTCGCGGCGATATCGTGTCACCCGTGTGGAAGCAGCCTAAACCCAATATTTCTTGTTTACTTCTAGTATCTAGACTTGTTCTGATGGATACAGTGCCATCTTAACAGCTTTATGGGCCCCCAGGCAAAGCAGTATACTGGAGTCCCTATGATAACTACTCACAGGAATAAAGCGGATACGTTAATAACCGGCGACCTAGACCGCAGAACCAGAAATCTGAGTCTCTATGGTCCATTTTACTCTTCCACTGTAGACAGCTCTTTCTTCATAGTGCCAGGCTACTTTACATTAGAAAGTAACAAGACGAAGTACTGTGCTTCACAAGATGATCCACAGCCATTCATTCTGTGGGAAATGTCTCTTTTTATTAAAGAAATTATGGATAATTTACACTGGGAATTATGGGTAATTTACAAAAGGAATTATGGATAATTTTAAAGTGAAGCAGAAAATGACAAAATTAAAGTCTTCACATATGGCATTGACTGATTGGAGCCAAGTTCATATTCCACTGCACAACATTATCATATATGATACAAGGTGCTCTGCAATGTTAATATTAGAGATGAGCGAACACCAAAATGCTCGGGTGCTCGTTACTCGGCACGAAATTTTCGCAATGCTCGAGGGTTCGTTTCGAGTAACGAACCCCATTGAAGTCAATGGGCGACCCGAGCATTTTTGTATTTCGCCGATGCTCGCTAAGGTTTTCATGTGTGAAAATCTGGGCAATTCAAGAAAGTGATGGGAACGACACAGCAACGGATAGGGCAGGCGAGGGGCTACATGTTGGGCTGCATCTCAAGTTCACAGGTCCCACTATTAAGCCACAATAGCGGCAAGAGTGCCCCCCCCCCCCGCACTGTCAGCGTAAAGATCGTTCTCCTCTGCCATAGCTGTAACAGCTGTAGCAGAGAAGAACGATGTTAGCCCATTGAATTCAATGGAACCAGCAATACAGCAGGTTCCACTGAATGCAATGGGCTGCCGGCGATCGTAGGATGAATGGTCGGGAAGGGGTTAAATATATAACCCCTTCCCTGCAATTCATCCAGAAATGTGATACACTAAAAATATATACCGGCGTATAAGGCGACGGGGCGTATAAGACGACCCCCCAACTGTCACCTTATACGCCGGCAATACAGTGGAGCAAAGAATAAAAAGCATTACTTACTTCTTCAGACGATCTGCGCCGCTCCTGCAGACTGTCACTCCTTCCTGGTCCACGGACTAAAGCTTTCTCTATGAAAGGCTTGAAATCCCCGCCTCCAGAAACACAGCCAATCACAGCAATTCAATGACATCACTGTCATTGGCTGTGATTGGCTGAAGGCACGTGTGTTTCTGGAGGCGTGGATTTAAAGCCTTTCGTAGAGAAAGCAATGCTCTGCCGGGAACCAGGAGGGAGCGACAGCCTGCAGGAGCACCGCAGAACACCAGGAAGGAGTGACAGTCTACAGGAGCGGCGCAGATCGTCTGAAGAAGTGAGTAATGCTTTTTATTCTTTGCTCCACTGTATTGCCGGCGTATAAGGTGACAGTTGGGGGGTCGTCTTATACGCCCCGTCGCCTTATACGCCGGTATATATTTTTAGTGTATCACATTTCTGGATGAATTGCAGGGAAGGGGTTATATATTTAACCCCTTCCCGACCATTCATCCTGCGATCGCCGGCAGCCCATTGCATTCAGTGGAACCTGCTGTATTGCTGGTTCCATTGAATTCAATGGGCTAACATCGTTCTTCTCTGTCACAGCTGTTACAGCTGTGGCAGAAAAGAAGGATTTGTCTTCTATATGTTCTAAATGGGGTCGGTGCTGCTGCCGCCGGCCCCACTGAGCGCATATAGAGACGATTTATGGCCTTTAGAAGGACCGTTGGAGTTCTTGAAGCCTACAATACACCTAACACTCTCCCTATAGCAGCTCCAACACGATACCACTTTCCCTGAACTAATGTCAGAATACATCCGTAGCGAGCCGCGGGAAAGGCAGATTTCAATACTCGGGTGACACCTTATCTCCCCAGCCACTCACAGCAGGGGGGTGGTATAGGGCTTAAACGTTGCAGGGGGAAGTTGTAATGCCTTCCCTGTCTTTCAATTGGCCAGAAAAGCGCGCTAACGTCTCAGAGAGGAAAGTGAAAGTAACCCGAACACCGCGTGGTGCTCGTTAAGAGTAACGAGCATCCCGAACACCCTAATATTCGCACGAATATCAAGCTCGGACGAGTACGTTCGCTCATCTCTAGTTAATATACATCGATTATTATGGGGCCCCTATGCTAGTGGTTCCCCTGGAAAAAGTGCCCATTAGGCCCATGCATTAAGATGGCACTGGATGGATATGTATAGTCTAGTCTTTCTTTCTTGGCCTTATGGTTTTGTCTATTTCTTCTCTTTTATGTATCTGCCTAAGCTTGTTTCTTAGCTCAACATTTCTCTGTTTGGTTTCCTTGTCTCAGGGTCCTAGTGTCCTTTCATTGCATCTGAGGAACAGTGTTTCAGATAAGGTTGCCAGTAAGATCTGATCTTGGGGTCCGTGTCAGGGATAGATTATGAAGAGACCGATAGAGAGCTAGTCCTAGAGTTAGGTATTGTCAGGTTGTCAATTCTATTTCCATCAACTATCTGCTCCAGTACCTGACCTCATCATCATCTGAATACCAACACCATTTTGTTCTTATTATCTGTTTATTTCTTAAACCCCATTTAGACGGGACGAATGTTGAGCAAACGATGCCCGACACTCGTCCCCGCACATACTCGCTCTGGTGCTGCTGCACAGGAGTTAGTATCGCTGGCTCACAGCGGGGCGACTGCAGGAGTTTTCCCTCCTCGCGCTCCCTTGACCCTCTCCATTCACTTAACATAGCGGCCGTTCGGTACTGAATGGCTGCTATTTACAATGAACGATCAGCGATTAGCTCATCGTCCATCGTTTATGCTGCAACAGCACGGGAGCGAGTGCATGCGTGAACGAGTGTCGGGCATCGTTTGCCCGACATTCGTCCCATCTAAATGGGGATTTAACAATAGTAGAGGAAGTGGCAGAATAGACAGTAGACTTCAAATAAAAAAAATTCTTTATTGCTTCATGTTCTTTAAAAAAGATAAGCAGGCTGCGTTTTGGCCAGCATTGGTCTTTTTCAAGCTTGTTGGACTGTCTGGGCAGTCTTTAGGTTCAGACTTGCATTTTCCACCTCACCTAAACAGGACACGAGTGAGTGCTGCTGTTACTACTTGTAATACATAAATGGGGCTTTAGTCTTGCATTTGTGTTTCCAATTTGTGTTGGTAAGGGCTTTATATATTTGCTCTTGTGACATTGTAGTTGTTAAGTCCTGCGCAATGTTTTTAATGTAATCAATCTTGTAATAATAGGAAAAACCTATTAGCTTCTGCAGAGTTTGCTTTCTTCTGTATATTACATTGGCCTGATGGGGCAGTACAAGAAACAGGGATTCAAAGAACACCACCGAGAGAATTCCGGTCTCACTGCTATCCACATTTAGTCTTCTTTTTGCAACATAGATCCTAAGATTGCCTGATTAGTTACATAATACCTATACATATTTACAGGGGCTGGAGCTCCACATTCTTTGCATAGCATTAAATAATAACGTTGTGACTACCTGGAGCCACCACTAGGGGAGCTTAGAATCTTACTGCACAATGCCCCCATTAAATCAATAATAATTCCGCATGCAGTAAGATCTTGAGTGCCACCCCACCAAGTGGCCACTGTAGGCAGTATTCTTTAATTTAACTCTATGGCCATACATGTTATTTTGAGCTCATCTTCTATCCTTTAAAACGGGAACCAGCTGAGTAGACAATGTATGCTGCTAAACTAATTTCCACCTTAGAGTGAGCTGCACCTACATGTGTCTCATAAATACAGTGAAATAGATGAGTTGGTTTTTAATGACCTGCACATCAAAACAGGTGAATCAAGGTGTGAGATAAGGCATCCATGGGGAGTAGTAAATCTTCTCCACAACACCATTAATAATACATATACAGTATCTGACATTGATTTACTATGGCTTTAAAGATTTGTGGCACTGTCTAATCTTTTATTGGGGTCGGAAAAATAAAAGACTCCTCAGCTGAGAGAAACATTTAGATGTATGAAGAAAGGTATCTATCTATATCTAGAAACAACCAAGCCATTTCTTCTCCGTATGCTGGAGCTCTACATGCCATATGTTTTATTCCCTGCTCCATGTCTCTATGGTAAATGAAATGCTTAGTCATGTTGCATATGTATTTTGTTCACAAAAGTAAAAAAAAAGAGATTCACACCATAAATGGTGAATATATATGGATTTTGCCTTTATTCTTGTTTTTAACCACAAAGTTTGGAAACTCTAGAATATATTTATGTGCTTTAATTGGCTTGTATGTTTTGTTGCCAAGAGGGAAGCTAAACATTTACCACATTTGTTACAATTTTTGTAGAAACTTCTCTGACATTTTTGTGTGATGTTTCTATACTGGTATGGTGGAAGTGGCACAATGGGCTATTTCCAATAATGGTAGCCTGCATGGTTTTGCTCTGTCTTTAAGCCTGGGAAATGTGTTTGATAAAGGAAAAACTATTTTCTAATAATTGTTTCAATGGGAAGCAAAAAATAGTTTCAAAGGGATGGCGGCTTTAGGGTGCGTTCACACGAACGTATATCGGCTCGGTTTTCATGCCGAGCCGATATACGTTGTCCTCGGGTGCAGGGGGGGGGAGGATAGAAGAGCCAGGGCCAGGAACTGAGGCTCCCGCCCCCTCTCTGCCTCCTCTCCGCCCCTCTGCACTATTTGCAATGGGGAGAGGCGGGGCGGGGGCGGGGCTAATTCCCGGACTTTAGCCCCGCCCCCGTTCCGCCTCCTCTCATTGCAAATAGTGCAGAGGGGCGGAGAGGAGGCAGAGAGGGGGGCGGGAGCTCAGTTCCTGCACTTGGCTCTTCCATCCTCCCCCCCGCTGCACACGAGAACAACGTATATCGGCTCGGCGTGAAAACCGAGCCGATATACGTTCGTGTGACTTCACCCTGAGGGTGCGGGCAGACGAGCGTAGGCGTATTTACGTTCGCACGAGCGCAACGTATAATCGCCCGAGCGATCGTTTTTCACCGATCACGACCAGAGCTAGAAAGCGTATTTTCGTTTGTTCCTACTTTGCAAACGGTCTTTTCGGCGATCGAATATGCGTTGGCACGTATTTCGGTCGCATATGTTCCGTTTTTTTTCGAATTGCCGTTTTTACGCGCCGTAAAATCGCCCATGTGAACGAATACATTCGAAACCATTGCCTCAGATGGTCACGTATATACGTTTGGTCGCAAAAACGCGCCGTTTATGCGCTCGTCTGCCCGCACCCTTAAAGTTAGGGGTTTTTTTGCCAGCAATTTAAAAATTTTTATAAATGTACCCCAGCATGTTAAATAGATCCACAACCCCTCCCCCCAAATACTTCATATGTCTTTTTGGGACTATCATGAGGCTCCTATTTCACTGCAGCACACCCTATTAATTCGGCACTCCTATGTTGGGGATATCACTGATGATGTGCCATTTTTTGCTTGGGCTGGAAGAGAAGGCATCTGTAAAGGAATAGAGCTAGTAGAAATCTTAAAATTGGCAAGAAGTGGCAAGGCATTTCTGTCCTAGAAAACAGGGAGCCGGAGACTTTGAGTTATGTAAGTATATAGAAATCTAGTTTGCATAGGTAAGCATAGGACAATGCACATTTCTAGCTTATGCACCTTTAAAGGGGTACCCCATTAAGAATAAGTAATCCTCTATGCATAACTAGCTAATCAGTGGGGATCTGACCACTGAACCTCCACTGATCTTGAGAATGAGAGTCCAGTCAGTCCCTGAATGAATAAATGAATAAATCGGATGTCGCACACATGGGTCGCCACTCCATTCATTTCAATGATCACCAAAAATTACAGAGTTCAAGTGCTTGACAATCTCTGACAGTGTCATTGAAATGAACACAATGGCAGCATGCTTGCATGACCTCTGCTCTATTCATTTAGGGACTGACTGGACCCCTGATCATGGGATCGGTAGGGGTCCCAGTAGTCAGAACACCACCAATCAGCTAGTTAAGGATAGGGTTAATGATACCACTAGTAGCCAATGGCTAGGGTGACACTATGCTGACGGTAAAATAGGACCTTAACTAATCACCACTAATGATACCATTGACCTATGGAACCGTGGTTTTGCACATGGATGTTCTGATACCTGTATTGGGAACTTTCTATTTAGGATTTGTGAACTTTTGAAATTTCACTATCCGGGTGCCTAAGGAAGTGGCATCTCAGCCTCAAAATGTGTTACACATTGGATTAAATAAGTAACCATGCAACCAGAACCCTACAGAAGACTTGTGTATGTGCAGTTATAATACGAAGCCGCTACTCTCCAAGTATACTAGATGTGTGAATGGCCGTTTTGCTATATTTTACACTTTTACAACGTTCCTCATATAGCATTGTTGAAGAATGTTGCCCTATAATACAATATATCATTGCTACAGTTAGAAATATGTGTCAATTCTATATCCGATCCTTCAAAGAGTCTGTGTGACAATTTTCTGTAGAAGGCGCCGTCACGGTATGCTTCAGGCAAACTAGACCATTGTATAAGGCCTCTCCCAGACAACCATCAAAATTTTGTCAAAATTTGGGGTACGAATAAACACGACAATAGCGTCTCATACATGTTTGAGCTTTCTCTCTCCTTCTTCCACTGTATCTCATTGGCTCCCACGTGTAATACAACATATGACTGCAAAATGTCTAAAGACGACTGAAACAAACAAGCTAAAAGTTTTCTAATTAATTATTACCAGAGAGAAAATGTTTGAAGGGTAATTAATGTATCCATATCTCAGGCTGTGCTGTGTTCTGGAACATAAACATACACTTATAAGTAACTTCTTAGAATTGACACTTTTGTCTAGCCCATGGATGGAATTATCTCTAATTTGCATCTGGCCTCATTCAATAAACGTCATTGATGAGAACCATTTTGCCCGGCATTATTGTCTATTTTCTTTCTCCAGTTTCCCATGAGCTAAACGTAGCGTTAATACGCCAGGCACTTAACCGTCATTTTGAGCTGTCAAGAAGATGTAAAAAAATAGAACAAAAATGAATTTAAAACAAAATAAGATGCCGGAGAAAAACACTAATTTCAAACTAATCATCTAGAAGGGAGGAATGGAAGTTTTTTTCACAGCAGGATACTGAGTTAATGCTTTCAAATAAAAATATAACAGCAGCAAGTATCAATTTCACTGCTCTCAGCATGGAAAAAAAATTAGCAGACGTTGAAAGGCTGGATTTCTATTCTCAAACTAAGAAAATAATATGTACAGCAGAAGGAAATGAAAGTTAGGGCTTTAATGACCAGGTCTGTGTCCTGTATCTATTGGATTAATCAGTAATGGTCATTCATGCTTTGTAAAGAGTATAGGAGTCTTATTATAATACTGGCTGATATACCCGGCTTTGCCCGAGTTAAGGCCCTTTTACATGGGCCCAGGGGCGTAACTAAAGGCTCAGGGGCCCTGATGCAAAAGGTGAGCTGGGCCCCCCCTCTATCTGTATCTGTACCCGTACCCATACCTAAACCATTCTGCACAGAGGCATAACTTGAAGCTTCTGGGCCCCAATGCAAAAGCTGTAACAGGGCCCCCAACTATAATGCTTTATTCATAGTACTGGCCTCCCTATATGGAGAAGATAGGCCTTATGGGCCCCCTAAGGCTCCTGGGCCCAGGTGCAATTGCATCCCCTGCACCCTTTATAGTTATGCCCCTGCATGGGCCCATTATCCCAACATACTCTTAAGCCGGCTTTACACAGGCAAGAAACTCCCGCTAGGTTTGTGCGTTGTTTTGAATAGGGTCATACACATGAGCGATGCTTTCCCTAATGGCACCGCGATGTGCGAAACAAAATGTGGCATGTTCTATCTTGTGCATGCTCTCGCATCGCATCTCCTATTGTTTTCAGTGGGGCCGGAGATGCTAGGTCTCCCATTAAAAACAATGGGAGAAACTGCATGATCCTCCGCCGTGGCTGTCAGCGGACTTTCCTTAAGTAATGTGAGGCGTGGGAATTCACATGGTGGCGAGCACGAAATTAAGTGTGATTCGCGGCCTCATATCGCTCTCGTCCGTATGAAGTCAGCCTAAGACTGGTTCCACACGGGCAATAAAATTACGCGATTCAAGAGAGAATGAAAATGCAGAATTATGAAACCCATGCTTTTCAATCATTTCCTTCATATTTGATGTGTTTCACTGATGCGATGTTGTGTGAACCAAAAAATCACAGCATGTTCTATCTTCCTGCTCCCAGCGGCTCATATGCTGCTAATTGGTACTAATAGTCATTAGTACCATTTAGGAGATTATGCAAAATGATCACTCAAAAGCCATCATTTGAGCAATCATCTTTGTGTCTAAACGCACCTTCAGTTAAACAGTGAAAAGCAAGATGTTCATGTATAGTGGGTGGATTTTAGGATTCATGAGATGTGGGAGGAGAATACTGGATTGGGTGAGATGCAATGGCATTATTGGAAATGTTGTAGCGCAGCTGCGAAGTTTGTGTACAGGAAGTGCAAGATGTAACAGTGCGCAATGGATTTCTCAAACGAAGATCAGAAAATGAAGAGGAAAGGTAATGGATGATTTTACTATAGTATTGTCAGATGATTTATGACTATTTTGAACTTTGATTTTCGTCTAGGAAAACCCCTTTTAATGTTGTATTAAAGCCCACTTACTGTGCTGAAGCCTATGCAATAGAGTGTGATCAATGATGCTGCACCTCAGCCGTAAAGTTTGGTTTGGTTGAGCCGTGGCTCTCAAGAACCAATCACAACCAGCGCTTCCTGGAGGTGGGGATTTTGAACCCCTGACCAGGAAGCGCTGAGAGAAAACTACAAGCAAGTGCCTGCAGAGAAGACACGGCGGAGTGAACAGAAGCTGTTAGGTGATATACTTTTTTTTCTATTATGCAGCTAGGGCTTATTTTCCAGGTAGGGCTTATATTTCACCCCCCACCTCCAAAGAAAAAATAAACTCTGCAAAAGAGTGCTACAAAGTCGCGCAACTTTGTAGTGACACAAAATTGCAATATCGTTGTGAGAAAATGCAGCGATATCGCACATAACACAGATGCAATATCGCTGTGATTTTCTTGCGGCGATATCATGTTGCCCATGTGAAAGAGGCCTTAGGCCTATCTGTGTGATATACTTCTATTGGAGCTATAGCACTGTGTGCAGTAGCTCATACATAACATAGTAACATAGTATGCAAGGCCGAATGAAGACAATGTCCATCTAGTTCAGCCTGTTTATCCTCCTATGTTGTTGATCCAGAGGAAGGCAAAAAAAAAAACAAAAGGCAGGAGCCAATTAGCCCATTTGGCAGAAAATTCCTTCCCGACTCCCTAATGGCAATCAGACTAATCCCTGGATCAACCTCTGATAGTTCCTACCTGTCTGTAAGACCCGGATTAACAATTAACCTAAGATTGATATCCTGTAATATCCTTCCACTCCAGAATGACATCAAGTCGCCTTTTAAACTCCTCTATGGATTTTGCCATCACCACATCCCCAGGCAGAGAGTTCCACAGTTTAACTGCTCTTACAGTAAAGAACCCTTTTCTGTGTTAGCGATCAAACCTGCTTTCTTTTAGACGTAGCGGATGCCCTCTTGTCCTGGGTATAAACAGATCATGGGAGAGATCCTTGTATCGTCCCCTCATGTATTCATACATAGTTATTTGATCACCCTTAGCCGTCTTTTTTCTAGAGTCAATAATCCCAATTTGGATAGCCTCTCTGGGTATTCCAGTCCCTTCATTCCATGCATTAGTTTAGTTGCCCTTCTTTGAACCCCCTCCAGCACTGTAACATCTCTCCTGAGCACTGGTGACCAGAACTGTGCGCAGTATTCCATGTTAGGCCTGACAAGTGCCTTATATAGTGGGAGGATAATGTTCTCGTCCCTCGCCCCTATACCTCTTTTAATGCACCCCAAGACTTTATTAGCTTTTGCAGCAGCTGACTGGCATTGGTTACTCCAGTTTAGTCTACAATCCACTAGTACACCCAGGTCTTTTTCCATATCATTTTTCCCTAGCAGTACCCCATTTAGTGTATATTGGTGACATCCGTTTCTCCTGCCCATGTGTATAACCTTACATTTATCACCATTGAACTTCATTTGCCATTTTTCTGCCCAAGCCTCCAGTTTATCTAGGTCCGTTTGCATTGATTATCATCTGCAAATATCGATATTTTACTGTGTAGTCCTTCTATCAGGTCGTTGAAAAATATATTGAACAGAATGGGGCCCAATACTGAACCCTGTGGCACTCCACTAGCAATTCAGGCAGCGTCAGCCAATAAAAAGCTGGCGCTGCGTTAGCCAATCACAGCCATTCAATGACAACATTGAATGGCTGTGATTGTCTAACTCAGGCGGCGTCAGCCAATCACAGCCATTTAATGATGTCATTGAATGGCTGTGATTGGCTGACGCCGCCTGAGTTAGCCAATCACAGCATTAGCTTTTATTTCAAGCCCCGCATCCAGAAAGCAATGCTCTGTCGGCCATGAGGAGACAGTGAAAGCCTGCAGCAGTGCCGCAGAATGCTGTGGGAGGTGAGTACTGCTTTTTTTTTTTGGACACTGTATACCCGGCGTATAAGACAACCCCCGACTACAGAGAAAATTTTTCGGGGTTAAAAGGCCGTCTTATACACTGGAATATACAGTAATCTTGTGGATATGATACCTTTTAATGGCTAACAAAAATACATGATGTTACAGCAAGCTTTCAGGGACACAGAAATTTGAGACTGTTTTAAAACAACAGACAAACTGAGCTGAGCCATAAATTCTAAATTCTTGCATAAGTGGAAAATATGAAAGTTCTAAAGGAGGTCAAGAGGGATGTGCTCTTCCCAATAATTTTTTCTTTCTTTAAAACTTACTAAAAATTCAGAACTTGACGTAATAATGTTGCCATCCAATAGGTGGTGCTGCATCTCCTTCCATATGCAGGTTGAAGGAGAGATAAGACACATCATAAAACTGTCCTGAGCTCAGTGGACTGATTTAGGATTTATGGCTCAGTTTGTCTATTTGTTTTAAGTTTTGAGTGCAAAACAGTCTCAAATTTCTGTGTGTGAACATTTATTTAGATCAAGAGGAGTGTGTTCCCCTCCCCTCTGCATCTGTATGTTATAATTATGTGCCATCCAAACGAGTTTCATTCATTAGCCTGACGAAGGCGGTGAAATATCCCCGAAAGCTTCCTGTAACATCATGGATTTTTGTTAGCCATTAAAAGCTATCATATCTACAAGATTACTTGGTTTCTCTCACTGAGAACAATCACACATTGCTCTACTGGCTAACACGGTATCAAACCTTTTTTTTTTCCGTTTTACAGGTAGAGGAATGTGTGGATGGGAGTACCCTAATATAAAATTCATGGGCATCACAGCAATCTACCAATCACACTATAGAAATGAATGGAGCAGTAGTCATGCATGTGCATCACCGCATTCACTTGTGGAACTTGGGTTGTGTAGATGTCAGGATCGCTCGAGGTCCTATCAGTTGGACCGCAGCAATCAGACATTTACCCACTATCCTATGGATAGGAGATTAAAGGGGTTGTCCCGCGCCGAAACAGGTTTTTTTTTTTCAATAGGCCCCCCGTTCGGCGCGAGACAAACCCAATGCATTTGCTAAAAAAAAAACGTTTAGTACTTACGCGAATCCCCGCGCTGCGGCGACTTCTTCCTTACCTTAGCAAGATGGCCGCCGGGATCTTCACCCACGATGCACCGCGGGTCTTCTCCCATGGTGCACCGTGGGCTCTGTGCGGTCCATTGCCGATTCCAGCCTCCTGATTGGCTGGAATTGGCACACGTGACGGGGCTGAGCTACGAGGACCAGCTCTCCGGCACGAGTGGCCCCATTCACCAGGGAGAAGACCGGACTGCGCAAGCGCGTCTAATCGGGCGATTAGACGCTGAAATTAGACGGCACCATGGAGACGAGGACGCTAGCAACGGAGCAGGTAAGTGAATAACTTCTGTATGGCTCATAATTAATGCACAATGTATATTACAAAGTGCATTAATATGGCCATACAGAAGTGTATAACCCCACTTGCTTTCGCGGGACAACCCCTTTAATGACATTAGTGAGAAAACCCCTTTAATGGAAAGCGCCTCTAGTGCTAAGCAGTAATAGTCAGTGCCACCTGTAGCTTTCCAGGAAAAATAACAATATAAATACGTATATCAAGCATTATTGTCCTGCACCCCTGTGAGGGAGCTGTGACTAGCTTGGGTGAGTTTTATATGCACCATTATCTTTTTATATAGTATTTTACATATTTTAAAAATTCAGAAGTGTTATTAAAGCAGAAGGCGCTGTAACTCTAGTATTACACACTATAAGAATGAAATGACATGCATCTTGCTAATTTAAATATCAATAACTTGTTCTGATCTAATCTGCCAAGCATTTTGAAGTTATGAGTTTATGAGAGACATAAACTGTAATTACAAGATCCAAAATGTTAAAATGTATACAGTCTGGTAAGTCTATTTGCAGTGAAACATAATAGCATCTTTCCACATTTGGGCGTTCTATTAAATTTTAATATTACAAAACTGACAATAGGATGGTTATTTACTAAGCTGTGCAAACATGCACCAATGCATATCAAGAAATTAGTAGCAAATTGGCTCATCATTACAGGCATAGCTTATAACTCGTGGCTCCTATTGCAGGAGAGACCACTAGCCTCACCAATAGCTTTACACATTATATAAAAGTCACCCAAATTTGCTGTATTGGGCAGTATTGGCTGCTGATCTTATGTGCATGACTGCCTCCCAACCTGTGGCAGATTAAGTACAATATAGACCCATGTCCGTTTGCACAACCGCCCCCCCCCCCCCACCCTTCCATTCACCATAACTATTCTTCTACTAACTTCTCTGTGGTCTCATCCCTGCACATTCTCCCCCTTCTTCTGCTACTCCCAGTACCCCACTTAGTGTCCATGTTGATATTTCCTCTTTTCTGTCCCAAATAGTATTAGTGCCCCATAAAGTAATAGTATCCCCATATGATAAAAATGTCCCCCTAGTTCCCATTACAAGAAATAGTGCCTCTTTTCAGCTCCACTGTAATAGTGCCCTCCTTTGTGCCCCAATACAAGTAATAATTGATCTTCATCACAAGGTGGTAATGTACACTTTGTCATCTGGATAAGTACAGCCCTCCATGTGCCTCCACAAAGGAAGAGTCCTCTCTCTGCCTTAAAGGAGATGTCCCGAGGCAGCAAGTGGGTCTATACACTTCTGTATGGCCATAATAATGCACTTTGTAATGTACATTGTGCATTAATTATGAGCCATACAGAAGTTATAAAAAGTTTTATACTTACCTGCTCCGTTGCTGGCGTCCTCGTCTCCATGGTGCCGACTAATTTTCGCCCTCCGATGGCCAAATTAGCCGCGCTTGCGCAGTCCGGGTCTTCTCCTCTTCTCTATGGGGCTCCGTGTAGCTCCGTGTAGCTCCGCCCCGTCACGTGCCGATTCCAGCCAATCAGGAGGCTGGAATCGGCAATGGACCGCACAGAAGCCCTGCGGTCCATGAAGACAGAGGATCCCGGCGGCCATCTTCAGCAGGTGAGTATGAAGACGCCGGACCGCCGGGATTCAGGTAAGCGCTGTGCTGTTTGTTTTTTTAACCCCTGCATCGGGGTTGTCTCGCGCCGAACGGGGGGGGGGGTTTAAAAAAAAAAAAACCCGTTTCGGCGCGGGACATCTCCTTTAACAAAGCAATACAGCCATTTCTATGCCCTGACAAAGTAATAGAGCCCCTGAAAAGTAATGCAACCCCATTTGTGTCCCACACAAATAAATATAGTCCCCTTCATGTCCCCACAAAGTTATGGAGCCCCCTTTGTGCCACCAAAAAACTAATACAGCCCCTTCAGTGCCCCACAAATTAATACAGCCTCACTTTATGCCACCAAAATAGTGCAGTCTTCTCTATTTCCCTCAGAAAGTAAACAACATGATAGAAGCCCCTCAATATGTCAAAACAGTACAACCCCTTCTGTCCCCCCTGCAGTCACTCACAGAGGAGAAGTTGTATTCCAAACTTTGTAGCCTCATTACAACACATCCCTGGGGCCCAGGAGCTTCAAGTTACACCTCTGCCCAAAAGTCTTAGGGCCTGTGCAGCTCCCCAAACCACTCCTATCATATTCCACCATTGCTTTCAACCACTGTCCCTTCTGAGCTCTGTACCCTGGACATAGTAGTTAAAAATGTCAAAATGTACAGACAGGTAGATCTGTTATTGTGCTTATTACTTTGATTTAGTATGTTGTTTCAACTATTTCCTTTCCAAAGCACACAGCCTAGAGGGAACACTGCTACAGACTGGGGGAAAGTAGAATTTTAAAATGTTTAATCCATAATGCTGAATAAGAGATACAAACATCAGAGGAGTTTGGCAATGGCTTATTTCACTCTCCCAATTGAAATGAACAAAGCATTGCCATGTCAAAATTCTTCTTTCACCCGACATCTGGCATCAAGAGCGTCAGAACACTCTTGTACGCATGAGATACTAGGCCAATTCTTAGGAAAATGGTTGGTTTGGCCAACTTTCTTCAAATGTGTATGGCCACAGCTATTGTATAGACTGGGACAAGATGAACAGAGTCATCTTGTTATCATTAGCTGGTTGACAATTTAATGACAGATCAGTGTATTGTTGGAGGTCTATGAAAAAGACCCTTTTACATGGGCCAACAATTGGCCATGAATGTTCACTAGGATGCTCATTTGCCCGATCATCAGTTACATGTCAGTACGTGAATCTTCAATCATTCTGTCTTGTTTGCTCTACTCATTTGGGTAGAGCAGAGTGCAGAAAAGGCAGGATAGTTTTAGATTTACACACTGCCGGCTCTGAATAAGGAACAAACTCATTGTTGAAAGATTTTAGTATTGTAACCAGGGAAAGGAACATGTGAAGGGCAAGAAGGGGGCAGTTATTACATTGTGGAAGGTACAAAGAGGGCCCCCCTACCTCATAGGAACACAAAAGGGCATTGATTGGATAGTATTACATCATGGAGATTCAAAGTGCCACTACTTACACAGAGGGTGCATTATTACTTTGTACGGGGCATCTAGGCACGTATTCCTTGTGGAGAGGGGCACGTAGGTACTATTACCTTGTGGATGGCACAAATGGAGTATTACTACTTCATTTAGGACAGATAAAGGGCACCATCACTTTGTAGAGGACATAAATTGTCTCGGCGTCACAAAGGGAGATTGTTATTATGCAGCGGTACAAAGAAGGGTACCACAACAGTGAGAAACTAAGGGGGTGTTAATATTTTGTGGAATGCTCAATATAAATATTATTAGTGTGTGGGGGCACTATTACTCTGTGAGGTACCAAATGGGCACTAGTACTATGTAGGGACACTAAAAGGAGCATTAGGAGTAGAGCAGGAGGGAAAAGTGTGCAGGGATGAGTTGTGGCTCGAAGGAGTCTTCATGGCGATCTGGGCCCAGATGGGAAAGTAAAACAATTGCAGACATCACCAATCTGATAAGTTGTCACCTGTGGTCACTGGAGGTAACTGCACGGTAATCAAAAACACTGTGTTGACCTGGTATCTGTGTATTATATGGTGACAGCATTATTTGGAGGTATATTAGAGCTAAGCCACTGTATTCAAGTCTGCTGTATTATACAAGTTGTCACCCTGTCTCTGATGTATATATTTATTTTTTGGAAGGGAGGTATGTCTTAAGGCTTGTGCCCTTGATTTAAGACTCTGTCTATACCCCTAGCTGTTATGGACAGCACTTAAGAGACTCACTGATGCAGATAAAAGTTGTGGACAAGTTTGGCCTGATCAGAAGTTGCTGGGGGGAAGACGAAGCTGAATTTCTAAACCAGGGCCAATGAGCCTTTAAGTATGCCCCTGATTGCAGCTGCCATAACGTAAAAAAAAATCCTCCTGTATTGTTTATAAGGACATTCTTGGAAGGATTCAGGTGCCTCCAATATGAGACCACCTCAGAGAAATGCGAAATGTGAAAAATAAAATATAAATAGCTGCAATATTACAAAAGAGCATATTATGATACCAAACGTCTTACAGGTTAGAACTCCAGACGGGCAATCTCTAACCTGTAGATCTTATTACCATGCTTTGTATCTCTGTTACTTTGTTTCTTCACAGGAATCTAATTATTGTTGTTTTACTGCAAACATACTGACAGAACCTTTTCATATACAAAGACTATTAATTTAGGGGACACACAGCACTCTTCTTGCATCTTTGCCTCTAGGATGAGTATCCTCATTTTTTTTGTCTCTGCTCTCATGGTCTGGTCCTGCCAGATGGGGCTCTTGGGAGCAGCGGGCGGCTAATCTGCAGAAAACGAGGACAAAATGATGAGCTGATGAGCCCACATGCTACATATTAACACCCTGCTGACTTAAAGAGCCCCCGGGATGTTAAGCTATGAATCAACAACTTCACAACATATTGTTTCTATCCAAAGGAATAAGAATAACAAATAAATAAGTATAATCTAATTTGTAAACAATAAATTTAGGAAAATATTCATAATTGTAGTTCTATCTGTGTTGCACCTTTGTTTGACAGGTAACTGATGCGCTGTTGTGTTATAATAAATGATGAATAGAGATGAGCGAACGTACTCGTTTAGGGCCATTTCACAATCGAGCAATGCTTTTTTCGAGTAACTGACTACTTAAGCGAAAAGATTCAGGGGGCGCAGGGGGTGAGCGGGGGGTTGCATAGGGGAGGGGGGGAGAGACAGAGCTCCCCCCTGTTCCCCACTCCACCACGCCGCCCCCCGGCGCCCCCCGAATCTTTTCGCTCGAGTAGTCAGTTACTCGAAAAAAGCGATGCTCGATTGTGAAATCGCCCTAAACGAGTACGTTCGCTCATCTCTAATGATGAATTTTACTAATGGCACTTTTCTTACAGGGGGTGGGGGGCGGGGGGAAAGTGATTATTATATCTACGAGCTCCTTTACATCTATGAGGGGTCTCCTGGTAGGGGAATCCCTCCTCAAGTAAGCAACTTCTCCTTCTGCATCTAGAATTTCACCCAGAGTTTTTGTGTAGCGCAGGTCCCAAATTTTGTTTTTATTGAGTTACCCTCACCTTTGTTTTTTGTGGGGCTAACCAACACTGGTTCGTTATCCTGGGCACTATACAGTGTCTGGCATTTCTTTGGGGAATCTGCAGCTCTCCACTGTCCAGTGGATAATACTCAGGGTGTAATACATTTTACATACAAAACACTATTTACAAGTCGAATATTTTAGCCTGAGCACTCTTCTAGTCAGTAGGTCAGAGAGTATGTTATCAGGCGGAGTACAGAGGGGTTTGTTTAGGGAAAGCGGTATCCCTCCCTGAAGAGGTGCGTTTTTAGAGCACGCCTGAAGTTTTGTGAGTCCTGGATTGCCCAGGTATCCTTTGGTAGCGCGTTCCAGAGGACTGGTGCTGCTCTGGAGAAGTCTTGGAGGTGGGAATGAGAAGTTCGAATTAGAGGGGCGCGCAGTCTAGTTTTGTTAGCAGAGGGCTGGGTGATGAATTGAGATGAGGGAGGCAATGTAGGGCGGCGCGGTGCTGTGGAGAGCTTTGTGGATGAAGGTAGTGAGTTTAAATTGAATTCTGTATTTGACAAGCAGCCAATGCAGTAACTAGCACAGGGCAGAGGCATCTGAGTAGCGGTTGGACAGGATGGATTGGTGAGGGTAGAGTCTGGCGTGAGGGAGGCTGATCAGCAACGAGTTGCAATAATCGAGCCAAGAGTGGATGAGGGCAACAATAAGCATTTTGTAGCATGTCTGCGGTGAGAAAAGAGTGGATTCTTGCGATATTCTTGAGGTGCAGCTGGCATGTTCAGGCAAGAAATTGGATGTAGGGGGTAAAGGAGAGATCGGAATCATATCTAATGCTCATCTCTTATGCTCGGCCGCACACAGAAGGGTCTCACAGGAATGCCTCACTTCTGTGGCTTACCCGCTTTCCAGGTTTTGCATGATCTTAGTTGCAGCAAATGTGGAGCAATATGCCGGATACTATACAGAACCTGTGTGCCTCCATGCCCGCCCGCATCACTTCTTGTACCCAAGCTACAGGCTGCCCAACAGGGTACTAGGGCCAACCTGCAAGTGTTCAGTTTTCCGCAATAAATTATCCTTTGCTCTGATATTGTAATTACTTACTTACATGCTAGAGATAATGTAATAGGTGTACTAAGCTGGCAGTCCTGGAGGCCTCTCCTAATCCTCTAAGCTGCCATTACAGCCATTTGGCACCCTGCGTTTAAGTCTTAGAGGGGCTGAATAGATTACAGTGGAAGTTTCTTCTGTCTCAGAATTTAGATGTCCTGGTCATCAGTGACCACAAAAACAAAGGGGTTAAATGGCAGAAATTAGAGTTATCTCCTATCTTGGTCACTGCAGGCAGGTAATAGCTATGAAACACAGCCAGCACCCACCAAATATGAAACCAGCTCAGCTTATTGGCCACATAATCCCTCCCTACTCCTGCCGTACATCTACAGCAGATGTCGGGAATGGGAATTTGCTGGTTCCTGCTGCTGGACTTTGTTTACCCAGATTCAACTGTGACATTATAGCAATAGCATGAGAGCGCTGCAAAGAATTACTGGACTGATACTTGTTTGGCTTGAGAAAGGTGCCACTGTTTGGGCACTGAAACGCGTTGTCTTTTCGGAATTAAAGCACTGAAATTTATGCGGAGTGTACTTCCCGGTGAAAACTCTGGAGTCATCACTTCAAGGAGGGGGATTCTGGATATCATACCCCCCTCCTACTAAGTAAGTGTTTGTTGGATGTGGAGCACAGACTACACATTGTATACATTTTTTACAGCACAGTATCCGGTAGCGCAGGAATTTTTTCTTAACAATATATTGTTTTCTTTTCTTGGGGGGTCCCTCTATGCAAGAGAGACCCTCGGTACATCCTGCAGCTCTCCCTATTCCTAAGGGATTGGATATTGATGCCTGAAGGATATCGTAAACAGACCTTGTGGCACACTTTACACCATTTACCATGATACTTGTTCCATGTCATTTCTCATCATTGCCAACCTTTTTTAATACTTGGGGATTTTACAAAAAAGGCAACTTTTTGCTCTGCTACTCTACCCTATAATCACAGTTTTACTCCATTGCTATCAAACATACACATGATAAGACTCTGAGAAGAAATTCATTTACAGTGAAAACAGCCAACCTGTGCCTCTCCCTCAGTTTTGAAAATGGTAATTTCCAGCATGACTTGACAGCCAGTGGATTCACAGGTTTTGGACCACTGATCCAGTGGTTCAGTTTATTTCATATGTTATAAGTTTGAAAAAGTCAGCCCAATAAAAGAAAAAAAAGTCAATATAAAAGGAAACTTCTCTTAGAAAATATAAACACGAAGATTATTGACATGAATATTCTTTAGCAGTCATAGCCATTGAATAATTCATTTGCACAAGGTGCCATGATTATAAAATCTGAAAAAGTACATAAACATTATACCATCAGACTGATACAGGGGAAAAAAAGTTGCAGACAGATGGAAGTCACACACAACCACCATAAAAAAAGAATTATGATTATACAGTGCTGTCACACTACAGGATGCGTAACACTGAGCCAGAATAATCTTCCCTACAATAGAATAGTGTTGAACATGATTAACATGTACCTACTTCCCAAATAAACAGGCATACTGTAAAACACATATGATCAGAAACAACCAACCACAAAAAGCCTCATTCACATGATAGTAAATCCACTTGAGAAAAATCCAACTTAGATTTCAATGGACATCTACGCATTGCCTTCTGATGTGCATTTTTATTCATTTGATAAAGTCACAGATCCACATGTGAATTAGCCCCAGTCATTAGGGTTATTCTCAATATGGATTTCCCCACATGGATTGCATGCAAAATTAATGCCAAGAATTTATATCATTATTTCCCCCGCAGATAATTCCCTTTATGTGTCCAGCACAAAGTAAAATCCCCTCCTTTGTGACCCACAGTAATAACGCTCTCCTTTGTCTCACCACACAGTAATAATACCCCCTCTGTACCTCTACAAAGTGGTAGTAGTTTCCTTTATACATCCACACAGTAAAAATTGATCCTTACTGTGTCTTACAAATTACTAATGCCCTCTTTGTTCCCTCACAATAATAGTACTCTCCCTTGTGCCCCCACACAGTAATAATACCTACCTTCTGCCCTTCAAAAAGTAATAGTTTACTGAAATTATACTAGATGATTGCACTAATATCCACTTTATGACCTCTATTTGTAATAATCCCCCATTGTGCAATGTTCTTTCTTTTCCCCCATAAGGTAATAGTGCCACTTTGTGCCCCCAAAATATAATAAGCCCTCTTTGTGCCTCCATAAAATATTACTGCTCCCTCTGTGCCTCCTAACCTTTGTCAAAGAAAGTTCACCCCACACAGTAACAATTTTCCCTTTGTGCCCCCTTCCTTGTGTCTCCCACACAATAATAGTACTCATCTTCTGCTTAGAAAAATAACTAGCAATTATTAGGAAATTATAGCACAATGCGCCACACAGCTCTGCTGCATGCATGTCACAGACACAGCTCTGCTACATGTACATCACATACAACTCTGCTACATACATTCTTCATCCCATACAACAGGGACCCCGGACTCCTCCCACACAGGTGACTGATCACATGACGGTGACATCATCACAGGTCCTGTAAGCACGTGGCTGCTGTCCAGCTAGGTGGTCGTTAGTATTCCATAGCAACTGAGGCTGTGAGAGTTTGTAAGGGATGTAGTCTGCCCGAAATCTGCACAGGGATGAAGGACCTGTGATAATGTCACTGTCATGTGATATGGGGTGGGACTTGTAACTCACTCACTTATGGACAGGTGGTCGTTAGCATCTGCACAAGGATGAAGGACCTGTGATGACATCACCGTTATGTGATATGGGGCAGAGCATGTAACTCACTCACGGACAGGTGGTCGTTATTATCTGCACAGGGATGAAGGACCTGTGATGAGGTCACTGGCATTTGATCAGAGGTGAAGCATGTAACTCACTCATGGACAGGCGGTCGTTAGTATCTGCAGAGGGATGAAGGACTTGTGATGATGTCAGTGTCATGTAACCAATGGCGGAGTATATAACTCACTCACTCATGGACGGACAGGTGCTCATTAGTATTTTGATAAAACCAGCTATTCACCTAACCTTTTTCCCATATCGAGCAGAGTGGCTCTTATCTTGAACAGTGGGAGAGCAGCATGATGAGAGTGGCAGAAGCAGCATGATGATGTCACTATATTATGCCACCTGCATCAGCTTGTATGGGGTTCATGGCCTCCAAATGCCACATGCCTAAAGTGGCCTGTTACCTGCTACAGTGAATGGTAGGGAAGGAGTATAATCCTCAGGACATGAATACAGTTGGATATGTCGGTAGCCCAAGGATTCAGGGCTAATGATGGCCCTGCTTTAGACTATATTTACATTAGCACTGGGGCTAATGTGAGCCTAGACTGTTACGTTGGACATATAGTTATGAATCCCCACAAACCCTATTAACCCACTGACACAAAAAAATGTTAAAGGGCAGCAGCGCACTCTGCAGCACACACCATCCGGCTCACTTTTAAAGAGTTTTTTTTTAATATGATTATAAACCAATTTAGCATGTACTGCTTGTCATTTTAGCTGTAATATCTGCAGTTACAGATTGTTTTTAACTCAATTCTTTCTCTAAAATAATGTAAGAAAGGATAGTTGGCCATTTTCCAAGCAATCTTAAATTACTGGATCCATGCACAATCCTTTGCCTGCAGCTTGGCCAATTGTTTATTATGTGGGCTTCTGAGCAGACAGCATCCAGATCTTATCTGTACCTTTATTGTGCTTCATTAATAAGGCCTCCTTCCCACGAGCGTGACGGGCTCCGCAGCGTAATATTCCGCTGTGAAGCCCGTCACGGCGCCCCCCAGAGCCCCTATACTTACCTGCGGGAGATAGCGTGAAATCGCTTCCCCGCCCACCGCCGCGCGTCACCGCCCGTCACCGCCCACCACCGCCGCGTCACCGAGCGTGTCACGTGACGCGGCCGGCCGCGTCACGTGACGCGGCCGGCCGCGTCATTTGGCGTCAGATGACGCGCGGCGGTGGGCGGGAAAGCGTTTTTTCACGCTATCTCCCGCTGGTTACAGCGGGAGATAGCGTGAACGGACGGCTTCCATTGACTGCAATGGAAGCCGTCAGTGCGTACAGCCCGTCCTCACCCGCAGAAAATAGAGCATGCTGCGGGTGAGGACGGGAGAAATCGCGGTGCGTAATTCCGCGGTGGAATTACGCATCGTGAGCATTGTGCTATTAGGTTCAATAGAACCTAATAGCAGCGGGCAACGCAGCGGATTTTCGCCGCGAATTACGCGGCGGAAATCCGTTCGTGGGAAGGAGGCCTTAGGCTGTGAAATAATCACATCAGCCACTTGGCTGATTGCCATTCACCTGCACAAGCCCAAAGACACAAATTTTACAAAAACACGGGTATTTTTATTTGTTTGTTTTAAGTAAATATTATTACTAACTCTTACTGGCCTTGTCTGTATAAATAATGCATAGCATAGAGCAATAATAAAGCAATGTGCAAGCAGCGGAATGGGAAAGCATTCCATGTTTCCTGGACGTCCTCCAACAGCACATATACATATGGGGATTTATCCCCCTACCCCACGGTTTGGATAGGTGACACTAGGGGCGCAGCTAAAGGCTCATGGGCCTGGGTGCAAAAGTTTATCTTGGACCCCTTAACTTTTCTTAATGCAGAGGTGTAACTTGAAACTTCTGGGCCCCAATGCAGAGCTTGTAACAGGGCCCCAATTATAATGCTGTAGTCATAGTACTGGGCTCCCTATATGGAGAAGAGAGGTCTTACGGGTACCCCAAAGGCCCATTTAGACACAACGTCATCGCTCAAAAGTCCCTCAAAAGACATCTTTTGAGCGATAATCGTTGTGTGCATTTACACGGCAAGATGATCGCTCAAAATTCTGTCAAACGACAGTTTCAGTAACAGTTTTCAGCGTTTACTTTGCATAAGTGTGTAAATGAAGGCTCATGTTGTATGCAGAAGACAAGTGGGGCCGCTATCTTCTGCATATGGCTGTAGTCTTCTCAGAGTGCTCAGCTGGTATCCAGCTGAGTGCTGCGAGTGGGGTAAGCAGAACACAACTGCAGTGCTGTCTTCTGCATACTCCTGCTGTGAGTTCATGGAGCGCACAGCTAGTATACAGCTGAGGGCTCCGAGTGGGGTATACAGAAGACGGCTGGAGCGCTGTCTTTTTCATACTCCGGCTGTGTTCTCTGAGTGGGATACCAGCTGAAACAATAGTATCAGCGGTATCCCGCTGAGAACTCAGCACACAGCCCTGATAAGGCTCATCATTCTCTTTCAGTTTGTTGAAAGACAACAATGTTGGTTATGGCAGTGTTTATCAAAATCAGTCAGAATTTAGCCTCTTCATGTGAAGCCAGATAAGCATATAGTAACCAATAGGGCTTTAGAGCACATGTGTCAGACACAAGGCCAGCGGTCCGAATCCAGCCCGCTGCCTCATATTATGTGGCCCGCAGTGTGCCGACGGCCGCTCACCACTGAAGCGATTACCAGTTGGGATGCCGCAGCTCCCCGCTGGTAATCACTGTTAGCGCTGATCCCGGCGCACACTCTGACGTCAGTGTGCAGCCAGGATCCTCCTCCCCTGAGTCCCCTGCTCCTCAGTTCCGCAGGAAAGGACTCAGTGAAGAAGCATGCCGGGCGCATATTAGCATTTTCCACAACACTTCTGCCCTATTCAGCAATTCCAGCAACCTGATTGGTTGTTTGGGTTGTCTGATTCACCCCTGTGGGGGTCGCTATTACTACTGGGGCCACTATGGAGGGCGATATTAATACTGGGACCACTGTGGGGGTGTTATTACTACTGGGGCCATGGTGGGGATCTTTATTACTACTGGGGCCACTGTGGGGGTCGCTCTTACTACTGGAGCTACTGTGGGGGTCGCTATTACTAATTTGGCCACTGTGGGGGTTGCTATTACTAATTTGGCCACTGTTGGGGTCACTACTACTAATTGGGCCACTGTGGGGGTCGCTATTACTAATTTGGCCACTGTGGGGGTCAATAATATTACAGGGGCCACTATAGGGGTCACTATTACTACTGCAACCACTATAGGGGTCACTATTAGGGCTCGTTCACACAGGCGTAATCGTATTTCGGTGGCACAAATACGCTGTGTATTTGCGCAATCGAAAATCGCTTATGCCTGCATATTTGGACACGCAAAAAAGAGCGCAGATGGGCCCACTGAAATGGTGCGCAAATATGCAGTGAATACACAGGTTTCCTGCGCATTAACCACATATTTGCGCGGCCCATTCACTTCAATTGCCTATTGGAGTGCGTAGTACGCAACAAAATAGGTCATGCTGTGTGAAAATATACATCATGTGAATGAACTCATTGAGCAAGCCCTTACTATACTGTCTTACAATCGGTCCTTTGAAGGTCACCATAAGCCTGATGTGGCCCTCGGTGAAAATGAGTTTGACACCCCTGCATCAAAGACCTTTGCTTTATTGAAGCAGAAGGATGTCATAAACATGAAATGCAGAGACCTTCGAGGCAACTTATTATAGCCAACAGGTTTAACTTCTAGCCACTTGATGAGGAACAGGAGGAATGCTGATTTCCCCAAAAGTTGATGCAGCTATAACGCATAATGTCCACATTGCCAGTCTATCACACCCAATATACCATATCCTTGTGGTATGTCAGAAAAAAAAAAAATTGGTTTATTGCACCCTGGTGGTAAATCTAGTGAACTACACCAACTGCAATATGTTGTATGTCAACAGACCAATGAGAAACCGTCAAATTCCCTCTCTTTCTACAGAACAAATCAAGATGGTGGGGGCAAAATGGGAATGTCTTTTATCTCTCCTGTAATAACTTATGTTTTTTAAATGTTTGCTTAAGTTATTTTCCATCTTTAGTTTTATATTTTTACTTGATCTTAATAGGTAGTCTTTTCTTTTCCACTATTTATTTGTTCCATTTTTCAGAAGATACACATTTTCAATAACCCTGCTGCCACTAGTATGAGTTACTGTGTAATATGGTATAATAGGAATACACATATAGATAATACAAACACTAATTAAAACATCTGTGCATGCTATATATCTTATAACTTGGGACCTGACCTCTTTAAGGCCTGCATTGTATTTCTGAGTGAGATTCTGTATTTATAGAAAATATTCAGATGGATAGATACTGTAACTATGCTAACATATTCGTGCTTGTAGAAAAAAAAATCTCAATTGATCTACTTCAAACCTCTTAAGATATTATCTCAGTATGCGAATTCATACTTTTTAATTTAGCTTCTTTAACCCACAGACTGCACACTCCAATATTTCAATACGATGCAATGTTTGAGGAGACTTGAATTACTTTTACCCTTTGTCAATCTCCCCCTGCCTCTGCAGGAAGCTGTTACTTAATGATGTCCTGTGATCACAGCAGCATCAGCACTAAGTCAAGCAGACAATCTCTCTATCTGCCAATGTAATGCAATCCAGCAGGCTTATAGAAATATCAACTAGGATTAAGGCCCATTTACACCAGCCGATGATCGCTAAAAAAATCGCTAATTGGCGATGGGCAGCTCATCTAAATGCGTGCCCATCGTGCGCTTTTCGGGCACAGCTAGCTGATCATTAAATTGAATCCAACCTAAAAATTGTCCTTCACTCTTATCAGCAGTTCTCCACGGGGAGTCCTGATAGCATTGTTATCCCATGGAGAACAATGGATCTGAACACAGACAATAGCCCTCGGGCTATTAACTGTGTTCAGCTAAGGCTTCATTTGCACATTTAAGTGCTATTAAGTAGCTGAGTAGCTACTTAATAGTTTATGCAAAATGATCGCTCAAAGCTGTTTACTCAAACTGTTGTTTGAACGATCTTTTAGCGATCATCCGCCCGTGTAAATGGCTCTTTAGTTACAGCTCCACAGGATCAGAAATATAGCAGGCAACGATAACAGCTTTGTTTCAGTGAATCCAGAGAAAGTAAAGGTCTACAGCACAAAAGGATGAGCTTTGAGGAGGGAGGCCCTATAATGGTAATGAAATGTCTGTGCTTTCCTTCCAAGTATATACAGTAAAGCTGAAAATGTGACTGCAGAGAAAACTGGAAATTTCATCATACTATGTGTGACCAGTGTCTACTGGGAGAACTTCAATATTATTTATTTATATGGATAGTCAAAAAATGGGGTGAGGTACAAACATATCAGTCGATTCAAGCTGTATTTTTATAAATATGTAACTAACTATTCATTTGATTAACAAAATACTGCCAGGATTATTCCCCATCTGCTAGTCTCATTGTGCTCTTTCTTAAATTGTCCTTTGGGATGTCCATATAGATGGAGAGTAGCATTCCAGACCTATCGTCAGCTGTCCAGCCATCAACAAACACAGACCTTCTATTGATCTGATAAGCGACGAACTGGCCTGTCCTATCCTTTACCCTTTTAGTTATAAAAATAACATTTTAGTGAAATAACAGGAGGTCACTAGAAGTCTAGACCCTTTCGGTTTGCATAATGCCAAGGCAATTTATTTCAGAAATGTTGAACCTAAAGTATATCATTAGGACTAGCATACTATTGTACGCGTATGGTGTGTATAATGGAATGGGGCTTTCTGATGTGCAATATTGCACGCAGATAACATGGCCAATGTAAAAATGTACTTCTTCAAAATATTAATGAAAAGTCAGTTCCATAGTTTTTTTTTATTTTTATTTTAATTCTGGCAATTTGTATGTAACTGTGATGAAATTATATTATTTTCCCATCACATAAAAAATGATTACTGTTATTTTTATTAATGTATATTTCATAAAGAAAGAAGAATAGAATATAACAAAAAAATCCCCTATAAGTATTGCATAAGTCTGTGGTCTGTCTAGTAACATTGGATATTTTGTAGCTGCATGTAGAGCTCCTACAAAGTATTATAGCAAGTCTGGTGGTTATAAAACAATATAAAGCATGAACATAACTAGGCAAATGAGTTGTTGACTATCCTGGAAAAAGTTCAGTAACAAGCTCTGAAGAGCTGCTGTATAATGATGGCAGTAAAGTTCATATTAGTTGTCACATTGTCATCAGGCTGCGGAAGCAGCAATATCACAGCTGAATAAAATGTTTATATCTACAGGGTTTTTTTGTCATTGAGGGTAAAATGCTTTTTTGCAAATAATAGTGTGTAGAGATGAGCGAGCATACTCGATAAGCCAAACTACTCGAGCGAGTAGTGCCTTATGCGAGTACCTGCCCGCTCGTCTCAAAAGATTCGGGTGCTGGCAGGGGGCGGGGGAAAACGGGGAGGAACGGAGGGGAGATCTCTCTCCCCCCTGCTCCTCCCCTGCTTACCGACGCAACTCACCTGTCACCCGCGCCGGCACCCCAATCTTTAGAGACGAGCGGGCAGGTACTCGAATAAGGCACTACTCGCTCGAGTAGTTTGCCTTAGCGAGTTCATTCGCTCATCTCTAGTAGTGTGGCTATAAGGCTTTAGTCGCACGAGCATATATCAACTGCACTTTCATGCCCAGACTGATATATGCTGCCTATCTGAAGCGTTGGTTTACAATTAGAGATGAACGAGCACCCAAATGCTCGGGTCTGCATTAGTCGAGTCGAGCTTTTTGTAAAATTCGAGAGCTCTACTCGAGTAACGAACCCCATTGGCTACAATAGGAGACTCCAGCATTTTTGTATGTGGGACGTCTCTCTCTTTCTCTGTCTCTCTCTCTCTTTTTCTCTCTCTCTCTCTTTCTCTCTCTCTCTCGTTCTCTCTCTCTCTTTCTTTCTCTCTCTTTCTCTCTCTCTTTCTCTCTCTCTTTTTCTGTATCTCTTTATCTCTCTCTCTTTCTCTGTATCTCTTTATCTCTCTCTTTCTTTCTCTCTCTCTCTTTCTCTCTTGCTCTTTCTCTCTCTCTTTTTCTCCCTCTCTTTCTCTCTCTCTTTTTCTCCCTCTCTTTCTCTCTCTCTTTTTCTCCCTCTCTTTCTCTCTCTCTCTCTCTTTCTCTTTCTGTCTCTCTTTCTCTCTCTCTTTCTTTCTTTTTCTCCCTCTCTTTCTCTCTCTTTCTTTCTCTCTTTTTCTCTATCTGTCTCTCTTTCTGTCTCTTTTTCAATCTCTTTCTCTCAGTTTCTGTCTCTCTCCCTCTCTCTCTCCCTCTCTCTCTCTCTCTCTTTCTCTTCCCTGTCTGCCAGACAAAAAATGTGCCATTGACGCGTGCTGCGTTGCGGCGGGAAGCGGCCAAAACAGGCACGTCACAGCATGGAGGAGCCAAAAACTAGTGCCGGGTCGAACATGGCTTGAGTACGCTAATACTCGAACGAGCATCAAGCTCGACAGAGTATGTTCGCTCAACTCTATTTACAATGCTTTGGTTCAGATGAACATATTCCCGTGGCGTAAAAGTGCCCAGCTGGCCAAGATAGCGCATAGGAGCGCATTTCAGCCAGGCACTTTCACGTTGGCCAGGAAAGATAGTTCAGGAACTATCTTCCTGGACGAAATATGGCAGCAGCTCCCAAAGACTCCTATGAGAGTCTATGGAAGCTGCCAGAGAAGGGAGATGGGAGGAAGTTTAGCAACGTGTCTGCTATACTCCCAACCCCATCCCTCCTTTTCTCCGCCCCTTGCCGGCTGTTTGCAATGGGAGGGGGCGGGATAGGGTGGGAGCTAGTTGCTAAGCTCCTGTCCTGTCCCACCCCCTCCCATTGCTGGCAGCAAACAAGGGACAAAAAGGGGGCGGGAGCTTAGCACACTAGCTCTTGCCCCATCCTGCCCCCTTTCCTTGCCAAGAGCCGGCTATGGGGTGGAAAGGGGGAGTCAGTTTAGCAGAGCTGAACTATCTCCCCCTCCCAATGGCAATCCGGGCTCAGTGTATATGTGCCGGACCAGGGCTGTCTAAACGGGGTGCACAAACTGCAGATTTGTGCGCCTGCTCACACGATTTTCGGTTGCACTGTAGCCGCTACGCTTGTGTGAAAGAGCCCTAACATATATATATATATATATATATATATATATATATATATATATATACATATCAAGAAAGGGAGAGACTTAAAGGGGTTTCCCAATATACCCCCACTGCCTCTGTTTACCATGGCTGCAGTGGTTGTTTATCCACATGACCAATGCAGCCAGCTGAAAGCGTGACAGGGATATCATCAGGGATGTCTGGTAAAACTATGGGGGCTTCTACATTAGAACTAGGGATGAGCGAGTATACTTGCTAAGGCACTACTCCCTCGAGTAATGTGCCTTAGCCGAGTATCTCCTGGCTCGTCCATAAAGTTTCAGGGGCCGACGCGGGGCGGGGAGCTGCGGGGGAGAGCGGGCAGGAACGGAGGGGAGATCTCTCTCTCCCTCTCTCCCGCCCGCTCTCCCCTGCTCCCCGCCGCAACTCACCTGTCAGCTGCGGCGGCCCCCGAATCTTTAGGGACGAGCAGGGAGATACTCGGCTAAGGCACATTACTCGAGCGAGTAGTGCCTTAGCGAGTATACTCGCTCATCCCTAATTAGAACCTTTACAAAACTTCACCTATCAGATCCTGTGGCACACGAGCGCCAAAATGGCATTCTGGCATCATGGTGAGCATAGTGCTTTTATATAGTTTTGGGCCTCCCTTTGGACTTTTATGCCTTATAAGTGAAAATGTACCTAACTTTTCAGAGTAAGCCATTTGTGTGCACACGAAAAATAAAAATATTTCTGCCATTTCTATTACTTGTATCCTGCAGTTTTCACCAGTTTCCCTCACTGTAGGCTGCATATGTGATCCTCACTTCTTACTGAACTTCTGGAGGAATCTGCTGCTCTGATGTCTTTTATACACTGCATACAGAGAAAACCGCAGTTTCTGCTCTGTGTCTGTAACACACATAGACATAACATTATCATTAGGGATACTAGGGAAGTGTGATCAGTGGAGATGACATTTCAGTAGCAATAACACACTAAACAATCACTACTAGAACAGGCAGTGTCTGTGTAGTGAATCTCTGCTTTTGTCTTCCATCCCTTCTCTCCATAGAATTCTATGAGCAACTTGAATCATCATCCTCCACTTACTGTTGTCTGCCTTGTTATATTTATTACAAGAGATGGATTTCATTTAACAGCAGGCAGTGGAAAGCAAAATTAGGAAGGAAGAAGGAAGATGCCTAATGGTGATTTTTAATTTTTGTACAGTGCAATAATGTCATTTAATTTAAAGGGGTTGTCCCGCGAAAGCAAGTGGGTCTATACACTTCTGTATGGCCATATTAATGCACTTTGTAATGTACATTGTGCATTAATTATGAGCCATACAGAAGTTATCAGAAATTATTCACTTACCTGTTCCGTTGCTGGCGTCCTCGTCTCCATGGTGCTGTCTAATTTTCAGCGTCTAATCGCCGGATTAGACGCGCTTGTGCAGTCCGGTCTTCTTCTTTTCTGAATGGGGCCGCTCGTGCCGGAGAGCGGCTCCGTGTAGCTCCGCCCCGTCACGTGCCGATTCCAGCCAATCAGGAGGCTGGAATCGGCAATGGACCGTACAGAAGCCCTGCGGTCCACCGAGGGAGAAGATCCCGGCGGCCATCTTCACCAGGTAAGTAAGAAGTCACCAGAGCGCGGGGATTCAGGTAAGCGCTGTGCGGTTTTTTTTTTAAGTCCCTGCATCGGGTTTGTCTCGCGCCGAACGGGGGGACTGTTGAAAAAAAAAAAAAACCCGTTTCGGCGCGGGACAACCCCTTTAAGCAAAGGGAATTGTGCTCTTGTTATTACTCTGGCTATCATACTAACACAAGTTGAAAAGTTAGTGACCATTTAACTATAATGTACTACAATGCTGTAAATTGAGTAATTACAACACACCACTCATGTTAACAAATGTGTATGTACTGTAATATAGAGCTCCTCATGCAGTCTCCATGTAGCTCTACCATGTGCAAGAGGCTATATATACGATATATATATATATATATATATATATATATATATATATATATGGAAAATTTTGTCGTATATCTTCTAAGTCTACAGCTTTATTAACCTTCTTCCATTTAAGTAGATCTATCATCAGGTTATGTTGTTAGAGGGCCACTCTAGCAGAAACACATTTTTTTTCCATCACTGCACTCCTGACTTGAATGCCTGTCACACAACACTCTGGAGGTTTTCTATGTATATTGTGCAGTGCAGGCTCTTAATGTTGAGATTTCTCCTTGCTTTGTCTTTCACTACTCTGAGCTAGCAAGCTCGTGATGCATCAGCAAAACATCATATGACCAGCTAGAAACTGTAACATCTCTGCCTGCTGAGAGGACACTGTAATTATAATTATCTTCAGGATGTCATAAATAGTTGATCGACAGGGGTCTGTTATAGAGATGAGCGAGCACCCAAATGCTCCGTTGCTCGTTACTCGAGTCAAACTTCCCGCGATGCTCGAGGGTTCGTTTCGAGTAACGAACCCCATTGAAGTCAATGGGCGACTCGAGCATTTTTGTATATTGCCGATGCTCGCTAAGTTTTTCATTTGTGAAAATCTGGGAAATTCAAGAAAGTGATGGGAACGACACAGAAACGGATAGGGCAGGCGAGGGGCTACATGTTGGGCTGCATGTCAAGTTCCCAGGTCCCAGTATTAAGCCACAATAGCGGCAAGAGTGCCCCCCCCCCCTCCCAACAACTTTTATTTCTGAAAAGCCCTTATTAGCAATGCATACCTTAGCTAAGCACCACACTACCTCCAACAAAGCACAATCACTGCCTGCATGACACTCTGCTGCCACTTCTCCTGGGTTACATGCTGCCCAACCCCCCGCCCCCCGCACGACCCAGTGTCCACAGCGCACACCAAAGTGTCCCTGCGCAGCCTTCAGCTGCCCTCATGCCACACGCTGGCTTCATAGCCACACCACCCTCATGTCTATTTATAAGTGCGTCTGCCATGAGGAGGAACCGCAGGCACACACTGCAGAGGGTTGGCAGGGCAAGGCAGCGACCCTCTTTAAAAGGGGCGGGGCAATAGCCCACAATGCTGTACAGAAGCAATGAGAACTCCAATCCTGTGCCACCTCCGTCAGGAGCTGCAAACGTGGGCATAGCAATGGGGAATCCATGTGCCACACAGTATTCATTCTGTCAAGGTGTCGCATAGCTCAATCCACATTGCAAGGGGAAAGCCGTCAGCACTCTGCCCCCTACTCAAGTCAGTCAGTGCCTTTGTGCCAGACAGGTCAAACACCGCAATGGGAACTAAGTTTGCACCAACAGCATAGGTGGGTCCTAGGAAACCCAAGACATGAACAAAAAATTGATCTGAGCGGCCAAACATGGCAAACTTGCACCGCACCCACGGCATAGGCCTTGGCCCACAGATTCAGCAATCCTAGGCTGGAAGCGGACTTTCACTGCACCCAGGACATAAGCCTCTGCACAAACCTTTAGCAATCGCGTGCCTACAGCGGATTCCAATGCTAGCGTAGCTGTGCACGTCTCATTAGCGCTGTATTGCTCCTGTAGTTTGTCCCAATGCAGTGTCCTGGACAGTAGAGCTAACGTCAGATTAAATACAGGTGGGCTTCGGCCCACACTGCATGCCCCGGTCAGACTGGGGTTCTTTATAAGTAGACACAGGCAGATACAACTCCGTGTGGACCGACAGCATGAGTGTGTCCCAGGAAGCCACCGGCGTTACATAAATAAATCCCATTGCATTGCCCAGCACAGCGGAGGTAACGTCAGATTAAATGCAGGTGGGCTTCGGCCCACACTGCATGCCCCAGTCTGACCGGGGTTTTTAATACATAGACCAAGGCAGGTACAAATCCCTAATGTGAAGTCTGTGTGGACCCAAAGCATGGGTGGCTCCCTGGAACCCACCGGCGGTACATAAACAAATCCCATTGCAGTGCCTTGGACAGCAGAGCTAACGTCAGATTAAATACAGGTGGGCTTCGGCCCACACTGCATGCCCCAGTCAGACTAGGGTTCTTTATAAGTAGACACAGGCAGGTACAACTCCATGTGGACCGACAGCATGGGTGGGTCCCAGGAAGCCACCGGCGTTACATAAATAAATCCCATTGCATTGCCCAGCACGGCTGCGGTGACGTCAGATTAAACGCAGGTGGACTTCGGCCCACACTGCATGCCTCAGTCAGACTGGGGTTTTTTTTATAAGTAGACCAGGCAGGTACAACTCCCTAATGTGAAGTCCGTGTGGACCCAAAGCATGGGTGGCTCCCTGGAACCCACCGGCGGCACATAAACAAATCCCATTGCAGTGCCCAGCACAGCTGAGGTAACGTCAGATTAAATGCAGGTGGGCTTCCGCCCACACTGCATGCCCCAGTCTGACCGGGGTTTTTAATACATAGACACTGGCAGGTACAAATCCGTAATGTGAAGTCCCTGTGGACCCACAGCATGGGTGGCTCCCAGGAACCCATCGGCGGTACATTAATGTATTCCATTGCAGTGCCCTGCTCAGCAGAGCTAAAGTCAGATACAATACAGGTGGGCTTCGGCCCACAGTGCATGCCCCAGTCAGACTGGTAATATGTACCTTAACAGTAACCGTGTTGGTGGGAATGTGGTCGCGACTGCGGACCTAGTAGCGCGGTTTTATTTATTTGGTTTTCGGAATGTGGCCAGGATTAAGTGGGCCGTGGCGGCGGGATGGTGGGGGGGGCTCTCTTGTTGTGTCGTTAAAGGTGAAATTCTTGGACTGCCACCAGACGGACCAATGCAAAGGTATTTGCCAAGAATGTTTTCATTGTTGGAGGAGGAGGGGGATGTTTTTGAGGCACTACGTGTCCTCTCCACGTGTCCGTGGTTATATGCACCTTAACAGTAACTGCGTTGGTGGGAAATGGCCTCGCCGCCATCATGTCTTTGGGAAGTCTCCGTTTCCACACCCCAGTGACATAGCATTAGCAGCGGTATAGGCAGAGCCCAGAATTAGTAACATTTCAGTGGTAGCATTAGGGACAGGCCCCAGTAACATATGACTAGCAGCAGTATAGGGGGAGCACAGTATTAGTTCCATTTCAGTAGTAGTAGCAGTCTAGACAGGCCCCAGTAACATATCACTAGCAGCAGTATAGGGGGAGCACAGTATTAGTTCCATTTCAGTAGTAGTTGCAGTCTAGACAGGCCCCAGTAACATATCACTAGCAGCAGTATAGGGGGAGCACAGTATTAGTTCCATTTCAGTAGTAGTAGCAGTCAAGACAGGCCACAGTAACATTCCCGTTGCAGCAGTTTAGGGAGATAACAGTCTCTTTCACATTTCAGTAGTTGCAGTATAGACAAGGCCCCAGTTACATTTATGTAGCAAAAGTGTAGGCCAAACCCACACACCTTGCTGTACCATGAGTGCAGGCGAAGCCCATAAAAATTACTAGGATTACACTGTAGGCGAGGGCCCAAAAAAATTGGTGTACCAACAGTACTAATGTACCTCAGAAAAATTGCCCATGCCCAACCAAGAGGGCAAGTGAAACCCATTAATCGCTTTGGTTACTGTGGATTAATTTGTAACTAGGCCTGGAGGCAGCTCAGTTAAAATAAAAATTGATTCAGGTGCAAGTTTCAACGCTTTAATGAGAATTGAAACTTATAAACATTGTTTACAAAAGTAATATCACTGAGCCTTGTGGGCCTAAGAAAAATTGCCCGTTTGGCGTGATTACGTGAGGTTTCAGGAGGAGGAGCAGGAGGAGGAGGATGAATATAATACACAGATTGATGAAGCTAAAAGGTCCCCGTTTTTTATCGTGATAGAGAACGATGCTTCCATCCGCGGGTGCAGCCTACGTATTGTTTAGGTATCGCTGCTGTCCGCTGGTGGAGAAGAGAAGTCTGGGGAAATCCAGGCCTTGTTCATCTTTATGAGTGTAAGCCTGTCGGCACTGTCAGTTTACAGGCGGGTACGCTTATCCGTGATGATTCCCCCAGCCGCACTAAACACCCTCTCTGACAAGACGCTAGCCGCAGGGCACGCCAACACCTCCAGGGCATACAGCGCGAGTGCGGGCCACGTGTCCAGCTATGACACCCAATAGTTGGACGGAGAAGAGGCGTCAAGGAGGACAGTCGTGCGATCGGCTACGTACTCCCTCACCATCCTTTTACAGTGCTCCCGCCAACTCAGCCTTGACTGGGGAGCGGTGACACAGTCTTGCTGTGGAGCCACAAAGCTGACAAAGGCCTTGGAGATTGTTCCCCTGCCAGCACTGTACATGCTGCCCGATCTCCGCGCCTCCCCTGCTACCTGGCCCTCGGAACTGCGCCTTCTGCCACTAGCGCTGTCGGATGGGAATTTTACCATCAGTTTGTCCGCCAGGGTCCTGTGGTATAGCATCACTCTCGAACCCCTTTCCTCTTCGGGTATGATAATGGAAAGGTTCTCCTTATACCGTGGGTCGAGCAGTGTGTACACCCAGTAATCCGTAGTGGCCAGAATGAGTGTAACACGAGGGTCACGAGAAAGGCATCCTAACATGAAGTCAGCCATGTGTGCCAGGGTACCTGTACGCAACACATAGCTGTCCTCACTAGGAAGATCACTTTCAGGATCCTCCTCCTCCTCTGGCCATACACACTGAAAGGATGACAGGCGAGCAGCATCTGTACCCTCAGCAGTGGGCCAAGCTGTCTCTTCCCCCTCCTCCTCATGCTCCTCCCCCTCCTCCTCCTCCTCTGGCCATACATGCTGAAAGGATGACAGGCAAGCAGCATCTGTACCCTCAGCAGTGGGCCAAGCTGTCTCTTCCCCCTCCTCCTCATGCTCCTCCCCCTCCTCCTCCTCCTCAATGCGCTGAGATATAGACATGAGGGTGCTCTGACTATCCAGTGACATACTGTCTTCCCCCGCCTCCGTTTCCGAGCGCAAAGCGTCTGCCTTTATGCTTTGCAGGGAACTTCTCAAGAGGCATAACAGAGGAATGGTGACGCTAATGATTGCAGCATCGCCGCTCACCATCTGGGTAGACTCCTCAAAGTTTGTCTTTGAAAGATGTCTGCCAACCAGGCCCACTCTTCTGTAAAGAATTGAGGAGGCTGACTCCCACTACGCCGCCCATGTTGGAGTTGGTATTCCACTATAGCTCTACGCTGCTCATAGAGCCTGGCCAACATGTGGAGCGTAGAGTTCCACCGTGTGGGCACGTCACACAGCAGTCGGTGCACTGGCAGATTAAACCGATGTTGCAGGGTCCGCAGGGTGGTAGCGTCCGTGTTGGACTTGCGGAAATGTGCGCTGACCTGGCGCACCTTTCCGAGCAGGTCTGACAAGCATGGGTAGCTTTTCAGAAACCGCTGAACCACCAAATTAAAGATGTGGGCCAGGCATGGCACGTGCGTGAGGCTGCCGAGCTGCAGAGCCGCCACCAGGTTACTGCCATTGTCACACACGACCATGCCCGGTTGGAGGCTCAGCGGCGAAAGGCAGTGGTCGGTCTGCTCTGTCAGACCCTGCAGCAGTTCGTGGGCCGTGTGCCTCTTCTCTCCTAAGCTGAGTAGTTTCAGCACGGCCTGCTGATGCTTGCCCACCGCTGTGCTGCCACGCCGCGCGACACCGACTGCTGGCGACGTGCTGCTACTGACACATCTTGATTGCGAGACAGAGGTTGCGGAGGAGGAGGAGGAGGAGGGTGGTTTAGTGGAGGAAGTGTACGCCGCCGCAGATACCAGCACCGAGCTGGGGCCCGCAATTCTGGGGGTGGGTAGGACGTGAGCGGTCCCAGGCTCTGACTCGGTCCCAGCCTCCACTAAATTCACCCAATGTGCCGTCAGGGAGATATAGTGGCCCTGCCCGCCTGTGCTTGTCCACGTGTCCGTTGTTAATTGGACCTTGCCAGTAACCGCGTTGGTGAGGGCGCGTACAATGTTGCGGGAGACGTGGTCATGCAGGGCTGGGACAGCACATCGGGAAAAGTAGTGGCAACTGGGAACCGAGTAGCGCGGAGCCGCCGCCACCATCATGTTTTTGAAAGCCTCCGTTTCCACAAGCCTATACGGCAGCATCTCCAGGCTGATCAATTTGGCTATGTGCACGTTTAACGCTTGAGCGTGCGGGTGCGTGGCGGCGTACTTGCGCTTGCGTTCAAACAGTTGCGCTAGCGACGGCTGGACGCTGCGCTGAGAGACATTGCTGGATGCGGCCGAGGACAGCGGAGGTGAGGGTGTGGGTGCAGGCCGGGTGACGGTCGTGCCTGTGTCCTGAGAGGGGGGTTGGATCTCAGTGGTAGGTTGGGGCACAAGGGGAGAGGCAGTGGTGCAAACCGGAGGCGGTGAACGGCCTTCGTCCCACCTTGTGGGGTGCTTAGCCATCATATGCCTGCGCATGCTGGTGATGGTGAGGCTGGTGGTGGTGGCTCCCCGGCTGATCTTGGTGCGACAAACCTTGCACACCACAGTTCGTCGGTCGTCTGCACTCTCAGTGAAAAACTGCCACACCTTTGAGCACCTCGGCCTCTGCAGGGTGGCATGGCGCGAGGGGGCGCTTTGGGAAACAGTTGGTGGATTATTCGGTCTGGCCCTGCCTCTACCCCTGGCCACCGCACTGCCTCTTCCAACCTGCCCTGCTGCTGCCCTTGCCTCCCCCTCTGAAGACCTGTCCTCAGTAGGCTTAGCAAACCAGGTGGGGTCAGTCACCTCATCGTCCAGCTGCTCTTCCTCCGAATCCTCTGTGTGCTCCTCCCTCGGACTTACTGCCCTTACTACTACCTCACTGATAGACAACTGTGTCTCATCGTCATCATCCTCCTCACCCACTGAAAGCTCTTGAGACAGTTACTGGAAGTCCCCAGCCTCATCCCCGGACCCCAGGAACTTTCCAAAGGTTGGGCATCGGTCACGACCAACTCCTCCGGTGGGACAGGAACGATTGCTGCCCAATCTGGGCAGGGGCCCGAGAACAGTTCCTGGGAGTCTGCCTGCTCCTCAGAATGTGTCATTTTCATGGAGTGAGGAGGCTGGGAGGAAGGAGGAGCAGCAGCCAGAGGATTCAGAGTTGCAGCTGTGGACGACGTAGAAGACTGGGTGGTCGATAGATTGCTGGATGCACTTTCTGCCATCCACGACAGGACCTGCTCACACTGCTCAGTTTCTAATAAAGGTCTACCGCGTGGACCTATTAATTGTGAGATGAATCTGGGGACCCCTCTCTCTCCTAATCCCGCAGCAGTTGACTGCGATACACCTGGACCAGGAGCTCGGCCTGTGCCCACACCCTGACTTGGGCCTCCGCGTCCTCGCCCGTGTCCACGTCCTCTAGGCCTACCCCTACCCCTCAGCATGGTGCATTACAAGTAGAGTAGAAACAGAACGCTGTAATTAAATGTGCTGCTTATTGGCCTGTGGTTGGAGGCTGACTTCGCTTACGGAGCGCACAGCAGAATCAATTATGCGCAAGCCTGCAGTGAGACCTAGGTGCGTATGACTGAGCTACTGGAATTCACAGCGCAGAACCAGTCAGGTGGCCAAAGCCAAGTGGTAGGTCTTAAGTATTTTGCTTCAATTTTTTAAAATGGTGAGGTAAAAAACCAGACAGATATCGAATGCAGCGTATATATTGTATACTCTTTCCCTCTGGCGGGATGACGGCGATCATGTAACGGACACAGCAGAGCCAGGAAACAATTATGCTCAAGCCTGTAGTGAGACCTAGGTGCATATGACTGAGCTACTGGAATTCACAGCGCAGAACCAGTCAAGTGGCCAAAGCCCAGTGGTAGGCCTTAAGTATTTTGCTTCAATTTTTTAAATGGTGAGGTGAAAAACCAGACAGACACAGTATGCAGCGTATATATTGTATACTCTTTCCGTCTGGTGGGATGACGGCGATCATGTAACGGACACAGCAGAGCCAGGAAACAATTATGCGCAAGCCTGCTGTAACGCTTAGCTGGGTATTAATTAGCAACTACTACCCCCAGCAGAGACGCAGTAAACTGAAGACGGTCACAGGCAGCCCAAATATTGTATTTTTTCCCAATGTTGGGGAAAAAGCCCACTGCCTATATAGCCTGTATATGGATTTCCCTGTTGGAGGATGACTGTGGTTATTGAAAGCACAGTGCAGCCAGAACAAAATTATGCGCAAGGCTGGGTATTAATTAGTGACTACTACCCCCAGCAGACATGCAGTAAACTGAAGATGGTCACAGGCAGCCCAAATATAGTATTTTTTCCCAATTTTTTTGAAAAAGCCCACTGCCTATATAGCCAGTATACCTCTTTCCCTGTACCACTGTCCCTCACCAGTACTGCCCCTATACTGAGTAAAATGACTGCAGACTGAGGACGCTATGGTCTGCACGCCCAATATACAAAAAAAATAAAAAATTGCAAAACTGCTAAAAGCAGCCTCAACAGTACTGCACACGGTCAGATGTGGCCCTAAGAAGGACCGTTGGGGTTCTTGAAGATGAAGAATAACAGCCTAACACTCTCCCTATAGCAGCTACAGCAAGACGACATTCCCTAATGTCTCTCAGCGTGCATCTGTGGCGAGCCGTGGGCGGGCCCAGTTTATATACTCGGGTGGCACCTGATCTCCCCAGCCACTCACTGCAGGGGGGTGGGATAGGGCTGGAACTTCACAGGAGGAAGTTGTAATGCCTTCCCTGTGTTACTATTGGCCAGAAAACGGCGCAAAATTTTCTGGGAAGAAAATGAAAGTGACTCGAACACCTCATGGTGCTCGTCTCGAGTAACGAGCATCTTGAGTACCCTAATACTCGAACGAGTATCAAGCTCGGACGAGTACGCTCGCTCATCTCTAGTCTGTTACTCTTGACCCCGACCGATCAGCTGAGTGGGCGCATGCTGTCAGCACTGCAAATACACAGAGGTCGGAGCGGAAGCAGCGGAAGTCTCCACGCCGACCTCCGTGTAGTGGCTGGCACTTGTAACTGCAGGCACAGCTCGCCTTGATTTCAATGAGAGCAACGGACCCCAACTGATCAACTATTGATGACTTATCCTGAGGATAGTCATAGTATTTTCCACGGAAAACCCTTTCAACATATATATTTACCTAAATAAGCTACAGACCGTAGGTGTACAGTCAGGAGTCCGAACTATCATCTCTTTAATTGTAACTACTATAGGACTCTCTATGTCCACCCCTAAAGAGCCTGTATAATGGACTCCATCATACAAGAATTATGCTGACTAAAAAACGGACTTTTGAGAGGACCTTTAAGCCAAGGACATCTCCGCTGGTCAGCAAGAGATCACTTAAACCCACCAGAGGAGAACAACTCCAGGAATTTCAGACACAAAGGAATAACTACACAAGGTAATACTGGCCGACTTATATACTGGGGGGGGGTTAATGCTATAATAAATGAAACAACAAATTTCACTGATGGCTGATTTGTGAAAACTGTCTAAAAGTAAGGGCTTATTCACACATCCATATATCGTCCGGGTTTTCACGCCCGGCCGATATATGGTGTCCCTTTCTGCAGGGGGAGGAGGCGGTCTGGTCCGGGAGCAGTCCGTTGAGCTCCTGCCCCCTCTCCGCCCTCTCTCTGCACTTCTCCACTATTTGCAATAGGAGGGGGCAGAACTTAGCTCAGCCCCCACCCCTTCCATTGCAAACAGAGGCAAGGAGCAGAGAGAGATAGAGAGGGGGTGGGAGCTCAGTGCACTGCTCCCGGCCCGGCCTGCCTCCTCCCCCTGCAGAAAGGGACACCGTATATCGGTTGAGCGTGAAAACCCGGCCGATATACGGACGTGTGATTAAGCCCGAAATCTATATTTACTGCCAATTGCAACCAAAGACAATACGGCTTTAATTTCTTATAGCACTTTTGGAAAATGAAAGCATTCATGTAGCTTTAAAATGGCTCATATTTGGCAAAACGGGTTGGATTTTTTATTTGTCACCACTTTAGAGTACATATACCCCAATGTATTGCATTTTAACTTTTTTTAATATTACTTTTTGATGGTGATGGGGGGGGGGGGAGAAAAACAAATCCCCCATCTGCATTGCTGTTTTTTGTGGTGTTCACTGCACAGTACAAATTACATGTTAACTTTATTTTAAAAGTCAACAGTTACAGTAAAGTTAAATGTATGTTTGGGTTTTACTTTTTTTTTTTTTGTTTTACTAATTTTGCACAATTCCCCCCCCCCCCCCTTTTTTTTTTAAATTGTATTTGCATGGCAACATTCCAAGAACTATAGTATTTTTACCTTTCCACCAATGGGTCTGTGTGATGTTTTTTTTTGGGTGGGATGAGTTGTAGCTTTTGTTGGTTTACTTTGGGAACAGGCAACTTCTTGCTTACTTTTTTTTTGGAGGCAGATGAAAAAAAAACAGCAATTCTGGCATTTTTATTTTATGGCATTCACTGCAAGCTATAAGTGAGATGTTAACTTCATTGTGTGGCTCAATACAATTATATCAATACCAAATTTATGGGGTTTTAAAAAATTATTTACTACTATTGTACAATAACAATCCTTAAAAAATAAATCTGGTACATACAAATGGTATTGCATCGCTGCAATCCAAGATCCATGACATTTTTATATTTCTGCCAACAGAGCCTTGTAAGGTCTTGTTTTTATGAGGCAAGTTGTAATTTCCATTAGCAGCATTTGGGATTACATTAAACATTTTGTTTGCTCTTCATTGCATTTTTTGGGGAGAAAGATGAACAAAAAATTACAATTCTGTGAGTGTTTTTTGAATTTATTTTTACCGCGTTCACTGTGTGGTATAAATAAATATTTTTATTATGATTTATGATTATGGCAATAGCTATTTGCATTTTTTAGTTTTTTCATAACATGAGGTTTTGTGGGCTAAAAACATTTTTTCATTGTTTCAACTCTATTCTACTTTTTAAAAAATTTAACTAAACTTACATTTTTTTAAACAATTTTTTTTTACCTTTCATGGGGAATTGAAGATGTGATTGTTCAATCGCTGGCATCTTACACTGCACTACTTATATAGTGAAATCTGCTACGGAGTTTGGTGCGGATCTTCTGCTGTTGAAAATCCACACTGCATCCGCTAAATTTGAAAGTACCCTTTAATATACTGTAGTTTGGGCAGCTGATATATGTTTGAGGAATTTCCCATATTTCTGCAAAGCAACAGTTAGTAATACCAAACAATAAAAGAAGTTGGCTATGCGGGAGAATACATACTGCCTCGTGATCACTTAGCATTTTATCTGCTGAAAATGAAAAGTAAATTCAGCTCTCTGAAGATCAATTCCAGAGCATCATCAAGTGTTTACTGCTAAACATCACAGGAAGGCTGGGAGCATCTGGAATATTCACAATTTCATTTATTTGGACACAAGTCACTGGTTGGAATCTGCATAATCCTCCAAATACACGGATAGGGATTTCTCTTTCCTTATGATCAATTTGATTCTCTCAGATGGGTTTTTAAAATAAACTATCTATCTATCTCATATCTATCTATCTATCTATCTATCTATCTATCTATCTATCTATCTATCTATCTCATATCTATCTATCTATCTATCTCATATCTATCTATCTATCTATCTATCTATCTATCTCATATCTATCCATCTATCTATCTATCTCATATCTATCTATCTATCTATCTATCTATCTATCTAATATCTATCTCTCTCATATCTATCTCTCTCTCATATCTATCTATCTCTCTCATATCTATCTCTCTCTCTCATATCTATCTCTCTCTCTCATATCTATCTCTCTATCTCTCTCATATCTATCTATCTATCTATCTATCTATCTATCTATCTATCTATCTATCTATCTATCTATCTATCTCATATCTATCTCATATCTATCTATCTATCTATCTATCTATCTATCTATCTATCTATCTATCTATCTATCTATCTATCTCATATCTATCTATCTATCTATCTATCTATCTATCTATATCTATCTATTTCATATCTATCTATATATCTCATATCTATCTATCTATCTATCTATCTATCTATCTATCTATCTATCTATCTCATATTTATCTATCTCTCTCATATCTATCTCTCTCTCTCTCATATCTATCTCTCTCTCTCATATCTATCTCTCTATCTCTCTCATATCTAGCTCTCTCATATCTATCTCTCTAGCTCTCTCATATCTATCTATCAAGTAGAATAGATAGAAATCCAGTTCTGGGCACCATTACTAGAACATAAACTACGGGATAAAGGGGTATTACAGAGATAGCATTGATGGCTCATTACACTCTGCTATAGTAAATGTACGGTTTTTCAGTACTTATCCCTTTAAAAACTCATTGCAAAAAATAGTTTTTCCCCTTTTCTACTGCACATGACCTCCAGTAGTTCTTCACTTGGTAGCCAAGCAAGCACAGTCCATCCCAGCTTTTTTTTGCTATTGAATTGCTGGCTCTCCTAGAACAATGAATGTTACACTTGCATATCCACCCAATCCTAACTGAGCAGCAGTGTTGTATGTTTGAACTCCATAGGAGAGCACTTATACTTGAATGTTATGTTAAACATTAGAGATGAGCGAGCATACTCGTCCGAGCTTGATGCTCGTTCGAGTATTAGGGTGCTCGAGATGCTCGTTACTCGAGACGAGCACCACGCGGTACTCGTCTCGATTAAACGAGCACTGACCATTGAATTCAATGGAGCTGGCAATACAGCCGGCTCCATTGAAAGCAATGGCCTGCCGGCGAGCGCGGAATGAATTGTTGGGAAGGGCTTAAATATATAAGCCCTTCCCTGCAATTCATCCAGAAATGTGTAAAAAAAATATATATATATACTCACCTTGTCCCGGCAGAACGATGTTAGCCCATTGAATTCAATGGGGCCTGCAATACAGCCGGCTCCATTAAAAGCAATGGGCTGCCGGCGATCGCGGGATGAATTGTCGGGAAGGGGTTAAATATATAAGCCCTTCCCTGCAATTCATCCAGAAATGTGTAAAAAATATATATATATACTCACCTTGTCCCGGCAGAATGATGTTAGCCCATTGAATTCAATGGAGCCGGCAATACAGCTGGTTCCATTGAAAGCAATTTATGAATGGGTGTGTGACTGCAGCCTCTGATCGGCTCAGCGGGACCAGTCACTCACCCATTCATAAATTCATGAATGGGTGTGTGAGTGGAATCTGCCTCTGATTGGTCAGGCTGTGACCAATTAGAGGCAGCTCATTCAGCAGGCGGGGATTTTAAATCCCCGGCTGCTGAATACTACTGACAGCTGTTCAGAGCAGTTCAGGAGGACTGACGCTGGCCGCGCTGAACTCCGTCTGCCGGGACCAGGTGAGTATATATATATTTTTTATTTTTACACATTTCTGGATGAATTGCAGGGAAGGGCTTATATATTTAACCCCTTCCCGACAATTCATCCCGCGATCGCCGGCAGCCCATTGCTTTCAATGGAGCCAGCTGTATTGCCGGCTCCATTGAATTCAATGGGCTAACATCGTTCTTCTCTACCACAGCTGTTACAGCTGTGGCAGAGGAGAACGATCTTTATGCTGACAGTGCGCGGGGGGTCTCACTCTTGCCACTATTGTGGCTTAATAGTCGGACCTGGGAACCTGAGATGCAGCCCAACATGTAGCCCCTCGCCTGCCCTATCCGTTTCTGTGTCGTTTCCATCACTTTCTTGAATTTCCCAGGTTTTCACAAATGAAAACCTTAGCGAGCATCGGCGATATACAAAAATGCTCGAGTCGCCCATTGACTTCAATGGGGTTCGTTACTCGAAACAAACTCTCGAGCATCACTGAAAGTTCGACTCGAGTAACGAGCACCCGAGCATTTTGGTGCTCGCTCATCTCTATTAAACATCTTTCACATAAAATTAAGCCTCATGATTGGGTACATCAACTTACATCACCACTACGGCCTAGCAGCAGCAAGTCCCCTGACATTCACGCGGCCTTCAAAAAACGCACCCAAAACGTCCCTTACTACCTATAATTGACATCTTCTGCTGTGTTGATTCAACATATCTTCAAACGATACATCAGACAAGGTTGACTTTTCACCATGGGTTTATTTAGCTAAGACACTTACCCTTGAACTCTTTGAATTCGTCAGGTAGCTTGCTGCAGCATATTATTACACATGTATATATGTAGCACAATAATCAAACATTCCTATTCTCTTTATGCAACACATTCCTAACACTAATGCACTTGTAACCCCTTAAACTACTACAGGCCTGCAAAATAATAAAGTTGTAATGGTAAGCACACCTTATTGAGGCCATGCCTCAGTCACGTGTTCTCATGGTGAACAGAGTGCCCCTCACTGGACCATGCCATCCAGATCCAATTGCTCTTCTGTTGCGGTGGCTCTGGGATCACTGCCTTTCTGACAGCCCGGTACAGGTTTTGTAGGTGTTTTTTTTTCCATCTTCTGGCTCTGGTGGGAGGAGTATGGGATGAGACATGCTTAGTCTCACCTGTGGGTAATTGTCAGGGCTATTTAGACTGGCCTAATGCTAAGCTGAAGTGCTATTTAGTCTTCAGTTTCCCTTTGCTGGGGTAGCAGTCAGTGCTTGGTCCTGGATTTCTCAGTTACCTGTTGCATCTCAGACCTAAGTACTGTGCTTATTTGCATTTTTATTTGGTTTTCTGTGTTATTCCCAAGTCCTACGTAGAGTCTACTAGTGGCCAAGGTACGTGGCCAGATTTGACCTTATCAGGACTGACAACCTGCGTTTAGGCAGGCCCCTTCCTGTATTAGTTATATAGGGACAGTGTTTCCCGTATTTTGGTTATCTGTATTGTTTTGACACCGTTTATTTGCATTGGTATGAGATCTGTGAGTGACTGATGCAGCGTGTCCTGGTTGGGCGCGATGCCCTCAATATTGTGACCACAGCAGCATTGCTTGCCCTTGAACTACAACTGATCTGGCAGCTTCAGCTCCCCTGATCTTCAGGGCCCATTGGTCCTACATTTTTGCCCCCGGTCTTCTGGGACTTTTTGTGATCTACTGCTCTGATCCCCATCAACAGCGGCTGCCATGTACTCTGTGGCCTGCAGCTCTTGCTCACAGCCTCACACTGTCTGTCCTGCTGCTGCTGCCATACTCCTCAGCCCAGTGGCACAGCACTAATTACTTATGTGGCCAAGAAGAGCACTGTGATGTCACTCAGCAATGGGATTTAGACAGGGCTAAGCCCCTCAACACTACCCTACACCAGAAGCTGTTCTTCATAGCAGTGATATGCTAGTCATGTCACCGCTGCATCACTGGGTGGTGGAGCTTTCTCCCTTTCACTTATTAGTGCTTCAGAGTATTTCCCAATATGGCACGCCCTCTTGCAGCACCCACCACCTCCCCTCCTTGGATGTGCTACAAATTCTCCTTTTACCAGTGCTGAGAAGTGCTTGTCACTATTCCCAATGCTTAGGTGGTCTACACTCTCCCTGTACCCCTCCCAGCCATAATACTGTAAGGGGGAAAGCGAACAGCATTTTTCCCTAACACAGGCTCTGGGAAGTTTCTGGCAGAAGGGAGTAGGAGACTGAAGAGTCGGAAGTCTTTCCAACCCTTGTATCCAAACCAAAATTCTATCCCATTGAGGAGCTCATGCCCATAGGGCTAATCTTGCGCATCACAGTTTTTTATACCAGGTATTGTCCTTTACTTCTCACTCCACATAATGGCTTCACAGACTCAGGGGAGTATCCTCAGCCCCTCTCCCACACTGCGGCACAGCTAAAGAGGAGCATCCCCGGCTCCTCCCACTGCACCCTAACTGTACAGACTACTTCCTGTCTCTTCTTCCTGATCAGTAAACTGCTCCTTGTTCCCTCCCCTTTTTATAGTCAGGCTAGTTTACAAATCAATGAGACAGCAGAAAGTCACTTAACAATAAAACAAGTAATCATACCCCCCCCCCCTCCCTCCGCAGGAACACAAGGACTACCCACTTGGCTCTTTGATGATAGGTGCACATATGAGAGGAGAGGGATCAAAATACATAGAACAGGAAGTTCAAACTTAGTTTATTTATGCATGATAGAGTTTATTTTCTGAATGCTTATGGGTACTATGCTTTTTGGAAAAACGTGATTGTGGGAAAACCCCTTTAAGGGTGTTTCTTAGGAAGCCCTATACAGTGTGCAGAGCACGGGGATGCTATGCTTGAGTGATGCATGGGTGGAGACCCCAAGCCAATATAGAAAGTACTTTTTGTTGCAAAATATTAGGTGTTTCATGTGAGGCGAAAGGTTATACCTGTTAATATAGGGTCAGACAATTGTTGCACAGTTTGGCCGCCTTCTTTTATATGGGGTCATACACATGAGCGATTTTTCTCCTGCATCACACCGCAATGCGATGCAGGAAACAAATTGCAGCATGGTTAGGAATGCCCTTGCATGTCCTCAGCCATTGTTTTCAATTGGTCTGGCAGTTGTGACATAAAAATGCCTCACATACCTGAGGAAATGGCATGTTGGCAAGTGCGATTCACGGCCTGATATCGTACTCATCTGTGTGAAGTTAGACTTACAAAGCAGAGACTTTCTATAGTATTCAAGTATTGAGCAAACCTGAGACAATAGTCAGTATGATTGCCAACTATCTGTGAATTCCTAGACAGACCCTTTTGTTTTGTTTTGTTTTTTCAATTGATGTGTCCATATATTTTAAGTTGCATGATATTGTTCATTATGGTTTTCAAATTTTTCTGCCAAAAAATATTGGATGTCTCTGATTTTTATATCTTAGACAACATGCGACCAGTGAAATCTGCCCCAGTTAGATCATGGCAGCAGAGGTCCAATCTAAAACTTTGGTCTTTGCCTGGAATGTTTGGCATTCTTGACACTCGTAACACATTATATTTGAATAAGGTCAATTTCACACAAGCGAAATATAGGTGCGGGGTTCGAGGAGTTGGCACACAGCCGAGGAGATAGCAGAACAGATAAGGCTGTGTCACAAGCCTCTACCATCTCCTCCCCTGGGGGTAGCACAGGACCCGACCAAGTTACTGCTGGGGGAGTTTCACAGGGAAAACCCAATCCGCGGTTTACCTTAAAGTCCTTGTCGCTCGTGACGCCACCATTCCGTTCTCCGCGGTGAATCCAGAAGTTGGAATAAATAGTCCACACAGACAGGGATAACTTTCTGAGCAAATTCGGGAACGGTCGGTAGAGCTTGTTTTCCTGACTAAACTATTAACAGTCCATGAACGTTACATCAGCCAGCATAACATAGGTGCCAAACAGGATAGTGGTGTGACAGGAAGGATTATCAGGATGGCAGAAGAATCCATAGTCCCAGTTATCTGTGGGTTTCTGCTCCTGGCGACTCTTTTCACTTTCTCTCCAGCTCTCTACCGGTACACACTCACAATTTGAAGTTGCACTCCGTGCTGCATGGCGGCTCCTGTTACTCACTCTCTCAGTACTTCATATTAGCACTGAGGTGGCCTGGATGAATTAGGCCCAGGGCAGACATCAGGCCATCGCTCAGTCTCTTCCATCTTGGGGATCCTCGTAAGATAAGGCAGAACTTCTCCTACTCAATAAGAGTTCCTGTTTCTCCTCAAGACTGGCTCCACTGCTGCAGACTCAGATTTAGACTTAGACTGACTTGCACAGCATCCTTATATACATAGCACGATCACATGACTTACAACATGATACATTTCTCAGACATAACCCAGACATTAACCCATTCAGTGCTGCAGTGAAGACAGTGAAGACACTGACAATACAAAGGCATGAGACAAACACATTCCCAATTATGGAGGGGCCCCGCTAACTCTGGGCCACTACATAGCCAGCCATGTATTATAGTCCCAAATCCCAGTCACCAGAACTAATAGCATCAATGCTGTGAAGTTGCCTGATGAGACTTGGGGTCGGGTTGAGATTTGCCGTACAATATGAGCACAAAAATCTGCCTGTTTTTTGCGAAATTGGCATAAGGATTGTGAATCCCGTTGGCATCAGCTCTGTAATTATTCTTACTGGGGTACGCATGGATTTATTTTTACTTCTTTCAGATCAACAATCGCGCTTGGAGTCACAATGGTGTAATATTTGGCAGGTCTACTAGAAAATAGTGAGCAGCTTCCCAATTTTGGTTCTCAGTAGACATTTATCGTAGCATTTGCATTCTATTCCATAGCTGCCTTTGATATATTAAATACAATGTTAGCTTCCCGGAGAAACATAAATATTGAGCTTGAATCATGTCGCTAATTATACATTCTATTAATTTTTTTTGCTTATCCTTTGTTTTGCATTGTATTTTCTTTCTCCTTCCTTCTGATTACCAGGCTATCAGTTTTCCCATTCCGTTATTTCCCCTCCCTCCGACTGCCCTCGGAGTGTAATCCGTAAGCATTTCTCCTTTCATCTCCTCTTCATAGTATTTGTTGTTGAGAAAATGAATGTCGTCTTGGTTTTGTGTTTCATCGCCCGGGCAGTGAAAGATCCCTCTCATTTCTCTGTTAGTGCTCCCAGCTCTGGCAGCTGTACAACTTCTCCCTCTCCCTCTTGCTTTCAGTAAGAAGTGTGATTATTCCGGGCCCTGGGTGAGAGATAGACATATGTGCTGAGATGACATTTCGGTTATACATGATGCCATTAAAATATGATAAGAATGCTATTAACATTAATAATCCTTTTCATTGTTGTATCATTTAGGGAGCAAAACAAGCCATTAAATATTACAGAATCATTCCACTTTGATAGCTGCAGGGAGGGGAACATTTGGTCGACATTTGTATACATGTTTTCTCCTATGACTCTCCGTACCCCACCCTACAATTTTTTTCTTTTTTTGCTCAGCGTAATAATAAATGACTCTAATGAACATGGACGGGAAATGATAAATCTGTAGTGTATAATCTCTCTCCACAGCCTATGGTGCCTGTGGTGAGCTGCAAGCACTGCCGGCAGAATATATACGGGTATTGAATGGGTTCTGCTTGACATCTGTGCAATTTCTTATAACAGCATAGCCATACGCAGGGAATTAGAGGGAGTGTGAGGATATGGCTCTGAAATAGCGTAGTTATAATTCATAGTAAACAGAGGAATAGCTCTGATTATTGTTACCAAGAATTGATGGATCACAAACAAGACATCTTTATATAGTATTTAAGATCTTCCTGGGGTCTTTCCTTTGCTATAACTTTCCTGGCCATTTTCTCCACTGCTACAAAAGCTGATCACGAATGATGGGTGGTCAGAAGGGCCGTGGTTTATGATTATCTTAAAATATAGGTGGCCGTGGGTGAGGATAATTTATCCGTTTAGTTGTTACCGACTTCCGGTCACCTTGTGGATCAGCATACGCCATGCTTCCCTGTCTTTGGCTGCTTCCTTTAGACTGCACACCCCTCTAATTCGAACTTCTCACTCCCGCCTCCAAGACTTCTCCAGAGCAGCACCGGTCCTCTGGAACGCACTACCAAAGGATACCCGGGCAATCCAGGACTCAAAAAACTTCAGGCGTGCTCTAAAAACGCACCTCTTCAGGGAGGCATACCGCATTCTCTAAACAAACTCCTCTATACGCCGCCTGATAACATGCTCCCTGACCTACTGACTGCAATCCCTGCTAGCCGTCATAAACCGCTCCTGCAGTCATACTGATCCTGCCGTCACATGGCTAAATGTCTGACCATTGTCTGTATATAGCATCCCTCACTCTCCACCTCGCCATATCTCCAGCCATTTTACCTTCTGTATCACCCCATTACTTGTAGTATGTAAGCTCGTTTGGAGCACGACCCTCACCTCTATTGTTTCCATTAACTGATTACGATTGTAACCGTGGTTCTGTAATTTTTTGTACTTTTGTCTTTCTGTATTCCCCCTGTCTATGTAAGCGCTGCGGAATATGTTGGCGCTATACAAATAAAGATTATTATTATTATTTTCCACAGTCATGTTCGCGTCATCCTTGATTGTGTCTTGCCAGAGTGTTCTTTGGCGTCCTCTTCTTCTGGACCCACTGACTGTACCAAGCATTAATGTTTCCAGAGAAGTGGCTCCTATGACATGACCAAAGTATGAAAGCCGTTGCTTGGTGATTTTGCTTTCTAGTGATACTTTTGGTCTGACATGGTTTGGGTTCACCCTAGTTGTGACCATCTCTGCCCATGGTATGTGCCGCATATGTCGCCAGCATCACAGCTCAAAGGCCTCGATCCTTCTTCTGTCTACTTTCTTTGATTATTCGGATCTTCGTTGCAATGCTGATGTTTTTGCTCTTCCATATCAGTGGGTAGGATGGTGTAAAATAAAGAAATACTTTACTTTGAATCGCCCACTGCTACCCTGTTTCAATTCAGTCCTCCTAGCTGGTCTTTCTTTTTATTGGCTTCAGCATTAACATGTTTAACTTGAAACTTTGGCACAAAACTTTTTCTAAACATGAAAAGTTTATTTGCCTTTTCAATAACTTTTTGATAGCTTTTTTGTGTTAAGATAACTTGTTGCAGCAAGTTATGACAGTTTAATTAAATTTTACTACATTTGTACATGACCACTGTAGCCAATATTCTGTCAGCTGCCCACACCAAATGCAACATCATCCATGACTTTCTATATACAGGGCTGAGAATAGCTGCTGTTGGCGCATGTTGACTGTATATGGGACGTCATTGGAGCAAGAATCGATGGTAGTGACGTCACAGCTCACGTGATGTACCACCAGAGTGAGGTCAAGAAGCATCGGCAGATGGGGGAAAAATTAGGAAAAGAATAAAAAATCTTGGAAAAACCCTTTAGGTTCTCCTTTACCTTAAAGTGGTGATAAGTATAAGGATGGGGATAGGTTTTTAGCACTTTGGATTTGAACTGGATCTTACGGCCTCATTGGTCAAGACACAGGTTCCACTGACACAGACCCTTTTGTTGTACATGTCCATTAGTTGTGTTCTTATTCCATGGTTACTTGATAAATTAACCAAAATTATAATAGAAAAATATCATAGTTTTTAAGAGGGAGCAAACGACTGAAAATACACATGTCTCTTGCTTAATGCTATAGTAAAACTAGACAGAATCACCCACTGGGTTGATCAGGGAAATGCGGTGGATATAGTATATCTTGACTTTAGTAAAGCATTTGACAAAGTATCTCATACCATACTTATTGAAAAAATGACCAAATAGGGGATTGACAAGGCAGCTGTTAGGTGGATTCACAACTGGCTGAGTGATCGTACTCAAAGAGTGGTCATATATGGCTGCACATGCAATTAGAAGAATGTGTGAAGTGGGTTACCACAAGGCGCTGTCCTAGGCCCAGTGGTGTTCAACATGTTTATAAATGATCTGGAGGAGGGAATTGATGGGAAACAAATTTGCCGATGACACAATGCTAGAAGGGATAGCTAACACTAGGGAAGAGAGAGAGTATTCAAAAAGATCTAGAAAAGCTTGAACAGTGGTCGGCGACTAACAGAATGGTATTTAACAAGAATAAATGCAAAGCCCTACATCTGGGCAAGAAAAATGAAAAAAGCACATACAGAATGGGAGGAATTGGGCTAAGCAGCAGCACATGTGAAAAAGACTTGGGTATACTAATAGATCATAGACTGAACATGAGTCAACAATGTGATGTAGCAGCCAAAAAGGCAAACACAATTCTGGGATGTATTAAGAGAAGCATAGAGTCTAGCTCACGTGAGGTAATTATCCCCCTCTACTCTTCCTTAGTCAGACCTCATCTGGAATACTGTGTCCAGTTCTGGGCATCCCACTTTAAAAAAGACATAGACAAACTGGAGCAAGTTCAGAGAAGAGTTTCCAAGATGGTGAGCGGTCTGCACATCATGTCCTATGAGGAATGGTTAAAGGATCTGGGAATATTTAGCTTGCAAAAAAAAGAAGGCTGAGAGGAGACTTAAAGGGGTTGTCCCGCGGCAGCAAGTGGGTCTATACACTTCTGTATGGCCATAATAATGCACTTTGTAATGTACATTGTGCATTAATTATGAGCCATACAGAAGTTATAAAAAGTTTTATACTTACCTGCTCCGTTGCTGGCGTCCTCGTTCCCATGGAGCCGACTAATTTTCGCCCTCCGATGGCCAAATTAGCCGCGCTTGCACAGTCCGGGTCTTCTGCAGTCTTCTATGGGGCCGCTCGTGTAGAATGCCGCCTCCGTGTAGCTCCGCCCTGTCACGTGCCGGTTCCAGCCAATCAGGAGGCTGGAATCGGCAATGGACCGCACAGAAGCCCTGCGGTCCACGGAGAAAGAGGATCCCAGCGGCCATCTTCAGCAGGTAAGTATGAAGACGCCGGACCGCCGGGATTCAGGTAAGCGCTGTGCGGGTTGTTTTTTTAACCCCTGCATCGGGGTTGTCTCGCGCCGAACGGGGGGGGGGGGTTAAAAAAAAAAAAAAAAAAACGTTTCGGCGCGGGACAACCCCTTTAATAGCCGTCTACTAATATCTGAAGTGCTGTCAAGGTGCAAAGGGATCTCATTTGCATAAGGAATGGGTTACCACAGGATGTGGTGTGTTCTCCTTCAATGGAAGTGTTCAAACAAAGACTGGACAAATATCTGTCTGGGATGATTTAGTGAATCCTGCACTGAGCAGGGGGTTGGACCCTATGACCCTGGAGGTCCCTTCCAACTCATCCATTCTATAATTCTTTGAAATCAGGAAAGTACAAATGATTAAAGGGGTTGTCAAACATATTTAATTTTTATATTAACAGGCTCTCCATGTGTAAAATTAAGAAACAAGCCTTTACTCACCTCTTTAACCTCCCACTGTGTCTAACACTGCTGCTCTGGGTCTTCCCTGTGACATATTGTTTACAGACTGCAGCAGCCTGTGTACAGGATATCACAGGCTGCTGCAGCCAATTAAAGAGCTCTGCAATTGAGTGCATATAGCACAAGGCTACGGCAAACAGTAGTTTGAATGGAGTAACCTAGCCGGTGTGCTGCCATTCAACTAAAAAGTCTATGGAACTGACTATAAACAACACAACATATTAATTAATTAGTAGTTGGTACATAAAATGGAACTTCTTACATATGTAATCTTTGAGAGAACTATTCTGTATTAGGCAACAATTTGTGCAGTGTCACTTATTTCTGTAGAATTGTCCAGTTTTGACTTCAGAATATGATATGCATATATTACATGTCAATGGAAACTGTTCACTAATGTATATTATACAGTATATCAAAATCACAGAGGTGAGAGAAGACCTGTACAAAGACATAACTCACAGAAAAGGAAGCCAAATACGCACCCCCTGATAAACTGCAGGCCAAATTGGGGGATGTACGATTGCAGACAAAATAATCTGAAGATATGTACCGATACTGAGGATGCCAGCCATAGGTAGGTGAGCCACACCATACAGGAATGCAACCCCTACTGGCAAAGCAGTGGATTGCCCTGTATCACCACTGTGCGCCACACTGGCACTGTGGTGATACAGGGCAATCCACTGCTTTGCCAGTAGGGGTTGCATGCCTATATGGTGTGGCACACTTATCTATTATCTATTGGAACAGGTCTATAAGGTTATATCTAGAGATGAGCGAGCATACTCGCTAAGGGCAATTACTCAAGCGAGCATTGTACTTAGCAAGTACCTGCCCGCTTGGAAGAAAAGATTTGGGTGATGGCGCTGGTGAGCGGTGAGTTGCGGGAGTGAGCAGGGGGGAGCAGGGGGGAAAGAGAGATCTCCCCTCCGTTCCTCCCCACTCTCCCCCGCTGCTCCCCACCCCCTGCCGGCACCCGAATCTTTTCTTCCGAGCGGGCAGGTACTCGCTAAGGACAGTGCTCGCTCAAGTAATTGCCCTTAGCGCGTATGCTCGCTCATCTCTAGTTATATCTATTTAAATTCAAATTAATCAGATACCCCCTTTTCCAGCCAGGAATGCCCCCCAAACACAGCAGAAATGACCATTTTAATGCAAATTAATACAATCTCCACCTCTTTGCAGCTCAGGCTTGCAGGGCAGTCCTACTAAAATCAGATCAGTCGGCATGTGTCCACGAGGAATAAGATAGTATTGAACTGTGTAGTTAATGTCTTAAATTTTGAGTTATAGTCGGTTCAGTAAATGGAGTTTACTAAATCTCGTAGCTCATATACTTCCATTTCTGATATATTTCCACATATTGTAATGACATACCATACAGTACACATCAGCTACTTCTTCATGCATTTGTTCAATACTATGCATATACCTCCTAAGGTTTTTGCATTTTCATCAGTCACTGTGATGATCGGGGCTAATAATGAACTATGTTACTTTACACACCATTAGGGCCAATATGGATACAACCCCTCCATTCAATAGAATAGAGTACACAGCACAATGCCATTTCAATGATGGCCCTTCCATAGTTGGGCTGCTGGAAATATCATGTGGTCCGACTTAATTGGATCATTGTTTAACTTTATATCTTTGCAAAACTTTTAGAACTTAATTGTAACCTCCTACGTTTGATTGATAACGGTCCCTTTAACTGAAAACGGGATCATTTACAAACCAGTGCTGTAGATCTACAGCTGCCTTAAGGTGGAAATAACAAGAATGCTGTTCTTTCTAGCGCATATATTTGTCTAACACCAAATTCAGGTGATCATTTATCATGTGAATTTGTAAAAACCTAGTCATCACCTTCACCGCCTTCCCTACTTGTTACTGAACGCTCTCATTCATTATTCCAGACACATCACGTATTATGGCCAAGAGCCAGCCTCTATCACTACAGGTTGCCTTCACTACTCAACCTGGGATGGAGCCGATTATTTTTTGTAATATATATTTTCACTATATACACATATAGCAGTGATACTGGCATCATATAACTATATATAAGGCCGTATGCACACGGGCTGGTCGAATTCTGCATGCGGAATCCCGCAGCCGAATCCAGTCCTGGCAGTAGCAGCGTACCTGGTTTCTTTTTGCTTCATCTGTACTGCAGATAGTCCACATAGTGAACCGTCGGACATGCGCAGATTTTTTTTTTTAATCTCCTGCTTTTCCTACCTAGCAATGATGCGGAATCCACAACCTTTCCACAGTTTGAATTGTGGAAATGCCACGGATTGGACGCCATCTGCGTGGAATCTGAGCAAAAATGGGGCATGCTTTTCCATAGCATGCTCTGGATTCCGCAATGCAAATCTGCCCGTGTACATACACCCTAAAAAAGAGAAAACACCGAGGTACAACAACCATTTTATACCAATAACCAAGATAAAAATATTTGTGGAAGGATTTCTACTTCTACACCAAACCGATTAACCTGAAATAGAAGGGTTTGGGATTGCCATATGCATTAGATGTAGTTCAGTTGAACCCACTGACTTTGGCTGATCCAATTAATCATCTGATATATATGGCGGCCTCCCAACTCTTCCCAGACAACAGTTTTTGGGGAAGACAAGGATCGAGCAGTTGGATGTCTATGGTCCAATCTTCTTGATCTTTGAGAAGTCATTGCCAGAGGTATCAGGATGAGCATGCATGTATATAGAGGTTCGGGAGAGATAGCTGTCAGCCGAACGAGTGTTAAGCCAACAGCTATCTAATTTGTATGGGTAGACTTTTATACATATGATTTTTTTTACAGATCTGTACTTGTTGCATGTACTACACAACTTTATTGACACACTAAATCTGTTTTAAGAACTTTTGAGTTCCTCTTTGAATTAGTATAAGTTTATATATAAATTTTTATGTAGTCCACTCACCACCAAGAATGCTTATTTTGATATATTGAAGTTAATGAAGACTAAAATTGAAATCTGTGTATGCAGATCCTTTATATATAACATCCACTTTTCATCCCTAAACTATAGGCAGGACTAATTTTAGCGGATGGCAAACTGGGAATATGCCCAGTGGCACCTTTTTCTAGGGACCTAGGCCCCCAAACGTATTATATAGACATTTGATCAGATTTGTATTTGGGAATTGAAAAGCAATGGTATAAGGGCCCTATAATGGTAATATTATTTGGATAGTGTGGCATTGTATGGCTGTATTCCTTGACATATACAGCTTTCTTTGCCCCCCAGGGCCCAACTTGTTATAAAACATGATTGATTATAAGTGCAACACCAAGTTGAAAAAAAATGATTAGATGTGCTTCATATGAATTATACAATTTTTATATGGTCATGTGCACGAAGCCTGCGAGTGATTGGTTAATTTAAAATCAACTCATGCTTTATGCACTGTCATATACTTTAGTAATACAACAGTCTTACAGGGCATTAAATGTCTTGTGTCTTTTCTGTTCAAGCTATACATCAATCCTATTACCTGTGCTCCTTGCCACAATTTTTCCCTATATATGTTGATCCAACACCTCAAATGGGTGGGTGAATTGAGTCTGATTGCCCAAAAGGTGTCAATAAACTAAACCCTTGGTACCCCTGATGTATCATAAACTGCTTGATCACATATTGAGCACCACAAACTATCACAAAACATTTTTAGAAGTTAGATTGATGGAGCTTGTCATTGGAAATGCTTACATTTGTTTAACCCCATCTGTTGGTGTATAAAAATATCTAGACGTATCTGACATATAGAAGTGTTGCAGAGGATCACTCCTAAGCATGTGGCAATGGAAATAAAGTGGGGATTTTTACATTTTTGTATATAATAATGGAGGAGGCTGGGCCAACGGGCAGGAAGGCAGATGCCCCCAGGCCAGGCACCCAGCAAAGGTTTGGAACCGCTTAGTGGTTGAGTACAAATGCCACCACTTTCCTCTGACTGGTACACTGGCTTGTGCTTACACCCGCTTTCAACTCAGAGGAAAGCAACTGTAGCAGAAATCAGGATGCCATCAGAGAAAAGTGGTGGCATGGAAACTAAATTTAGAATACCAGCAGAGGAAAACTGCCACGGCGGGACTCAGAAAACCGGGCAGCCCTGTGGCTTACAAGAGCATAGAGACCATGGCTGAGACCTTCAACGTCCTATTGCAGCAGGGAAATGCACATGTGATGAGCCAGCAGAAGGTCCAGCGCCTGTAATGGAACGATAAGTATAGTTTTATTTATCTTGTTTCTATTGTATATGGCACAGCTAATAATATTAAAAGACATAAATACTTCAAAGGGGCACTTGGGGAATAATTACTATTTTGGTGGCAAGCTTACTAAGAGGGCACTTTGAGGCGCTATTACTGTTAAAGGAATACTTGAGAGCACTATTACTACTAATGGGGTACTTGAGGGTATAATTGCTATTAAGGGGGGCACTATTACTATAAAGGCGACGCTTGGGGGCATTTTTACTATTTGAGTGTACAATTACCATTACTATTAAGGGGGCACTCAAGGCAATGCTACTGTTCAGGAGCACAGTTACGACTAAGGGGGTAATTAGAGGCAATATTAAGACTAAGGGCTTCTGCACACTTGCATTTTTCTTGCACTTTTTTTCATGCGATATCACTAAGTTTTTTTAACGCGAATGTCAATGGGACTTTCTAATGTTAAAAACGCATCGCAAGTTGGTGCTTTGAAATTTTTGTGTGAAGCGTTTTTAACATTAGAAAGTCCCATTGACAATTGCGTGAAAAAAAAAACAGCAAGAAAAACGCAAGTGGACAGGAGCCCTAAGGGGGTACAAAAGTGTTTTTTTAATTACTATTAAAAGGCCATTTAAGGGCATAAATACTATTAAAAGGGCACTATATCTATTAAGTCAGCACTATTTAGAGAGTACTTTGTAGCAGAATTCTTTAGGGTTCCTTAAGGGACACAACAGTGGGCACTATTATTATGTATGGGCTCCAAAAAGGTATTATTTTTGTGTGGGAGAACAAAAGGCCTGGAAGAAATCTTTATGATGATGTGGATCGAATGGAAAAAAATGGGAAAAGTAAACTAAAGAGATGTTATCTGAGTCACTAAATATAGCTGTACTGTAATCACGTTCACGGTCTTCAGAGCAGCAGTCTAGAACTGGTACCTAGCACTATATAGTAAGAATATTAGGCTCTCTATAGCCACTATCACTAGGATGCATCTCTATGATGCTGTGAGTTTGAGTCAATAGACCTGCCATCGGGCCCGGACTGTCATCTATATCATGAGTGCAAAAATGTGCCTATAAAGCACTTGTCTGAAACTGGCTTGAGAAGAAATCTAGCTCTTGGTTCTCATGTATTTAAGTACTTCACTTGGTTCTGGTGCTGTATTTATGTTATGAGCCTGGTTCTGGTGCTGTATTTATATTATGAAATTGTTTCTGGTTCTGCATTTATGTTATAAACTCGTCAATGATATTGTATCCATGTGCTTGGTTCTGGTGCTGTATTTATGTTCTGAGCTTAATTTTGGTGCATATATGTAAATTCAAGTTAATTCTGGAGCCTTCCATGTTAAATATATAAACCGGTCACAGGTGTGTATGTTTGGGTTGTGTGTAGCCATCCGCACCATGTGTTTACATATTTAGGGGAGACCTCTACTCATAAACCAGTACTGCGTGCTTGCCCCTCAGGCTAAAATTTGCCAGCCTGGGAGGCTAGTAAGTATAAAAAAAATACATATCCGGATTTAACATCCCCTTGCCCATGAACATAACTGTCTCTAACTTAGTTTATGGTACTTCTACGTCATGACTGATTCTCTTTAGCTCCTTGATATTCAACTTATTTTGGGCCTTTCAGTGCAGCATAGCTAGAGGAACGGCAACAATCTGGAGTAAATTTATTATTTTGGTCTTAAATTCTATTTAAAGGAGCCTGTAAGCAAAATCTAGTAGATAAAATACTGCTAAAGCTAGGGAGGCCCTATGAAGGGAAGGTGGATCTTACTTTATGTTCAGCTGAAAGTGTAGGAATGAAGAAGTGGTCTTGCTCATAGTGTTCCAGGTTCTGTCTTCTCGGTAATTCACAGCCCTTCACCTTGCCTAATAATTAATGTCTAAATGTTCCTTGAGTTTGTAGATGTCAAAGGAAGGGGCTGTGCATTACTGAGCAGACACCACCAAGACCATTTCAAGATTCGGGCCCCCCCCCATTGAATGGATTGTAGCCATTTTATATACAGCGCACAGTGCATGCAAATTCTGCTATCTCCTTAATTTCCGCTGAACATAAGGTATGAGCCACCTACTCTTCATAGGGCCTATCTAGTTTAGGCACTATGTTGAGGAGATTCAGATGTTAGTATGGTTCCGGCGGTAAGTGCAGAGGTAGACAACTGGTGCCTGAAGTAGAACAAAGTCCTCCCTATCACATAAGACACTAGTAAAATATTGCTAGTGGAACAAGTTACAGATTATCTCAGGGGCTCAAACTTGCAAATTATGACTCTGGCTTCCACTATGTTCAACGCAAAGCAATGTCACTTCGGTTAAGCAGATGGCTTGACTCTAATACCCTGGATGCTCTGTAACTCAAAAACTGAACATTCTCAATATATCTGCTTAGTAAAAAAAAAATACTGTATTTTAGAATTGTCATTGACCTTGATCATAAATGGCTAATAATTAGATTATAGTAACAGTATTCTTAATGTTTCATACTTTATGGCTTAATACCTGGAAAATGTTGAAAGGCTTTTAACAGTGTAACACCTTATTATATGGGGGTAATACATATGCCATAAATCTGTATGCCATGAATGAAATGTATTGAGGGATCTTCAGATGAATTATTTAAAAGTCACTTGTCCCATTGACCTCTGCTAAACCACAAGAGTTCTGCTCCTGTCTACCTCTTGTAGCTTATCCGAGACCACTGGGGACTTATGGAAGAGATGAATTAGCGTTAGTGTTTTTGGCAAAGCTGTTACATTTGTTTTCCCCACGGTGACTTGACTCAACTATAGTAAGAAAGAGGTTTATTTGTTGGAACACTTACAGCAATCTGAAAGCTTGTCTTGAAGGTTTTTACTATGCTGTTCCAGAGGAAAGCTAAAAAAAAATGACACAGTTGGCAAAAAGTGAAAAAAAAAAATTGATTTAAAGAGAAATGTGACAACCTATATTTTTAACCCCTTAGGGCAAGGCCTATTTGGGCCATAAAGACATGGCGATTTTGGAGGGGATTTTCATCTCCACACTTCAAAAGCCATCTATTTTTTATTTATTAGTTGTTATTCCCATATGAGGGCTTGCTTTCTGAAAGGCAAACTGTAGTTTTTATTGATACCATTTTTGGGTACATATAAAGTATTGTAAAACTGTTATAATTTTTTTGGAGGGCAGGGACAGAAAGCACATCAATTCTGCGCCTTGTTTTTCTACAGCGTTAGGGCTTATTCAGACGATTGTATATCGGCCGGGTATTCACGCCAGCCGATATACGGCGTCCCTCTCTGAAGGGGGAGGAGGATGGAAGTGACAGGAGCAGTTCACTTAGCTCTCGCCCCCCTCCGCCTCCTCTCTGCCGCTCTGCACTATTTGCAATGGGAGGAGGCTGGATGGGGGCGGAGCTAAGTCACGGAACTTAGCCCCACCCCGCCCGCCTTCTCTCATTGCAAATAGTGCAGAGGGGCAGAGAGGGAGTGGAGAGGAGGCGGAGAGGGGGCGGGAGCTCAGAGCACTGCTCCCGGCTCTTCCAGCCTCCTCCCCCTGCAGAGAGGGGACAAAATCAGTCAAACACCTGAAAAATTTGTTTACTAAGTGTATAGGCGAAACCCGGAAAATTTTGTTTGCTAAGAGTATAAGCAAAGGCCGGAAAAATTTGTGTACCAAGAGTACAGGTGTACCCCTGAAAAATTTCTTTACCCAGAGTGCAGGTGAAACCCCGAAAATTATAGCTTGCTGAGCAGATCAGAATAATGGGGGTAGTTTTTAAGAAAGCGCTGAACCACCAAATTGAACACGTGGGCCGGGCATGGCATGTGTGTTAGTCTGCCAAGCTGCAGAGCCACTACCAGATTACGAAAGCCATAGATCGGTCCGCTCTGTCAAACCCTGGAACAGCTCTTGGGCGGTGTGCCTCTTGTCTCCCAAACTAAGGAGTTTCAGCATGGCCTGCTGACTCTTCCCCACTGCAGTGCCTCGAGCTACTGACTGAAGGCGACGTGCTCACATGTCTTAATTGAGAGATGGAGGTGGTGGGAGGGGGGGGGTGTTTGGAGGAGGTGGCATAATAAGCCGAAGAAACTATCACCAAGGTAGGACCCGCAATACTCGGTGTGGGTAGCACGTGAGCAGACCCAGGGTCAGACTCGGTCCCAGCCTCCACCAAGTTCACCCAATGTGCAATCAGGGAGTTGTAGTGTCCCTGCCCGCCAGCACTTGTTCATGTGTCGTGGTTAAGTGAACCTTCCCAGTAACCACGTTGGTGAGGGCACGGTTTATGTTCCGTGAGATGTGCTGGTGTAGGGCAGGGACGGGCGCACCAGGAAAAATAGCAGCGGCTGGGGACCGAGTACCAAGGGACTGCCACAACCATCAGGTTGCGAAAACCCTCCAATCTACTAGCCTACATGGCAGCATCTCTAGGCTGAGTAGTTTTGAAATATGCACATTTAAAGATTGTGCATGTGGGTGGGTGGCCACGTATTTCCGCTTGCGTTCCAATGCTTGGATTATCGGCAGCTGAACGCTGCGCTGGGACACATTGGTGGAGGCAGTGGAGGACCATGGAGGTGAGGATGTGGGTGCAGGCTGGAAGACGCTCGTGCCTGTGTCCTGGGAGGGGGATTGCATCTCTGTGCCAGGATATGACACAGGGGAAGAGACAGTAGTGTGACCCGCAGGCGGTGAATTGCCTACGTTCCACCTCGTCGGGTACTTAGCCATCATATGCCTGTGCATGCTGGTGGTGGTCAGGCTGGTAGTGGTGGCTCCCCTGCTAATCTTAGTGTGGCACAGGTTGCACACCACTGTTCGTCGGTCGTCTGCGCTCTTATTGAAAAACCTCCAGACATTCGAACACCTAGCCTTCTGCACGGGAGCTTGTCGCGAGAAGGTGCTGTGGGGAACAGTTGGGGGAGTATTTGCTGTGGCCCTGCTTCTCCCCCTGGCCACCCCACAGCCTCTTCAAACTTGTTCTGCTACAGCACTTGCCTCCCCCTTTGACGCCCTGTCTTTAGTAGGCTTAGCAACCCAGGTGGGGTCAGTCACCTCATCATCCACCAGCTCTTCCTCTAACTCCTCATTCTGCTCCTCCCTTAGACTTACTGCCCTAACAGCAACATCACTGACAGACAACTGTGTCTCATCCTCATCATCCACAAATAGCTCTTGAGACACTAATTGGAAGTCCCCACCCTCATCACCCTGAGTCTGTGAAAGGTCCAAATTTTGGGCATCGGTCACGACAAACTCCTCACACGGCTGATAAACCATTTTTTTTTAACTCAGGGCAGGGAACCGAGAAGAGTTCTTGGGAGTATGCCTGTTCTGAATCTCTCCTTTTCCTGGAGTGAGCAGGCTGGGAGGAAAGAGGAGCAGCCTGAGGATTCAGAGGTGCAGTGCCTGGGCTGGCGTTAGTGGACTGCGTGGAAGACTGGGTGTTGGATAAAGTACTGAAGGCATTATCCCTATACACGTCAGCACCTGATCGCTCTATTGTGCTTTTAATAGTGGTCTACCTGCAAAATGTGACATGAAGCTGGGGAGGGGAGACACGCGGCGGTCTACTAATCCCTCAGCAGCAGGCACTGTTTCACCCCCGCCCAGGACCTCGGGCTCTGCCCACCCCCTCATTCGGATGCCCACGTCCTTGACCTCGACCCTTACGCCTAGTCTTTATCATGTTGAATAAAGCACTTGGAGTAAATGCTACGCAAAATGCTAGTTATTTTGCGTACACTTATAGGCCAAAATAGACACAAGAAACAGTGTATACTGTTGTTAGATAGCGGAGAATCACAGCCCCCAGACACTGGTATATAGAGTATGCTCTCAGCAGGCCCAGAAAATTTTTTGTAGTATGTATACTGTTGTTAGAAAGCGCAAATTCACAGCCCCAAGAGACTAGTATATAGTGTACGCTCTCAGCAGGGCCAAATTTTTTTCGAGTGTGTATACTGTTGTTAAATAGCAAAGATTCACAGCACCAACACACGGGTATATAGCGTACGCATTAAGCCCCCCAAAAACAAAAAAAAATTTGAAATGATAGGAGTTTTGTTACTTCCTATGTACTCTGTGTACACACCTGGCAGTACACTACATAAAACCAGTAACAGTGGGCAGAATACAGCTGGGATGCTTGATAAAACATTTGTGCGCACTACATGTCCCAGCCAGCCAAAATGCTGATGCACACAATGAGAGGAGTAGAAGTCATAGAAAGGACTGTTGAGTTCTTGTAGTAAGGATCCCTGCCTAACCGCAACCTAATCCCTACACTAACGCTTTCCCTACTGCAGCAGCTCTATCCCTAAGCTCATGTATCATGCGTCTGAGGCGAGCCACTGGTGACCATAGTTTTAATACTCGGCGGTCACCTGATTAGCCTCGGCAATCACCGCTGTAGACATGCACAGAGTTGGCACGTCACAGCAGGAAGTGGTAAAGACTTCCCTGCATGTTTAGTGGCTAAAAATGGAGGGGACATATTTTCTTGAGCACCACGTGGTGCTTGCTTGAGTAACAAGCACCATCGAGCATGCTACTACTTGAACGAGTATCAAGCTCGGATGAGTATGCTCACTCATCTCTAATAGTGAACCATTTACATATTTCTTTCAAATGAAAAATATATATACATATTCAATTGTATATTCTGTATATATTTATACATTTCTTTTATATAATCGTGTAGACTATGAAATGCTTTTATTATTTGTCTATTACCCGTTAAAAAGGGAAGATTGTTTTATGTATCTTCTGCTCTTGTAATGTGGCCTGACGATGAAGTCTGTCCAACTTTGTAATATTGCCCCCATAAAAATTATCCTTGATTCCCATTGGCTTCACTGATTAAAGACAGCAGCGCCGTCACTTCGTTATGATAAATATCCCCAAAATAATGCTAAAAAAAACGGAATGCTTCTTTAAAATTGCTATTAATTAATGCACTGTTCACAGGTTCATTATGGCATGAATACCAATTTCTTAAATTTCATTAATATCTTATGTATTTAAAATTTAGTTTAATTAGCTAGATGCAAGTCTGAAGAAGATTAATAGTGACTTATTATCTTTTTAATATTGTAGCTATTCATCTTTTATTTTAGGAACATTCCTGGGGATGGCCATTTTGAAGGCACACACTTTTTTCCTTAATTGTTTATATAAGCAATACAGAAGGTTATGTGTGCTTTATGCCAACTCAAATGAGTGGAAGTTAATGGACAGTGTCCGTAGACTTATACAATCTCCAAGAGGAGATGAGCTACAGCCCCTTCGCATGGTCATCAGTGAGTGGCAAATAGAGTCTTATGTCTGTGTGTAGCGTCTAGTGCTAGACTGCCGATACATTTTAAGGCCTATTTACACCTAACGATTATCGTTCAAATGACCGATAATCGTTACATGTAAACGCGGGTATTGTGAACTTTTCGTTTGAATGATGATTTTAAGGTGAACTTAAAATCCATTGCTCAGACACTGAGAAATAAAGTGTCTCTCAATAGACCGCATGCTGCGTTCTCCATAGGAGTCAGCAGATAACATTGTAATTTGCAGGCACCAACAATCAGAACAATGCTGGGCTTTGCAAACAGCTCCTGGAGGTCCTTTTCCATGCAAATGAAGATGATAAAGTGTTAATGGCAAAATCTTTCAGTCATTTGAAATATTATCATTGCATGTAAATAGACTTTTAGAAAGTTGTTGGTTAAATGCTCATTCGGCAGACAGATATCTCGTCCAACAACTTCATACATATGTATGCTTAGCCTGTCCAGGTGTGCATGTGCGGAGAAAACCACTGCCAGGCAACCCCTGAGAACAAAAGAATCAGGCAGTTAAAATTCATATGAGCCCATGATGACATATGTCTGTCATCAGAGAAGAGTCGTAAGGGGCTCAGGTACAATAGATGATTGGCCGGTTCAGCCAAAAACTGTGGGTTTGGCCAATCTTGATCTATATCTAGATTTGCATCACCCCCCCTTACTATCCTGCATTATCTACACCTCTAACAATACAACAGAGCTCGCATCTGTTAATAAATACCCTACACTTCATTGATAATGAGGTTACTCTGCTGATCATGTCCAAGTTCATTCAACACAGCTGCAAAATGAGTTGCATGACATTTCAGCCAATGTGACAACTAGAATGTTTGTTGCAGGATTCTTTCAGGAGTGTCTCAGTAGTCTGACCATTCTGTACCTGCTAGAATACTGGAAGTTTACTTTTTATCTCTCTAATGCATTATTATATAGTGAGCTTGTGTCTCTCGCATTGCACATTGTATTGAAACCTTTTGATTGAAGTACTAGACAAGACAAAGAGTTTAAAAAAAGGAAATTGACTTTTCAAAGACTCTTTCAAATTCTGTCTGAAAATGACTGTCCAAATAATGTTATTGTGTAATTTCAAAGAAACAAATGCACTTGCTTCTTACCAATATTAAAAGAAAGACTGAAGAAAGACTATACAAAGACACCAAAGCATTTGCTTCATAACAATGGATTCAAAGGTGGATAGACTGTGAAACTATACAGTATTTGGAATATTACAAGAGGAAGTGTAAAAAATAAAGGCAAATAACCCCTGCAAGTAAAAAGATAGATTAGTAACTTCTAGCTTTATCTTGGTAATTCATCACGTTACGACTGTCTATGTATCTGTGTGTACAAAAAAGGAGAATTCGATTTTTAACCATGTTGTATTTTGTAGTTTCTTTTACATTTCTTATGGTACCTTCACATGGGTTGACTGTCAGGGACCCAACAGCCTTTCCACGGACTCCCACTAGACCAGTGATGGCGAACCTTTTAGAGACCGAGTGCCCAAACTGCAACCTAAAACCCACTTATTTATCGCAAAGTGCCAATACGTCAGGGGGCGGGGCTTATCACGACATATGATTTTACCCCCGTCGTTCTAAAAAGGACAGGGCCGCTTCAAAATAGACAGCGTGCAGATTTTGACTGCTTTTTGGATGCAGAAATACTGCAGAATGTCCTCAGGGGAAATTTCTGTGGAAAATTCTGCAGCATTTCCGCATCCAAAAAGTAGTCAAAATCTGCACGCTGTCTATTTTGAAGCGGCCCTGCCCATGTCCACCACATGTAAACATTCCCCACCACACAGCAGCCCCAGCGGTAATAGTGACACCCCCCCAGCAGCCCCAGCGGTAATAGTGACCCCCACCGCACAGCGGCCCTTAGCGGTAATAGTGACCCCCCCCCAGAGTGATAATAGTGACCCCCCACCACACAGCAGCCTTAGCGGTAATAGTGACCCCCACCCCCAGCGGTAATAGTGACACCCCCCAGCACCCCCAGCGATAATAGTGACCCCCACCCAGCAGTAATAGTGACCCCCACGCTGCAGCAATAATAGTAACCCCCACCCCACAGCGGCTCCAGCGGTGATAGTGACCCCCACCCCACAGTGGCTCCAGCGGTGATAGTGACCCCCACCCCACAGCGGCCCTAGCGGTAATCGTGTCCCCCACCCCACAGCGATAATAGTGACACCCCCCCAGCGGCCCCCAGTGCATTAGGGACACCCCCCAGTGGCCCCCAGTGTATTAGGGACACCCCCCAGCGGCCCCCCAAGTGCATTAGAGATGCCCCCCAGTGCAGTAGTGACACCCCCCCCAGCGGCCCCCCCAGTACATTATTGACACCCCCTAGCGGCCCCCCAGTAAATTAGTGACACCCTCCCAGCGCCCCCCCCCCCCCCCGGTGCATTAGTGACACCCCACAGTGCGCCTCCCGAGACCCACATACTTACCTCCTCCTGTAAGCTCAGCTCCTCTTCTGGTCAGCGATGGTCCCGGCATGCATATTAACTTTTTCTTCCCCACTTCTGCCTCAATAGGTAATTCCCAGCAACCTGATTGGTTGTTTGGTGAATCAGCCAAACCAAGCAACCAATCAGGTTGCTGGGAATTGCTGATTGCTGCAGAAGTGGGGAAGAAAGTGTTAATATGCTCCCGGCACACATTCTGACACACACACTGCTGGACACCACCCCCTCCCAGCGGAACCAAGTAGTAGGAGACGTCGGGGCAGGGGGGAGGGGGATTCCAGCTGCAGACTGAAGTCAGTGTGTGCCGGGATCAGCGCGGCTAGCAGTGCCGTTTGTGAATGCCGGCAGGGGAGCCGCTGCCCCTGCTGGTATTCACAAGTGGTGAGCGGCCGATGTGGCGCGTGCCAGCAGGGAAGGCTCTGCGTGCCGCCTCTGGCACGCGTGTCATAGGTTCGCCACCACTGCACTAGACTATCCCTGTGCCCTACACAGGAGTGGTATTCATTCAATGAATGAAGGCAAAGCAACCGGATATCGTTCCAGCCACCTGCCTCCATTCAGAGTGAATGAATCACTCAAACATTGAGCGGCTCCTGTTTACATGCTCCGACAGGTACTTGTTTTTTTTTTTTTCTTCTGCTTAGAACCAAACAACTCCAATAATATTCTGCTGATATAGGGAACTGTATATTGTGTGGTATAAGGTGACTAGACATCCCGATTTAGGCGGGACAATCCCACCTTGGGTCCCCGTGTCTCGCCTTCCACTGGGACCCCAGCAGGACAGCCATTTGTCACGCTTTCTGAATGTTTGTCTCACTGTTGTTCCGCGTTCTGGTGACATCTGGTCACCATTAAAGTGATTACCAGCCGAGGTGCCATGGCTTCCCGGGTGGAAATCACTCTGCAGTGCTGCGGGCTGGATGCACACACTGCCGACAATGTGTGCATCCGCGATTCTCCTCTCCTCTTTGTTTCTGCAAGAGATGATGAGGACAGGGAAGAAGGTGCTTCTGCGGGTTCACACACACTTCCAGCAGCAGCGCTTAAAGGTGCACTGGTGCTGTGAAGACCAGGAGGAGGGTAAATATATGGGTTATAGTGTGGGAGTCACTATTATTGCTGGGCTGATAAAGGGGAGCACTAATATTATGGGGCTAGTGTGGGGGTCACTGTTATTGCTAGGTTAGTATAGGGGAGGGCTAATATTATGGGGAGCACTATTATTCCTGGGCTGGTAAGGGGGGGCAATAATACTATGGGGTTAATGTGGGTCCACTATTATTGTTGGGCTAGTATTGGGAAGTGCTAATACTATTGGGCTACTGTGGGCGTCACTATTATTGCTGGGCTGGGATAGGGGAGCGCTAATACTATCTGGTTATTTTGGGGGTCATTATTAGTGGGCTGGTATAGGGGAGTGCTATAACTACTGGGGCCACTGTGGGGGTCACTATTACCACTGGAGCCAATATAGGGGACACTTTTACTACTAAGGCTACTCTGCAGATGGTAGCATACCTCAAGCGAGATGTTTAAACAGGGTGGAAATGCTGTGGAATGTCCGCAGCAAATTCCACATCTAAAAAATCAGTCCAAATCTGTACTGTACATATTTTGACTGGAAATCAACCGCAGATTTGCAGCTGATTTCATACTATGCAGCGCTGCCCTACACCTTTTCCGTAGGCTTCCCGCTGTCAGCGCTGCCCGGCTTCTGGTTCTCAGCAGCCTGGTTAGGTGATGCTGATCAGGTGAGGCCACTACAGGCTGCTGGAAACCGGAAGCCTAAGGCCGCCTGCAGACGGCCGGGTCGGATCCGGCTGCGAGAATTCTCGCAGCGGGACCCGACCCAGGAGTCTGCAGAGAGCAGCGCGTCACTCACCTGCTCCCGCGGCCCCGGCTCTTTCATGTGCTGGCTGCCGAGCAGCCGACGCATGCGCAGAGCGGAGCCAGCGGTCGGGGAGTGACGTTTCTGTGCGGGCTCTGCGAGTCCCGCACAGAAATAGAGCATTCCGCAATTTGTTTTCCGCACAAGATTTTGCACGGCTAAATCGCGGCCGTCTGCCTAGGATTGCGTTTGCTAACGCAATCCTATGGCAGCTTCCACGGGCGGAAATTCTGCGAGAAATCTTGCCGCGGAATTTCCGCCTGTCTGCAGGCGGCCGAATAGCGCTAAGAGCGGGAAGCCTTCAGAGGAGGTGAGGGGAGCACTACATAGTATGATATGCGGTTGATTTTCAGTCAAAATCTGCAGCAATGGTGCATATTTTGACTGTTTTTTGGATGCAGAAATGCTGCAGAGTTTGCTCCCTGTCTTTTTTGAACCGGCCCTGAACTTTTTATAATGATAGAGGTAAAATTACATGTCGTGATAAACCCGCCCCTGACCACACCCCTCTTCCTGCTTTGACCCTGGGAAAATCTGGTCACCTTATGTGGTACAATAATATTTTAGTTGTGACCATAGATAAGTGTTTGGTTCAGTATGTAATGCTCACTTTAATTTTTGGCCTCCAGGTGCTGTGCAAAATGTTGCATTAAAGGGGTTGTCCCGCGAAAGCAAGTGGGTCTATACACTTCTGTATGGCCATATTAATGCACTTTGTAATGTACATCGTGCATTAATTATGAGCCATACAGAAGTTATTCACTTACCTGTTCCGTTGCTAGCGTCCTCATTTCCATGGTGCCGTCTAATCTTCAGCGTCTAATCGCCCGATTAAACGCGCTTGCGCAGTCCTGTCTTCTGTCTTCTGAATAGGGCCGCTCGTGCCAGAGAGCGGCTCCTCGTAGCTCTGCCCCGTCACGTGTGCCGATTCCAGCCAATCAGGAGGATGGAATCGGCAATGGACCGCACAGAAGACCTGCGGTCCACCGAGGGTGAAGATCCCAGCGGCCATCTTCACAAGGTAAGTAAGAAGTCACCGGAGCGCGGGGATTCGGGTAAGTACTACCCGTTTTTTTTTTTTTTATCCCTGCATCGGGTTTGTCTCGCGCCGAACGGGGGGCCTATTGAAAAAAAAAAAAACCTGTTTCGGCGCGGGACAACCCCTAAGGGGTTGTCCCGTGCCAAAACGGGTTTGTTTTTTTTCAATAGGCCCCCCCGTTCGGCGCGAGACAAACACAAGGGATGGGTTAAAAAAAAAAACAGTTTAGTACTTACCCGAATCCCCGCTCTGCGGCGACTTCTTTCTTACCTTAGCAAGATGGCCGCCGGGATCTTCACCCACGATGCACCGCGGGTCTTCTCCCATGGTGCACCGTGGGCTCTGTGCGGTCCATTGCCGATTCCAGCCTCCTGATTGGCTGGAATCAGCACACATGACAGGGCGGAGCTACGAGGACCAGCTCTCCGGCACGAGCAGCCCCATTCACCAGGGAGAAGACCGGACTGTGCAAGCGCGTCTAATCGGGCGATTAGACGCTGAAATTAGACGGCACCATGGAGACGGGGACGATAGCAACGGAACAGGTAAGTGAATAACTTCTGTATGGCTCATAATTAATGCACGATGTACATTACAAAGTGCATTAATATGGCCATACAGAAGTGCTGAACCCCACTTTCTTTCGCGGGACAACCCCTTTAATACGGAGGGGCAGGTTTCTGAGACGTTGCTTACAGATGACAGGAGGTATAAAAACTCTGCTTATGGAAGAAGCTGGGACTCAGCAGAGATTTGTGAGTTGGATGTTGAAGTTATGCATTAAACAGAAGGGTCTAATGCCCTTGAGTTGCTTGTTATCGGAGTGACTGAGATATACTGAATTCCACACAAAGTCTGTATGACAGCAGACAATGCCTCTTTGCATTCACAATCCACTTTGCCAGTATCAGGAAGAAGCAACATGAAAGACGTGTGGACCAAGTGCTATGCTTAGCCAAGTTTCTGGTTGATAGAAGTTATCCAAGCTGTTATCCAAGATGTAGTCATACCGGCGTGAAATGAATCCCCAGTCTAAGGCACCCAGCAGACTCTGCAATCTCACCTTTACCCAATGGTTTCCTGTTGAGATCCATCTCAAAGTGGAGGAATTGACGACTTCTGTTGTTTCCCCCATGGTAAGTCAAGCCTGGAATCTGTAAGAGGCCACACTTGCCAGGGAAGCCTTTCGAAGCTGCTGCTAGACCATCTTGGGTAGTGACTTATTTCCTGAGAGCAAATGATCGGGTAGTTGAAATCCAGGTGCCAGATCCTTATCTTCCTTGACATCCACCATCAGGGTAGAGTCAGGAGGTACCTGTACAGTTTAGATGATCAGTCGGTCCCACCAAATTAGCCGATTTAGCCAATCTATGGCCACCATCAGAGGCGTAACTTGAAGCTTCTGGGCCCCAATGTAAAGTCTGTAACAGGGCCCCCAACTATAATGCTTTATTCATAGTACTAGGCTACCTATATGGAGAAGAGAGGCCTTATGGGCCCCCTAAGGCTCCTGGGCCTGGGTGCAACCGCATCCCCTGCATCCCATATAGTTACTTTCCTTGTCACCATTAAGAATCTACAAGACTTACTAATCTAACTCTACAAGGTCACTGGTAGATCTTCATCTTCTGTTTTGGCCACCACTGCGGTAGGCTCATCACTTGCCTGTACATTTTCATCCAGTGATATGTCCATAGGCTCTGTCTAATCTGTCTAAAAGACAACCTGGAATGAGTTCTATTGATATACTTTTTCACACTTTCTTCACGGATGTCTATTTTAAAAATGTTATCGTATGTTATCAAGATTGACTATCCCCTTGACAGTTAGCAAATGCACAATGGAAGTGTTAACTAAAAAGAAACAAGGTAGAAAGTTCAAGAACATTAACAGAGAAATTAAAAGTTCAGCAACCTCGCTTCTTGCTCGCAGGTAAATAGCAGGGTTTCGTTAATTGGCCTGAGCTTCTGTTTCAGATGCTACATTACTTTATCTATCGTAAAACACTCCCTTGTCAGCTTACCTGGAACTCTGATTTCTAAGGCACCTGTGCCAAACAGCAAGCTGATGGATGTTTGCCAGGATGCACAGCAGTTATTGGCAGATGGGTACCTATCGCAGTCCTCAGCAAACACAACAGCAGGCCAATATTAACCTTTTCAACTTGGAAGCATATGCAAAAATTTGATGGTAAGGAAGAAAAAATCTGACCTTTGAAAGGAATGAATTCAACCTGCTAATGGAATCTGAGCATGGCAGGGCGGATTATTTATTGCGTCTGCGGTGAGTAATTTATAGGTGAAGTTCCATTAAAACATAAATAACCATGTACTGTAGCATAACGTGTTAGGCTGTTGATCTGTTCCAAAATTCTGTACGATTTTCACATCTTCATCAACAAGATGATGTAATGAGCAAAATAAATGCGCTTTTAGTTAGGTTTACTATTGCATATTGTTATATACAGAAATCGGTGAGCAAAAGAGCTTGCAAAGGATAGAATACGGCTGTCTCTCTACTGTCACCTTTACATGGCTTAGCATTAAATCAATGTCTAATCCCTTGAAGGGGTAGTCCAGTCCCAATAAAAATTTTTGGAACCTGATTCGGGTGATGAAAAAACATAACAAAAAGTCATAATCATCTTGTTCAATACCCTGCCACTCCTGTCTCACCTGGCTCTGTTCCATCACTGCTCTCTAATTTCTGCTACAGCAGCGATAACAACATGACATGTGATGTGATCACTGCAGCCAATCACTGGTCTATGTGTGTCACGATTGGCTGCAGCAGTCATGTGTCCCTGGTGTCAGTGATATTCATGATGGAGCAGGAGGCAAAGGGCAGCAGGAGACCAGACACTGCCAATTTGAAGAGCAAGGGGTTGGGTGAAGTAAATGTCTTTTCTGTTTTCTAAGCATACTGAGCAGGTTTAAAAAAAAAAAAAAATGGTGTGGGGGGGGGGGGGGGGGGGTGCTGGATAACCCCCTTTAAGTGCAATTCCTATTTTAAAACTTTATGGCAAATCTACCATATCTACCATAAATGTTTGATACCACTGGGAGCCGCACCTATGTTGAGAACAGGAATTCCCCAATCCATGCCCCATTTGATGAAGTGGCTGGTGTATCATGAAAGAGAGATAATGAAGAGGTAAGTGTGCAGTTCTCTCCATTCTGTTCTATGATTGTTATAGAATTAGCTTAGCAAGTGTGTTCAATTACTTTTGCAGCTCCCAATGAAGTGAACAGAGATGTCATAGCCATTTATCTATTCCCTCTTCAAACAGATGCAGGGGCCAGCACCCACCTCGTCAAAATGGATGAGGTCAGGGGACCCTCAGTCTTAATACAAGTGCAGGTCCCAGCAGTGAAACCTGGACGTACTGTATCAGACATTTATGGCGTATCCTGTTGATATGTCCTAAATCTCTGAAATGTGAATCCCCCTTAAAATAACCTAATGTTTCAAGACTTTCATCCAGCCATTTGTAAACTGGACTGATTTGATGCAGTTGCTCCACTGTCAGACAGGGGTTCTGAATGGCTTTGGTTGCAGCAAGGTCTGCAAGGTGGTGCATATCCTTGGTCTTTTTCGAATCACTAAGGGCTAATGCCCACGAACAGATTTGCACCGTTGTTCCCGTGGCGTTTATCCGCAGCGGAATAACGCAGCTCTTAGGTTCTATTGAACCTAATGGCTTAGTCCTCACATGCAGGATTCTGCCACAGATATCTGCCGCAGGAAAAAAAAGAGGCATGTTCAATTTTATCGTGTTTTTTGTGGCAGGAGGTCTCCATTAATATAGTATTAGGGTTTATGCCCACGGATGGAGCGGGATACGCCCACGGATTTATGCCGCAGGAGTACTGCGGGGGTAAACAAAAAGTCCCCGCTGGTGATCGCGGAAAAAAATACTATATTAACGGAGACCTCCTCTCCGGAAAAGCACGGTGAAATAGAACATGCCACGTTTTTTTTTTCCCACAGCAGAAATCCGTGGCAAAGTCACGCATGTGAGCGCTGATAGTCAGAAAAGCTATTAGGTTTAATAGAACCTAATAGCTGCATTATTCTGCTGCATGTCCGTTGGACAATGCACGTTTTCCCGCGATCGCCAGCAGGGACTTTTTTGGGAATCCCCATGGGATTCCCGCAGCTTACAACCACGGGTGTATCCCGCTCCGTCCGTGGGCATGAGGCCTAAAATTATGTTCACACATCAGGACTCCACTGCCTCCACAACTACTGCAGAAATCCAAGGCTAAGCCACATATTTCTTCTATGGATTTTCGTGTGAATCCGCATGCAGATTTACCGCTTGTGAATGGGCAAAATCCGAATGCAGAGTTTTTGATGCAGAGGATCCGTGTAGAGAAGTTACATATCCCTTTTTTTTCTTACTATGATGTGGATTCCGAATGAAGACTGCAATGCAGATTCTGCGCAAAAATACATCATGTGAACATACCCTAAATGTCCCTTAATAAGGGACAATTGTCCCAGTGACTATTGCTCCTGGGCTTTTACACAGGAGCAATAGTTTTATTGTAAATGGAGGAGGAGCGGCCCGTAGATCGCTTTTGCCGCTCGCCTCCATTCACAGTTAACAGGAGTTTCTGAATCTTTGTGCAACTGCCCGATAGTCATTGGTTCTTAGGTGCACTACAAACCAAGTGACTCCAACAAATGAGAGCTTTGCTGTTTACAATGATAATTCAGGCAATAATCACCCCATGTAAAGGTCCCTTGAGTCATGTATCACACTCCCTGTATTGGCTATGATGTAGTTTATCAATTTTGCATGGAGTTGTCCTTTAAAGGCTTGACAACTGTGACTATCACATCACATCGCACAGCACATGGATACCCAATGACCGTGCTGCAATGTGAGGTCTCCCAATTGAAAAACGGAGAAACTCTGTGATCCACCGCCACGGCTGTCAGCTTCTCAGGAACGCTGCTTACCCAAAGTGATGCAAGGCGGTTTTGATACAAAAACTCCTTGCATCCATAGGGAAATCGCATGTTGGCAAGTGCAATATCGGGCCAGGATTCATTCGCCCGTGTGGTTAGACGAAGTGTATTATCTATCAGACAACAGAGGCTCATCATAGATTGCTGCTGTGCACCCTATTACTAGTGATTGGCTGCAGTATAGTGATCCTTGTGATTGTCTTTTTCTTGATAACTCAAATCTTCTTATAGGAGTCAAATAAGATTTTTTTTTAGTCTGCATTTTTTCCTTAGAAATGACACCACCCTTGTCCATAGGTTGTGTCGGGTATTGCAGATCAAGCGAATGGGACTAAGTAGTATCCAATACAGCCCATAAACAAGAATGGCGCTGTTCCTAGAAAGGAAACAACTCTTTTAACTAATCTCATAGAACCCCTTTAAACCTGTACTCATGTGTAGTAGGGATTCAGGATGCTGTTAGACGGAGCGAGAAATCCCTTGAGTGATGGAACGAGAAAATGATGAGACGGTTTAAACACACAGATACATTTTTTATTTATTTGTTTATTTTTAACAGGCTCATTCAGTTCTGTGTACCAGTGATTGAGAACAACTGAACGATCAGGATTTAAACTGAACGATTAGTGAACGAGCCAATGACCATAACTTTTCTACTTGCGTAAAATGAGTGCTGAACGATAAGCGAACAAATCATCATTTATCATTCAGTTGTTGGCCGTGTCTACACTGAATGATCATCATTAAAATTCGAAAGCTTCAGAGATTTCTTTTTCTTTTTTTTTTAAAACAATACTCATTCCAAGAAAAGACACCCTAACTCGTGAGTAGCTGCATTGGGGCCAGTTGCTGTAGTGTCAACTGGACCCTGGTGCCTGAAGAAGCCCACTTTGTGTAAACTATGAGGAGAGTAGTCCTATAAAATGGCAGTGCAGGGAAGTCAATGACATATGAGAATTGTATAATAGAGCCTCGTGTGGCGCAGAGTGCTAAGGCAGCAGGAACACAGTCCTAAGCTCTCGCTCACAACCTGAAGGTTGTGACTTAAATCCCCGAATGGTTCAGATAGCCACTTCAACGTTAACTGAGCCTTCCATCCTTTTCAAGGTCGGTGAAATGAGTACCCAGCTTGATGGTGGAGTAATAAATAAATTACCTGAAAGTGCTGCGGAATAAGTTAGTGCTATACAAATAACAATATTTATTTATTTAATACTGTTACTATTCAATGTCAAGCCATTGCATTCCATTAGAGCGGCTGCACACAGGCAGGTTGAATTCCAAGTAACTGCCTTTCTGAAATCATTTCTCTACTCCGGATGGTTCACACAGCGCGGATGATGTGGAATGACCTTTCCGCAATGTCATGCAGAAGTCCCGCGGATCGGACGGTTTCCACTGACTTCAACGGAAGCAATCCGTGCTGAATCTGTGAAAAATAGAACATACTGCGATTTTTCCTCCACTAGCGGAAAATCACAACTGATTTCTGCAGCAAGGTCTGCCTGTCACGGGCTGTTTTTGACGGAGGCGGACGCCAGTTCTGGATTCCATAATGCAAACCATCCCGGGTGCAGGCGACCTTATATAGATTTTACTTCCAGGCCATACAGCTGTTTGAGGTTTAAGGGTTAAGTCATATTCAGTCTGACTATTTTTGTTCTTCTATGATAAGGATTTCATGCCAAGTATTCCGTAAAGAATTCAACCTTCTTTCTCAGATTCTGAAATCTACTCTTGACTTGAGTATTCTTGGCAACTGTTTATCATCATTCCTCTAATCATGTCTGCTCTAAGTTTAGCACTAAAATGTTTCTTTTCCTTAACAAGTGTCTTCTACTTAATGCTATCACCTTATCTGCATCTCTATGGTGTTTACTGTGGTAATCTTAATGCTCTTTGCACTGTCTGACTCCTTCTACCAATCTCAATAGACCCAGCATTTCCTTATTACAGCCTTTCCTTTCAGTGAACTGTATCTCTAGTCTGGAGCCGCTGTTTCTATTGACACCGGGCATCCTTGTAATAGGAATGTTTGAATTTAATTTCGTAAAGCTTTAGCGCGTTAACCACGGTATAAATAGAACGCCCGGCAGCCGTCCCACTGACTGACGCCTGGCTATCGCTCCTGTGCTTACCCAGGAGTAGTAACCGGTAAAGTGGATGGGGACAAAGCGGGTCGGAAGCTTTTCAGCCCATCCGGCTCCATTTACAGTAAAACAGGAGACACTCAAACATTAGTGCCATTCAAAACTACAACTTGTCCCATAAAGAACAAACCCCCACTGAATGACCTCAAGGGAAAAATAACAAAAAGTTTTAGGGGTCAGAAGATGGTGACAGGAAGAAATTTTATAAAATTGTTTTTGAGTTTTTAAAAGTAGTAAAACATACAAATTCATACAAATTTGGTATTGCAGTAATTGTGCCGGCCCTCCGAATAAAGTTTATCCCACTTTGTGTATGCCCTAAAAAGAACACACAAAAAACAATGAGTCAGTTGTGTTTTCTGCAATGTGTGTTTTTTTTTTTTTTGCACATTTTATGATACATTAAATGGCACCTTTAAAAAGTGCAACTTGTCTCTTAAAAAATAAGTACTCACATGGCTATTTCGAAAGACTAATTACAGTTATGGCTTTGGAAAGGCAGAGATGAAAAAAAAAAACGCCAAAAAAAAACCTGCTGGTACTTAGGAGGTTAATGGTCTCTCCTTAGAGTAACAGAGTGCCACCATTATTTGTGCCAAAGTACCATTTGAAGTGATGTCAGGCAGAGTATCATATATGCTGCTAGGAGAACTCTATTGGAATTTTCAAATGAATGGGGCAGTGCTGCGGTACCAGAAAGAGCTATACTGCAGTGTATTGGGTACTGCAGTGTATTGGGTACTACGGTGAAAGCCACAAAGGCTTTGTTTTATTGATCAGTGAGTATCAAACCCGTCAGAACTTCACTGATCAGACATTGAAGGCCTAAGGATTTGCCAGAGTATCCTTTGTTTATATTTGGCTAAACCCCTTTAAATAACACCAGACAGTGTATATAAAGAACATATTTCCCACTGAGAACCTGCAAGATCACCCTTTTTGGGAAACTGCAGGAGAAATATTTATTCGGGAGCATCAAGAGACATGGTCCAAATATGGAAAGGTTTCTTGAGGCTAATTTCACAAGAACATGTTCTGGGCGCATTTCTCATGAACTGGCAAACATTAAAATGCAAACACATTTTACTGCAATCTGACCATGACTCTGATATAAGCATCATAATCTTCAGAGGAAGAGATCATTTTCCAATTTGATTCTCCACCAATTGAAACATTGTCTGCTAGTTGCTTTGTCATTGAATTAACTCATCGTGGATTTTCTCCATTTTTGTCATCAGTTTATTTTCTACTCTGCTGTCATTTTAACATCACTGTTAAAGCTTTTTATCTTTAATCAGACATTATAACAGATGTGGCATTAACCTTTCCCAACTAATGGTATTGTAATTCAACTTCACTGTAGGCTGTAAAACGAGATGCTTTTTAATATATCTCGATGTATTGTCTGTTTTATTGACCTCTAGTGGCCAACCTGAACAATGCAACATTTTCATAAAATGGTTTATAAGGACAGCCATAATAAAGCACAACCAAAACATCTTTCAATTCTATGATAGAGAGAAAGATAAATATGTGATAGATAGATTTGAGATAGATGATATGAGATAGATAGATATGAGAGATAGATAGATAGATAGATAGATAGATAGATAGATAGATATCAGATAGATAGATGATATGAGAGATAGATAGATAGATAGATAGATAGATAGATAGATAGATATGAGAGATAGATAGATAGATAGATAGATAGATAGATAGATAGATAGATAGATAGATAGATAGATAGATAGATAGATAGATAGATAGATAGATAGATATGAGAGATAGATAGATAGATATGAGAGATAGGAGATAGATAGATGATATCAGATAGATAGATATGTGATAGATAGATAGATAGATAGATAGATAGATAGATAGATAGATAGATAGATATGAGATAGATAGATAGATAGATAGATAGATGATATGAGATAGATAGAAAGATATGAGATATATAGATAGATATGAGAGATAGATAGATAGATAGATAGATAGATAGATAGATAGATAGATAGATAGATAGATAGATAGATATGAGATAGATATGTGATAGATAGATATGAGATAGATATGTGATAGATAGATATGAGATAGATAGATATGAGATAGATAGATAGATAGATAGATAGATAGATAGATATGAGATAGATAGATAGATAGATAGATAGATAGATAGATAGATATGAGATAGATATGAGATAGATAGATATGAGATAGATAGATAGATAGATGGATAGATAGGTATGAGATAGATATTAGATAGATAGATAGATATTAGATAGATATGAGATAGATAGATAGATATGTGTTATAAAGTTTTCTTTTAAGAACAATAAGAAATATCAGAAAGAAGATGTATAGAGATTAAATTCTAAGAAGTGCTCTGTGAATATAGATGGTGCAGGACAATGCAAATGGTTGTAGACCACCGTAAGGAGGGTGCTTCTACCTCATTAGGGTTTTTTGCCTTCCTCTGGATAAACATTGGGGTGTGGGATAATAGCCTGAACGAGATGGAGATATGCCTTATTTTTTTGGCCTAACATACTACAGTCAATCATCTGGTTTCTTGGTAATCCGTCTGAAAGCACTCGGCCAAAGTTGAAACCAATGAAACTCGAGGTAATTATTTTCATAGGAATGAATGTAAATCCAATTAATTTGTTCTAGACATTCCAAAAAACACACCAAACCACATTTAATTGAGAATAAATTTTTTTTAATACCAAAAAAGCAGCCTAATGTAGAGCTGTGTGGTATCTGTGGTTTTACATAGGACTACAGGTGGCATCATTATATGTCCTAAGAGTTATCACTGTGTTATCTGTGGTGTTACATAGGATTGCAGGTGGCATCAATACTCACCTTTCAGCTAATGTTGGGGTCCCCACCACCACTTTTGGAGCTTCTGGCCGGCTACTGGGTGCTTGTCAACCCGGCAAAGCATCCTATTGCTAGTGACTGGGATTGAATTCCCTGCCTCCCAGCAAGAGATTGCTCTGATTGGCTGAATCGCCTGAGTGACAGCCCTCTCAGCCAATCACAGTCAGTTGGTGAAACTAGAGGCAAAATTCTGGCTTAAAAAATCAGCGAAACTGGAAACCGGAGCAACTAGAAGACAATGAAACTAGAGGTTTGACTGCATGTTACTATGAGAGACTTTGATAAAAGGACATTCCAGATCTCCTGTCGCCCATCCGGGCAGCCCCCTTCCCAGAGGCTGTATTCATCCCAAGCCGATGCCCAGCTCACCACTACGCCACTTCTAGTCTACAACTATATTATGAGCAGGTACAAGCCAGTTGCCTTGGACTAAGCAAGTAACCTCAGACTGTGACCCTGCTGTGAATCATACTGTAGACTATGCCCTGTGAAAGTCTACTGTGAGTTACACTGTAGCCAGTGGCAAGAGACTGTTCCTATTACTATATGGCCAATAGTGTGTTGAAGTTACCATAATTTACCAAGCTCAGTGCCACAATTATGTGTGTAACTGCCAAGCTTGTGCCTTCTGTGGAGACTGTAACCCCTATGCTAATGCCTCAATCGGAGTAAACTTTTATTTAAGTTGAACTATGCTGACTCTGTACACTCTGCAATCCTCATGTGGGTGCAGTGTCATAGCCGGCACCCAAATAAGGAATACTTTCATATGCATTTTCCAATTGTCATTTTTTAAGAATATTTACCTTATTTAAAGAATTGATGTTTTATAGAAGCACCGACATTGGAGAATATAAATATCCCACCATCTGCTATTCAATTAAATATTTTTACATTTTTGTTTTGACTTCAATATTTCTCCCTTCCTTTCGAACGTCATCTGCTGTTGTTTGTATTTATTTAGCCTCATGAAAATCATGCATTTTGGTTTTCTAAACCAGATTTTGGATATAAATATCAACAGAAAATATACGGCGTGGCTAGTGGTTGAAAAGCAAAAAAAAATATTCAGTACTGAAACTTCAGTACTGTAACAATATAGTTGAGCCTTATACTAATCAATGCATATGATACTGCATCAAAGTCATTTTAGGAGTAAAAACTTTTATTAACCCTTTTCAATGCAATTTGTATCCTGGTTTTCCTAGGGGGCTTACTCTTTTTCTGCTGTTATACAACAGCGCTATCTGCTGGCTAAAGCCAGTACTGCATGAGGTGACACGTTGGATAGGCTCCGACAGCAGAGAGGCTGGCAATATACAGCAAGAGAACCCAGATGGATGTCTTCCAACATTGGAGCTGTACCGCCTTAAATCGTAATGTCTTCAGAGGTCAGACAGTGGATTGGAAAGGGTTAATGCCAGTAGCTTGATTAGTCCTCATGGTTATGGAAGAGCTGTGTGCACATAGCCTTTCTGGTGGAACACAAATTCTCTTTAGTTTTGTACTACGGAGTTGTTAGTACTCCATGTGATGCTATATGGATTGGACACCTTATTATGTCACTATATTTCAAAGGTATTGATGTATGTGTAGTGCCCCAGAGTTGGGCGACCTCCAGCAGGCCCATGTCTGTCTCCCTTGGTGTGTCTGTTTTCATATTGCGTAATTGTTTGTTTATTATTTGTGTAAATTGACTTTATTTAGGTCAATGTTACGTCTTTGTCTTCTGTTGGTGTTGCCAGACTTGTTGGAGTCTGTGCGGTTGCTTCCTACCCTGCTATGTGTGTCTGCGTGTGTGTGTGTGTGTGTATGGTGTGATTGAATGAAAAGTTAGTGGTGATGGGGCAGAGTCATAGAGGTGGAGATAGAGTGCTAGAGAGTGTAGAAGGAAAAAGAATGTTGAAGTGAGAGGTCCATGTAGGCAGGTGGCTCTGATGCTCCTTACAGGTCCCGGACTGTGCCTAATCCGTGTGAGCAGCGGGACGTGTTTTCCCCAAGGAACTCTCTCCAGATAAATAAGACTGGTGACGATTACTTTCCAGGGACAGAATCTTCGTTAGAGATTGAATGTGAAGAAGTTACATGAGAAGTGAGAAAAAGCTTTTGAAAAATCAAAGTTGGATGCAACGAGTAAAGAACGGTGTGCCCCGGTATAAAACTACTCTTGGATGTGGACTCATTTATTTGGCGCAAGACACTGGTTACTCAAAAGTGGTACTGGCATCACAAGAACTGTAAGTTAAGAGCTTTCTTGGTGGTTGGAGTGTAACTTGCACGCAGCCAAGCCAGGCATTATCTTTCGAACACTGTGAGGGACGTCGGAGCCCTGTGGACAACCAATTCATTTACCCCTCTGTCACCCCCCATGAGAAACTCCACGTTGGGGCGCCGCACTGGAATGCATTCTAAGTAACTCTGTTCGTCCTCATGCACCTCACATGCACCTAACCTGTACAGTAACACACTGATTCCCTCATAACCCTGCACTATAGCGGTCCTGGGGCTGTGCCATCTTTATGCCATACATAGACAGCATTTCTTGCTAACCTCTTCCCTTCCATGAAACATGTATGTAGAAGCATATGCAGATATACAAAGTACCAGATTAATAACATTATCTCTGCTTATTAAACTAATGCTTTCATTGTGAGAGTTAGAGGCTATGTACACCTTCGCACTTCTTTGCTTTTCTTTAAGCAATATGTCTTTGAAAATGAAGACTTTTTCTATGCTTCTGCTGTTTTCCAAGGCACTGTAGACAGGAGGAATGACAGATTTGCAAAATCCATCAGTGAGAGTAAACTAAGGCTGGTTCTCAGCCCCTCTCCTGAGCAAAGGAGAATGCTGTGAGGCAGGTACATTACACAGTGAGGGATTTCTGACCACTAAGTGGCTTTCTGCAGTGACAGGAAGAAAACGGCACATTGTCATTTGGGTTCATGTGAGTCTTCCATACAGGAAAGTGCAGTCTATGGACAGTTTATTTGTCATTGTTTATTACAGTCATTCCAGGTCATAAGCAGTAAAAGAGGATAAAAACCTGTGATATGTCTGGAGGGAGGAACCTTATTACAGAGGGTTATATGACAGTGTGGGGAGATGCTTATCATCTTACCAACCCCTATGCCCTAGCATGCTGCACTTCTCAAACTGTTTTGTTATGCTCTACTCTCATGTAGCGTCTTACGGCACTGGATAGGAACCGCGGGTGTAGTAACCGAACAGGACACTAGAGAGCTGTCAGGACAGCCAGGAGTCATTACCAAGAAGTCGCAGTACAGATGGAGGAGGTGGGTAGCGTTGTCAGGAGAAAAGACAGGGGTCTTTTTTGGAAAGTCTCAGGTCTGGTAGTGGAGAAGGAGGAGAGGAGCTAGATCACGGCTGTAGAGCACAATAATCATGCACTGGTGCAGTGACAGGGTCAGGCTTTTATAATGAGCTTAATTAAAAGCGGGGTGGGCCAGGACAGGGAGACAGGAACTTGATTGACAGGAGCATGGAACAAGGCTAGGGAGCTGTTCAGCAAGCTGGATAGCTGTTAGAGCTGGCCAGGGCAGATGGACAGGGGATGCCTATGCCAACCCTCTCCCGTGTCCCTACCTACTTGCCCCCCTGGGCTACGCCCCAGGGCAACAACTGGGCGACAGTCCCTGAGCTGCACTAGTGACGGGGACCCCAAGGAAGGAGGGACTGGGAGACCAGGAGGTGAGCACCGTGTAACTGACAGGAAGCCAAAAGGCAGCAGACAAGAGAATAGTCATAAACAAGCAGGGTCAAACTGAAAGTCATGTGCGGAGTACAGGAGTGCAAACCAGAAGCAGAGTCAAACTAAAGGCAGAAGCAGTCAGGTCAAATATTGCGGGTGTAGGCGGACAAGTCTTAAACCAAACACTGGCAATCAGAGTCTGGGCCAGCCAGGTATATATACAGAACTCGGGCGGGGAAAAGTCACATGACGACTGGGGGGAATCATAAAGCTGCCTCCCCTGGCGGCATGCACCGACCCATGCACCGCGCGGTGGACGGGCACGCCTGTGCACGACGTGGGGCGTGCCACCGGCCACCACGACCAACCACCAGAGTGGGAGAACCCTGGACAGAGCCACCAGTCCGGGCCCCCGCAGCGCCAGGATGAGCAGCCCGCACCAACCGGACACCAGCGCCCCCAGCGGTAACCCCATATCTTACAATAGCTGACTGGAGAGAGAGATTGTCTGGAGCACAGGAGGTCCCAGATTCGAGTCCTGACATCTGCTCTCCATCCAGATCAATTAGGTCTCTTATAGGTGCAATTTGAGCTAAAGATGTCCCTGTACTATAATCACCAATTTCTTCCCCAGTAGTAAACAGGAAGGAGAGCAGAGGGGCGGGGCAGCTGAGTGTGTGCAGATCATTGCTAGGCATGACCCTCAGCCACAAATATCAGTGGAGAACTTGATATAAGGCATTTTAAGAACAGGGCAATGAAAACTCAAAGCAAAAAAAGTTAAAGGGGTTGTCCCGCGAAACAAAGTTGTGGTATACACTTCTGTATGGCCATATTAATGCACTTTGTAATGTACATTGTGCATTAATTATGAGCCATACAGAAGTTATTCACTTACCTGCTCCGTTGCTAGCGTCCTCGTCTCCATGGTGCCGTCTAATTTTCAGCGTCTAATCGCCCGATTAGACGCGCTTGCGCAGTCCGGTCTTCTCCGTGTTGAATGGGGCTGCTCGTGCTGGAGAGCTGCTCCTCGTAGCTCCGCCCCGTCACGTGTGCCGATTCCAGCCAATCAGGAGGCTGGAATCGGCAATGGACCGCACAGAAGACCTGCGGTCCACCGAGGGTGAAGATCCCGGCGGCCATCTTCGCAAGGTAAGTAAGAAGTCACCGGAGCGCGGGGATTCGGGTAAGTACTATCCGTTTTTTTTTTTCAACACATGCATCGGGTTTGTCTCGCGCCGAACGGGGGGGCTATTGAAAAAAAAAAACACGTTTCGGCCCCTTTAAGTGTATCATTTAGTTCTGCATGGATTTAGTAAGATATGTGTGTATTGATTTTTCATGCACAAAGGTTTCCATAGATTTTAAGTATATTGTTATGGTGCATAGCAGCATTGGAAAGGTATGGCCTGTGAAGATGGGTACACAGTGATACGTAATACCTGTTCTCCACAAAAGCTGCTAAGCAGCTGATGGGAAACGTGCAATGTGTGTATAAAAGCAAGAGATAAGTCGCAACTATGAGGCCCTGTGGAGATACTGTAGATGGTGCAGGATGGTGCAAAAATGATTTAAAAAGCTAACATATGTTTTCTTTATGGATGCTTCTCTGAATACAACAGTGCAACAAGCAAAACAATGCGGGATTCTTGCGAGTAAACTATAAGCAAAACAGTCAAGTGCATATAGCAGTCTTTGTAGGTCTTTTCCAAATAACTCTTTGTCAGATCTTGTCTCCCCAGTTCACACTATATTGGCATAGTACCTGATCCTCCTATGACAGGTCTGGACTGACTCTCCAATCCACGGCTGTCCTTGCTCCCATGCGGCAGTACAATTTTGTGTCCAGATGTTCTTTAATTGTGTGATCTTGATAATTCTCCTGACACACTGCAGTAGGTATATTTTTAAGCTTTCTGTCTATGCACGCAAACATTTTGAAGAAATCTCCACCTCCAGCCTTCTGTTTGCACACACTCTGTTGCCCTACACAGGAAATACTTCCTCTTCCCATCCCAGCAAATACCTCTCCTTCAAGAAAATAATTTTTTTCTCTCAACTGCACACAGACAGCTCTTTGTTTCCTCTTGTGGTGACTGCAGGTTATAATATTCCTGGAGAATGCCAGCTGAGAAGAAAGTTCGAGAAAAGCTATCTAGGACCCTGCCAGAACGGAGTGCCTGTAGAGGCGTAGTGTGGCAGTAAGCCGAGAGGACTGCCTGAATCAAAAAAGTAGGGCCTAGGTAAGTACTGTTTAAGTAAACCCAGTAAGTATATTGCAGGATTACCACCCAAAAGTTGTCAGTAAAAGTGAGACTTGTTCTCTTCAATATGTCGCTCTGACTCGCTTTCTAGTCAGTAAAAGTAGTGTGGACTGCCATGAGCTTCCTGTGGCTTGGCGTCCCCCGATCCTCTCAGAGAGCCTAGGACAACCATTTCCTTCCACAGGGTCTTACAAAAATACCTATTTGGGGGATGCCATTCTCTACACTAAGCCAATGTGAGTAAGGCCGCCTACAGACGGGCGGAAATTCTGCGGAATTTCCACCCCTGGAAGCTGCCATAGGATTGCGTTAACAAACGCAATCCTATGCAGACGGCCGCGATTTGGCCGCGCGAAATCTCGTGCGGCAAACAAATTGCGGCATGCTCTATTTGCGGCAGCCGGCACATGAAAGAGCGGGGGCCGCGGGAGCAGATGAGTGTCACGCTGCTCTCTGCAGACGCTCAAGTTGGGTCCCGCTGCGAGAATTCTTGCAGCCGGATCCGACCCGGCAGTCTGCAGGCGGCCTAAGACTTGGCTGCTGAATGGTCATATGGCCAAAGAACAACAGAGTTGCCAAGACTCAGACCACCACTGATCTGATATCTATCCTAAGAACAGGTAATCAATATTTAAATCCCAGATAACCCTTTAAATTAGGCCTGCACAACATATGGCCTGCGGGCCACAAGCAGCACAGCAGGCAATTTCTAGCGGCCCGTGACTTCACTATTATGTCAAAAGGTTAGTCACTAGACTCTTGACATCATAGTCCTGTCACAGTCTGGGGAACAGTTATTTCATGCTAGCTGCTAGCGGTAAATAGAATCCTAGAGCTTCTTACATTGTTTTCAATGGGGAAACATCGCACCTAGCACGTGGTGCGATGCTGCCGCTGACCTCATTGAGAACAATGGGCGATGCAATTCGAGGGCACTATCGAAGATAGGACATGCCGCAATTTGCTTCCTACATCACACTGCTCCTGTGTATGACCCCATTCAGGATGGGGTTTATATTCGTGCATCCCACAGCGCACAAATCTGGCACAATTTTCTCGCCCGCATGAAACTTGCCTAAAAGTTCAGAAATGTGGTCAACATGGCCCAAATAGTTGCATCTACTGCATAGAGTACTATAAAGACATCCAAGCAGTCATTGTGGACAGCATCTATTCATGTGAGTGCCAGCAGCATAGTACTGTATGTTCCTTTGTAAGAAATGTTTGAGATTTTTTTCCATTACTACAAAACAGCGTAAGACTTTGGTATCTAAGGGACTTACATGACTTTTGGATTTAAGAAATAGCCTTAAAAATTCCTTATGATCCTTCCAGGAACCTCAGAACCAAAGTCAGGAGAACTGAAGGCTTACTGTATCTGTGTTGGGGAGAGGACGAAGGACATTGAAAACGTCGAGAAAGACATATTCTGTTTCATTATTTTGTACATATACTGGATGTATCTATCGAATGAAGCAGAAATTAAACACAAATAAAAAGCTATCTCTAATATTCATATATACATATGCTGTACAAAAAAGACTACTTACTGTATATCTAGATGAGGGATGTAACCCTACTGTACAGCAAGGGCGTAACTATAGGGGGTGCAGGGGATGCGGTTGCACCCGGGCCCAGGAGCCTTAGGGGGCCCCTAAGGCCTCTCTTCTACATATTGGGAGCCCAGTACTGTGACTAAAGCATTATAGTTGGGGGCCCCGTTACAGGTTTTGCACCGGGGCCCAGGAGCTTCAAGTTATGCCTCTGCTGTACAGTATAAGTACAGCAATACACAGAGTCCCTACAGGACGCTATTATAGAAATGGGTTTTTGTTAGATAAGACCTTTAAAAGTGCACAGGAGGGATGTATATAATGCTCTATAAAATATATATTTACATTTTATATGTTAACCCCTTAATGGCGCGGCCTTTTTTTTCTATTTTTGTGTCCCCCCCCCCCCTTTTAAAAAATCATAACTCCTTTATTTATCCCTCGACGTCGCGGTATGACGGCTTGTTTTTTTGCAAGACGAGTTGTATTTTTCAATCGTGCCATTTAATGTACCAAATAATGTAATAAAAAACTTTTTAAAAAATTCTAAGTGGAGTAAAATGAAAAAAAAAAAAGAACTTCTGCCATCTTTCGGTGTGCCTTATTTCTACGGCATGCACACTGCAACAAAAATGACATTAGAACTTTATTCTATGGGTCGGTACGATTACTACGATATCAAACATATCGTTTTTTTTGCTGTACTACTTTTTTTTTTTCTCAAAGATATATATATATATTTAAATTATTTTCTGCCATCTTCTGCACGCAATAACATTTTAATTTTTCTATCGACATAGTTGTGCGAGGGCTCATTTTTTGTGAGACGTCCTGTAGTTTGCATTGGTACCATTTTGGAATACATACGACTTTTTGATCGCTTTTGATTGTATTTTTTCTTAGAGAAAGGATGACCAAAACAGCGCATTTCTGGTGTTCTTTATTTTTTTTTCTGACGACATTCATCATGTGGGGTAAATAATACATTACTTTGATAGATCGGACTTTTACGGACGCAGCAATACCAAATATGTATTTTTGGTTTATAATTCAGATTCTAGATTGTAAATATGGCAAAAGTTTTTTTTTTTCACTTTTATTACTTTGCACCCAATCTTAGCATTTTGGTACTAAGCATGCTCAGTAGTAACTTTCAAGGACTGGAGCCTTGGTTATCAAATGGACCATTTTGTTCTGAGTCAAGGTGAAGAGACAGTGCTAAGAAAAGTGAGCTGAGGAGCTGCTGAAGTTGGACCTGAGAGAACTGAGGAGTTACTGCCTGTGAGGGAAAGTTGCTGGAGCTGCTGACCGCAGTGAACAGAAACTGCTTGGTGGCTGAAGCCGAGAGAGATCCAGTGTTGTGTCTCCGTGCCAGCAGGACACCTGGACATTGACAAAGATCTATGGAAATAGGGTCAGCACTCCTGACCCTGGACTAGTGAGTACTCCCATGCATCATATTGTAAGTGAGGCTAGCCTTAATCTGACATTAGGCGTGCATACTGAGGAAAGGGCTAAAGACAGTGTGTTAGCAGGCCTGCTGTAGGAGATAAGGCTCATATTGTGGGCACTAACATTTTACAAGTTTCTTTTCCTCGAACCTGGGTTATGTAGTGTGTCATTTAAATGAACATTATATGTAAATACGGGACCAAGCTTTTCTAAAGGTCCCTTTACATGGGATGACTGTTGGGCAAACGATGACTGACACTCGTCCCTGTGTCTTCGCGCTCCCCGCTCTCGTGCTCCTACACTATAGCTAGCAGAGCTGGCTGGTACACGGAGCGGCCAACAGGGTGGCGGGGCAGTGCAAAAGATTTATTTCCTCTTGCCCCACCGCCCCTGTCCATTGGGATAACACAGCGGCTGTTCACTACTGAACCGCCACTGTTTAAACTGCACGATGAGTGATGAGCTTCATCACTGATCGTGTATGCTGCATAAAGGATCAGCATGAAACTCATCGCTCATTGTTCAGTTTAAACAGCGGCCATTCAGTAGTGAATGGCAGCTGTGTTATGGGAATGGAGGGGGACGGGGAAGGGAGAGGGGAGAAATCTCCTGCAGTGCCCCGGCCCCCTGCTGGCTGCTCCATGAACCAGCCAGCTCTGCTAGCTCCCGTGCAGGAGCACAAAAGCGCGAAGACACAGGGATGAGTATCAGGCATTCTTTGCCCGACAGTCGTCCCGTGTAAAGGGACCTTAAGAGACTGTACCGGAGTGTTAACCCTAAAGGGAAGCTGTGTTGCTGTGCTATATATTCCATAACCGGATTGTGTGAATCAGTGCAGATAATAGTCGATTTGTTATGTAAATTGTTCTTCTGCAATTATTTCCTATGGTGCATTAAAGGGGTTGTCCCGCGAAAGCAAGTGGGGTTATGCACTTCTGTATGGCCATATTAATGCACTTTGTAATGTACATCGTGCATTAATTATGAGCCATACAGAAGTTATTCACTTAGCTGCTCCATTGCTGGCGTCCCCGTCTCCATGGCTCCGTCTAATTTTGCTGGCTTCTTGCTTTTTTAGACGCGCTTGCGCTGTGCGGTCTTCTGCCTGGTGAATGGGGCCGCTCGTGCCGGAGAGCTGGTCACCGCGTCGTCATCGTACCTCCGCCCTGTGACGTGTGCCGATTCAGGCCAATCAGGAGGCTGGAATCGGCAATGGAACGCACAGAGCCCATGGTGCACCATGGGAGAAGACCCGCGGTGCACCATGGGAGAAAACCGCAGTGCATCCCTGGGAAAGGACCGGCGGCCATCTTAGGGAGAAGATTTTTTAAACTCCTTATTTCGTCGGATCGGTGAGTAGCAAGCGGTTTAAAAACCGCTTTAATTTGCTATTTTATGCCAGGGGGGTGACAGGGGGAATGGGGTAAGGTAAGATTTTGATGCTTGCCGCGAGACAACCTCTTTAAGTATTATCCTTAATTTGCTTTAGTTAGTGACAAGTAATTCAAAGTACAAAGGTTTACTCATGTTACCATTATTTCTATACTGTTATTAGTCATTTCTTTTTCTGTGTTTATCAATAAATATTCTAAACTTTGGTTACTCCATCTGCTGCCTTCTCCAACCTCTCAATGCCCCCACAAAGTAAGATTACCCTCTCTTCTTGGTACCTCCACACAGTAATAGTGCTGCTTTGTGGTACCACAAAGTAATAGTGCCCTCATTATGGCCCCACAAAGTGGTAGTACCCCTTCTGTGGCCCATTTAGTGATAGTTCCCCTGTCTACAATACCCCCATCATCTGGCCCCTACTAGTAATAGTGCCACCTCTGGCCTCTACAATCTGCAACCTTACTCCTCTTTTCATACAGTATGGTTGATGCTGTTACAGCATAACAGCTCCGCCGTCTACGGATCTCAGTATAATGGGGTCTAAACCCAATACCCAGTTGTGAGAGACAGATGTATAAGAAAAGCGATCCTCTTAAAACATTTATTTCATCTTCCTTGTCCTAAAATCTCTAAAAGTCACAATCTTGGCGTGTGCTCCAAATTTGTGACTTTTGGACCCCAGAATTCTGGTGTTTATAGCTATATAGATAGACCCCATAGTATGCAGGAAATGCTGTTCAGCGTCAGTCAGGCCTGGGTGAAAACACAAGATAATTCTACTGGTGCTAAAGGTTTGACAGTGATCATTGAGATAGGAGTGGGATCATCGCCTTGTCAGCCGAAACGCTTGCACAGGCAGTATGTCCGTCTCTGAAAACGATCATTCATCCTCATGCAGAATCTATTCATCAGCAGCATATTTCCACATTTTCAGAGGAAGATCTGCTGCTGACTTAGGAGCATTTTTATGCTTGCATAAATGACCCAATCAGTCAATGTACAAGTGCTTGCTTGTTCATTGGCTGATCTGGAGCATATGCTCATGGCCTGATAAATGGGCAATGAAAAGGGGTCTTTAGGCTGGATTCACATAGGGTGGATTTGCCACGGAAATTCCTTGCAGAATTTTGCTGCGGCAAATCTGCCTGCGGCTGCTAATCCCCTAATTAGCCAGCCACGTGGATGAGATTTGTCAAAATCCAGCATTAGCCAGCACTGCGGCGCAGATTTCCTGGTCGCAACATGTCTAATTTTTGTTTTTTTTCTGTTAAGGCTGCACTCCTCTCTAACCACAAGATCTTGCAGTTGAGCCTGGAGGCCATGAGGTCTTTGTCCGGCCATCCCCAATGATGAAAAAGTTGCTGAAAGATATCTAGTGCAAGTTGAGAATCGAAAGATAAATTGCCCAAAGCTCCAGGACATTTATTAGGAGACGTGCTTCCGAAGCAGACCACAGGCCCTGGGTCGTGTGAGAAAGGAGCATTCCTCACCATCCTGATAGGCTGGCATCGGTGGTGATCACCCTTCAGTGGAAAAAGAGGAACGACTAACTCTGGAGTATGAGAGGAGATGATACCCACCACTCCAGGGAGCGGCGGAGAAACTCTGGAAGACTGATCCACTAGTCCAGGCTCATTGTTTTTTTTGTTCCAAAGAGAAAGCAAGCTTCACTGCAGATCCTGTGAGTGAAACTGTGTGAAGGGTATGGCCAGAAAGGATGCCACAATGAGACCCAAGACTCTCATCGCTTGAAAACAGAGCACCGTTGGTGAAGGCCCAGAACCTGACTCTGAAGCACCTGATGCTTTGTGACTGGTGGAGACACACGTGCCTGTACAGTGTTCAGGGTCATTCCCAAGAATTCCAGACATTGTGAGTAGATGAGTGAGGACTTGGCATAATTTACCTTCCTGCCAAACCATTACAGAGTGTGTAAGAAGATGTGCAAACTCTCCAGGCTGGCCATCCACGATGGACCCTTGATGAGGATATCATCTAGATATGGTATGGTTACGATTCCCTTAAAGTGAAAGAGTTCCATTATGGCTGCCAGTACCTTGGTGAAGACCCTGGGAGCTGTTGCCAAACTGAAAGGGAAAGCCCGGAACTGGTAATGCCTGCCTTGAATGGCAAACTGTAGGAACCGTTGATGCGCTTGCGGACTTGAAACGTGTAGATACGCATCCTGGATGCCGATCTATGACAGGAATTCTCAGCGGTCCAGGAACGTTATGACTGAGCACATGGACTCCATGCAAAAATGCCGCACCTGACGTACCAGTCCAGCCACTTGAGGTCTAGTACTGGATGAACGGAGCCATCCTTCTTTGGCACGATTAACAGGTTTGAGTAGAATCCTTGTAAAGCACTGGCCTTGCGGTATTGGCACTATAACCTGCTGCACCAAAAAATGCTTGATGGCCCCCAGCAGCTTTCTGGCCTTGGTGGGGCATCTGGGAACAAAAAATGAGCCAATAGAGTGCTGATGAACTCGATAGCATAACAGGAGGTGACGATCTCCCGAACTCAGGATTCTGGCACACACTGAAGCCATGTGGACTGGAACCTTGCCAACTGACCCCTACCACAAGGATCGGCGGTGCATGAGGGCTTGGAGGAAGAGGGCTTTGTGGGCAAGAACCCCGCTACCACGCGGGCGCAGTTTGTAGGAGGGACGTTTCTTTGTTTCTGCGCAACTGTAGCATGGTCCGCAAATCGCGGACTAATGCAATGAAAGGAAAGAAAGGACGTGTGACCTTTTGGTGCAGGCCTAGTATATTTTGAGGTAACAGAGTGCTTTTGCCCCCTGTAGCCTCTGCAATAATCTCATCCAGCTTGTCCCCAAAAAAGCAGGAGCCCAGGAAGGGAAGATTAGTTAGCCTTTTCTTAGAAGCAGTCTCTGCATCCCATGCCTTGAGGATGAGGATGCAATGTGCTAACAGTCTAGGGTGTCCTCACAGGCAAAACCGCCACCTACCTCTAGTTATGCGAGAAGCGTTTCCACTTGTGGAAAGGCATCTGCAGGGAGGACCTCTCAAAGTTTTTTAGCCCATGCAACAACATTGTGACATATCCATGCTGCTGCAAACACTGGTCACAGAACAGAACCCACTGATTCAAAAATCACCATACTCCTATCATGCGGGTCAGCAAATGACGTGCCATCCTCTACCGGAATGGTGGTATGCCTGGATGAGTGGGCAATTGGCGGATCCACCATAGGGGGAACAAACCACTTCTAAATCAAATCCTGAGGAAAAGGGTATAAAACATCAAAACCTTTCAACTTAGCAGGGAAAGCACTTACTCAAACTCCTTGTGCCTGGGAAAAAGTTTAGGAGACCCTCTATGGTGACTGATCATCGGAAGAGCTCTCCTAAGATATATTAAAGTTATCCTTTATGGTGGTAATCAGTCTATCGATTGTAGCTGTCATCTTGGATGAGCGCTCCACCTCCAACTCTGGTACAGCACAATCATCTGAAAGTCTCCCTTCCGAAGGTGCCGGATCTGCCATCTACGATGGAATCTGGTAGATGGAGGACTCCAGAGAAATGCTGCGGTGGCTGGACTGTGAAAGGCTGGAGTGCTTGTGTGGTCTACCGCGAGAGGGCATGCCACAGTCAAACCTTTCCACCAGGTGTCTTAACCATTCTGGTTCAGTAGTGGGTAGCGGCTGAGAAACTGCACCATTCTGAGTGAGGGGTCGCAGGGGTTGGGTTGCCATGGAGGGATGCAGGCTTTGCAGAGCGGGTTACATGGCCATGGGAGAACTGCTTCTGACAGAGTTTGCATGCATAAGAAGTAGGGACACTAGGCATAGGCTCGGCTCACTCAGACCTCAGTGACATGATGGTAGTAGGAAGTCTAGAAACAATTGCCACTGGCTGAGAACAATAAGGGGTAACTTGTGCCGCCTAATGTCAGTCTTTCCCATTGTAGACCAGAGCTGGAGTCCCTGAGAATGAGCCCGGCAGTATAGCAGAACCACGAGGTGATAGGAAAGAGCAACAAGCAGCCCCCACCTTCTCCAATGCACTAGGTCATGCCCCCCATGTGGGAAATGGAGGGGTGTGGCTTAAATGGTGGGTGTGGCCCCAAAAGACCTGAAGCCAGGGTCTCAATTTTTAGCAGGACCGGAGGACTCCAAGCGTCCCTCACACCACAAACAAGTGGCTGAGGGCACGGGGCAACAGGGCATGCCAAAGTAGAGGGCAAATGGGAGTCCTAAACTGTGGTTGTAGCTGATGCAATAGCAACCAGCAGTGAGACAAACGGAGACGGGGGAGGAGGAAGCCTGCATCTCTGCACTAACCTGGGGGGCTATTCCTGTGGGTGGCCCTGTAGCCTCTATATCCTGATGGGCTTCTGTAGCTTCCACTTTGAGCAGATGAGTGGAGCCTGGGACTCCTCTGCGTAGGACCCATTGTACGCAGCATCCGGAGCTGCACATCTTCTGTAAAAATGGTGTGCGAAGCAGCCTGCATAGTAGCCGGAGGGCAGCTTGCCTGGATGGCAGTGCCTCAATCATTGTCAGGAGTGGGGAAAAACAAGTGAGCTATGAGGCTGCTTGTTTCCCACTTTCCCGTGGGAAGGATAGGAAGACCTAAACCCACAAATCCTGTGTCTTGGGAAAATAGAAAATTCTTCTCACAGACATGTGAGAAACATGTCTGACCTCCTTGGACATAAAGCTAAAACTGGCTGACTTTCTCCAGAAGGCGAGAAGGGGTATAGCTGACAGGAGGAGTCAACTTTTGTTCAAGCTTTATGTCGCCTCCTAGTGGCAGCTACTACCCACAGTATTCTGTATCCCTGATATTCCTGACAAGAAGAGAGCACCATTGTTGTCCATGGACTTTGTTATTGCTGTTCATCCTCACACATGGACAGGAAAATGACTTAACCAGTATAGAGCCAGTAGGGTCGTAGCTGGAGAGACATGCAGCTAGCCACGTTGACTTCATCCCATGCCAGTCTTCTTTAAAGAAGAATTCTGTCAATGTATTCATTTCTTTAAAAACACCCTGAGACAAATCTTGAGATTTTTCTACACACATATGCAAAGTGTAACAGTTGTAGATAAATTTGTCTTTTTTGAACACTTTATATTTAGTGTCGGAGTTTTCACAGTGATTTTATAGCTGGAGGATATTAATATACAGTAAAACCAATTTTGTGCTTAATAATATAATTTATATGACTAGCGGGTGAAATCTGTTTGATATGAAAATTTGTTAATGATGCTGCTTGTTTAATTGGAGTGTGAAGCTGCAAGAAGGCTTTAAAGAGTCTTGTAAATCAACATCTACAATGTTCTCTTAAAAATTTATGTTCACCTGGAAAAAAAAAGACCCGCAGTTATTTGTCAGGGATACAAATTGAACAATATGGCTTTATAATGGCTGTAATGCATTCGGCCTCTTTAGCGTTCGCTTTTGTTATCTTTCTTTTTAATTTAAACAACAATTAATTACAGAAAACTTTCCTTCTGTAGTTTTTAATAGAATGTAGGAACATTTGCAATAGTCCTTCCTATGTATTAGCTAGCGGTCCTCATCTGTTGCAGCAAAAGTATGGAAATGAAGTTGTTAAATAGAATGCTTCATTATCGGCTATATAAAGAAATATTCGGTCCAGAGAGTCTAAAGGCCCTTTTACACGCAACGATTATCACTCAAAATGCATTTAAAGGGCCGAAAATGAGCGATAATTGTTACATTTTTGAACACAGGCATCGGGCACCTGTTGTTTGAACGATGATTTTAAGGTTAATTTAAAAGCCGTCCTTCAGCCACTGAGAGATAAAGCAAACACATTTATCTCTAAATCGACCACATGTTGTTCTCCCACAACATGTTTACATTAGCTGGGAGAGAACAATGCAATCTGCTGGCAGCCACTAGGAGAACAATGCAGCTGTTTGCACAGCTGGGCATGTGATTAATCACACAATGGGCTCTGCAAACAATTCTTAGAGGTCATTTTGCATACAAATGAAGATGGTAAAGTGTTAATAGCCAATAATGGCCATTGACACTTTATGCAAATATATCGCTAAATCTTTCAATCTTTCAGTCATTTGAAAGATTATCTTTGCATGTAAAAGGGCCTTAAGAGGCAAAAGGCAAGAAGAGTATGTGAAGTTACTTGGTTTATGCACAATTGATTGACATATATTAGGTTGAGACTTGGACATATTGCAGCATATTAGTCAATTCCACAAGAAAAAAAAAGGTGGTCCATGATCGGGGACATCCATTAATGCTTTTACACTGAATGGCCACTCTATTAGACACACCCATCTAGCAGCACGTTGGACCTCCTTTGGCCTTCAGAACCGCAACAATTCATCGTGGCATAGATTCCACTAAGTGTTTTAAATCGTTCTGCAGAAATACTGACCCATGCAAACAGGATAGGTTCTTGCCATTGGCTAAAATTAAATGGAGGTATTGACATGTTCTGAACAGCTTGCAAGAAGGGTTTGTCCATCCATGCTGCTTGTGCTAAATTTTGTCCGTCCAATCAGCATGGTGCAACAGATATCTGGATTCATCTGACCAGGCGATGTTTTTCCACTGCTCAGTCATCCAGTATTTGGGTTCTCTTGCCCATTGCAAAAAATCACAGAGGTGAGGGAAAAAACAAAGACATTATTCACAGAAAAAGCCAAAAATACAATACCTGAAGGTCTGCAAAGCAGACACGGTCGCCATAAGGCAGGCACAATCACCATTGGCACGATAGCCGTAGGGCAGGCGCAATGGCCGTAAGCCCTGGACATATGCAGTCAGCCAGACAATAAAGTGGAGGAGCAGCTTGTTCTTGGCAGGCTAATATGCAGTCACCCACTCAACCCAGCCCAGATTGGGGAGGAGTGACTGCATATTCTAATAGCCTGCACATGTGAACGATACCAAAGATGCCAGCCATAGATGGATGGTGACCCACCATACAGGATATCAAGCCTGGCTGATATAACAGCGGGTTGCCCTGTATCTCTATAGTGGGCCACACTGGCTGACATCTTGGGCTCCCCCACCAACTAGCAAACTAGTTGTGCAGATGGCGATTGTTCCTGCCTTATGGCGATCGTGCCTATGGCGACCGTGTCTGCTTTGCAGACCTTCAGGTATTGTATTTTTGGCTTTTTCTGTGAATAATGTCTTTGTTTTTTCCCTCACCTCTGTGATTTTATGTAATTTATCGTGAGTTAGCGTAGGTACTGAAGGAAGCAGTGTGGCCTCGGCGTGGCCCGTCAGCCTATGCGTTTTGGCCAAAATGCAGTACCAACACCCGCATTTTATTAGTATGCATTAGTACTTTTGTATGTAGTTTGCTAGTTGGTGGGGGAGCCCAAGATGTCAGCCAGTGTGGCCCACTTTAGAGATACAGGGCAACCCGCTGTTATATCAGCCAGGGTTGATATCCTGTATGGTGGGTCACCATCTATCTATGGCTGGCATCTTTGGTATCGTTCACATGTGCAGGCTATTAGTATATGCAGTCACTCCTCCCCAATCTGGGCTGGGTTGAGTGGGTGACTGCATATTAGCCTGCCAGGAACAAGCTACTCCTCCACTTTATTGTCTGGCTGACTGCATATCTCCAGGGCTTACGGCCATTGCGCCTGTCCTATGGCGATTGTGCCGATGGCGATTGTGCCTGCCTTATGGTGACCGTGCCTATGGCGACCGTGTCTGCTTTGCAGACCTTCAGGTATTGTATTTTTGGCTTTTTCTGTGAATAATGTCTCTTGCCCATTGCAGTAATGTCTGTTTCTCTACTGGCCCTCTTACACAGGACGCTTATCATTCAGAATCGCTCATGTAAACGCATACAGACACTGAACGAGAGTTGTTCAGTCGTTCAGTTGCTGTATGCAGAAAACTGAACGATGTGCTGTTCATGGTAAACAGCAGTCGTTCACTTTTTACATACTGTGAATGGAGGCGAGCGGGAGGGTTGAACACTCTCGGTCCACTCCACCTGCATTCCGGCTGCGGTGTGAGCAATGCCAATGATACTCGCTCCTGTGCTGTGCAGCTCGTCCCACGTAAAAGAACCATTATTCAGCAAAGGCACTAGCCCTGGTCATCTGCTCTTATAGTTCATTCGTGTTAAGGAACAATGAGTTGTGCGCTCGGACACATTAGTTGGAGCAACATTGGTTTTTTTTTCTGCAATTTGCTTCATTGTGCCCATCTGTACATCCGAACAATTCTTGACATCCTCCTCTGATCCCTTTCCTCAAGTTGCTTACATGCACATGATCCCCTTTCACTGGAGTTTTTTTTCTTGATCATACCATTCTCTGTATACTATCCACAATATTGGACAATAAAAACCTCAGCAGCTTGGCCCTGGCTCGTTTAGCACTGATGACTCATTAGAAAACGCTCAAATTGCTTGATTTTTCCATGGGAAACTTGCTCAATTGATTTAATGCTGCATTTGGGGGTCACATATTTAATTTCCATAAAGAAAAGCTCCAATCATGAAAGGGCAGGTGTCTCTTATCAAGTGCTTCTTCGGATTACATATTTTTTGTATACAGCTTTATATTTTCTTGTACAAACACACATTATCAAATAGCAAGATGCCTTGTAGTCTGAACATTCAGGAACCTCACGACTAGTTCTCACTGTTTATAATCATCTTCTTAATCCACTGAAGTCAGTTGTTCTTTGCATCCCCTCCAGATTCCCACTGTTCATAAATTACCACTTTGAAAACCCTTATTAATGGGTTTTTATCTGATTAAGACAATATTTACCAAAATTACAGTGGATATTAATACACTGCAAGTTCATGTAAGACGGGGCTCTGTCTCATATCTCATTATCTCTGGCTGAGTCAGCACCGAGAATGGAGAAGGAGAGATCTTGGCTGTAATTTGCAGTCAGAAGCATTCTCCCGCTGTCTTAATGACTATTGCAAACTAGTCCATTTTAAACAACAGATTAAGAGCACCCATGTCGCCTCGTAGGGTAATTACCTGTGAGTCTTCCTTTTAGAAATCAAATCCTATTTGTTTATTTATGGAGGGAAGCCTGGAACAGCGGAAGGCAATTAATGCCATTTTTTCATTTACATTTCTCCTATAGAGTCTAGATCAGTGTTTCCCGAACAAATAGCTCAGGAGCAACATGTGACTTCCAGCTCCTTACATATGGCTCCACAGCTGTGATCAGTTGTAGATACTGTTGTCACACCAGGGAGAACATAGCATTAATAAAACTTAGTACCAGGGTTAACACTAACGTGTCATCCAAAAAATGTGACTCAAATTTTTATGATAAATATATTTTTAAAACATTTTTGGTCGTTTTCTATTACATGTTAAATGTCACAATCTATATAAAAAAAATGAAATCCTGCAGTTTTCACAAAGACCACTAAGCCGAATAATGGCCTGACACTTAAGGCCTATTTACATGCGACGATTATCGTTCAAAATTTGGTCAAACGACCGCAGATGAGCAATCATCTTTGTGTGTAAACGCTGCCACCGTTTACTTTTCAGCCGAACACTGATTTTAAGGTGAGCTTAAAATCCATTGTTCAGCGAGAGAGAGATAACAGAGAGCGCACGCTGTGTTCTGCATGAGAGCCGGAGATTGCATTGTATTCTGCCGACAGCACATGCCGGAACACTGGAGCTGTGTGCAGACCTCAGATCACATGCCTGCAAACAGGCCCTTTTACATGCAAATGAAGCTGATAAAGTGTTATTGGACATTAGTGTTCATTATTAACACTTTATGCAAAATGATCGCTAAAACTGTCAATCTTTCAATCATTTGAAAGATTGTCTTTGCATGTAAATGAGCCTTTATTGTTCTGTAGAGAAAACTTTTTAGTAGTCACTTAATTGTCATCACAGGCAAGATGACAATGAAGGGTAACACCTATATATAGATAGCACAGGATCCACCACTTACAATAGATGATAATCACAGGTCACCACCTCCCTCTCCCTGTACAGTGACCTCTGCACATGCCACACGGCATGCCTAGAACACTTTCCCACAGACGTCCATGGGTCCCCTCTGTCCATTTTATGAATGGTCCATGAAGTTGTTGTAAAGCATCTAAATGCCTTTAACTGCAAATCAGCAAAAAGAATTAAAAAAAAACTACAATCAGAAAATAAACACATATTAGAAAAATGGAAAATTTTTGCAAGGTCCAATTTTAATTAGTAAAAAGAAAATGTAGGCGACACATTTGCTATTAAAACCTTATAATTGGCAGTTAGGACTAGGGTATAACTCAAATCGTAACCCCTTAACGCCACAGAATGTAAGTTTACGTCATGGACGCAGGGTACTTAGCACAAAAGGCCATAAACTAATGTCCTGCGTTTAAAGGGTCACGCCGGTGGCACTGTAGTGAAGGCTGCTAACATACTTAGCAACTTATTACTACTTGCCGCTGGGAAACCGACCACAGTGGTCTTGCCCCAGTGATCGCTGTGATCGGTCAGTCAGCACTGACTGACCAATCAGAGCAACAGCCGAAGTTTGTGGTATTTACAATGTGAGCTTTCTCTCCAACCCCTGCAGCGTGTTATCAGTGGTTGGAGGGAGAGGGCTGAGGAAAGAATTGTATCCAAAAAAGAAAAAAAGTATAGCGATCAGTTTTAGTGTAGGTAGTGTAGTATGATCGCTATAGAAGTGTAGTTTGTAAAATTGGATCAGTTTAGTCAGTGTTTTCAGTGTAGTGTAAAAAAAAAATTAAAAAAACAGAATTTGAAAAAATTCCTACTGGTTCCGAACCCCGTTCTGTGGTCAGCTATCGCAGTGATCACCCAGCATCCCGTGCTCACCTCATCCCAATGATCACCCAGGATCATTTGGTCACCCACCCAATAAAACATTTTGTGTGCTTTTTTATGTGCATAATAAATGAATATATCTATAATATGACCTGCAGGAGGTTTACTGCAGAGGAGGCCTCCACAAAAATTGTGTCTGAGTCAGCTACTGAGCATGACCCTCCTTTTCTGGCATCATCCTCTTCATCATCATGCTTAACCACCTGCATCCCCAAGAAGCCATCCAAGGACTGCATCTTCAGAGGACTCCAATTTATCTGATGCTCAGTGGATTAACCCAGAAAATTTCAGACCCCAGATCCCTGATTTACTGGGAACTCAGAGATACAATTTAATACAGCAAGGCTCAGAGGGGTGGACTTTTTAAGTTGTTTTTTTTTAGGGGGGGGGGGGGATCATTTTATTGCCCATGTTGTTATCTAAACTAATGTATGCGCCCAGAATTTCAGAGAAAACCCCAACTCTAGTTTTGCAAAACCCCACAAATGCAGTGCCCACCCAGCGATGACGCCAATTATAACTGCTTATATAAAATCAGACTGGTAATAGAGTATTTTAATGCTGTTTGCCCAGGCGTACACCCCTGGAAAAAAAAACATTTTTGTAGATGAGTCCCTGGTACATTTCAAAGCGAGGCTTTGATTCTGCCAGCAATTGCCAGTAAGAGGACACAGTATGGTGTGAAGATGTTCAAGCTATGCAAGGGCACATCAGGGTACACCCATAAGTTCTAGACTAATGAAAGGAAGGACACCAAAATTGAGCCCCCCCAAATGCTCCCCCTTCCTGGAAATTCGTGAACCCACTGGACCAGGGTTACCACTTGTACCTGGATAATTTTTACACCAGTGTTCCCCTATTGCAGAACATTGCTTCCAGGAAAACTGTGGAATAGCACAATGTTAGTGAGACTGTTAAGTCGCAGCTTAGGCAAATATTGAGCACAATACATGACCAGAGCAGTACCCCCTGCTCAGTACAAGGTACCAGTATAGAGACCCCCGAGTCAGTCTGTGTCCTTGACTACAATAGGTATCTTGGAGGGCTTGACCTGTCTAATCAAATACTCAGGTCCTACAATGCCATGCAGAAAACAAGGGTGTGGTATATAAAACTGGCTGTGCACCTCATACCCATTAAGATATGTCTGTAGGAAGTTGGGGTGTCAGATCCTCCAACAGTAGTCCATAGACGAGAGATATTAAGTGTTTAGACACTTGTGTTCAAACACAAAGATGCTTGAAGGACGTCAGTATCGTAAGTAACCTACCCCTTGCTGACAAGGTGTTGATGAAACTAGCCAAGTAACCATAGACATACCAGGCACCAGGGGGAGGAGGTTCACTCCCGTAGAACTCCAGAATAGGTCTGAAGATGCTATAGTTGAGTAACTGAGTGACCAGTATACCCTGAGATTTCGGGAAACCTAATAAGCTGGGAGCTATCAGGCCAGGAAGGGATAATGGACTGCCACCTATAGGAGATAAGGTTATTTTACATTCTAGCAAATAATATGCATTAAAATGAGTGGGAACTGCATTCGAGTGAAGTAATCATATCTTGTGGTAGATCTGCCTTTAGATACATTGTGTAAAATCTCAACACAGATTGATATCAAACAGCACAAATGCATTATCCCTTTCCAATCCATTGTCTGACCTCTGAACACATTATGATTTAAGGCTGTACAGCTCCGATGTTGGAAGGTGTCCGTCGGGGTTCTCTTACTGTATATTGCCAGCCTCTCTGCTGTTGGAGCCTATCCAATGTGTCACCTCATGCAGTACTGGCTTTAGCCAGCATATAGCGCTGTTGTATAACGGCAGAAAAAGAGTAAGCCCCCTAGGAAAACCAGGATACAAATTGGATTGGAAAGGGTTAAACAGCTGATAAATAACAAGTGATCTTAATTCCTGGTACATTTCTGCATTTTTTTAAGAACTGACAATTAAGCAAAGACATGAGAGATTTTACAAATCTTGACAGGCCAGGCGTGTTTTGTAGCATTTAAATATAAAAATTTAATTTTGTTTCAGTCGGTTTAATTATTCTGAGTTTCTGATGCATGGAATTCTTCTGTAAGCTTTGGAAATTCTAGGCCCGTGGACAAATGCACTAAGCGTTTTACAATTATGTAATAGCTGGATGTATTATGTGCTTTATAGTTTGGGGTCCTAAACTCAGCTATATAAAAGAAGACATGTAATACTTCCTGGCTCTTCAGGCCAACAGAATATTATACAGCAGGGGTATCAAATTCATTGTCACCAAGGGCCACATCAACATTATAGTTGCCTTCAAAGGGCTCATTCACAGGGGTGTATTTGCACTCCGTATTACGTGTGTGTTTTGTACAAGCATAATAGAGACAGCTTAATCCCGATTGTTTTGCATTGAGGTATTCAGATAGGTCTATTGTACGCACGTGGAAAAAAAATGCAGAATGCTCTATTTTTGTCCGTATTACGGATGCACTTTGTGAAAAAGCACATCACATTGCTGCACATGCAATTTTGTTATGTGTGAAGATAGCATGTTGTTTCAATAATAAAAAGTTGAAAAATCGCATGCAAATCTAATGCAATCCATTTTCTTTTTGGTTCCGTAGATAATAATGGGCAATATCTATCAAAAATAGGACTTGTTGCAATTTTTTTTATCTCTGACTCTTGGGCTGAGAGAAAAATCACCACAGTAAATTGACACATGCGAAATATTGGGTTCCTTTCCTGTGCAGTGTCTGTACACCTTACAATGCACAGAAATTGTGCGTGAAATTCGCCCTTGTAAATACTGCCCAAGGATCAGTAAAGGTCTCAGCGGTTGGCACTGATCACAAAGTGTTGGTAAGTCTAACAATATTCCATCCCTAAATGTGGTGGTTAAACCACTTTAATCACATTAGGGCATATGCAAACAATAGAATGGGGTCTCTTAACTTGTGCAGCGACCAAGAACCAGGCTTTCAGCCAAGGAGACAGCGGGGTACAAAGATGGCAGCCGTTCACGGTGGCTCTACCATCTCCTTTCCTCAAAGGCTGAAACTTAACCCGGCTTAGCCACTAGCATGGGAGATAAGATTTCAGTAGACTTGAAAACTGCAATTCAAGTCTTAGATTATAATCGTGACGCCAGTGTCCCTAGATAAATCATCAGTTACTCGCGATGAAAATAATGAGTTCACAGACAAACAAAATGCTTTTCAAAACCGAGGACATGTGGTTTCATTTTACGCACGTTCCAATACAGGCAAATTTACTAATACTTCTTAACATGAAGTTACAGGCTTTGGCACAGTTTCCCGAACTTTACTTTTTCTGAACACATTTGACAATAGACAGTGCTTCTGCAAAAGCATACACATACTCAGTCACTGTTATCTGAAGAGCATTTGCTTGGGTTACACGGTCTCTCACATCATTCTCACTTAAGTTGTTAGCTGTAACAGACTTCTGCGCTTCCCCTCCACATGCAGCTCAGCGGGGGCATGTACAACTCTTGCATTCCCATACTGGCTATTAAGCAGCGTCTCCTGCACTTTCATTCTTGGAGGAGACAAACGTTCTAGCAGCAGTGACATAGCCATTGCCTAACCCAGGGAGGAGCATCAGCCTGTCTCTCCTGAGTGTACCTCCTTCTGTGACGACACATACCACACTACTCCACCACTCTTTTACTAACTGCTCCCTATTCTAATCAAACCACCATCACAACTCACTAATGAGACAGAGAGACAAACAGACTTAAAAATGATGGAGGGGCCCTACTCTGGGTCACTACACTTGGCAGTAGGTACAGGCCTAAATTGAAATAGGCAAGCCTCTCGGGGCCACAGTTAGCTCTTCAACAACTCATTTTGTAAGTAAGCCACTAAAATCTAGTCTATAGTTTAATGATTAAACTATTTTGCAAACTCCAGATGCTCTGTCTACTAGTGGATGGAAATGATCATGAACCTCAGTTGGTTCATACTGCTATTTAGACACAGAATGTGTATGTAAGTTTTTTAGAAAAACTATTCTATACTCAGGAACTTAAGAAAAAGCCCAAACAGAATTGCATATTACTTTGTAACCTGTAAAGAACTTACTGCAGCAGTCCGATTCTACCTCCCCCTCAGCTTTGTCCTATGATGGACCCCAGATCGGACGACAGGTGTGGCGGGGGAGTAGGTACTCTCCCCTTGCCGAACTGCACCTTCCAGGTCATTCCCCTGGTTCTCTCACTCACCTTCCCGTCATTCGAAGTCCACACCCTTTGACTCTTCCGTCCACTGTCCCTGCATGTTGCTGTTATCTACCAGCCTCTAGGTCCTACCCATCTGTTCCTTGATCACTTTGCCACCTGGCTCCCCATTTCTTATCCTGTGAAATTCCAACCCTCATCCTCAGTGACTTCAACATCCCCGCTAATGACCCCATCTCCCTATCTGCCTCCCAGCTTTTGAAGCTCACCTTTTCCCTCGGCCTATCACAATTTTTAGACTCCCCTACTCACAGAGCTGGCAACACTCTCGACCTAATCTTCCTACACCTCTGCTCTGCCTCCCACTTCACAAACTACCCCCTCACACTCTCAGATCACAACTTCCTCTCCTTCTTAATTAGGCACCCTAGCATCTCCCCAGATCCTCCTACCTATTAAACCTCTAGGAACCTCCAGACTGTCAACACCCGATAGTTTGTTGAGACTTTCCAGTCTTTTCTGTCCCCATCTCTCTCCTCTCATGCCCCAAACTTACCGCCATACACTATGCCACCACCCTCACCGCTGAACACTACTCCACTGCCCTGGAGGAAGCAGCACCTCCTGTGACCCGAGTCATCCACCCCATACCATGGCTATCTTGGCTCATGCCCCAAACATGCTTCAATCAGCAGTACTCTAGGTGTGCTGAATGGCTGTGGAGAAAATCAAAATTGCCCGCAGACTTCCTCCACTTCAAATCTATGCTCAAATCTACAACCTCGCTATCCATCATGCCAAATAAGTATATTTCACCTCCCTCATCTCCTCACTATCCCTCAACACCAAACGACTTTTTGACACCTTCCTCTCCCTCTTCAGTCCCAAAGAACAAGCCCCCGTGATGGATCTCAGTGTTGAAAGTTAGCCGCCTACTTCAAAGAAAAAATCCAAAATATCTGAAAACAAATAATCGAACACTGCACGGCTAGCCCAGTTTCCGGTCTCCTCAGCACTGCATCTATCACTCATTAACCATCTGTACTGGAACCAATGACAGAGGAAGAAGTCTCTATACTGCTTTTCTCCGCTTGCCCTACCACCTGCATCAGCAATCCTGACGCCTCCTCCATTCCCATTCCCCAGCTGTCATTACCCCCCTCACCACCATCTTCAACCTCTCCCTGACCTCTGGCATTTCCTGTCTCATTCAAACATTCCATCATATCCCCTCTGTTAAAGAAACTAACCCTTGACCTGACTGATGCCGCCAACTACTGACCCATCTCAAACCTCCCCTTCATCTCCAAACTACTAGAATGCCTCATCTATTCCCACCTTACACGCTTTCTCTCTGTTAACTCTCTCTTTGACCTTCTCCAGTCCAGCTTCCGCTCCCTACACTTGACCGAAACTGCCCTCACAAATGTATCAAAGAATCTGATAATGGCAAAGTCGAGGGGTAACTACTCTCTACTAATTCTCCTTGATCTCTCTGCTGCATTTGACACTGTTGACATGACCTCTTCCTCACTATGCTTCGCTCTATTGGTCTAAAGGACACTGCTCTTTCCTGCTCTTACCTCTCTGACCGCTCTTTCATCATCTCCTTCACTGGCTATATCTCCTCTCCACCTCACTGTTGCAGTCCCCCGGGGCTCGGTCCCCTCCACTTCTCTATTTACACAGCCCCAATTGGATAAACCATCCACAGATCTGGCCTCCAATATCCTCTCAACACTGACGATACCCAGCTATAGACCTCTTCCCGACATCTCAGCACCATTGCTCCAAAATATTACCGACTGACTGTCCGCTGTATCTAACACCATGTTCTCCCTTTTTCTCAGACTTAATCTCAAAAACTGACCTTCTCGTTTTTCCTCCTTCTACCAGCCAACCTCACCCCAACATCACCATATCAGTATCTGGCACCACCATAACCCCCAGACAGCATTAATGCTGTCTTGGCGTCACACTGGACTCTTACGTCTCCTTTACTCACCACATCCAATCTTTGGCACAAACATGTCACTTGCACCTCAGGAATATTGCAAAAATCTGGCCCTTTCTCAGCGTAGACACGCTAAAGACACTCGTTGTTGCTCTCATCCATTCCCGACTCGACTACTGAAACTCACTGCTCATTGGCCTTCCCCGAACTAGACTCTCCCCTTTCCAATCCATTCTAAATGCGGCAGCTAGACTCATTTTCCTATCCAGCTGATTCTCAGACACCTTTGCACTATGCCAATCACTGCACTGGCTGCCCATCCACTACAGAACTCAATTCAAACTCATCACCCTCCCTCACAATGCTCTCCATGGCTCCGCGCTACTGTACATCGCTTCCCTCCTGTCCATACACCCAGCCCACACACATTTCGATCTGCTAACATATGCAGACTAAGCGGCCCTCTAATACAAACCTCACATTCCTGCCTCCAGGACCTCTCTAGAGCAGCACTGGTCCTCTGAAACACTCTACCCCAAAACATCCGGACAGTCCCCGATGCATGGAGCTTCAGGAGTGCTTTAAAAATGCACCTCTTTAAAGAAGCATATCAAACCTCCTGATCCAATCCCCCACATTCACAACATGCTCCCTGCCCCTCCCTATGGCTCCCCACACTTTCTACTTCACCTATCCTGTACATCTCCTGCCCCTGTATCTCCTCTATCACCCCCACCCCGTTTGTTTACTAATATGAATACCACATGTAATATTGTTTATGTTCTCCCATGCCTCATCTCCTTCCGCTGTACCTCTTGTATCACCCCTAACCCGTTTGTTCCCAATTAATTTGAATATCTCATGTAATTGACGTATTGTTTGTTTTCCCTTATGCACTGCAGAATAAGTTGGCGCTATACAAATAAAGATTATTATTTATTACTATTGATATGTATACGGCTCTAAACACTGTAGGACAGGTTGAAAATTTGTGGCACGTCACAGCTCCCGGGGTCTACAGGATCTACCTTAATTTTGAATTCCTTCGTTTGAAAAAGGCTCTTTGTGGGCCGAACCGTTGCCTGCTCTCTTGTTTTATGGAATGATCATGGAACAATAAAGATCTTCTAAGATTTTATTTAATCCCTCCATGCTGCCACTTTTTTCATTATTTTGGATTGTCTATTGAGTCTGGAGGCTATGACTCTTCTGTGGCTTGCATTCTGTTTCCACCTCCCCCTGAAGGGGTTTTCCTGAGTGCTGCTTGACCTCTTTTTCTTCCTTAACTTGAGTGACAGTCATATGATCAGCCGTGCACAACGCAACATGGACACATGACCGTCATTCACTGAAGGTATTTTACCATGGTCAGTCATTAATCTACACTGACCTGCAATTACACTGTTATGTTAGTAAATGACTTTTGACTTTCTTATTTTTTGCCTTTATTATCATATATATGTGTAATAGTGTTTTTTTCTTTTTCCAAAAAGTGCCGTATCTGTTGGAACTTATCATGAATACTATTAGACCACCAACAGACGCTATCAACAACACTATGTAACACAAATGTTAAAACTGATACAACGCCTGTTGAGGTAAAGCAGTTTAAACCTGTCAATCTAAATTTTTGAGAAGCACAAATAAAAGTAGACACAGAGAGTAGTGTATGTTTTTCTATCCGTAACCAATAAAACTCTGTAGGACTTGTTCTCTGGTGTTTACAGTGTTTAAGCATTTTAGAATTGGTACACAGCAGCGAAAGTTTATAACAGCGACAACGTGGTGGGTAGTAAATCATATACGTTAACAATGTAACCAAAGCAAACAGTTACTACTGGAACCCGAAGAATAAAGTATACCAGCTGGTGGTCGCAGTCTAACAAACACAATAGCCAAAACAAAACATGAGTATAAAAAAATTCTTCCAATGTAAATTTATATTTTCAATGTTGATCTAGTCTTATTTTTTATATGATTTCCTTTAGTTGCATTTTTTTTAAAATGTAGTTTAACTTAAAATGCTTAAAGCTTTAAATCAGTAGTACACATGTATATATGAAATATCTTTTTAAGGGAAGTTTCCTCACCTACCACAAGCATTTATTTCCAATTTACCTGCTCGTAGGTCATCTGTAAATTTTCATAAACCTCCTCTACCAAAAAAAATCACATAGTGTGAAATAGTCAATATTAGACAGGACGGAGGGGGTAAAACAAGATGCTGGTCACTTATCTCCTTGTTGTAACTGATGGCATGCTCGGCCTGCCATCTTAATGTCTTCTGGACAGCATGACTGTGGCTGAGAATCTATGATTATTCAATCCTGCCTCTGACTTCACATCACTTGAACAACAGGCATGTTTCTATGATTTGTGAAGTTGTTCTCTGTTTGATTAGTTGCTTCAACTTGACTTCATTTCTGACTACGCTATCTGTCCTCTGCCCACCCATACCCCATGCCTATTTTCCAATGCTGTGAGAATTCCACCTGCCCTGACCACAGTTTATATATGACTATGCACTTTGATATACCTCGCAATATGTATGTTACGTTCGTGTGGGCTAGTGAGCACCAGGCCAAGATGAACATTACCGGGATAGGGAACACCAGGTGAAACAACCACTGATTAACACCTCTCCCTATCTTCTACAAAGGAAGATGACCAAGGACCTACCTGAGCAGGGACATCGTCCCAATAGGAGTCTTCAGATCTGGGCCATTGCTGCACCTAGTAACCCATGTACCCAGGCTAGGACGTATATACATGCCACCACCGACAGGGAGAACAGGACAGTGTAAGAAGACACACAGAGCCATAATCACACCATACAGCAGCCAGTACACATACTTTGGTAGCAGATGTTAATGCTATGAATGGCAGGTTTTCGTTGAAATTTTAATCAAAATATGGAAGCTAGCCGGCTATGTCACGGCTCCCGGCAATACAGATAGTCTCTATACTAACCAGGAGTCCAGCAACATAGCTAAACAAAACCACAAGACACAAACCTTTCTTGCAGCCACCACACATAGAACCTGCTCACACCACACAGAAAGAGAGAGAAATGAGAACAGAGAAAGCTGACCACACCCACACCTGGGAAGACAGCTTTTATGTCTACTGACCTCGAGTGATTGGCTGACTGGAGTCAGAAAGGCTATATTTTCTCCTTTTATTCCATCTATTGGCTGACTGGAGATGCACACATGCCCAGCCAGCACAATCCCCAACACCTGAGCAGGAAATCTCCAGAGAACCTGCAGTACAACAGATTTCAGGAGACGGATGTGACAATCTGACTCTTCATTTGTAGAAAATCTAAATCCCACCCAATTTGGCCAGGAACATCTACAAACCTCCAACAACTTCCTACTTTGTTGTACATTTGTTCTCTTTGAAGTCCATTTTGTGGGATAACCTTGTGTGAAATGAGAGGATAGGAAGCTTTAAGATATGGTTTTGCATCTCCATTTGCTCACCAGTCAGCTTTTGCAACAGTAAACCCATACTTTCATGAGCATGCTTCAAGGGGGCAAACCATGATTAGACTCCTTTTTTTCTGTCCAATGCTAAACCAGATTTGCTAACATCCCAGTGGGTCCACCATCTGTCTATTGGCCAGGGTAACAAGAGGGATGCAACTACAGTCGTTCTTCCTCAATAGTATAGGGGAAGAGGAGCAGCAACAAAGGACACATGATTGGTCAGAGTATAACACTTTCACATCGGAAAAATGTTAATTTACAGAAACACACCAGCAGTATCGAGGAAAAGCGACCCAAGGTAAGCATTATATATCATTTCCAGATGAACCATATCAAATATACTGTACATGTAAAACTGTCTAAAGATCCTCTTTCACGTCACAGAAAATTCCCCCTATGCTATATTGCTTAATATTTATAATCTTTATATCTTTTTCAAACCATGTCAGGGTTTATGTTTATATTTTATCTCTAATTTTTGAACTGAAGCAGTGGGATAAAGCTAGATTTTTTGTGGATAAATCAGAGGAGCACAACTTTTTTTGGTCTGAGGACCACATTGCCAAACTGAGCCACTTTCATAGGCCGCAATGGTATTCCCATCTTGAGATATTTATGGTATATCCTAAGTACTGTATATGTAAGGTGGGTGAGCAGTGTCCAACTTCACCCTTACAGATACAGTGGTTTACAGCTGATCTGGCATGCGGATTATGATCGCAGCATTAGGTCCCGCCCCCACCCCTGCCAGGTCAGCAGCATGGAAGGAGTTAATGAGAAGAAGAGAGTGCTGCTGGGAGGAGGTTCTATCTCTTCTATGATGAGAGCAGTGATGTGTCTATCACGTAATCGCCCAGATGAAGCCCATTGGCAGAACTTTTGAGAGATTGGCCAGAAGGATCTGAAAAGTTCTGAGGCTGTGAGTAGAGGTTAAGTCCCTCCCCTATATGAGGTCACAGCAAACTGATTGCAGAGCAGCTGCAGTAACTAGTGAGTGTGTCCACCACAGCCTGAAAGGAATTGTGGTGGCGACTGTCATGAATGGAGTGCACCAGGAGACAGGATGATGAGGGACATGAGGTCCTGTATTTTAATGCAGTAGGTGATGCTGCATGGAGCAGTGAGTATGACTGCAAAATGACTGTGTAATGCTGCTACAATAAGCAGGGACTATCCTGCAGCTGTCAGAGAGAGATGGGACCATGGAGGATTTTTATTTTTGCGCAGAGATGACTATGGACTGTATCTGAACTACCTGAGAGGACAATGGGGTCCAGATAAAGTATGGAACTGTGCATAGTAAAGGATAAGGTGGACTGTGAGTAGGATGGCCTAAAACAAAACCAATTGTGTATACCATGTGAGAGACTTGATGATTAGTAAGCAGGCCTGCTATCAGCTTTGAATGAATAAAGGCTCCATATGCATAGAGACTGAAAGTTTGGGAGAGGAGCCTAGACTGAATAACTAATGGGTTCTGGAGTCGTGATGCAATGTTAAGGTTAAATTGTGTGATTGATTACTACTATGCGTTGCAATGCAATGAGTCACCAGGAATGGTAAGCATATTGTACAAGTGTGATGAAGCCTGAAAAACACCTGTGAGAATTGTGATAGTTGACGTCTACAACATCTGGTGTCTCAGTAGCAGAGTTAAAAGGAAAATCAGTCTTGGCAAAAGTTAGAAGTATTAGTAACGACCAATGGCCAGTACATGTTCTCCAGGTGACTTGTTGCAGCCTGGTCAGAGACATTTGTTCTATTAAAGAACATTGAAGTAATATGCACGCTCCAATGGAGTGAAAACCCAGTTTCACATTATTTAAGTAAAGTTATGTTTTGCAAAAAAATGGGTCAATAGACTTTATTTTCCTAATATATAGGGGACCCAGACATGATTACATAGGACATCCTTAGTACTTGTCCTAATATATAGGGTACCCAGACATGTCTACACAGTGCACCCTTAGTACTTGTCCTAATATATAGGGGACCCAGACATGGCTACACAGGGCACCCTTAGTACTTGTCCTAATATATAGGGGACCCAGACATGGCTACACAGTGCACCCTTAGTACTTGTCCTAATATATAGGGGACCCAGATATGGCTACACAGGGCATCCTTAGTACTTGTCCTAATATATAGGGTACCCAGACATGTCTACACAGTGCACCCTTAGTACTTGTCCTAATATATAGGGGACCCAGACATGGCTACACAGGGCACCCTTAGTACTTGTCCTAATATATAGGGGACCCAGACATGGCTACACAGGGCACCCTTAGTACTTGTTCTAATATATAGGGTACCCAGACATGTCTACACAGTGCACCCTTAGTACTTGTCCTAATATATAGGGGACCCAGACATGTCTACACAGTGCACCCTTAGTACTTGTCCTAATATATAGGGGACCCAGACATGGCTACACAGTGCACCCTTAGTACTTGTCCTAATATATAGGGGACCCAGATATGGCTACACAGAGCACCCTTAGTACATGTCCTAATATGTAGGAGACCCAGACATGGCTACACAGTGCCTCCTTAGTACTTGTCCTAATATATAGGGGACCCAGACATAACTACACAGTGCACCCTTAGTACTTGCCTGTTGCTCTTGCTCTGCTATGTGCCACTCCTCTTCAACCTGGCATGTAAACTACATGTGAGCAGCCGCACCTAGATATTTCTGTGACCAGATGATTTGGGCCACACAGAATGGCATTGTGGGCTGCATGTTGTGCACCTTTGAGTTAAATGCCTATTTTTGGGGGGCTTACAATCATTTTTGCTATACAGTTGGATTAAAAATGTTGCCTCCTTTGCAGCTTCTACATATCACTGTATATAAACACTGCAGTCTAGGTCTCAACAAGGGATCCATCAGTGAGGCTGAACTGATTGCTTAAAGGGGTATTTTGCAGACTGGGTAAAATTTCCCCAACATTTCCACTTACTTACATCATTCCAAACACCCGTCTAACTCATAAAATATATTTTTGCTGACCTGCACCATCGCTCCCTTCCAGCCAGCTTCAGGTTTCCACATTGTTATTTAAAATGGCCACCAGGGACAGGTTACTGACAAGTGCTCATTCACAACTCAACAAACTGTAGACTGAACTCTGATAACCCCTGGAGAGAACAGAAAGACAAGTAATTCCCAGCGAGTCACCATAAAATGTCACGTGTCCAAATGAAAGGAATAACTAAAAAAAGGTGATAGTAACTGATTTATATATACTAAGGGGCTGGTTACATAATAAATAGAGATGAGCGGGTATACTCGCTAAAGGCAAATGCTCTAGCGAGCATTGCCTTTAGCGAGTATCTCCCCCGCTCGAGACTGAAGGTTGGGGTGCCGGCGCGGGGGAGCGGTGAGTAGTGGCTGTCAGCAGGAGGGAGGGAGAGAGAGATCTCCCCTCCGTTCTGCCCCGCACTCCCCCGCAAACCTTCTGTCTCGAGTGGGGGAGATACTCTCTAAAGGCAATGCTCGCTCGAGCAATTGCCTTTAGCGAGTATACTCGCTCATCTATAATAATAAATGGGAAAAAATGACAGGGGTTTCTCTTAAAGGGGTTGTCAAGAACCTTTTTGATTTTTTTTTTCTTTTGATGACCTGACCTTAAGACAGGTCATCAAAAAATTATCAACTGTGGTCCACCAGTCGGATCCAACCTGGGCCGCTGTGCTATGGTCAGCGCGATGTGCTTCCTGTGCCTTCCATAGTGACAGAGGTGACTGCCAGGTGATCAGTGATGATATGAAACAGTGGACACCAGCAGGTCACACCTGGAATCCAAGTGGCTTCAAGATGACAATAGATAATTGTTTAGACTTCATTTCTCAGTCCATTGCCAAGGGTGTATACACATGGCATTCAAACTTTGCTGTGCTGATAAATTAGCTGATAAGAATGTACAGGAGAAGAGAATGCAGAAGGAAAATAAGCCAGCGGTCCAGCGTCAACGACGGATCTCCTATTGAGACTACGGGCCTAACTACACAGCCATAGGCATTTTAAGTGAGTCCGCCAGCGCTGTAAAAGCGCCTGAATGGCAAAGGGACCGGTGCATATATGCCGAGGCCACAGTGCCGTGCGGCCTGGGGAGACATTCCCCCTTCCCTCCTCCTCGCCGGTTCATCTCCTCTCTCCTCCCCTCAGTACGTTTGCAATGGGGGGGAGCTAAACTCTGCCCTGCCCCGCCCCCTCTTATTGCAAACAGCGACAAGGGGCGGAGAAGAAAAGATAAGGGGGAGGGAGTTCAGAAGTCACACCGCTAAACTCCCTCCCAACTCCCTTCTCCGGCAGCTAGCATAGGCTCCCATAGGAACGGGAACTACGCCCCTGTGCACTGATGCATTGTAAGCCAATACATTAGAGGGGCAGCATATATCGGCCAGCCGTGAAAAACCCGGCCGATATACGCCTGTGTGAATAAGCCCTTAGACTGCAGTTTCTATATACTGTGATATGTAGTTGCTGGAAAAGACAAACCGAGGAACATTTTTAATCAAACTGCTTTGCAAAAATGACTTTCAGCCCAAAATACATGCATTTAAATGAAAGAAAAAGTTTTCCCCAAAGGTGTTCACAGCCCTCAATTTTTATGAAATAAATTTTGCACAGAGAGGAAAAAAAAAAAGTGATTTTCAGGGGTTTGCTTACGGGTGCATTCACACTGCTTTCAAAATTGTGCAATTTGTGCATCTTACAACGTACAAAACCCGTACAAATTATTTTTAATGAGTGTAATTACATGGGCAATTTTCTCTTGCAGCAATGCTGCGAGATAGAAAAGTCACAGCACGCCCTATTTTCGCTCATGTCTCACATGATAATAGAACAGCACATCGCAAAGCAAACGAACGGGATGTCCGTGCGCTAAGCGAGCCTCGCTTAAGTGAATGCACCCTAAAAGGGGTTGTCTGGGACTTTTTTTTTTTTTTCCATTAATGATCAATGGGCATCTATCACTTGATCCCTGTCGATCAGCTGATTACCTGTGCCACTGTCACTATTGAAAGCACAGGAAGCACATTGCAGCGCCCATAGTGCAGTGACCCAGGTTGGTATTGCAAACGCAACCCCAATGAAAAATGGCTGAAATCGGAACTGCGCCCCCAATGTGAACCTAGGCCACTGCGCTATGGACTGCATGATGTGCTTGCTGCACTTTCCATAGTGACAGCGGTGCCAGTAATTAGCTGAGATCCGTAGGGATCTGAATAGCGGGCCACCACCGATCATCGATAGAAGAAAGTCAAGAGAGTGCAGAACAATCCCTTTAAGCATAGGTATATATAATTATAGTACATGTTGTTATAAATATGAGGATACCCAATATGTAGGCGCTATATATAGTAACTTATTATGGATTCTATTGACTAACATATTTACCTTATAAAAATATAAATTGTGTTTCCTAGAATATTGGTCTATTAAATAGTGTTTTTTTACTATTGCACTATATATTTGTTTCTCTTTATGTGTTCCTTAAAGGAATTTTTCTTTCAACTTTGATTTTTAACCTATAATATTCCATAAAACAGATAAAATATATACTTAAGTATGGGAGTAAATTGTCTCTGTGCGTAAAAATATGCACAGCACCTGTTCTGAGATACTGCTGGTATGCAGTAACAAGCATTTACAAATTACATCCCGAGGGAAATTTGTCAGGTCCTATTCTGGATCCATAGTGAGGTTTCTCTGATATTTGCAGAGGGAGTACAGCTGTGCCCATGAAATCACCTTCACATAATAGTATGTCAAGGTGCCCAAACTATTGGTACTTCAGGCCCTTGATGTACCATTAGGTAAGGTCACAGTAAGGGAATAATCAAAAGAAAGATCAGATCTGAACAAGAGAGTGGGAAAGCATTCTCTAAGGAAATGTGAAGGAATGTTTTCCTTCTTCCTTGCACTGAGACCTCATCTTCGTTTTGATGGGAGAACAGACTTTGTGAATTTGACAAAAAAGTCGCATTATTTGCTCACAATACCTGCGACTGCAAAAAGTTAAAAACATGAATATTATTCAGCAGAGGCCAAGAAAGGAGAAAAATCTTCCTAAAGTAGAGTATTTGAAAAATATGATACACCCTACACAGGACTGCCGCTACCATGAGGCAACCTGAGCTTGCTGCCTCAGGCGTCAGTCTGCAGGACCATAGAGGGGCGGCGCTAGAGTTGTCACCTGGCTGGTAAGTCAGTGACCCAGCCTATGTCAGTATTTATTCTTTACCAGTCTTATGAATGATTGACCAATGCCAGCCGGTTGGGCATCAACCCAAGCCAAACATTTAATTCCCTTCGTCTTTAGCTCTGATCCGGCGCCCGTTGATGCTCTAATCCACAGGTGTCAAACACAAGGCCCGCAGGCCAAATCCGGCCCGCTACCTCATGTTATGTGGCCCGCGGTGTGCCGACGCCGCTCACCACTGTAGCGATTACCAGCTGGGGTGCCGCAGCTCTCCGCTTGTAATCACTGTTAGCGCTGATCCCGGCACACACTCTGACATCAGTGTGCAGCCGGGATCCTCCTCCCCTGAGTCCCCTGCTCTTCAGTTCCGCAGGAGAGGACTCAGGGAGGAAGCGTTCCAGGTCGCACACTGATGTCAGAGTGCATCCGGGCTCAGCGCGAGCAGAGGGGTAGCTGCGCTGACAGCAAGGAGGAGGTAAGTATATGGGTTGGGGTGGAACTATTATTATTGAGGGGGGCTTATTATTACTGTGGGGGGCTTATTACTACTGAGGGGGCTTATTACTACTGTGGGGGGCTTACTACTACTGAGAGGGGGTTATTATTACTACTGTGGGGGGATTATTATTACTGTGGGGGGATTATTATTATTGGGGGGGTTCTTATGACTGAGTGGGGGTAATATTTCTATGGGGGGGAATTACCGAGGGGGCTTAATATTATTACTGAGGGGGGTTAATATTGCTATGGGGGATAATATTACTGGGAGGTTAATATTACCGAGGGGGGTTAATATTATTATGGAGGGGGGGGTTAATATTGCTGAGGGGAATAATATTACTGTGGGGTTATTACTACTGAGGGGGTTAATATTACTACTGTGGGGGTTGCTATTACTACTGGGGCCACTGTGGGCTACCCTGTTACTACTAGGGCCACTGTGGAGTACCCTGTTACTACTGGGGCCACTGTGGGGTACCCTGTTACTACTGGGGCCACTGTGGGGGTCGCTATTACTAATGAGGCCATTCTGGGGGTTGCTATTACTAACTGAGCCACTGTAGGGGTCGCTATTACTAATTGGGCCACTGTGGGGGGCGCTATTACTAATTGGGCCACTGTGGGGGGTCACTATTTTTACTGGGGCCACTATGAAGGTCACTATTTTTACTAGGGCCACTATGAGGGTCACTATTTTTATTGGGGCCACTATGAGGGTCACTATTTTTACTGGGGCCATTATGAGAGTCACTATTTTTTACTGGGGCCACTATCAGAGTCACTATTACTACTGCAACCACTATAGGGGTCACTATTATGGCTCATTCACATGGGCGTAATCGTATTTCGGTCGCACAAATAACAAATATGCTGCGTATTTGCGCAATCGAAAATGGCTTCTGTCTACATATTTGGGCACGCAAAAAAGAATACAGAAGGGCCCACTGAAATGGTGCGCAAATATGCAGAGAATACACAGGTTTCTTGCGCATTGACCACGTATTTGCACGGCTGATTGACTTCAATGGCCTATTGGGGTGCATAGTACGCAACAAAATAGGTCATGCTGTCTGAAAATATACATCATGTGAATGAACTCATTGAAATCAATGGCTTCTATTCACTGCATATTATGTACGCAACTACGCTTGTGTGAACAAGCCCTTACTATACTGTCTTACAATCGGCCCTTTGAAGGTCACCATAAGCCTGATGTGGCCCTCGGTGAAAATTAGTTTGACACCGCTCAGTCTGTGACCCCTGACTGTCCAGTGTTGGAGTTCCTACCTGCAGATACTGTTCTATATGCAGTGCAGACACTGGGAGGTCAGGAGTCACAAACTGATTACAGCAGCAGTGGCCACCGGATGGAACTACAGACATAGTGAGTTGAATGCTTGTGCCGGGCTGCTGTCCAGAAAGAGACTCACTAAGAGGGATACTATTATACTGGGACCACTAATGGAGGCACTATTACCACTGGGATCACTATAGAGTTACTATTGATACTGGGACCACTAAGGGAGACAATTACTACTACTGGGACCACTATGAGGTTACTATTACTACTGAGTCCACTATGGGAGTTATTATTACTACTGGGGTCATTATAGAGTCACTATTAATACTGGGACAACTAAGGGGGTCACTTACTACAACTGGCACCACTATGAGGTCACTATTACTACTGGGTCCACTATTATTATTTATTTTCTTTTCAGAGGGCACCATTTCACACTTTATCTCAGCCAGAAAAAAAGGCTTGTGGTACCCCTGACCCTACGGTATGAATGATGGCAGTGACATTTAGAATTAAATAAAAGGAAGATTTCTGCACCATTTTTACTGCTCAGTTGTCTTTTCAATTATTCTTGTAGTTTGCTCAGATTTCCGCACTTCTTATTGTCCAATAGTTTAAAAAAAAATGCAACTAGATACCTTTTCTTATCACTGCATATCTCTGCTGAGTGCGCAGTTTCCCTAGAAGAATTAGATATTTATGATGTCATCACTTCGCTTGTGCCCTGTAAGGCCATCATAAATGGCTATCCTCAGGAGGGAATATACGGGAGAGTTGGAGCTCAGTTATGAGAAAAAGTAATTCCAGTTTAACCCGTTAGATAAATCATGGCCAGTGTTTTAATTTGATGTTTTAAGAAAGTGCACTTTTAATGTTTTTTTCAATAAAGTATTCCCTTTAATCTAACTGTGCAAAAGATTACAAAAGCAAAGAGAGAGCGAGAGAAGAAAAGCAAAAGGTGAGAGGACTTGAAAGCACAGGATAATGTCACATCCCTAGGAGCTTAGATGCAGAAAAACATTGATCTGATGGACCCACTTCACACCTTTCCCTCCAAAGACCAGCAATACTGGTTTCTATAGCAACACAATTTTGTCAGAAATAATTGCGGCTCCGTAAAATACTATCAAATTAACTTTTTTTCTTACAAACTTCTAAAATGAGCCCATCACCCGGCTCATACTGCCTAAACCATGAGCAGCAGCAACTCCAAAAAGGACGTGCCTTGCAGGTGCATACATTTTATTCTGACGCACTGCGGCATTTCAGAAAAATATATATACGTTGAAAAAACACCCGGAAAGGGTCTCAGAGTCATGGGGTGGGGACTCGCCAGCCCATACCCGCCATCATTACCTAGTCTCTCCCTATACACAAACTGGGAGAAACCTGTCAGTGTAGGTGATGTGGGCAAGGAGAAGCCAGCCAGGCCAAGCCTACATGAGTCTGAACCCTTTCCTGGCAGTTTCTCGAAGTATGTTTTTTTTTCCTGAAACGCTGCAGTGCTTCAGAATAAAACATACAGAGCCGCAATGTAATGCTCCCTTTTACACCTAACGAGAACCTCATAATTCTTGTTTGCCTGAACCAATGAGCTGATGACATCAACACCCGCTCTTTCGTGATCCTGCCAAAACATAAATAAAAAACATTTTTTTGTAGCTAAATAACTTGAAGGCTATGGACATCTTTTCAACGATGGGGGGGGGGGGGGGGCTTTTTTTAACTTAAGCTTATGCACGTGTTTTGGACTGACAAACACTTTTGCAATAAGGTTTCATTAAAAATTTTGCATAGTTTTCTGCAGCTTCTAAACATCACTGTATATTGAAAGTGCAGTCCAAGTTTCAATAGGAAATGTGTCCACACTGGACTGGACTAAACCAAAGGTCCTTTTACATGTAACGGTTATCGCTAAAACAGCCACATGACTGAACAAACTGATGACATTTTTGCATAAAATTACAGGTACGGTTAATGGCTTTTAATCCTCTGCATTTCCCTCATTAGCTGAAGTTAAACTCAGTAGCAGTTGTTTGCTCAGCTGGGCGTGTGTTTATGCGAGGGATTATCTGGCCTGCAGATTCCATTGTCTTCTCCAGCATATGTAAATACTGCAATCATTATGTATGCAAGGCAAAAAAAACCCATCCTACAGCCTCTCAAAAGACTGAACGATTTCCATTCAAATGGAACCAATTCTGAGTGGCTCAACAATGGTTTTTGACACCCCGCTTGTCTTCTGCATCCTCCGCTGGCAGCGCACAGTGATCGCTCATCTTGAGCGATCATCTTGCCCTGTAAATTACACAACAATGATCGCTCAAAAGTAGCTTGAGCGACATCTTTTGAGCGATTATCGTTGTGTTTAAACGGGCCTATACACACATATCATGTTTATTCACTATATATTTACACAATCCCATTGACTTAAATGGCCAATTTCAGTATGTAATATGGACCAAAACAGGACATGCTCTGATTTTTTTACACACATGTAACATACACGCATGGAAAAATGCATATCTGAATACCCCAATGCAAATAAATGGTATTTAAGATGTCCGGATTATGGTTGAAAAAAATATGCCTGTAGTATTTAGCGCAAATACGCCCACGTGAATGAGCGGCTCTTTGAAGGCAACCATAATGCTGATGTGGCCCTCAGTGAAAATCAGTTTGACTCCCCTGGCTTACGAGGACGAACAATTATACTAGTGATTATTTATCCCCATAAATTGATTCTCAGCCTGTGAAAAGTAAATGAAACGACCGATGATCAGCGTGTGTGTTGATCATCACTCATTATATCAGGCTGAGAATTAGGTCAATGTAAAGGCTAAAAGGCCAGTTAGACTGCAGTGTCTGTATACAGTGATATGTAAAGGTTGCAGAAGACAAACTGTACAACATTTTTAATCAAACCCTATTACAAAAATGATTGTCAGCCCAATATGCATGCATTTAAGTGGAGAAAAAATTGTTCCCCAAAGGTCTCCATAGCCTTTAATGGCACCAAAATGTGATTGTAACCTCATTTCTCCTGTCTCATCAGACAAAAAACAGACATTTTTGCCAGAGGAACCAAGGGCCAGCTAGGCATTTGCCCTGCAAGCAAGCTGTAGTGTTACGTTAAGACCATTCATCTGAATGTGATCCAAGCTCCCAGCCTACAAACAAACTCTGTGTATTCAGATCCCAAAGCCCTATTCCCACTTTATGGAATATAGACATTTTGATTGGCAGCCCTGTTGAAGGCTGAGAGTAATTAATTTTATGCAAAGAGCTAAAATGAATACTGTATAAGTAGGATCCGAGCTGTTGAGACAGGGTCATAGCTTGGATTTTTTTTCACCCAGGCCAAAGACTTATATTGCCTTAACCAAAGTCTTTAAACACTGGGCTAGGGGAGTAGAGTGGCTTGAGACACTTGTCCCACCAGTGACTTTTGATGAGACTTGACAACCACATCACAAGCACTGAACTATAGCACCCTTAATATAGACTTCAATGAATCAAACTGACCTATTCGGAGTTTAATTTGGAATGTCCTTTTGATTCCGGAACTGAATGTCCCCTTTAAGTTAGATCTGATCTCATAGTTTTAGTTTGCAACATTATTTCCACTTTATATTTATACAGTATGGAACATCTCTTGAACCACTTGTGAATTGCAGAAATACTTTCAGAGGAAACAAATAAGCTTATGTTAATCAGATTCTCGAAATGGAATTTCACCCCTTTGCATACAATCGCTAAATTCTTCTTCTCGTCCCCAAATAGAAACATTTTTTACCAGGATAAAAAGAAATGTGACATTTTTTTCTGACTGTTCCCATTTGAAGAAAGTCCAGAGACAAGAATATCCTCCATTGGAAATCAACATGTGGCCTCCACTAAATGGGGGATCTTTATTATGTAATGAAATGATGAGCTAGATTTTCAGCCTCATGGCACAATGGAGCATTTTTGGTTTAGACGGATATATCAATGACCCATTCATAGCAGAACAACAGGGCAAAAAGGGTAGAGATGTCATCTTGATCACAGCCAGAAAGCTAAATGGTTTGTTCACTGTTATCTGCCTGATGTCATCTCTCTGACCCATCTTGTTAATAGGCTCAGCAGTTTAACAGGACTTTAGAATTCTGCAAAAGTGGCCAGAAAAGTGCAGTTATATTTATCTGCTGAGGTCAAATGTATCATATAAGGTTAAATAAGAGCGAGCAAGAATATGAAATTACCTATTGTACCATCAAAGGATATTTCTAGCTAAAAAAAATGTCCTGTTCTGTCTAAAAATTCTTTAAAGCTTTTTACCTCTTCCTTGGTCATATATTTACATGCCTAAATGTTTTCCATTACATCTTACATACACTTGGCATGCAACTTTCCTAGACTCCTGTATAACAACATGTATTAATTGTATGTTGGCAATTTCCTCATAGCTTTATACTATAAAGTTTAGTATTCCTCGTGCCACTGTATGCTTCCTCTATATGGCATCATGTTATGGATATATTACCAAGAGCATAACTTAAACTCCTGGACTCCAATGCAAAATCGGTAACAGAGCACCCAACTCATGTATAATGCTGGTGTCTTATTATGTGGCATATTGGTCCTTAGGCAAACTCAGGCACTGGGACTCGGGTAAGACTGCTATCTCTTCAATTCCAATAGCTAAAGTCATGGTATTGAGTATGCCACTGGTATCTGATGTAGCATGTAACATGTTAATCTCCATGTGAGCTCAGGGACCCTTTGTGGGTGCCATATTACCATACTATATAACTCAAAGCTTGTATTAAATCATAATATGCCCACATGCACGAGGCCTTATGCATATACACTGCATGATCACTGCATTGGGAATAGCTAACTGTGACACATCGTATCTGGCATCTTCTCTCGGACATGGGGAATGGATCTGTCTGTCTTGTTTTCCAGCTTTCCTTTAGAACTTTTTTTTTGTTTATCTTTCTCTCTCTTTATTCTAATCTTTTCTTATGCTTAACTACATCTTTCCTCCTCACTGCACTAAACTCTTTAACTCTGTACTTGCTTCTAATTAACTTATTTATTCCTACTCTATCTTCTCTAGACTGATATTTCTAGAATTTGGGTGGAGTTATATATAGATTCTAGGCACTCCCATGAGCATAGATAGATCCTCCCATGAGCATAGAGCCCTGGGACTCGACAGGGGCCTAGTCTATTCTCTAATTGAGAGGAGTTGTTCTAGAACAGATTTGGTAATTAGAGAACTGAGTGCAAATGAAATAAACATACACACATTTAAATAAACTATATACATTCTTTACACAGTGACAAGCCTGGGTCACTACACCTACTACTCATCAAAAAAATGCCTCAACCCTTTTGTGCATCATAGCAATACTCAGTCTGTTCGGAGCCATTTAAAGCATAACACTTCCTTGGCCTTATAACTCACCGGGATCAAGTACAGGTTACACATGAGAAATCCAGGCTTGGCATGGTTTTCCACTCCCTCAATCACAGTGGCACAAAGTCTTTCAACCAAGAGGACAGGAGATACTCTTTTGTAATCTCTAGAGTTCACCCTCTTTCTACCACTGGGGAACCTCCAGGGCCACTGCTCTGCTGACGATCAGACTTATCTCACTAGACACCCAACTTCTCATGCCTTCCTGCCCTGCACTCACTTCCATCAACCCTCATTTGTGCCACAAGACACTTTTTATACCATCTATACCAACTCCTCCCATAGGGGCATTAATAACATACACCCATTCATCATTGTGAATGTTCACCTCTCCCAGGCCGGTAATACCAACTTCTCATGTGGTCAATGTCCCAAGGCAGAGACCCTAACATATTGACAATCACTCTGGACCATATCAGTGCATATTCAATAAATATCTTGCCAAAGAACTGTAACTAATGGGAAGGCTATTCCTTCACCTCACTACGAGGTGGGACTCTGTTAAAAATATTTCAAATTATGTCTCTGCTGAGAACCCTTTCAGAATAAGCACATATGTTCTTGAACTTTGTAATTATTCCTCAATTAATGTCTTACAAACGCCTAATTGGAAGCCAGTTAAAAAAAGATTTAGCTAAAACACAAGTTCTCTTTAATATGGCCAAGTAACTGAGTATATATTTTTTCTTTACTTCACTCTTGATTTCCCCTGAATAAAAGCGCTGCTGCTATTTTTATCTATGTGATTTTTTTCACATTTGGAACTTACACGTCAGGTGACAGGTCTAATCCAAAGCTAGCAACTAACGAATAAGAGTTCTAAATTTGTATAGCTACAGAAAAAGCTAATGAAATTAATTCATCTGGCAACTTTTTGCCTTCAATGGATTTATTTCAAATAAAATAATAAAATCCTGCATTATTTGGAATTCATTATACATTCTTTGTCAAAAAAATCCAGGACCTACAAGGAGTTGTTGATTTTCTGCAAAACTCGGCATGCAGTTCCATCTCAGACAGATATGTAAATGATAAGAGTTGTGGTGTAATTAGATGAACGGTCTTCTCACCAGAGGCCCTAAAAGTGGTTCCCCTCTTGGCCTATAAAAGGGTCTCGGAGGCTCCTTGTGTGTAGTGACCTCTTTGTCCGCTTGTGTAAAGCTTGTTGACCACAAGACATACTTCTACAACACAATTAAAGAGAGTTGCACAGTTAGAGAGGGGGCACATTTTTGCAATGTGAGAAGCTAGATTGTCATATCAACGAATTGCCCACCACTTGGGCTGTTCTGACCAGACTGTTAGGAGGTGTTGGGACCAGTGGATGCGTGAGGCCATGTACATTAGGTGACTGAACATAAGACGCCCTCAACAGACCACCACTAGAAAGGACTGTCTGATCATCTGACAAGTCAGAGTAGTTTGAACTGTTTCATTGTTTACCATTCAGAGACAGGTGGCAGCATAGTTTTAGGCTCCTGTGTCCGTCAGAACCATTTCCAGGCCCTTGGCTGAAGTTAATTTGGTCTCACGGCACCCATTATGTGTATTGCTTTTGACACCCTAACACCATCGCCTCAGTTTGCAATGGTGTCGTGAACGACAAAACTGTACTGCTATAGAGCGGAACTGGGTTGTCTTCAGAAACAAATCCAGGTTAAGTTTGGGCAATGGTGACTGCCATTTGCATCTGGAGACAATGGGGTAGGCACCTTAATTCTGTATTTGCTATAGAGCAACACACTGCCCACACTGCTGGTGTGATTATCTGGAGGGCTATCACATACGACAGTCGGTCACCCCTAGTAGTGGTACGAGGGACAATGGCAGCTCAGCGATCTGTTCAGGACATCCTGCAGCCACATGTGATCCTCTCATGGCGACTTCCAGCAGGATAATGCTCGGTCGCACACACAAGGGGGCACAGGAATCTCTCCACAACATTGCCAAACTTCCATAGCCTGCCCAATTGCCAGATTTATCAATTCTATTTAGAGACCATAAAATTTTCACGCTCCTTGTCACTGGACTAATTAAGTATTTACTGTTATCCCTTTCTGGTATTTATCTAAGTAATATTAATCACAATATGTCTGTGCTCTCTTATCCTGGACTGGAATTTGTTTCAAGCGCAAATAAAGCACGCTATGTCTGTGCCCTCATATGTGATCATGTGTATATGTTTTTATTAGAGATGAGCGAACGTACTCGTCCGAGCTTGATGCTCGGGCGAATATTAGGGTGTTCGGGATGTTCGTTATTCGTAACGAACACCACACGATGTTCGGATGTTCGGGTTACTTTAACTTTCTTCCCTGAGAAATCTTTTCTATATGCGCTCAATGGAGCCGGCGGCAGCAGCGCCAACCCCATTGAGAACATATAGAAGACAAATCCTTCTTCTCTGCCACAGCTGTAACAGCTGTGACAGAGAAGAATGATGTTTGCCCATTGAATTCAATGGAACCGGCAATACAGCCGACTCCACTGAATGCAATGGGCTGCCGGCGATCGCGGGATGAATTGTCGGAAAGGGGTTAAATATATAAGCCCTTCCCTGCAATTCATCCAGAAATGTGTAAAAATAAAATATATATATATACTCACCTGGTGCCGGCAGACGGAGTTCAGCGCGGCAGGCTGCAGTTCTCCTGAACTGCTCTGAACAGCTGTGAGTAGTATTCAGCAGCCGGGAATTTCAAATCCCCGCCTGCTGAATAAGATGCCTCTGATTGGTCACAGCCTGACCAATCAGAGGCCAGCCCTCACTGACACCCATTCATGAATTCAATTCAATAAAATGGGATAGATAGGTCACCATGTCTTAAATCCCCCGCAGTCTAATAGATATTGCAGGTAGTTTACACTCCGTCAAGTAGACATCCACTACGGGAGAGCGTGACAAGGAGGGTCCAAGAAACACTTGATCCCTCAAAGAACAAAATGATCGCTCAAAGCTGTCACTTAAACTGTCGTTTGAGCGATCTTGGGCCTTAACACGCCGTGAGAACAGGAAATGCCACAAATGCATGCCAAACAGAATGGCAATGCATTCCATAAACAGAAAATGGAATGTTTTTCATAATAAATACATAATCACAAAGACTTAAAAAAATGGATAAAGCCTAACATAAAATTTCAAAGTGACTAAAAACAAAAGTAAGGGAAAGAAGCAATGGTGTATTAACTGAAATAAGCATGAAATACAAAAAAACTACACAACTTATATAAAACTATTTTAAGAAATGCTAACCAGTATTTGGGAGAGGTACATAAAAATATACCAATAGAATATGTTTTTAGTCACTTTTTGAACTTTTATGTATTATATATGTATTATGAAAAATATGTATTTTCTGTTTATGGAATGCCTTTTTATAACTATTTCAGGTATTTATTTGTGGTTTCTTTATTAATTTCTGGTTGATTGTGCTTGAGAAAAGAGCCTTGAGCTCTGAAATGCTTAGCACTTTTTATTTCATATTGTGCACATGTAGTTTTTTGTTTTATTTTTGTTGATTATTTTACTTTATTGTGTATTAAAAAATGCCTTCCATGCCAGTATGTAAGCGGACCCATTTCTTTAAGCCTGTTGTTCCATGCCTCCTTGGATTGATGAGGGGGTGGACTTCCCATAGACCCTCCACTCATATAAGTTATTTAATCTTTTCGATTGTTTTCAGTTATGCACGGGAACATTTTTCTTCACTATCGTTTCTATAGATTCAGGTTAACTAATTAAAGAGTTTTTACCATTCTATTAAGTCATAGTATATTGATTAGGATATACAGTTCCATCACTTAATCAATGGAGTTGCCTACCACAATAATGCTTAGAACAAATCGGCTACAGTGCTCTTTCATGGTGATTTCTTATACAACCAATAGTAATTATTAGGAAATTATAGTACCAATGTTTCTGGTGGTGCAATGTGCCACACAGTTTTGCTACATGGTACATCAATTATGATCCCCACATCTCACACACACAGCTCTGCTACATGTATCTTGATTCCCACACAAGACAAACACAGCTTGGCTCCTCCCACCTCATGAAAGGGATTTTATGAGATTAGAAAAAAATTATTTTCTTTTTTTACCTTAGCAACACCACTTTTGCCCAATGACTATGTCTGGTATTACAGCTCAGAAACATTCAGGCGCAAGAGGTTTGCAATACCATGTGCAGCCTGTGGACAGCAGTGGAGCTGTTTCTGATCTCAGACAACTCCTTTTGATAGACCCAAAATGTTTTGCAAACAAATTACAATGCTAAAAAAAAAAAAAAAATAAGTAATGCTTACCTTATCGATGCCAGGATTCTCCTGTGCCAAAACTTCCTGTCTGTTCACCCAGCATCAGCAATGATGTGCTAATACAACATGTAACCAATGCAGCTGATCAATGGCCACAGTGGTGACCTCAACGTTGTCAAGACATCAGCACTGCAACCAGTAACTGGCTGCAGTAGTCATATGTCATGCTAACACTCCATCGCTAGAGTCTAGTGACTCGAAATTCACAGACGACACAGGAAGCATCAATATGGGAGTAGCAGAGGATTGATAAGGTGTGTATTATTCCTTTTGTTATTTTATAGCATTCTAAGGCTCTCCATATATATCAGATAGCTGTCAGCCGAACACATTTGATCAACAGCTATCTCTACAGACACCCATATGCACATGCAAGTTCATCCAAGCATGCTTAAACTTTGGCCTATCTCTCGAGAAAAAAAGGATCAGGCAGTTGAAATCCAGTTGGCCACCATTCCCATCAAAATCAGCAGATTTGGCTTATCCATAGCTAATGTGTATGGCCACCCTGAGCTGTTTGTAAAAATAACATTCAGGAAATTAGACGACCCCTTTAAACAATAGTGGTCAATGCAAATCTATATACTGGCAGGTTCTAGATTCTCCATCCTGATATAGCATGTGTAGAAGTATAAGGGTATGGTCACTCATAGCAAACTTTGGTGCAGGTCCGCAATTTGTGTTAAAATCCACACCATCGAGTGCGGAATTTGATGTGTTTTTTTTCATAAGGATCGACTGCTGATTTCACCCTTTTGATTAAAGGGGTGACATTTGCTGTAGATCTGCATTAAAATCTACACCAGTGCTGCAGATTTTAACCTGGATTTGGTGAGATTTTTGCTATGGAAATTCCATACCAATTCTGCTACATGTGAACCCAACCTTTGAATGCTTGATGTAGATAGTATGCTGGTAAAATAAAAAATTGTTCTTAACTAGAGATGAGCGAGTATACTCGCTAAGGCACATTACTCGAGCGAGTAGTGCCTTAGCTGAGTATGTCCCAGCTCGTCTCTAAAGATTCAGGGGCCGGGGGGGGGGGGGGGGGGCGGGGAGCGGCGGGGGAGAGCGGGGTGGAACGGAGGGGAGATCTCTCTCTCCCTCTCCCCCCCCCCCCCCCCCCCGCTCCCTGTCGCAACTCACCTGTCACCCGCACCGGTCCCCGAATCTTTAGAGACGAGCAGGGAGATACTCGGCTAAGGCACTACTCGCTCGAGTAATGTGCCTTAGCGAGTATACTCGCTCATCTCTGTTCTTAACACATGTTTTATATGCACATGTACACATATATTAACCCTTTGAGGACCATACTTTTTTTTTTTCATTTTTTGTCCCCACGTTCCAAGTGCCATAACTTCATTTTTCCCATGACATAGCTGTATCTGCCTTGCTTTTTGCAGGACGAGTTGTACTTTTTAAATGGTACTATTTCATGTACTGTATTGAAAATCCTTTACTTGGGGAGAAATTGGAAAAAAAATGCAATTGCACTATTTTTTGGTAGAGAGGAAGGTTAGTTTTTGCAGCATTCCCAGTGCAGTAAAAATGACATGTGAACTTTGTATGTGAAGGGGTTAAAAGAAATTATACAGCTGTGTTAATTTTTGATTAAACTGCTGCACTCTTACAGTACATGTATTATGGATCTCTCCAAATCACCTAGTGCAAGAAGATACAAAAATATTCATCTGTGAAACCCTACTGATCGATAGAGATCAGCGAGCCTCACAGTTACAGCAAATCTGGATGTGATTGTTTTCCGTAAAAGCAACCAAGTAATCTTGTACCTTTTAATGACTAACAAAAATACATGATGTTATAGCAAGCTTTCAAACCTACTCAGGGTCTGGCTTAAATGAAATATATCTGAAGAGGCATAAATATACACACAATCATATGAAAAGGCACAGACCTGGTGCGATTAATTTGCACTTAGGAAAATTCCAGAACAGGATGAGTAGAGGAGTCAATACTTAATTAGTCCACTGATAAGGGATGTGAAAGTTTTATTTTCTGTAAATTGGTGTTAGGGGGTCACCAGGCCTGTGTGTTATCTCTACCCCAGATTTCTCATTTTCTCCACTAATGCAAAAAGCCCCCTCCTAGATTCATTCCATGTTTGAGAATGCCAAGGATAGTTATAAACTTGTACTCGCAAATTCTTCTGTGACGCTGAGATTTGAAATTGCCTTTAAATATAATAACTTTCATATGTTCTGTATTGTGTCTGTGACTAGAAAAATGCTCGGCCACAGGTAATTCTGTCTTTCTTTCTTTAAGGGCTCCTTCACACTAGCGATAAAATTGTGCAAGATTTGTGCATTGCGAGATGCACAGATCTTGTACAAATATGAAACCCATTCTTTTGAATAGGTAATTCACATTTGCAATGTTTTCCTGCATAGCACTGCATTGCAATACAGAAAACAAATCGAGGCATGTTCTTTCTTTTGTCGATATCACCCATTGTTTTCGATGGAGCCTGCCCCATTAAAACCAATGGGAGAAAAACACAATCTCCTGCTGCAGCTGCGACAGCTGCACAGAGGATTCCTACAGTGATCTTCTCTTATTGGGTTCAATGCGGACGGCGCTGCCGGCAGCAGTGCTTGCCCCATTGAAATCAATGGGAGAAGATTGCTATCTCCTACTGCAGCTGTGACAGCCACGGCAGGAGATTCCTTCAGCCCTGGCAGTATGTGAGGCTGTTTCTTTGTGAAAATGCCTGAGATGTGAATCACGGCCCAATATCACTCTTGCCAGTGTGCAGGAGCCCCAATTGTGTGGCTGTGAGACCTCATCTTCACTTTCAGTTTTTGTCCTGTTTCCCCAACATAAAGGCCCCCAACAGGTAATTTACTGCAAAGGATCAGGTACACAACATCAGACGTGGAACACGTGAATGTCTCCGGGATCTTATAGTTCTGCTGTGTGTTGGGGATCTGTATCCTGTCCGCAGTCAGTACATGTGAGCAGGTCTTACAGCTCCTTACATTACAGGGATAAGTTCCTTTTTGTGTGTCAGAGGCAATGCACTCCTGATTATAAAGTTCTGATTATAGCAGATCTGGGATAACATCAGTTGCTATAAAGCAACCACAGGGATTTTATATAGTATCACAAACATCAGATGGGCTTTACCCGTATGATACACAAGTTTAGAAAAATATCAAGTATGAGTAAAGGTCCAGTCCCTTACAATTGCCTCCTAAGACGGTTCTGCTTATTCTCAAGCTTGACATATATGTTTCAGACCACCCACTGCTCATTCTGTTCCAGCAAAGATTATGATCATAAACTGGTTCATCCATGAGAACTGTGATTAGCAGTCACAAAAATCCTTTTGATCAAGTCAAATTAATTAGTAGCAGTGCACATGGCTTAGGCCTGGAAAACATCCTGCAAATGACGACTTCCTAATTTGGCTTACATTAAAAAGAGTCTTTATTTTCAAGACACTTCCTGTTCTCTGCTAATGATTTACAGGTAGGATTAAGGGGTGTACAGCTTGTGGATTTTGTTCTGCTGCAATCATTTTACAGGATGATTCTTTACAAAAGATGACAAAAGTGGAATGAGGAACTGAAAAAAATAACAAAATGCCAGGGAGCAGTAATATCACTATGCCTTGGACACCGGCACCACTTAATGTCAGATACTCAATTGACTAACTGGTTCTCAAAAGTTGTCAGTGGTCCACAAGTCCCCATTGTTTGTATGGCATAGAGAGAGGCTTCTGGGCCATGTCAGCTGCTGTGTCCTCAGTCACTATGTAATGGACAAAGACGGCCAGGCAACAACATCACTAAAGCAATGCTTACGATCACTATTCCCATCCAGTAAATTATGCAGCAACAAATATAGCAGTGCAACATGCAGAGCAATGCAGAAATATATATAGGATGTAGATGGAATTTAACAGCCTTTGTATGGTGGCAATGTATTGCAATAGTCTCTAGTAAAGTCCAGCTCGGGTATTTAACAGTATTATCAGTGTCAGACACTTCTTACACCAGGTGCCCTTACTCTGTTATATTCATGCTGTCTTTTATCACTGACGAACCCTATAGTATAAAGCTATTCTCTCTCTGGGGTTACTGTTCTAATTTGCAGCTGCCGTGCCTTTGTGTGGCAACTTTGTTAAGCGGGTGCTTTCCTGTGTGCTACTCCCAGAATATTGCAGGCAGTGGTTGGTGGCCACATTACTCTACCACACACAACAAACTCACACTATCTCAGCAACTAAACTTCTTACATTCAAGCACACTGTCAATACATAACTCTTCTTCTTCTCATGTGGGTTAAAACTCCTTCCCCAACTAACTTAACCCAGACTCTGATACCCTCTGCTATGGGATACAGGCACATCTTATTTTGATGCTGCAGTTGTGTCTCTTTGTGTTACAACCACATAATTGGCCAACTTCTCAGTCTTGAATCCCAGAAGTCACTGCTATTCGTTATCAGAATAAAACATAACTTCTGTAAAATAATTAAAAATGCATAAAGATTTCCAGGAGTGAGGGAACAAATCTAGAAAAATGCATGCTTAGAAAGGGGCAGTGCCCTAAAATACATCCTATAGTGCCCAATACAGAACACCAACCCGAAAGGAGCGACTGCATATTGGAGCCCCAGCCTATGTATGCCTAATAAACGCTAAATTAAGGGCAAAGAAAAATAAAGGCAAAATAAAAAAAACAAGCAAAGAGGACCTGAACTGTAAATAGAGAAAAATATCAATATTTTGTTTGTTAAATATACCATTAAAGTAGATGGTTATAAGAGGATAACTGAAAACATCTGCAGAATAGAATTAACCGCTATGCAGAATATTTCCAATATCTCAGAATGGCCGTATTATAAAAGCAGGAACAGTATGCCAATAATACACTTTCTGATAGTCTATGACTCTTATGTAGTCCGAATAATTAGAAACATCCTAAGTGTTTCACCCAAAAAATTACTTTGGCTCATCAGGGACCGAAGCTGTAGACTAGTGTCACAGTAGCTAAATACACTAACTTATTCTCAGATCATCATGCCACCTTAAATAGATGTTACCACTAGAGATGAGCGAGCGTACTCGGAAAAGCACTACTCGCTCAAGTAATTTGCTTTATCCGAGTATCGCTGTGCTCGTCCCTGAAGATTCGGGTGCCGCTGCGGCTGACAGGTGAGTCGCAGCGGGGAGCAGGGGAGAGCGGGGAGGAGAGAGGGAGAGAAAGATCTCCCCTCCGTTCCTCCCCGCTCTCCCCTGCAGCTCCCCGCTCCGTGCCGGCACCCGAATCTTCAGGGACGAGCACAGCGACACTCGGATAAAGCAAATTACTCGAGCGAGTAGTGCTTTTCCGAGTACGCTCGCTCATCTCTAGTTACCACCCTAAAGAATAAGATTTAAATCCCCAAATCTTCATAAATAAAGGTATTACTATGAGATGTAGATTCTCATTAGTTTTACATGTAGATCCACAGATCATAATGCCACCTCAAATATATATTGCCATAAAAACAAATTTTAAGTATCCAAGATCCCCCATAGATAAATTGATTAATGAATAGAGATGAGCGAGCACCAAAATGCTCGGGTGCTCGTTACTCGAGTCGAACTTTCAGTGATGCTCGAGAGTTCGTTTCGAGTAACGAACCCCATTGAAGTCAATGGGCGACTCGAGCATTCTTGTATATCGCCGATGCTCGCTAAGGTTTTCATTTGTGAAAACCTGGGAAATTCAAGAAAGTGATGGGAACGACACAGAAACGGATAGGACAGGCGAGGGGCTACATGTTGGGCTGCATCTCAAGTTCCCAGGTCCCACTATTAAGCCACAATAGTGGCAAGAGTGAGACCCCCCCCCCCCCGCACTGTCAGCATAAAGATCGTTCTCATCTGCCATAGCTGTAACAGCTGTGGCAGAGAACAACGATGTTAGCCCATTGAATTCAATGGAGCCGGCAATACAGCCGACTCCATTGAAAGCAATGGGCTGCCGGCGATCGCGGGATGAATTGTCGGGAAGGGGTTAAATATATAAGCCCTTCCCTGCAATTCATCCAGAAATGTGTAAAAATAAAAAATATATATATACTTACCTGGTCCCGGCAGACGGAGTTCAGGGCGGCAGGCTGCAGTTCTCCTGAACTGCTCTGAACAGCTGTGAGTAGTATTCAGCAGCCGGGGATTTAAAATCCCCGCCTGCTGAATGAGATGCCTCTGATTGGTCACAGCCTGACCAATCAGAGGCATCCCTCACTCACACCCATTCATGAATTCATGAATGGGTGAGTGAGGGCTGCCTCTGATTGGCTCAGCGCAGGGACAGCTGAGAGCTGCCCCTGAGCCAATCAGAGGCAGCCCTCACTCACCCATTCATGAATTCATGAATGGGTGTGAGTGAAGGATGCCTCTGATTGGTCAGGCTGTGACCAATCAGAGGCATCTCATTCAGCAGGCGGGGATTTTAAATCCCCGGCTGCTGAATACTACTCACAGCTGTTTAGAGCAGTTCAGGAGAACTGCAGCCTGCCGCGCTGAACTCCGTCTGCCGGGACCAGGTAAGTATATATATATTTTTTATTTTTACACATTTCTGGATGAATTGCAGGGAAGGGCTTATATATTTAACCCCTTCCCGACAATTCATCCCGCGATCGCCGGCAGCCCATTGCTTTCAATGGAGTCGGCTGTATTGCCGGCTCCATTGAATTCAATGGTCAGTGCTCGTTTAATCGAGACGAGTACCGCGTGGTGCTCGTCTCGAGTAACGAGCATCTCGAGCACCCTAATACTCGAACGAGCATCAAGCTCGGACGAGTATGCTCGCTCATCTCTACTAATAACATGTCCTATAACCATGGTTTAAATAGCAAATGTGCAGGCAATTGTCAGAGGTGATACGCGTTATAACACATCAATCAAGGTAAACGCGCATTAATCTCATGCTTTGGAGTGCAATCGCAGTTATAATGTCCTGAATTAGTATCCACCTTCATAGCAATGCATGGGTTTGTACCAGAGAAAGGCACACACAAGTGCATTAGTGAATCAGCAATGCACACACGTGAGAAAACAGTGAAGCGCATGTAAAGCGCTCGTTATCCAAGTGCATGTTAGGTGCACTGTTCAGACACAATCCTCTGCTTCTGTGTCTGGCAGGAGAGGGCGTCGTCCTGCTCTCCCTGTTCACTGAACTTTCATTTATTCTCTTCCAGCACTCCTAGGGTTCATTGATTCTGGACCTTCTGATCAGCGGATGCACCTTTTCTAATCACCTCCCTATATAGCTGCCCTGGGCCTTTCAGACAGTACTGTAGTGTTGTGTGATACGTGTCCATAACTCCATGTTTAGCCACTGCTCTGGCAGTTTCCTTGCTACCTTGCTTTCTGCTCGTGTTCTGTGTCTCCGTTAGTGTATCCTGCTGTCTGTTATCCCCGTGAGTCTGTTTCTCTGTTCATCCCTGTCAGATTGTACCTCCTTTGTTCCTGTATGTCCCTGTATTATTCTGTCATTTGTTTTATAGGTGTTCTGTACTCTCAGGGTCAGTCAGCGCATAAAAAAATGACCGTGGGGTCATCCTTATTGGGACGTGTGTTCCGCTTATAGGCAGGGGTTTCCCTAGTTTCTATCTGCCTATGGGGTTCGTACATCCAGTATCTTACCTCCCAAGCTGGGGTCGACTGTGAACCGTGCTGGACTGGATCATCACCTACCCGGTAGATTGACACAGTGGTTGCACACAGAAAATCAAATGCACATCCACTTCAATGCAAATAGAGGAAATTATGCCAATCAATTATATCAGTTTTCATTCTGTTACATAGTAATCAACCGGAAAATCCAATAGAAGGTTTTAACAATCAGTCAGGGGTTGATACCCCCCCATAAAAGAATGAAATGAACCTACTCAATAAAAACGTAAGAAAAATATACCACATGATGAAATGGTTACAATAGAAGCGAGAACGTTTATAGAAATTATACAAATGACAAAGATTCATTAAGGCTATCCGGGTAGGTAGGCCTTTATGTTTTCATACTCCATACATACAACTCCATACATCGCGTCTGAATATTAAGATGGAAAAACTTTTTCCACTTATGATTTCAGGCAAAAAGGTGAATATATCTAATAAGGTAAAGTAGATTCTCCTCAGTATATACACACAGAAGTCAGTTAGATTCTCATCAGTATATACACACAGAGGTGAGGTAGATTCCCCTCAGTATGTACACATAGAGGTGAGGTAGATTCTCGTCAGTATGTACACATAGAGGTGAGGTAGATTCTCGTCAGTATGTACACATAGAGGTGAGGTTGATTCTCGTCAGTATATACACATAGAGGTGAAGTTGATTCTCGTCAGTATATACACATAGAGATGAGGCAGATTCTTGTCAGTATATACACATAGAGATGAGGCAGATTCTCCTCAGTATATACACAAGGAGATGAGGCAGATTCTCCTCAGTATATACACATAGAAGTGAGGTAGATTTTCCTCAATATATACACATAAAAGTCAGTTATATTCTCCTCAGTATATACACATAGAGGTGAGGTAGATTCTCCTCAGTATATACACATAGAGGTCAGTTAGATTCTCCTCAGTATATACACATAGAGGTGAGGTAGATTCTCCTCAGTATATACACATAGAGGTGAGGTAGATTCTCCTCAGTATATACACATAGAGGTGAGGTAGATTCTTCTCAGTTTATACACATAGAGGTCAGTTAGATTCTCCTCAGTATATACACATAGAGGTGAGGTAGATTCTCCTCAGTATATACACACAGAGGTGAAGTAGATTCTCCTCAGTATATACACATAGAGGTGAGGTAGATTCTCCTCAGTATATACACACAGAGGTGAAGTAGATTCTCCTCAGTATATACACATAGAGGTGAGGTAGATTCTCCTCAGTATATACACAGAGAGGTGAGGTAGATTCTCCTTAGTATATATACATAGAGGTGAGGTAGATTCTCTTAATTTACAAATAATTTCCCTAGGCTTTATGGTTTCTGAAAAAAAAGAACTATCTAAAGTATCATGGACTATCACACAGTTTTTGATGCATAGAATTGAGTATAGAAGTTGCAACCCCTTTAATTTTCCTATTTAGCACATAAAGAATAGTTGTGGCAAAGTTCACATTTGTGCGGTACAGATGCGTGTTATTAGTTACATTACATAGGGGGTCACTTACTTTCCTGCTTAGAATTGAATAATCAAGTTGTGACCCTTTTACTTTTCTATTTAGGACCTAAAGAATGCTCGTGCCAAATTTCACGTTTATACGGCAGCGGGAAGTTGGAGAATTAATGGCAAGCCAGTCAGTCAGTGGGGGCTTTCGCCCTTATATACATAAATAGATACACACACTCATTTAGCCATATACATTAGATGATGCAATTTCTGCTCTGATCTTGGGTAAATGTCTTTACATTACTGCAGATGTCTATGGAGAAGGTTTCTTCTACTTTATCTATTCCTTGTGTTACATACTACAAAGTCTACAGGATATACAGAACAGCTTAATTATTGCAATTCACATTCTGCATCCTCAGTTGTAGTAAAGCACATGATGCTAGATATTATTTCTGGTACAATCCCCAAAGATTTCATAAGATGCAGTCGGGAGATGTGCGCCTGAGACAGATACTGAAACTTAGTTTTAGTGAATACGTTGATTTAGTAGTTTTTACCCTGCAAATTCCTTGCTTGCCTGAGGCAAGCACTGCATGTTCTGTATGTGTCATATCACGTTGTCACTGCAGTCTGTGTTGTTCCCTGTCAGAAAAAGACCATGTAACACAACGTGAGGGGTGGGGTAAGAGGAGGAAAGAGAAATAGTCTGTGTTATTTATTCTCTAAAATAGATGGACAGGAGAAATGGGAAAATTCATTCCAGCAACTTTTTGAAATAGATTTATTTTTACCCATGTCAAAAAGTTTCCATTTTTTAAAACCAGCAACATAGTTTCTACTATTTTTTTTTTTGTCAGATTCCAAATTTTCTCTGAAGGATTTTCGGCAATAAGTGGGCAATGGTGAGCAGGCAGCAATTAACATATGGTTATCAATCACCTAGAAAGGAATTTGGCAGAAGTGACACCTTCACTCATTATAATATTGCTTACTTCCAGAGAGGCTTCTGCAGCTGACTTCATTAGAACTATGCAATACTAAAGTTTCATTGAATTCTGTAATTAAAAAAAAACATGGCCGAGGTAAAATGTGATTTATGCAATGTAAGCTGCATTTATAGACTATGGACACCCTGCTCAATTTTTTTTTATTGCATTGCATTATATGTAGAGATGAGCGAGCATACGCGGTAAGGCGATATACTCGAGAGAGCATTGCCTTTTTCGAGTACCTGCTGGCTCGTCCCTAAAGATTCGGGGGGCCGAGGGGGTCGGGGGCGGTGCAGGGCAGCGAGGAGGAGAGTGAGAGAGATCTCTCTCTCTCTCTCCCTCCCGATCCCCTCTGCACCCCCCCACTCACCACGCCCCCCCCCCCCCTCTCCCGAATCTTCAGGGACGAGCCAGCAGATACTCAAAAAAGGCGATGCTCTCTCGAGTATATTGCCTTACCAAGTATGCTCGCTCATCTCTACTTATATGCTAATAAACATTTTGCACTGGGTTTTCTAAACAAATGTTGAATTATTTCACTTCTGCCCCTTGCATGTATTAAAATATACATCAAGCTGCAGAATGCCATTCAGTCATTGCCATCGGGATTGGTCCTGTGGTGACTAAATCTCCAGTCCCTCCTAACTTCTCCTGAATGATTATTTAAAGGGCCACTCCTGTGATTGTTCTTCTGATTCATTCATCATGCAGCTATACATGGGGTTGCTTAGTTATTTCTTTCTCTCTGAGTCCTTTAACCTCTTTTCCTTCAGATGGTCATGTGATCTTAATTTTCTCCAGCTCTGATCTATCTGGGGGTCAGTCTGTGACATACTATAACATGGATCTATGACAGAAACTGCCTTGAGTATGGCACAGACACTCCTATCACAGTTACTGATTATGATCACACAGCTTCTGTCACACAGGTACAATAGAGGAGATCATAGCTCATCCTCCTGAATGTAAACTTATGATCTGTCGATTATTTAGGTGAACATAGAAGGTAATGATAATTAAACTGCCCCCCCCCCCCCCCCCCCATCCTGCAAGCAAGCAAAAATTGTATAGTCTTAACTAATGCTGGGCTAATGCATCATGGAATTGATTGAAAATGAAAGTAAAAAAAATATAGTTTTCAAGATGGTGCCTGATAAGCTTCAGACAGGGGGCTGCACTGCAGGGAAGTGGCGGTAGCATATTGAGGAAATCTCCAGAGGGGCAGGGAATGAAAAATATGCTTTCGCTAATTGTGATTAAAGTTGGTAAACCCTAATTTGCTGAGAATATGCTTGTACTGTAACCATTAGGTTTTGCTCCTCCTGTTGGAGTTCAGGTAATTCAAAATTACTGCTGCATATCTGCCTCTATGTAGTTCTCTGTGTGTGGCCTATATTATGGGTCAAAAGATCTATCTATCTTGCATGTTCCTATTCCTAAAGGGAAAGATTGAAGCAATAGATGTATATTAAGTAACTGCTGATGTATATCATAATTGTAAAGTATGTATTAGTATAGTGGGATAGCTCAAATATTATGCAAGTAACATGAAGCATTAGCAAGAAAAGTAAGTGAACGTTATGGAATTACCTGGATTTCTGTTTTGATTACTATGGCAATGTCATCTGATTGTTTTAATTGTTAGTCACAATTATACACAAACACAGACAAACTAAACTAATTACACACATATGTTACCATTGATGCCTTTTATTGAGCACGTTGAGTCAACACACACAGTCATGCCCCCTTCACACGGCTGTAGGCGTTTTTACATGCCCCCGGAAGAATGCATGAAGGGGTGCACAAATCTAACGATTATCCGCCCGTTCAGATGGCATGGACCCAGCACATATACGCCGAGGCCGCCATGCCATTGCCCTTCCCTTCACCTCGCCGACTCACCTCTTCTCTCCTCCCCTCCAACTGTTTGCAATAGGAAGGGGCAGGATGGGGCGGCCCTTAGCCCCACCTTCATCACACCCCCTCCCATTGCAAACAGCCAGAGAGGAGGAGAGAAGGGGGAGGGAATTTAGCAGTCACGCTGCTAAACTCCCCCACACCTCGCTTTCCAGCCGCTGTCATAGGCTCCCATGGGAGTCTATGAAGGGGCCGACGTATTTTGGCTGGAAAGATAGTTCTATGACTTAAAAGCGTTCCCGACGTAAAAGCGTCTGGAGCTATATTGGCTGGCTGGGCGCTTTCACGCACCGGGAATATGGCTATGTGATCTGATGCATTGGAATCAAATGCATCAGATTGTAGCGTATATCGGCCTGGCCGTGAAAATGGCGACCAATATATGTTCGTGTAAAAGAGCCCACAGGGAGAAGAAGTAAGTAAGACTCTGTGTTAATAGCTTCTCCAAGAGCTAATTAGCAAAAGGTATTTCAAATAAAGATATGAGATTGTAAGTACAGCTTTAGGGTGCATTCCCACGAACGTATATCGGCTCAGTTTTCACGCCGAGCCGATATACGTTGTCCTCGTGTGCAGGGGGGGAGGATGGAAGAGCCAGGAGCAGGAACTGAGCTCCTGCCCCCTCTCTGCCTCCTCTCCGCCCCTCTGCACTATTTGCAATATGGAGAGGCTGGGCTAAGTTCCGAGAATTAGCCCCGAACCCGCCCCACCTCTCCCCATTGCAAATAGTGCAGAGCGGCGGAGAGGGGGCGGGAGCTCAGTTCCTGCTCCTGGCTCTTCCATCCTCCCTCCCTGCACACGAGGACAACGTATATCGGCTCGGCGTGAAAACCGAGCTGATATATGTTCATGGAAATGCACCCTTAACCAGTGCTTTTCCCATTAAATGAAGTTACACAGAGCCTAGTTACTAAGAAAATCTGTTCTCAAGAATAATTAGTGCGAGCCATGCCTCAAGGCAAACAACTTCAGAAGATCTCAGATGATGTGTTTTAGGGATACATGAAGCTGGAAAAGGCTACAAATGTATAGATAAATACCTAAATGAATATCAAATTGCAGTTAAACAAATTATCTACAAATGGCGGAAATTCAGGAAAATTCAACATGCATAGAGTTGGGGGAGATTTATTAAGACTAGTACAGTATTTCACATTGCATTCTACAACACAATTCCCAAAAAATTGGTATGCTGTGTAAAATGTAAATAAATGCTAAGAAAAAGAGCATGTTAGAGAGGCAGAGTCTCTCGGAAACAAAGACAGAGGTTCACTAATCTGTGAAAAACTGCATTTAAAATTGTGGAAAAACTATTTCAGAAAAATGTTCCTCAACATAAAATTGCGAAGACTTTGAATATCCACCATCTATGGTATATAATATCATCAAGCATTCAGGGAATCTGATGAACTTCATGTGCACGAGGGACGAGGCCGATATTCAATATTGGATGCTTGAGATCTACGGGCCCTCAGGCATCACTGCATTAAAAGCAAGCATGATTCTATAATACAAATCACTGAATGGGCTCAGGAATACTTCCAGAAATCATTATCTGTTAACACAGTCTGCCATGCAATCTACAAAATGCAAGCTAACGCTGTATTATACAAAGAAAAAGCCATATATCAACATAATTTAGAAACACTAACATTTGTTGGGCCACAGCTCATTTAAAATGGACTGAGAGAAAATGGAAAATTGTTCTGTTGTCTGATGAATCACAACTTGAGATTTTTTTTGGAAACCATGGACACCGTGTCCTGCAGACTCAAGAGGAGAGGGCTCATCCAGTTCATTATCAGCGTACAGCTCAATAGCCTGCCTCTCTGATGATATGGAGTTATATTAGTGTCTATGGCATGGATACCTTACACATCTTGAAAGACATTATCAATACTGAGCAGTATGTGGAGGTTTTAGAACATCTGCTCCTATCCAGACGTTGTCTCTTTCAGGGAAGGCCTTGCATATTTCAGCAAGACGATGCTAAAACGCATAGTCCATCCACCACAACAGCATGGCTTCGCAGAAGAAGAGTCCGGTTGTAGTCCAGACCTTTCATTAGTGAAAACATTTGGCACATTATGAAACAAAAACATTCATCTCCCAAAACTCAGCAATTGTTCTCCCCAGACATTTACAGACTATTGTAAAAAGACGAGGGGATGCTACACAATGGTAGATGTGGCCATGGCCTAACTTTTGCGAGATGTGTGGCTCTAAACAAGCACGTTTGCTCATCTTTAATCCTAATCTAATCTCAAACCTCATAGAAGTGCTCCATTCTACAACCCTAAAACGTCTGGCTAAAATTATATTTCTTACAAGTCTGAGCAAAGAAGCAACTCTGCTTAAGCCAAGTCGTGCCCAGTATTCTCAGGCGCAACTCAAAATATGGCCATCTGAATTAGGCCTTAAAATGAGACCCTTGGTAGAACTAACAGAACAAGAGACACAGCTGTTTGAAGTGGAATGAAATCTGTTCATCCAGAACCATAATGTCCTTTTCCTTTTGAACCAACCGAACTCGAGGTAATCGGTAGGGTGGTCAAAATAGTTTTCCAGCTTCATAAAAACGGTTTGAATCTGCTAAATATTGGTTAAAATGACAAAAAAAATTTACACAGCTTTCCATTTCTCTGCTGATAGATTCCCAACTGGACCCACTATAGTGAATGCTCAGACCTATCCAGTGATGTTGTGTCATGTGACCATACCAGCCGCTGTTGCTGCACATCTAGTCTATATGGAGTCCCTGGACCAGACACAGTGGATGCAGATACATGGTTGTGAACTGCTAAAACACCTGGTTTATTAGACATATAAAGGAACTGGGGCTCTCACACACTGGTGATAGGTTTTCTAGTGATGCAAGAGTGAGTGAAAACGCATGATAATGAAACCAATGATTTTCAATGGTTTCATTCTCATTTTCCCACTAGCCCCGCCCCCTCTCTTTGCTAGAGAAGAATCCCTCTAGCCCCACCCACTCTTTTGGGGAAGACCTGGGAAAACCATTTAGCCCCACCCATATCTCTCTAAATATGGGGAGATATGTAGGCAATCACCTATAGCTCCACCCCCCTATCTCTCCTTCCTATGGGGGTTCCAAGGCTGTTTTGCAATCTACTCCCATTGATTTCAATGGGGCCCCAGCCTCATTGAAAACAATGGGCGGTATCGCAGAGTTTTTCATTGCAGCGAAGCTTTAGTGAACACATCGCAAATGAGAATGACCATCACAATGAACCATTGACAATCATTGGTTTCATTATCATGTGTTTTCACTCACTCTCGCATCGCTAGAAAACCTATCGCCAGTGTGGAACAGCCCCTACACTGACTTCATTGCCTAAAAGCCTGTTTATATTGGTGCTGTTTTGTGCATTTTTTAAAATTCAAAACGCAATGATGGACAAATATGACTCTAAAGTCTTTAGTAGACTATTGGTATTATTGTGGCATTTTTGGAGTTGGGGATGCAGCAGGCTTTTGGCATGGCTTCTTCTTATAGGATTTCAAAAAACACCAGGAAATTGCATACACAAATCAAAAACTCCAACAAAAATGCATGTAAAAAACCTTTTTAACAAAAAAGCATGTATATATGCTTGAAAGACACAATGTTTTAAGGCTCTGTTTACATCTACATTGGAGGGTCTTCTCCAAGATCACAGAAATGTCCCAACATTCTGCATGAAATAGCCCACCAGAAGGCAGACAGACCCTATTATAGTCCGTGTGGTCTGTTTGGTGCTGTTCAGTTCTATCAAGAAAAGGATGTGTTCTCTGCAGGAATTCTGTTTTTCTGCTCCCATGATGACGCATCAAAATGGAAACCCAAAGATAGATGTGAATACTTAGGCCTCCTGCAGACGGCTTGGTCGGATCCTGCTGCGAAAAATTCTCACAGCGGGATGCGAGCCATGCCCCTTTAGTGACCACCACGGCTCACGTCCTTCGGCGTCTTCTCTGCTCTACTATGTGCCAGCTGCCGCCCAGCTGGCACATGTGCCGAGCAGAGCCTGTGCGTCACCAGTGATGTCTCTGTGCGTGCCTCTCCAAGGCTAGCACAGAAATAGGACATGCCGCGATTTTTTTTTTACCGCACGAGTTTTTACACGGTCAAATCGCAGTTGTCTGCATAGGATTACATTATCTAATGCAATCCTATGGGAGCGGGTACGGGCAAAAATTCTGCAGGAAATCCCGCAGCGGAATTTCCGCCCGTGTGCAGGAGGCCTTACAGCTATAAAAAAACCTGTCTCATCTAACATGTCTCATCTCCCTTGTACAAAGTGTAGTCAGTCAGGTGCTTGATACTCAATAACAGATCTGATATATTCATATTCACACCACATAACTTTTTTGATCACATGCTACTAAATCAGAAACTAGAGTGATTGCCAAAGTTCGGCTCTTATGTTTGTTTTACTTACAGAGATAGGTATTTTTTGATTTGTTGAGGCAGCAGAGCCAATTTGTCAGTAAATTAAGTTGCTCATTAATTACTGTAAAACAGTCAAAAGTGGAAAAAAATATGGCTGCGCTTCTGGCTGTCAATTTTTCAGAAATGGCCATCACAACTGTATAAAAACATATAAGACAAGCTTATTGATTACTATTACATGGCCATTTTTACTTAAGGATAAAAAGTCTCTGTGGAAGAGTTTTTCCCATATTCCTTTTTTTAGGCATGTTGATCTCATTTGGGGTATTCCATCAGCAATAATGTGGAGTGTGAAATACTACATTTCTTTTGTAGCATCGTGGGCAAGATTACAATTTTGGAATTAATTTGTCACGTGCACCATTTCTATACTCCATTCTATGTCCACTTAGTCTGATGCACCCTGATTATTTGGGATTGTGAAAAGACATGGCATGTAGACTTCTGTGGCAAAAGCTTGACATTGTTGCGGTGGTTCTGGGATTGTTTCCTTGCTGATAGTCTGGTGCTGTTTTGGAGATATTTCTACATCTTCTGGTGGGAGTGATATTAAGTGTGACGTTCTTAGTCACACCTGTGGGTAATTATCAGGGCCATTTAGCTTGGCCTGATACTGAGTTAGGTTGCTGTTGATTTTTCAGTCTCTCTTTGGCTTGGCTAGCAGTCAGAGCTTGGACCTGGACCGCTCAGTCAACTGTGCATTTCAGAGCTAAGTATTGCGCTTGTTTGCTTTTTTTTTTGGTTATTCCTCTTTCCCACATAGGGTCAATTAGGGGCCGAGGCACATGGTCCGAGCCGTCCTTATCGGGACGATCACCCTGCTTTCAGGCAGTTTCTTTTTCTGTGTTTAGTCATATAGGGACAGAGTTTCCTGTACTTTCTTCTGTTTAGTTTTATCACTATTTGCTTGTACTTGTGGGAGATCTACGGGTAACAGATCCAACATGTCCTGGTTGGACGTAACAGACATGTCAACTATGTCATTGCCAGACAACAATAACAAGTATACTGCTCTGTTAGCAACCCTGATCAGTTTGATCACTGGAATGACTACATTTGGGAATGGGGTTATCAGGAAAGGACAACCCTTTTAGGCATCCCTAGGTTTCATATCCATTTCTGTCTTGACTTTAATTGTTATAGCAGATAATATTGAGATTTGACAAAAATTAGAGTTTGACCTGAATTGGTTTTGATGTGATTTTCTTGGCAGGCAAATATTCTACCTTGTCTGACAAAATGCAAAAAGCTTGAGAAATGACATGTTGGGGTTGAAGTTTAGCCCAAGTCATGACTTGATGTATAGTCCACATTTGTATAAACATTATGCATTTCAATGCAAAACATGACTGTAAAGAGTCCAAATGACAAAAGTAGTAAGAAGGGTTAAAACTGAGGCTCTGAAAAATTTTAATCTTGAAATTTCTACTAAAGCAGCTCGATATATATTATGGTTCATCAGAGCATTCATTGCTAAAACCCTTTCTTTCAGTTGCCTGTAACTTTGACAAAAAAAAATGTCAGATACAGATGGAACTTGGCAGCTCTACAGTAATACCGGTTCAGAGTTTCTCAGAAAGTTTTGCTTTATGAACTTTTCAGATTCTCAGCTATCAGACGTTACTGCAGGGCTTGAGCAGACTATTGGCAAACTTGGCAGAACATAAGAAAATAATCTTGTTCAATCTGCCCTTTATAATATCTGCACAGTTATTCATACTAGAAGTCACCTTCCAAGGATTATTAAAATGCACATACATGGCGAAGACATATCTTAATGACTTATCGACAAAATACCCACACAAATAGAAATGATTAGATTAAAAGGTTATTCCCATACTGTAAAGTGATGGCATATAGCAGTGATCAGCGAGGGCCCAACCTCTGCGATCACCAACAGTCTTGGGAATGAAGGAGCCATGGAGCTGCTCTATCGCTGTGTCCCCTTAGAAGTGCTCCCAGAAATCGGGCTGTGCGGGACGCCTCATTACTCGTGTGAGGCCTTGCTGTAGTTCTCTGCACAGCAGGTGGCTAAGGCGCCATCATGCAGGGAAATACAATGAAGGGGACGCAGCACTACACCAATGCAGGGGCATCTTCAAGCTCCAAATCAATAGGGGTCTCAGAGGTCCGACACCTGTTAATTATAAAATATTAGCATATCCTAATGACATGATGTTACTTTACAAGATAGGAATATCTCTTTTAATAAAAAATGCTGTATTTTGCATTTTGAGAGCAAGGCTTCATACACATGGTGCCCCAATCTCAGTGTCTTCTTGTGATGGAGCTGTAGGAGCTCTGTGTGCCTCCATGTGGTGCATCTATATAGTACCATATTATCCTAATATTCTCCCCTAGAAGCAATGGTTCTATGAAAATACTGTATAGCCGTATATACTTTTATGGCTGCTGTAGTATAACTCTGAACAACTTGGAGCTTCTGCACTGCTGTAATACAGTTGTGTGCATGAGCAGTTACACACTGAGTTTAGCTGTGTCACATCAAGTCTCAGAAAATTTGCACAACCCAAAATTTGTGCAGCCACGTCACTATTTTAGGGCTGCAATTTGGCTGTTGAGAAAGCAGACAAATTGTAGACAGATCACAGGCAACTTATAATCGCGTGCGACTTGCACTGCAATCTATAATGGCAAAGTTTTGTGTGACCCTGTGTGTGATTTGTGGCCAAAAATATGACAGGCCTTATTCACAGGAACGTTTTATTGTGGCTATTTTGCCATGATAAAACGTTGGCTGAAAAATCACAAGCATCTGCTCACACTGCTAGACGCCCTCCCAACCCCCTCCCTTTGCCAGCAGCTCCCATAGGCTTCTATGGGAGCTTCTATTGCCGCGATCAGACGGCAAAGGTAGGGAGAGAAAGTGGGAGAGAGGAGGAGTGATGGGGAGGGGGATATTGCTAAAATCTCTCTTCCTGGCTGACGGAATTCCGGGCTGCAGCGTATATACGCCGCACCCAGCCCTCTGAATGGGCAAGAAAAAGTGAAATTTAGCTGTGTCGTGATCACGGCTCTCACTCATCCATGCGATTTTTGCCCGCGAAAATCAAACAACCATGTGAAAGGGGCCGCAGTTTGAGATTTTTTGCAACTGTTGTGCTGCAGTTGTGTTAAGTCGCAATGTGACCCCATTGACAAACAGATGTGATGTCACATTGCAACACGGTGATCCTCATACCATGCAGGTATAAGACCTGTACAAGTTGGTCAAAACCGACTAAGGGCTCCTACCCACTTGCGTTTTTTTTAACACAAATGTCATTAAGACTTTCTGATGTTAAAAACTGGGCTAATGCCCACGGCCGATTGCTGCCACGTTTTATGTGGCAGAAATTCATGGTGCTGTCCCACAGCTATTGGGTTCTATTGAACCTAATAGCTCAATGTCCATGCTACGAAATTCCGCTGTGTGAAAGAAAACGTGGCATGTTCTATTTACTGCAGGAATACTCGCAGCCGGCTTCCATTGTAGTCAATGGAAGCCTGCCATTGCACTATACTTTCGCTGTAGCACAGCAGAAGTATCGCGTGAATACGCATCCTCGCCTACAGCCAGCTGCGTCATCCGCCACTGATGGCCCACCACGGGCTGTACTGCGCATGCGCGCAGTCCCTCCATGCAGGACGCGTACTGCGGATCTGGAGTGGTGAGTATGAGGGGTTTGGAGGGCACCATGGTGGACTCCGCTGTGATATTCTGCTGAGTCCGTCACAGTCGTGGGCATGAGGCCTAAGAGTGTAAGTTTGCTATTGTTGAAATTTATATGAAAATATGCTAAATAAGTTATCCTGACACTTTTTAATAAGTGCTTGGAAAGTAGAGGCTACTAAAGGAGTGAACTGACTGGAGTAACACAGAGCTAGTACTTAGGTGGTAGGTCAGTCTGCTATTTCTATAAGACAGGAACTACTTGCATTCCACTGTTCCAAGTTTCTCTTAAGCTTTATTCCCATGAGCGTATAGCAGCCGTCCAGCCGATATACGCTGTGATCTATTGCATTAGATTCCAATGCATCAGATCACATAGCCATATCCCTGAGATATAAAAGCGCCCGGCCAGGCCAATATGTGCTTAGTTTGCCCACACGATCGCGAGCTGAGGGGACTGAGTAAGCACGCACTAGTAGCACACAGGTTTCAAGCAACTGACCCTGTGCTACCAGGAGGTTGACGTGGCCGTACCTAAGTGGGGACATTGCCCCAATAAGGGCAGCCCAGCGGTCTTCGGATCTGGGCCCTAGCTGATCCTAGGAGCCACATATCAGAGCAGGACGAATTCACATTCCACATGACAGGGACTGAACAACAGGACACAGAGCCAGAATACACAGCAGCCAAAATGCAACTACTAGTAACGGATGATAAGCTGAATATAAATACCAGGCATTAGTTGACATTTTGTACCAAACATGAAAGCTAGCAGGCCACTTTACGGCTCCTGGTCATACTGCTAGTCCCTACACTAACCAGTAGTCCAGCACAACCAGACAGAGTTCATGCAGAACACTTCAACAGGACAGGACACAGATAACAGCAAGCTAACACAAAACTGACAGAATATAAACGAACAAACAGACATGAACCAGCAAGACACAGATCACACAGTAAACTTCAACAAGGATTTATGACTGCTCACCCTGAACACCAGACAGAGACTGACCAGGAGCTGGGTTTATATGTGAGCACAGACCCAGGAGATTGGCTAGCAGGAAGTACCACACCCAGCCAGCTTAATCAATTAACCCTGTGAGGGCTGTGCTGCTAGGAAGCTTAGAACTACAGGTCCCAGCAGCACACGTAACAGCTGGGCATTTTTCCTTCGGGCCCAAAATATAGTCCTGAAACTATCTTTTGGGCAGGAGTACGTCGGTCGCTGCATGGGCTCCTATGGGAGCCCATGTCGGCGGCCGGAGGTGGGAGAAGTTTAAACTCCCTCCCTCTGCTCTCCTCCCTAGCCCTTGTTCGCAGCCAGCAATGGGAGGAGGCTGGATGGGGTGGTGCTTAGCTCCGCCCCCACCCCTCCAATTGCAAAGAATGAGCGGGGAGGAGAGCAGAGGTGAGCCTGCGAGGGGGAGGGAAGGGAAAGGAGTGACGGCATGGTGACCTCGGCATATATGCACCTGGGCCCATGCCGTGTGAGTGGACGCACAAACAGTAGACTTGTGCGCCCGTTCATTAGCTTCTACTCCCCAGATGGTAGCGTATATGGGCCAGCCGTGAAAACACCAGCCGATATATGCTCGTGGGAAAGAAGCCTTAGAAAAAGAACTGTCTGAGCAACATGCAGCATGATCTTGATTCTTCACCACCTCGTGTGACCCTACGAGATATCAACCATAACCGATTTGACTTTGCAATGTGGAAGCAGTCAGTCCAGAACCCCCTGGTCCATCTGATGAGCTAGCATTCGACTTCTATGACTTAAGTCATCATGTAGCGCTAGCATGATGATAACAGTAGCAAAATTAGCATAATTAGTGTCATTACAATTATTAGGCAAAAACATTTTAAGCAATTACTTAAAGCGAGACTCCAGTCCTGGAAAAACAAAGATGGGTGTACAGCCACTTCTCTGACTATCTGAAGCGCACTGTGCATTGGTATAAATCCATAGTTTAAGACACTACACGCTGTTCTGGCCAGCCAGTACTGCTTACATGGGCAGCACTAGACAATCAATGCAAGGTGTAGTGTTTTAGATTATTGACGCACACTAATGTATGGTATGAATATGACTCCGTGTTCTCTCCTATGCGTAGCCATTTTGTGTCAGGTAGCCATCTTGTATGCCTCTCTTCATTATATTCATTTGTCCTCTTTCTTAAGAATTTTATAGATATTAAATAGTTACTCAAAAAGCCTTGGGTGAATAACCAAGGCCAAGAGTTAAAGGAGATAGCTATGCAGCATTTAGACTGGCTGTCGGGTCAAGATGACATGTTTCTCGATGTTCACACATGTTACAAAATATTCTCTCCAAACTATTGTTCAGAATTACTATACTTTTGTGTTCTAAAAAGTTAATCATGTATGATTCTTCTGCGCTTGTGTGCGTTTGCCTTTAATTTTAGATGTTAAATTCCTTATCTTCATATTGTGTTTATGCTTTTTGACCAATGGCAATAAATTACTTGTAATCAAATTGAATTATTGTAATTGGGCATGTGCCTCTCTAAAAGCTGCTGCCTGTCAATTAATAAACATATAACTTTGATTACACTAAGTTGTGGTGTGGTTTGACAAGTTATTTCTCGAGTTTGGCTATTCTCTAACTTAATTTGGACCCCAGAAGCATATCGTGTAACAAAAAGTTTTGTTTGCACTAACAAGGGCATCAAGGAACAGAAAGGGAGAACCCCTATCTCATTCATGCACCATGGCTCAGTTATCTGTGCTGCCTAATATAAAAGCTGTCCTTGTTTACCAAAGTAACTCATCAGAGCTAAGTTTTTATTTCTTAAGCTGCTCTGCAAAAATTAAACTTCATCGTGAATGATTGCCAAGGCTAGAAGGACAGTTTGGAGAAACATTTAATCAGTTTTACCAAACTTAGTTCCTTCAATAAAGGGGTTATCTGACCTTTTTAAAAAAACTTGCCGCGGGGTAGGGAATTGCATAACAAAATAAATAGCCATTACACATCCCTACCATGATCCTCTGAAAAAGCGCCACCAATCCAATTTCCTTCACTCCTGTCTCCGCTCTCATGACCGCTGTAGACAATCACTAAACTTAGCAGGCACATACCATTCATGCACACATGACAGCTGAGGCCAACGATTGGCTGCAGTAGTCTTGTGAGTGATGAACATGATGTCATTACTTTGTTTCAGCAGGGATTGGAGTGGACAGGACTCCTTACAAGATTTTTAAATGTCAAAAAACCCTTTAATATGATTAAAGAGGTTGTTTTATTTAAACAGTACAGAAGACATTTAGCAATTCTTTGTCATACAAAATTTGCAGAATTTGGAGGAAGCATAGCTCGCACAAATGTTTTGCCACCTTTAGACACCTACACTGCATTGTGTCTTGTCAGAAGGGGGCTTGACTGTCCTAGACCACCCTGTTTATGTATAATTTACGAAGGAAACTGTCGTAAATTATGCCAGAAATTTACACCAACTCCTAGCCCGCATATATTTTTTGCATAGGGGCAAAGAGGAGCCGAGATGTGTCTAATATGTGAAGAGGTGCGAGCCACTTCATGTATTAGCTCCCTCATGAACCAACAGGCATAAACCTTTTAAACGTTGGTCTTAATAAATCTCCCCTTATCTGTCCATAGGACATATTAGGGTTTCTAGACATCATAGAGGACTGTCACCTGCTTGGGATAACCATTCTATGAGAGCAGCTGACCTTATATTACATGAATGGCCATTAATCCGGAATGACTGCCCGCTGGTTCCATCGGGAGAATTAGCTGTTTGCTGGGAGTCCCAGTCTGCATTTTATCAGAACATGTAAATATGAGTAGTAAAACTGCAAACTTGAATGAACTTTAATCCCAGCACAAGGTCTTTAGTCATAGAATTTTCTGAGCTATATTAGTGGCCATTGCCTGTCTAATGTACTCATCAAACAACTCATCAAACATTATTGATTGTTACTACTCACCAGAAAGGCACTTTCAGCCATAAAAATCAATTAGAGATCAAACTTTTTCTTCAGCTCTGAAATTTGATGACCACCTAAAATAATACATCATTTAAAGGGGTTCTTACCTTTTTCTGAGAAGGAGATGTAATTTTTTTTTATCTAACCCCTTTAACTCGGATATTCTTAATTCTCTAAATGTTCTAACTATGTTACATTAGTGGTCATTGCCTAGAGACACCACAGACCACAAACCCTTTAAAAAAATTTATACCACCGGGTTAATGTTTTCTTTAACATGGAATCCCATGGATAATATATACAACTCTATGGCAGTTGAATATCTTGGAGCTGTTTTTTGATGCATACATTAAGACATTGTATGTGCCAAATGTAAATAAGTAACAAGGGGTTAACAAGGCTTTATGGATTAAAAATAATAGGTATAGAGTAAACTGGGGGATGGAGCGAATGTAGAGTTGTCACATGAATCAATAACAAGGTCTTGGCAAACTGCAAAATGAGGTTCTTTACTGATGCAGAAACTGGACATATGGCCACAAAGAAAAGCACAGTCTCTAACGTTGCAGGTCTATGTGGCCAAATAGGGCAGTGGAGTTCTGTAGTTGGTCACATGCCTCAGACTTCTGGATTTCTGCAAAGATTTTTGCCACCCTTATGTTGCTTCCTCTCTCCTTGTACAATTGGATTATCAGTCTCTGTTCTTAGTTCTACCTATCTGGGAATCTATGTCTGGACTGTTGCACAAATACCAGTCCATGGACTACTACTGTACTCCAATGTTCCATCTTTCCGCTAAACTGCCTCAGCAAGCTTCCTCAGTGTGTCACACTGCTAAACCCCAATTGCAAGAGGACCCCCAAATATAAATTGTTCCGCTGTGGGACACTTGATGTTCTTGTGTCACTTACTTTCCATATTGCCCTGGCATTTTGGTGTTCCTCTCATGTCATGACCATGACAACTGAGCTGTACCTTCAATCATGTATCGATGGATACTACTCGACATGATACTTTTGCATCTTACAATTTCATTGCAGCAGAACTATAAATTTGAAAGCACATATGATTAAAATAAACAGTATCCCTGTGGAGGTGCTCCACTGCCAACTACGACCCATTTCAAACCTGCCCTTCATCTCCAAACTACTAGAACAGCTGGTTTACTCCCACATTGTAAGCTATCTATCAGAGAACTCTCTCCTCGACCCCCTACAGTCTGGCTTCCGACCCCAACACTCCCTACTGACGATTACTCCCTACTGACCTCTCCGCAGCATTTGACACTGTCGACCACAAACTCCTCCTCAGTATGCTTCGCCCCATCAGCCTAAAGGACACTGCTCTCTCTTGGCTCTCCTCCTACCTATCTGACCGCTCTTTCAGCGTCTCCTTTGCTGGCTCTACCTCTCCTCCTCTGTTGGGGTCCCCCAAGGCTCGGTCCTCGGCCCCTCCTTTTCTCTATCAACAAAGCCCCTGTTGGACAAACCATCAGGAGATTTGGCTTCCAATACCATCTCTATGCTGATGACACCCAGCTATACACCTTTTCCAGTGACATCTCTGCACCTTTCCTCCAAAACATCACCAACTGTCTGTCCGCTGTTTCTAACACCATGTCCTCTCTCTACCTAAAACTAAACCTCTCTAAAACTGACTTACTGGTGTTTCCTCCTTCCACTAACCGACCTCATCCTGACATCTCCATCTCAGTGTGTGGCGCCACCATAACTCCCAGACAGCATGCCTTGGGGTCATATTCGAGTCCAATCTCTCATTTACCCCCTAAATCCAATCTCTCGCCTGAACATGTCAGCTGCACCTCAAGAATATCGAAAGAATCCGCTCTTTTCTCACCATAGACATGCTAAAAACACTTATTGTTGTCCTCATCCACTCACGGCTCGATTATTGCAACTCGTTGCTGATCGGCCTTCCCTGCACCAGACTCTACCCTCTCCAATTCATCCTGAATGCGGCAGCCAGGTTCATATTCCTGTCCAGCCGCTACTCAGATGCCTCTGCACTGTGCCAGTCACTGCGCTGGCTGCTTGTTAAATACAGAATTCAATTTAAACTTACTACCTTCATCCACAAAGCCCTCCACAGCGCAGCACCCCCCTCTATTGCCTTCCTCATCTCAATCCATCACCCAGCCCGGGCTCTCCGCTCTGCTAACAAAACGAGCCTGCGCACCCCTCTAATTCAAACTTCTCAATCCCGCCTCCAAGACTTCTCCAGAGCAGCACCGGTCCTCTGGAACGCACTACCAAAGGATACCCGGGCAATCCAGGACTCGAAAAACTTCAGGTGTGCTCTAGAAACGCTAGATCAACGACGAGATCAATTGAAGATACAGAATGAATAAAGGGTTTGATGCATTTCTGTCGGACCTTCGACTTTTCAAGAACCGTATGGCCACCTACCCACCATCAGGGCAGGAGGCTACATAACTCTCTCTCCTTCTAACTTTCAGCCTAAACAGAAACACTTTCTATTCAGCCTCAATATCCAAAATATGGGCAGCTAGGCAGGAGTATCTATTTAAACTGAGACCTAGATGAAGGGATATCACTCTCTATTTTAGGTTGAATTTTGTAAGCGCTAGGCATTGAAAGTGAGGCAACTCGGACGGACTATTTTTGTCTGAGAGGGGTAACCCCTACAACTTGCCTGATAGATCTCCTTATATTAGGAGACTAGCCAAATATCCGGCAACCTATTTATTTAGGAAGGGAGTAATAATCACTACCTGGTATCGCATTGTATTTCGGAGGATTCATTATCCAATAATAATAACAATTAAAAATTAAGCGATACCAGCTAGTGCTGTGGTTCATACCAAGATCAACCTTTTTTTTTCTTAATTTCATTCTATCTAATATATGTCTGTTAGGGCGAGCACCCACTGGCGTTTTTTTACCTGCGTTTTGCGTTTTTCCTGCACAGGCATAGAGATAACATGTGTTCCTGTCCACTGGCGTTTTTTTTGCATTGCGTTTGCGTTTTTAACATAGGAACTGTCAGTTGCATATGTGTCCTTATTTTTCTCCATGGAAATTAATGGCAAAGCCGCGAAAACGCCGCGAAAACGCCGCGAAAAACGCCGCGGAAAAACCGCGGGACACGCGGCGAAAACGCTGCGTTTTTTTTCCGCGGGAAACACAAACGCCAGTGGGTGCTTGCCCTTAAGTGGATGTACAGACAGACATATTAATATCTCTTAGATTATCGACCATACGGTTCTTGAAAAGTCGAAGGTCCGACAGAAATGCATCGAACCCTTTATTCATTCTGTATCTTCAATTGATCTCGTCGTTGATCTATTGATTATTTCATCAAGTTGAACCAATGAAATAAACATAAAATCAGCGGTGCTCGGATAGCTAAACTAAGTAACTGGTTTGGGACAGGGTGGTAAGACGTGACGTCAAACAATCATACTTAAGCCACCCTAGTTATGTATGTGGAAAACATCTACATAGTGGAGACCTATGCAGCCATACCTCATATGTATATGACTGCGATTTGAAATCTCCTTGGATAAGTTGCACCAAGTCCCACACGAGCACATCCTTATGTGTTTCTATTCGTTGTCTTGTCTTTATCCTATCATCAGTTGATGATTAAGCCCACTGTGTGTATGTTTTTTAGGATAATATAATAAAAATTTTACTTTTTAAGGGATCTTCTGTGATTTGGGCTTTTATGTAAATTAGTTCCCTCTGCCTCTGTGACGCTCTAAAAACGCACCTCTTCAGGGAGGCATACTGCATTCCCTAAACAAAGTCCTCTGTACTCCGCCTGATAACATGCTCCGTGACCTACTGACTGCAATCCCTGCTAGCCGACATAAACCGCTCCTGCAGTCATACTGATCCTGCCGTCACATGGCTAAATGTCTGACCATTGTCTGTATATAGCATCCCTCACTCTCCACCTTGCCATACTGTGCACATCTCCAGCCATTCTACCTTCTGTATCACCCCACTATTCGTAGTCTGTAAGCTCGTATGGAGCAGGACCCGCACCCCTATTGCTTCCATCAACTGATTACGATTGTCACCGTGGTTCTGTAATTTTTGTACTTTTGTCTTTCTGTATTCCCCCTGTCTATGTAGGCGCTGCAGAATATGTTGGCGCTATATAAATGAAGATTATTATTATTATTAGTGTACCTTAAAACATCACATTGCATTGATAATGTTAAGTCTTTGTATCAACAACATCATTGAGCTAATGCATGCTTGACTAGGTCCACTTTATAAGCATTATTGTGGCTGAGGATAACACATTGGCAATGAGGTGGCTGGGGATAGCATTGGTGTACTATCATAGTTGGGTCCATTATATGGGTGTAAGTTTACGTCAGGCTTACCAAGTGGACCAGGAAAAATGAGACCAGCTATTACCTCCATGTCTGGCCTACACACAGCTTTAGCAGGTGGCCCAGAATTCATGAACCTATGTTGACCATGTGTTGAATCTCGTGGGGCAAGGCAGGGAGGCAATGAAGAGAAAAGATAGTGCCCCATAGTGTTCTTAAACAGTTCTTAACTGAAGAAACTTTCCAGAAATAGTATAGCAGGCACTCTCTTACTGGAGCAATTAACCTATATCAGTGCCATTTGGTCTGCTGGGCTCTCACAGTCTCTAATAATCACACCTCCTAGGCATTACTCATCCAGTGGAACTCGGGGTCTGTCTCACTGGCAATGGCTTGACACTCTAACCAGAAAAAGCTATGCTGTCTACATCTGCCCATGCTCAAGTGCTAAGCAATGTTATCCTCAGGAATGCCCTCCTTTCCAGCAGCCATCTGTGGAAATACCACAACTCGGCTTCACCACATATCACTCCGTCACACTGCGCAATTGTACTGGAATCACACACCTTGTGCAATGCTTTGTGTGGGAACCCACTGCTTGGAGTACTCTCATTAGCATCCATAAGCTACTGACACGATTAGGAAGTCAGTCTGCCTGTGCAGGCGCTTTCATGAGCACTACTACAGCTAAATTGGTGACTACCCTATACATTAATGTTCAATCTTTTAAAGAGTTTTAGAACAGACTCTTTAAAGGGGTTGTCCAGAGAGGCCGGATCTTTGTCTGGATCCACTTTGCCAGAAACTTTACTTCTGGTCTGATTCTGACACTGGGTCAAGTGGTATGAACCATGTGATGAACCAGATCTTTAGAGGGGCTGACGATCCTGCTCATATTAATACTTAAGTCAGCTCCATTCTCTATCTCTGCTGTGACATAGAAAGAGGCCCTCTCAGTTATTAAAGGGAATCTGTCATGACCTTTGAGCCCCTTAAACCATGTTATGAGACTCAAAGGTCAGGGAACTACGTTGTGGTACTCAAAGATCAGGAAACGGTGAGTCCGGGAAGCTGTCTTTTATACGCACCATGCACCCCATTCCTGTGCTGTGGCTCCCCGACATCCACGCTCTCTAGCACCAGAACTCTTTTTAGTCCACTCTTTGCATGCGCTCTCCCACAGAGATGAATAATAGAACACTCACACAGACTAGACTGAAGATAATCACGTTGCTGGCACAAATGAATTTCGGGGGGGCCACAGTGAGTATAACAGACAGATTCCCCAACTCCCTGTTCCCTGACCTTTGAGCCTCATAGCATAGTTTAAGGAAAATTAAAGGGCATGACAGGTTCCCTTTAAGATCAGAAAAACTGTCAGCCCCCTCCAAAAAAGTGATGGGCATGGACATATTCGATAACTCCCTGAATAACATCTTTGAGGGGGCAGACAACTTATAAGGTAGGCATTTACATAAGAGGCACAGCTTTCTTTCTACTAGGGGAGAGCTATTTAGCATACATTTCCCATGAAGCATTTCCTTAAAGTTTGCATACTAGTTAGATGTAGAGGTACGTAACTAACATGTTTTACTTTGTCTTAGATACTTCTATTTAGAAGAATTTTTTGTCTCAGTCCAGTCTCGTTTGATGTCTTCTCTGACGTCCTCTTAACGCAGAGCACAGCGTTTGATTCCAACTCAACATTCTAGAACACAACTATGATTATATCAGTAATAAGCTTTTGGCAAAGTCTGCAAAGTTCATAAAGGTTCTCCTGTCATCAAGCCTTATATTTATGTCTGGAAATGTTAATAATAATTGATGACCCCTGCCAGATTAAATGAGCTATAAATACTTCTGCAAGCACTTTCAAACACTGATGTACTGTATAATAATTGTCAGGGTCATCGGGGAATGGGGACTTTCCTGTGACAATATCACCTAGTGCTGACATCAGACACACCACTATCAGATCTGCATTTGCTACACAGGTCACGTTGTCTCTTTATGCCTTTAGGCATTAGGCATTTCTCACTAAGAACAGGAAAAAAAATATTATGTATGGCTGAATATACTCTGTCACCACTATATAGACAGAGAAGCTAATTATGACTTTATGTCAATCCATGTATTGGCAACATGCCCAACTCACTTTCAAAGATGATCAGTGTTTGAAGAAAGGGACGGCAATTTTACTATTGCAATAAAAAATTAATTTTATTATTAAAATTTGATGATGGCGCTCCTTTAAACATCAGATAAGATGCAGTACATATCTGTCATTTAAGGTCTGGCAACACAATCAGCCATACCTCTAGAGTTTCATTGAAGTCTGAAGGGACCTGCAGATCTTTAATGAAACAGATTACCGAACTGTTTTTTTGTCTACTGACGTTGGTATAAATTCTCTGAAGAGGGTAGAAGGATGTGGAGCTTCCGCCTGCACCACCGGACTTGTCCTCACGAGACCCTTTGATCCAAAGGGAAAGGTTTTTTTTTTATATATTAGTTTTGTACAGAAGCTCAATAAAAATTCAGAAAGGGCTTCTTATTTCTAAATCCATTATCTGAATTTAAAAGATGACTAATCAAGTTTCTTGGTATCTCAAACACCATATGTCAAGTACAATAAAAAATGGCCAACATGTGGCCTGTTCAATGCTTAAATTACGCTACACTCTATGAACCTGTTGTTCTTTTATCCAAAGTTTTGCATTCATGGACGAACCAACTGAGCAACGTTAACATTTAAAGTTCTATTCTATTGAAAGTCAAAGAGAAACTGGAAGAAAATTTAAGTATTTCACAATGACTTTAAAACAATTCTTCAAAAAAAAGCCCCACAATCACTGTAGATGAGTTTTTTAAAGTAGTGCAACCAGCAAAAGTTTGTAGCCTGCACTTTTTGAAACTTTTTTCATCCCTTTGTGTGGGCCCTGTGAAAGTCTTCAGCTGTATCTTCTTCCTACTATTTACAGTACTATTTAGTTCATTACTGCAGATGGATTTTTGAGGAGTGTGTACTGTAGGTTTTTGGTCTTTTACAAGCTCTCGAGTAGTCAACAGAAGTATGGCTGTTGGGAAGTACACTTTTAATCGTAAGACATGCACTGGATGGTTACTTTATTAGAGACATGGATTTAGTATCTTGAGTAGGGATTGCTTTTGCCTTCATAACTGCAGCAATTCATCGTGGTATCCATACTTCACAGGTATCAGAGGACCCATGGTGTGCCTAGAAAACATTCGTCACACCATTACTCTACCTCCATCCACCTGAAAAGTTCACACCTGGAATGGTTCGACAATTAATGCTGCTTGCGCCAAATTTAGACCCTCCCCTCAGCATGGTGCAACAGAAATTTGGAGTCATATATCCAGACGATGTTTTTCCACTACTCAGTGATCCAATTTCTTTGCTGGATTGCCCACTGGAGTCCTACCTTTCTGTCGGTGTATGCAATCCTTGCCCCGGCTGGTCTAGCACTGATGACCAGGCCTCATTGGAAGTCGCTCAGATCACTTGATTTTCCTTCTTTATCTTATTTTCCGCTTTATAAGATACACTTTTCTTTTCCCCAAAGTCGCTGCGTCTTATAAAGAGAATGTGCCATAATTTGTCATATCGCCAAATGTTCGCGCAATCAAGCTAACTAAATTGGGGTCGCGCGAACAAATGTGCGATCAGTTATCAGTTGTCTCTCCTCCCCACTGCCGCCCATACATGCCTCTGATTGATGGTAAGCGCTAGCGGGAATTGTTGCTCTTCCCCAAAGACACCAATTGGCTACTTCCCTTCTTCGGTCCGTACTCGAGTGCCGCTGTCACGAAGCTCCAGTATTTCAGACCTCTGCTGCTCCTTCTGATCCATCGCACAGCACTATCCCCTGCACTGTCCCAGGATGAGTCGAAAATATTTTTTCCCAATTTTCCCCCTCTAAAACAGGGGTGTATTTTATCATCTGTTGCGTCTTATGAAGTGAAAAATATAATAGTTTGTATTTTCACCAAAACTGATCCGCAGAAAACTTGCACACTTGATTTAATGCTGCACATTAGAGATAAGCAAGCATATTCGCTAAGGCAAACTACTCGAGCGAGTAGTGCCTTATGCAAGTACCTGCCCGTTCGTCTCAAAACATTCGGGTGCTGGCGGGGAACGGCGGGGGAGAGCGGGGAGGAACGGAGGGGAGATCTCTCTCTCACACTCTTTCCCCCGCTCCTCCCTGCTCACTCCCGCAACTCACCGCTCTCTCCCACCGGCACCCGAATCTTTTAAGACGAGCAGGCAGGTACTCGCATAAGGCACTACTCGCTCAAGTAGTTTGCCTTAGCGAGTACGCTCGCTCATCTCTGCTGCACATGAAAGGGCTGGTGTCTCTAATACAATAGTGGCCATTCAGTCTATTATGATGTTTACTTTATTCTGATGCTCCATTGGTTTATAAAAATATATAATGATTTATAACACTTTAAAATTATTGTAAGATTTTAAATATTTTTCTTTATCTATGTTTCAAGAATGCGTGATATTCTGGAAGAACTCTACTTATGGACAATATAAGGCCTTAGTACATAATAAAAGTGGAAAACAGCTGAAAATGTAGTTTTAAGCTAGAAATGGACCTATTTTATCCTCCAAATTTTTGTTCCCTCAGGTTTGGCTGTACGCAGTGAAGTCCACATGATTCAAGAGACTGGTGCTGACCTATTTTATCCTTTTTTTCTACAAATATTGTGGAGTTGTGGCTGCTTCCTTCTGGTCATGAATGCCTGCCATCCATTTGCCTTCTGTCCCTCCTATTGGACCATATAAATGGTATCCCACCTTCCCTAGTTTTATTTGCAGGCTTAGTCCCAAGAGAGGGGCATTCTAAGAGGTGGGCACTCAACTTTCCCAGGTTAAGATTAAACCACCTGGTATTAGCGTTAGGACTAGAGATGAGCGAGCACCAAAATGCTCGGGTGCTCGTTACTCGGGACGAAATTTTCGCGATGCTCGAGGGATTGTTTCGAGTAACGAACCCCATTGAAGTCAATGGGCGACCCGAGCATTTTTGTATATCGCCGATGCTCGCTAAGGTTTTCATTTGTGAAAATCGGGGCAATTCAAGAAAGTGATGGGAACGACACAGCAACGGATAGGGCAGGCGAGGGGCTACATGGTGGGCTGCATCTCAAGTTCCCAGGTCCCACTATTAAGCCACAATAGCGGCAAGAGTGCCCCCCCCCCCCCCCCCGCACTGTCAGCATAAAGATCGTTCTTCTCTGCCGCAGTAGTAACAGCTGTGGCACAGAAGAACGATGTTAGGCCATTGAATTCAATGATTTCTCTTCTATATGTTCTCAATGGGGTCGGCGCTGCTGCTGCCGGCCCCATTGAGCGCATATAGAGAAGAGAACAGGGATCGCAGATAGGTGCGATCTGCGATTTCTGTTCTATAATTTATCGGACGAGCGCATAAAAAGCGCTCATGTGTCCGATGAAAATTCGCCGGACGCATGCGCAAATCGCGCAAAAAACGCCCATCTGACTAAGGCCTTAGTCAGACGGGCGTTTTTTCGCGCGATTTGCGGATCGCATGACGGATGCGCATCCGCAAATCGCGTGACCGGTGCCCGAAAATCGGAGCTGAGCGGAGCTTTCCAGCGCATTGCATTCAATGGAGCCGGCAATACAGCCCGCTCCATTGAAAGCAATGCGCTGCGGGCGAGTGTGGGATGAATTGTCGGGAAGGGCTTAAATATATAAGCCCTTCCCTGCAATTCATCCAGAAAAGTGTTAAACTAAAAAAAATATATATACTGACCTGCTCCCAGTAGCCGGAGTTCCGCGCGGCCGTCCTGCAGTGGGTCTGACTCACACCCCCTTCACACCCACTGAATGGGTGTGAGTGAGACCTGCCTCTGATTGGCTCAGCGCTGAGCCAATCAGGGGGCAGGTCTGACTCACACCCCCTTCACACCCACTGCAGGACGGCCGCACGGAACTCCGGCTGCCGGTAGCAGGTCAGTATATATATATTTTTTAGTTTAACACTTTTCTGGATGAATTGCAGGGAAGGGCTTATCTATTTAAGCCCTTCCTGACAATTCATCCCGCGATCGTCGGCAGCCCATTGATTTCAATGGAGTCGGCTGTATTGCCGGCTCCATTGAATTCAATGGGCAAACATCGTTCTTCTCTGCCACAGCTGTTACAGCTGTGGCAGAGAAGAATGATTTCTCTTCTATATGTTCTCAATGGGGTCGGCGCTGCTGCTGCCGGCCCCATTGAGCGCATATAGAGAAGAAGGAACGTTGGGGTTCTTGAAGCCTAAAATCACTCCTAACACTCTCCCTATAGCAGCCCCGGCATCAACAGCACTTTCCCTCAGCTAAGTGAGAACGCATCTGTGGCGAGCCGAGGGCCGGCAGATTTTAATACTCGGGTGACACCTAATCTCGCCAGCCACTCACTGTAGGGGGGTGGGATAGGGCTTGAACGGCGCAGGGGGAAGTTGTAATGCCTTCCCTGTCTTTCTATTGGCCAGAAAAGCGCGCAAATTTCTCAGGGAAGAAAATGAAAGTAACTCGAACATCGCGTGGTACTCGTTACGAGTAACGAGCATCTCGAACACCCTAATACTCGAACGAGTATCAAGCTCGGACGAGTATGCTCGCTCATCTCTAGTTAGGACCCATCTGAAAGCTTGGTCACCTGGATATTGATAGATGGGCCCATATGACTTGATCAAATTATATACCAAGAACCTTGCATTATTTAATGTGGTTATTTGGTTATTATAGGTATGTATATTTCTGATAGCAAATGTATTTTGTGTGCTGTTCCCACTTTTTGGTTTTTGCTTCTATCCTAGGTTAAGACAAGTCAGTCTATGGTTGAACTAAAATCTGGAGTGTAGTAACATCTTATCCCTGTACTAGTGGTTTTTCTGTATCATGTAATGTTCAACACTGTTTCCATGTTGCCACCTAGAGGAAGCCAGGGTTGCCCTAGTTTCCTAATGTGGGGTTATCCTTATCAGGGTGATCACTCCGCTTATAGATAGGATTTTCTGTATCTGTGAGATCAGAGTCAGACTCCCTGTTTATCTTCTTTATATGACATTTATGTTATTTGGGTTTGTTCTAATAAAAAAAGAATACATTTCATTTATCTGAATTTCATGTCTTTGCATTTATGGGATTTTTTTTTTGGCATTTGAAGGAATTTTTGTCAGTATAGTTACACCGAGTATGGATGTTATAGGTCCTTTTTGGACATTAAATTTACGCCGGCCTAGGCTATGTAAGGATAAGCCCTGCACAACCGTAATGTTCTGTGATCCCAAGATGTAAAACAAGCCATTTTTGTTGGACAACCTTCTTGTCCTCGGATTTGTATAAAAATCATTGAATCATTCATCTATCCTACAAATATTTTAAGAACTTTAACAATATAACAAAAAAAAGATTGTTCCACTTCATGGCCACATGACAATTAGTTTCTTATGCCATACCGATTCTGACATGTACTCATTAATCAACAAAGGTAGGTAGTGATATTGGAAGATTTATTACAGCCATAAATCAGAAAGTCCACATAAATTTCTTATATATTTTCTTTAATATATTTAACTAGATTTTTTTGTTATTCTACATAAAGCCATAAGTAGGACAGGAGGCAGCGGGCTATTCTACAAAGAGTGCAGCAGGGAATTTTAAGCAGTACGAATGCTCAGCACTACATACAATTGAAGCTGGAATAATGGCTTGCTGATTTGCTCGTGAATCAGGTAAAAGCTGCAGGATGAAGTATCAGACAACAGGCTTCCGTCAATGTTTTGTTGTTGTTTCTATCTCCTCGTGCTTCACAACAGACAGCCGAGTACAAATAATCTGAACCAGGTCACTTTTGCTTGAATGGATAACGCAGAGTTTGTCTTGTGAAACATGGGTGGATGACTCGGTTTTCTGGCTAAAGCCCAAGTTCTGATGGGGTCCCCCATAGTTTTCTTTTGATCTTGCTTTCCAGTTTTTTTTTTCTTCTTCTTGCTACATAAATACCCTTTTTAAATAGACTCACTGTAATACAGGAAGGATCCTTTTGCAAAATCTGTAATGTGCAGAATAAAAGCAAATTATCCATCTTCTTGATTATTTCCGACCTGTTTCTTTTGTTGTACGCTGCTCTTTTCTATTCATCCCTCGTTGCAGCTATTACTTCTTACTTTTTCATCTTTCTAGTTGGGCTTCTTTTTGAAACTTTTGATGTTATTTTTGTCTCCTCACAATTTTGGCTACCAGTGGCACCTTGGACATTACTTATTAATGGCCTGCAGTTGATTCTTCTTTATGCTGGCAGAATCTAATTAAATAGCACAGTAGTTAGCATTGTTACGTTTCCCCATTGGTCTCTGAGGCTTGATTATAGCTAAAGATTGACTTGCATATAATTTCCATTCCTTGTTTGCTTAGGTTTCCTGCGGAGGCTTATCCAGTTGTAAAGGCATCATTATCAATATGTACAGAGGTCGGGAGGGGTAACAATTCTCCTTAGGGAGAGCACCAAGAAGTTGAGTCAGGAGACTTATAAGGCCATGCATGCTCCCCTGAGTCCTATGCAAATAAGGAAGATGGGACAATACCTTTGCTACACCGCCTATTAGATGGTAGCATTCCTTCAAATCAATGCTTGACCCTTTATACAGGTCTGTAGAGCTATGATTTGGAATTGAAAACCAAGCCAGAATCCATACACAGTCAGCTTATTTGCATTATGTACATATGATGCTGAGCTTTGTTAATACGATATGTGTGTATGGTCTTCAATGTATACTTCTATCACCAGCATATTTTCAATAAAGTATGAATAATATCGTATTGATGCTTTTTTTTGTAGACAGCTCTTTCCTCTGTGGGTCCCAGGGCCACAAGAGATTAGCATAGCACCTGCTATTGGGTGAATATCCAAGGCCCATCTCCTATGCCATAGCATGCACAGTATTAATGTGTCAGTCTTTATTCACTTGCATCACAATATTGTGCTTTATTGACCAACTTTTCAATTTGTGTGGCAATTTTAATGTATACTCAGTGCTAAATGTAAATTTTGTAGCAAGTGAAATGTCAACGGAACACCACCTACCATGGAAAACCTCTTTATTCCTTGATACTTAGCTCTAAAGAGTACCTGTCATTTCAACTGACTTTATATGATTTGTGAAAATGCAAGTTTCAGGCAGCACAACTTTTTTAAACAGAATATTTGAGTTACCATTTACCCACTGATTACCCGTTTCAGTTCAAAAGACTGCAGTTCCTCCTCAAGGTCAGCAAGGTCTTACCAATTACCGTAGTGGGTGTGCTGATGACTACCAATTAAAGATGAGCGAGCATACTTGCTAAGGACAATTGCTCGAGCGAGTATCTTCCCGCTTGGAAAAAAAGGTTCGGCTGCCGGCGGGGGTGACAGGTGAGTTGCGGCAGTGAGCAGGGGGAGCAGGGGGGGGAGAGAGGGAGAGAAAGATCTCCCCTCCGTTCCTCCCCGCTCTCCCCCGCAGCTCCCATCCTGCCGCCGGCAGCCGAATCTTTTCTTCCGAGCGGGCAGGTACTCGCTAAGGGGAATGCTCGCTCAACTCTACTATCCATGCAAAATAGTCCACAAAAAAACAAGAAGTGGAACAGTACACCAAGTGAATAGATGTTTGAAGTAATTGCTCATCAGGAGTTGCCAACGGACCCCTGATAGGCATCCACTGAAGCCTGATGAAGGGTTTTCACACCTAAAACAATGCACCAAAAAATCGTAAAATTAGCAGTGGTATTTTGTGGATATGCTTCAAGCATTTGTTCTATTTTGTGTGATGTTGTGCCTTTTGTTTCTTTGCACCATATGACTTGTATCCTGATTTTTTTGCCCAGTTTTCCCATCTGCAGACTCAATATCTAATTATTATCAGTTTTCCATGAGCTGGTAGGTGTAAACTAGTTGCTATTCTGTCTCCTCTACACTAAACACACAGAAAAAAATCCCACTCTTCTATCTCAATCTCTCATATATAGAGAAGTAGCAACAGGATGGAGAACATTATACTTCAGCACTAAATAGTGTAGCTGTGTTTCCAGTATCTGTGAAAACAGTAAATCTCTTATTAAACTTCAGTGCTTTCCCTGTGTGTCTCTTTGCTTCTCTGTCACTAAGCTTGTTTCTTCCTGTCCTCTCTCCTTAGATTTCTATGAACAGCATGTAATCTGATCCCTCAGTGAGTTCATCATTTGTCTTGTGAGATTCAGTAGTGAACATCAGCACAGGCATTTCATTGATAAAACATCAGAAACGCTGAAATGCTTTCAAAGACTGGCTGACTGATACTTCTTTTCACCTGTGCTAAATGTTCTGTCTTGCTTTTTACCTGTATAACCTTTAGACGTTATGGTCACCCCATTTAATTTTTTTATGGTGCATTGTCTGAACAGTACAGGTCCCTGGAGACACTTCTGTCTTCATCAAAGAAAGTGATATACAGCTTCCAGCAATGTTTTCTGACAGAATTAATTACCAGTTTTCCAAAGTTATGGTCTCAAGTTATGTCACGGCAAACAGCTGCTGTTCTCTCCTCTCACCCGCTCCTGGGGTTGTGGCCAGGTGTCACGTGCAGTATGCCACACTTACTCTTCAGCTTGCTGCCAGTCTACTGTCCATAAGACTCTTGTATGCTCCAACCTTTTATTTAAAGGGTCATCCTGTGCTCCCTAAGTCAGTCCCCCACTGCACTTCCAGCTATATTAGGCATCCTTCCTTCATGCAATTGATCTGCATTAGCTATTGGGACAAAGCTCCTGTTAGTGTTTTCTCTGGTTCTAACTCATGCTTGATTCCTGATGATTCTGATTTCTGCATTCCCTAACCTAGGCTCTGTACTCTAGACTTTGTTTTTGCTCGCTGCCTCCCCTGACCACCTGCTTGGACCTTGTTATTGCTACTGTGCCACCAGCCCCAACCTCTGCTATGTCACTGCATAAGCTCTTATTCACATCATCAGTGCCTCGGCTCAGTGCCGCATCAGTAGTCTGACCACCAGGACTATCTAAATGAGTAATGACTTGAGGACACCACAGCAAAGGCCGTATCCTGCGTGGAGGAGTCAAGGGTGAAAACTAGGGTAGCCCAGGTGCTCCTCCACAAAATGCCCAAAATTAAATCGGTGTGTGGCAAGGTGAATCCACATCTGCCTGATTGATAAGCTACAATGTTTTTAACGTAAAGTTTTTAACTTAATATCACAGAAGTGAGAGAAAGAATGCACAAAGACATAACTCACAGAAAAGGGAGCCAAGAATGCATCATAAACTGCTGGGAAGGCTCAATCACCATTAGACCCTGATAGTATGTAGAGAGCCAGATTGCAATATAAGCAAGTTAAATGTTCAAAGCCGACTAATATGCAGCCACCCAGCTAAAACCTAGCCCAGATTGGGGGAGGAGTGACTACTCATAAACATAGTCTGCACATGTGGACTGATACCAAGGAAGCCAGCCATAGATAAGTGTGACACACCAAACAAGAATACAACCCCTACTGGCAAAGCAGTGGATTGCCCTTAACTTAAAGCATATCACGAGAAGCATGAACCCAAGATAGGTCTGTACAATGTGTCAATGTATGTCTTATTCTGAAGCAATGCTGTGTTTCAGAATACACATACTTTGAAGATGCTGTCCAAATGGAGCTCTAAGTAATGGGGGCCTTTCCTTGTCTGGGTCACTAAGAGTGACCATTCTCTTAACACATGAACCGGGAGAGAGCTGCTACTCTATGCAATCTGTGTGTTGGTAGGCCAGTGCTGCGGGAGGGTGGGGGTGATGGGGGGTGTCCTGATGCCTCGGAGCTCCATTTGGACAGCATCTTCAAAGTATGTTTGTTTTGAAACAGCCAAGCATTTCAGAATAAGGCATCAATGGGCTCATGCTTCCTGTGGTTTGGGCAGCATTAACCTGATGTAAGATTTCCTCTAAATTGTCATCTCTGAATAAATTAAGGCATTACTTATATTGTGAAATTCTAAGGTGAGTACAGCAAAAAAAAAAAAAATCTGTCCATTTGTTTTTAGTAAATGGTTTTGACGTCCCCATTTATATTTTAACCCTTTGCAGAAGACCGTTTATTTCAAGCGTAGACGTTGGGTACATAAGCCATATATTGGAAGTAGATATTGGAAGAAATCGCACTGTGATTTGCAACTTAATCAATACTAAGCTTGTATTCACTTACAATTCAACAAATGCAAAATGCAAGGCTATCAACACGTTGGGGTTTCACACGCAATTTTTATTATAATGAATTTGATAATATTGATCTCCTGCCACTACATTCTGCTTTAAACATTCAATATGGATGACTATAAATTTTAAGCTCTGGCAATGGATGACATTTCCACAAGCTCATACATAATTCAATAAAATGTGTAAAGGTCGCTTACCAGGGGGGGAACCTGTTTGCTGCAGGCGATATCCTACGCAGGTCAGTTCTCTTTTTTTTAATTTACCCAGTATTGTCATCCTAGGGCAGAATAATACCTGTAAGAACACAATGGCCTTAACTTTATAGTGACATGGACAATGAAAGTAATTATTTTGAAACGGCAAATTACAGAAAGAAGAGCAATTCAGTCTAAAGTTATATTTACAAAAAATACTTCACATGAGTTCTATACGTTCCCCAGGCAACATAAAAGCCTTTTTCTGGTCTCATAGCAAGACTTGAAGCTGAGCTCCGCATATATATATATATATATATATATATATATATATATATATACACATACATATACCCATATACCATGTTTCCCAAAAATAAGACAGTGTCTTATATTAATTTTTGTTCAAAAAGGTTTAACTTTCTCACATGTATAGCTGCCTGGACACTATTGAAGTTGACTTTTTAAATTAACTGTTAGCCTCAAAAAGCCTGAAAAATCATTTTGCATCCTCAAAAATTCTGGAAAATCATGCTATGTCTTATTTTCAGGGAAATATGTATATATATATATATATATATATATATATATATATATATATATATATATATATATATATATATAAAATAACTTTTGTATCACAATGGGCTCAGATACAATATCTCAGCTCTGCAGTCATAGTGTTTACAGTGCAGTTACTGCCAGTGATCACGAGTGACATCTACTTTGATTGTATTTTTTTTTTTGCTGGATATGCTGACTTTTTGCTTCATTTGTAGAGGAATTGGCTGTCTTCTGTTTTGCACTCAATCCACCCATCTATTTATTCACAGCCCGATATCGGTCTCGCTATCCATATGAAAGCCCCGTGGATGTGAGGCTTTTTCATGTGAAAACAGCCTTGCATCACTGTGGGGGTGCAGGGCTCCCCTGGCGCGGCTGTCACAGCTGTGCAGAGGATTGCAGAGTTTATCCCATTGCTTTCAATGGGGCCAATGCTGCTGCCGCTGGCATCATTGAAAACAACAGAGCTGCAATGCGAGATCACGCAGCCAGATAGAACATGCTGCGATTTGTTTCCTGCATAACATCACATCACATCACAGTGCCATGCAGGAAAAAAATTGCTCCTATTCAAAAGAATGGGGTTTATATTTGTACAAGATTTGTGAGTTTCAAAGCCCACAAATTTTGCGTGATTTTATTACCCGTGTGAAGCTGGCCTTATAGATATGAACCCATCCAAAATAACCTGTAGGTTGTCACCTGGACATGGTGGATGGGCCCACATGTTTTGATCATAAGAACCTTGCAATTTATGTAATTACTATATATAACAGTTATGCGATTTTATCCAGATATTAAATATTTAAAAGTGCTGTTTCTGTCTTCTCTGATTGTACTCACCTGTCATTGTTTTCTTCTTTATCCTGATTGAGGCCACCATCAAGACTTCTTTCAGCTATGGCATCTCAGCGCACTCTTCCCATTCTGTCACTATCTTCAATGGACCTCTCAATACACCCTTTTATAGCCCCACAAAGTAAAAGTGACCCCATAAAATAAAATGACCCATATGTGGCCCTACATCGTAGTAGCGAGCTCTATTAAGACTCACAAACATTGACTATCAGTGCCCCAATTTACTAATAGTGCCCCCTCTGTGACTTCTCTTACTAAACCTATGCAGTAACGCTAGCCATCCCAAAGAACCTGCAGGTCCTGAGTAACCGGGATATGTACCACTTGTTTTACCAAGTCTTTATTATAGGAGTCATATAATGAATACATACTTAGGCCAGGCTCACATGAGCATAATTTAATTGTGTATTACATGCACGATGTATGCTCCCATAATGGACGGTGAATGGAGTCAATAAAAGTGCATTGATTTTCACTGATCTATTCATACTTGCATTTATTCACTGCATATAATATGCAGCATGTCCTATTTTACCACGTATTACACGCAATAGACCCTATTGTTCACTATGGATGCATATGAGAACACCGTACAGACACAATTGTATAGCGTATGTGCAGAGTTTTTACGCAACTTTTCTTAGAGACAATAGAAGTAAAGTTTAAAAGAAAAGAAGCCAGTGCATGGGATACACTGTCATGCGTAGGCGTATGCGATCACAAATGCGGTGATATGCAGCTCAACGTTTTTTACGCAGTATTTTACCATACCGTCGTGTGAGCCCGGCCTTAGTGAAATATAATAGAATACCTCACTGATTAAACGTAATCTTCTGTACATCCTAGCCAGCACATCAGACAGGAGAAGTCGTTGATTTCCGTTGAGGCGGGAGTCATTTCTACATCAGCATAAAAGTCCCAGGCACCTCGCCAGGTCCATAGGTGAGTTCCTGTCCAATGTACTCTCAAGCCTATCTTATATACTATTTACAAAGATGTCTACATGCCTACGTGTATATAGACATTCTATGGTTCATTCGTGCTGACTCAATCTAATATTTGTCTAACTGTTGCCTCATGTCCAAATATTTTTTGGATACCTGGAGAAGTCACAAGTCAGCCAAGCAAACGTTAAAAACCCATTGTTCTAGATAGATCTTGTGTTAAGGGGCTTGTACATGGAATGATTACCAATTGGATTCCCATGAGAATCTGAACGATTGTCCTTCAGTGTTGACTTCTCATTTGTCACTCAGTTTCTCTATGCAGAAAACTGAATGATTGATCGTTCTGTGTAAACAGGCAGTCATTCACTTATAATGGAGTCGGGTGTGCCAAAAAGATCCCCAGTCTTCTCTGCCTCCATTGAGTCTATGATGGTCGTTACTGTGTGAAAACACAGGAACGATTACCGCTTGGATGACTTGTCAGGCATTTCTGCCCAAAGGATCATCCTGTGTAAAAGCAGCCTTAAAGGGGTTGTCCCGCGAAAGCAAGTGGGGGTATACACTTCTGTATGGCCATATTAATGCACTTTGTAATGTACATTGTGCATTAAATATGAGCCATACAGAAGTTATTCACTTACCTGTTCCGTTGCTGGCGTCCCCGTCTCCATGGTGCCGTCTAATCTTCAGCGTCTAATCGCTCGATTAGACGCGCTTGCGCAGTCCTGTCTTCTGTCTTCTGAATGGGGCCGCTCGTGCCAGAGAGCGGCTCCTCGTAGCTCCGCCCCGTCACGTGTGCCGATTCCAGCCAATCAGGAGGCTGGAATCGGCAATGGACCGCACAGAAGACCTGCGGTCCACCGAGGGTGAAGATCCCGGCGGCCATCTTCACAAGGTAAGTAAGAAGTCACCGGAGCGCGGGGATTCGGGTAAGTACTACCCGTTTTTGTTTTTTTTTAATCCCTGCATCGGGTTTGTCTCGCGCCGAACGGGGGGGGGGGGCTATTGAAAAAAAAAAAAAAACGTTTCGGCGCGGGACAACCCCTTTAAAGCCCCTTTACACACAATGATTATCACTTAAAATTTGCTCAAAAGCCATCTTTTGAGTGATAATCGTTGTGTGTAAATGTGTGCCTATTGTGTACTTACCGTGCACTTTTTGTACATCGCTGAGTTCAGCTCAGCTAGAAATCTATCGTCCCCGCTAAGAGTGACCGCATACTGTGTTCTCCACTGGCAGCGCTGATATTCTTTCAGTTGCTGTCCCGCTGGAGAACAATAGTGATGTATTTAGAGAACAGACCACCTGCTGTTCTCTAAATACACGCAAATGAAGCTAGTTAGCTACTAATGGGATGATTAGCCCATTAGTAGCTAATGCAAAATGATCGCTCAAAACTGTCATTTTCTGATGAATTTTGAGCAATCATCTGTGTGTGTAAATGAACCTTTAGATACATTGTTAATAGACTAACTCGTTGTGCGATAGACTCTATCCTAAATATATTGTCAATAGTCTGATTAAAGAGCAGAAAAAGTTACACGAAATGTACCTATGGCTTTCGAAATACAATATGGAGGACATATTGAGAAAGTCACTAATAAATCTATTTATCACTACTGTGACCTGCTTATCCAGGGTATGTACTCCTAGAGGCCGATGACCAGGGATATTTACTAGCAAACAGGGATGAGAAGAAACAGACCAAGAATCCTGACTTTCTATCCTACTTAAAAAAATAAAAATGCATTGGGCCTTATTCACATGACCGTGTTTTCGACGCGTATTATGCACTTGATAAGCGGCAGATGAAGTCAATGAAAGTACATAAACTTTTATGGATCTGTTCACATTAGCGTTTAAATGCTACATTAGCTACATTAGTGTAGATACGCACGTGAAAATATGGCTGCATGCTCTTTTTTACTGCAGTGAGACCCCTATTCTTTTGTATAGGTAGCATATGCAACACTGTCCATACGCAATGCTGCTATGAAAAAGAGCAAGAAAATTTTTTTAAAAAGTCACACTGTGTATGACAGCATGTGTGAGATATGCATACAGTGCACTTGCTGCCATGTGCGGCAACAGCTGGCTCTCTACCGCCTCACACAGGCCAGTAGTATGAATAAAGCATTGTAGTTGGGGGTCCTGTTACAGGTTTTTCATTGGGGCCCAGGAGCTTCAAGTTACGCCTCTGCAAGGGGTTAAGAGAAGTTGGGGGGGCGCCCAAGATAAACTTTTGCACCCGGGCCCATGTGCCTTTAGCTACACCCCTGTAACAAGGTATACAACAATCTCTGATACCAATTACAATATTTGCTATAGTGTAGTGGTTCCATTGCCTTAACCACTAAAGCCCTCCAGAGTAAATGCTCTAGTATAATGGCTCTATTAGGTCGTGTAGTGACTCTATTGGCTCAACGTATTTCCTTTCTCACAAATTTCATCAGGAACCTCAATTATAAGCGGCCACCTCACAGGAAAAGAGCAGAGGAAAAAAAATGTTTTTTTGGCATCTAAAAAATAGACAAGATGTCTGTATTAGATCTTGAATAAAACTGGTTATCACCCCTATGAGAAGGAGTAAATAAAGCCCTAATACCCTGCCTGCCTAACCAAAGTTTAATAACCCCTTCCCGGTTGGGTAGAATAATAAACAATGGATATAGAGGCAAAGAGAAAGAGGTGAAGCCACTAACCCTTAGGCAGGCAGGGAGTATTAGGGCTTTATTTAGGGCCATTATAGCCAAGACATAGGCTTATTGAGTCTGGTTTGATCATATTGAGGTGATTGATCTCTCTATAGAAGTACATCTCAGGGGTGAAGATCTCCACTTTATTTTATGTTCGTTTGTCTTGATTCAGATATTTTTAACAATTGGTCAGTAAAAGTTACGTTTTAAGGCCCAATTACACTCAACAATTATCGCTCAAAATTCATTCAAACAATGTGTTTTAAGCAATAATTGTTGCGTGTAAATGCTACCATAGTTAGCTTTTTTGTCCGAACAATGATTTTTAGTTCAGTATAAAAACCATCAATCGGCCGCCCAGCTGATATCAGGGACCGCATGCTGTGATTCCCTGCGGTAGTGCTGATAACATTGTTTTCAGTTGCAGTCCCAGGGGAAAATAATGTAGCTGTATGCAGATAACAGACACCCCACTGTTATCTGCATACAGCAAAGGGAGCTTCATTTAAATGCAAATGAAGCTAATAAGCTACATTTTTGCCTGTAAATGGGGCTTTATAGTAAAGGCATGCACAATACAGACCAAAATAGGGCTTGCTGCGTTTTTCCTTACACTCGAAAAATATGCGCGCTTTAAGCGAGTGCCAAAGTTTGCAGAACACATACGCCGGTATGAGTGAGCCTGAAGAGTAGACAGTAAAATGAAGTTCATGTCAGTCATATGTGAAGAGTAATGGCATCTAACCCATATAAACAGATTTGATAGAACAAAATTGTTCTAAATCATCAGAAGAAACTTGACAATTGCAATGAAAACTTTTCCAATTTCATAACTTTCTTTCTGCAGTACTCATGGGGCTGGATTACTAAAGCCCTGCCCTATTAAAAACAATATATGCCGGCTGCTTTTATACATTGCACTCCATCGTAGCTGTGTTTCTGCCAGCAAGGCTATCGATCTAAGGGTGCTGTTCTCTGTAATAGTGCTGGAATAAACTGCAAACAGAACAATGGTAAACACTGCCACAAGCCATTATTTGCGGGCAATAATTTACTCTCCGGCAGAGCAAAGTTTAATAACACTTGCGTCATTATCTTGAACTGAAATATGCAGGGCAAGATGTCCTTTCTAGATGTCGTAATGCAAAATCTCATGTTCTCCATAGTCATGCCGCAGTATACTTAACAATACTGGGGTGGGCATCATGTAAACAGATAGAATGTAACTGGATATAGATTTGGAGGGGATTGGAAGTTAGGCGATCTATATGGGACAAGTGACATGTATACATGGGGAACAGAGGACACTTATGAAAATGTTTTGCATACCATTTTTTAGATGCCCCAGTGCCCCTGTAACAAAAAAAAAATAGTCACAGTTACGGATTGCACTTGTTCAACAGCCATGCATAAAGAGTGCATATTGCCTATCGGGGTGTGGGAAAACCACATCAGATAATGGCACTGGTCAAGCCTCATGAGTCCATATATGATTCTACAAGGAGCTTTTCAATGAGGCGCAGTGAAATAAGAACCTAACTTATGATTAGACCATATTTCTGATACTTCGTAGAAACGGAACAGGGCTATTCCTTTAAAAACATTTATCACCTATTCACAAGGACTGGGACCCATCTACTGGGCTCTCCAGGGATCCTGAGTTGCCCTAGTAAATGGAACGAAAGTGTGCATACATGACCAACACTTCATTAACTTCTATGGGACTGAGGGTGGTACTCAAATGCATCACTTGGTTATCTTCATAGATAGTGATTGGAGTGATGGGCATGCATGACCACTACTGCTCCATTAACTATGGGGCTCAGAGTGCTCTGTTCTCTTGATCCTTGGCAGCCCCAGTTGTTGAACATGCAGTGGACATATACTCCTTACCTATCCTGTCGACGGAGATGGTTTTAGTCAAAGTGTGGTCCTGACAAAATTAACAATGGGGGCGGGATATTGAAATATTCTACCAACAACAAAGTCCCTGTAAGGACTGGCGGTTCGCGGGTCTGTCGTGCCCGCACCGCCGGTCCTGTCACACGTGCAGCTGCTGTGCGGTGCAGGAGGGCCCCGGTCCTCGTCACCTCCCCTGGCCGCCGAGCTCCGCCTCGCCGCCGGGTTGCTAGGGACGCGGTGGGTGTTTCCCCGCGTTGCGTCCTCGGTATTATGACAACCAAGCATGTGTCTCCTTCCCTGCCTCCTGCAGGGCTGGGGGTGGGTTCCCCAGTGCTGCTGGGTGCACTCAGCTGCTGTCAGGCTCCCCGCCCCAATCAGCTGCTGGGGTGGGAGCTCTGACAGCATTTAAACCTGCTTGTGTCTGCAGACCAGTGCCAGTGTTAGTTTGGTTCTTCTGCTACACCAGCGTACTTCGTGTTTTTGACTCCTGATATTGACTCTCTGCTTTTGACCTGACATTGCCTTTGCCTGACCCTCTTGTACCGCGTACCCTCTCGTTGCTGACCTGGATTGTCTGACTCTCCTTGCTGTTGTTTGTTCCAGTGTCTGTCCGTTTGTTAGTCCCAGTTAGTCCCCTTCTTAGTGAGTGTAGGGACCGTCGCCCAGTTGTCGCCCTGGGGCTTAGCCCAGGGGGGCAAGTAGGTAGGGACAGGGGTTGCGGGTATTTTCAGGGACTTCCAGTTTCCCGGACCCCGATTCCTGACAGTCCCATTCAGTCAATTCAGGCAGGCAGTAAACAAAGAGCTGCATTACTGAACTCTGTTACTCCTTGATTTTACAGCACCCTCCTGAGGTTTCCCACATCTATACATAATCTCCCTATTCATAGTGCCCCAGATAGTGATAATGCCATCCATGGTGCCCGACACATTAAAAGAATGCCACCTGAAGGCCCGCCTAAGTAAGTCCCATTCTTAGTGCACTTCACATTGTAAAAGTGCCCCTTTTATGCACCCACTCAGTAATAAAGTCTTCTTTATACCCTACTCAGTAATAATGCTCACATTCAGTATGCTTCCTTTATGCCCACAGTTATTAATAATGTCCCCTTTTTGCCTCTACTCTAATAATTTCCCCACTAAATAATGCCCTCTTTATGCCCCCAATCTTTAAGAATTCTTCATTTATTCCCTCATTCTTTAATAATGTTCCTTGTTTATAATCATCCTCCCTTTATGTCCTCATGCTTTAATAATGCTGCATTCATGCCCCCAACCCTTATTAATGCCCCCACATAGTAATAATGCCCTTTCTGTATACTATAAAATAAAAAACGACTATACTCCCTTTTTTGCATTCCCACTTCCTGGTTTGTGTCACCCTGGTCTACCTTCACTACCGAGTATTGCAACCACCTGCAGTCTGTGTATGCTTGTTGCAGCCAATCCCTGGGCGCAGCTGAACTAATCACCAATGTTGTGGTCAGGGATTGGTTGCAGCAACACATAACCAGCCGCTGGAAGGCAGGTTGGGCCCAAGAGGGAGCGAAAGGTGAGTACAGTCTGCATTTTTTGCATTCTGCCACATAGTCCAATGCTGCAGACCATTTCGACCTCCTAAAGCTGGCTCTGCCTGTGTAAAGGCTATAGATGTTTTGGGCGGATAGCCCCATTTAAAGTCTACTCTTCCATGCTCTTAGGTCTGCAATTGTCCACCAGTGAATTAGATCCTACTTAATAACTGTGATTGAAAGGGTGGAAATTGGGATACACACGTTATGCTGGCTCAGGCAAGGATAGACTAAGCATTCAGATACCTGAACATTACTTCAGAATCTAATAACTGAGGGGGTCCATAGATTATAAAAAGAATAACAAGGCCTCTATACACTAAAGGTAGTAGTCCAGTCCTGCCAAAATTGGTAGGTTTAGATGACTTTTTCCTAATGTGTATGGGGACCTTTATACCTAAAGCAGCAATGGAAGGTTTGCTTTGCCACAACCTAACCATTAGGAAGGGAAGGGACTTGCTATTTGTATAGCGCCAACGTATCCCGCAGCGCTTTCAGGTAATTTATTTATTACCCCCCACTGGCTGCTCATTTTACCGACCTTGGAAGGATGGAAGACTGAGTCAACATTGAGCTGGCTACCTGAACCAAGCGGAGATTGAACTTGCAACCTTCAGGTCATGAGTGAAAAACTATACCTTCCCACAAGCATTTAACCTTATCTACAGATTTGTTTACCCCTTAAAGTACTAGCAGCCACCAAGAATATTGTGTGCCTAAGTGAAAAAATAAATGATACTATGGGCAGCATATTTGCATCCTCTTTGCCCACATGTTTCTAGAAACTAACTAAAGTAACTATGCTATTTTATTCTAACATGTCACCACATACGGTATTAGAAAATTCTGTTTTGTCAATCCCCAAAAATCAAACTTGGGGTTCCTCAATTTAGGGATTTTGTTTATTCAGTTTCTCTCTCTCTCTTCCTGATCATATGATTGAGTTACACTTTATTTATCTATGTTATGTACATGTAACCCATGGTTCTTTGCACCAGTTGCGGAGAGACTGCACGTATCTATTGTATGAACTCTCATTTTTTGTAATATGGCTTCTTACTGTTCTCTATCAACTTACTGAAAACAGCAGTGAAACCATTAAATGGCTCAGTGCTTTTAAGTTACTGTAACTGCAGCTTCGGCAATGTTCTGTGTTTTGCCAAGTCTGTTCCACTAATTGAAGTCACAACTTACTTTATTTCATCTATTCATTTTACGACACATAGCATCAGCGGCAAGCTAACTGCCTGAGAATAAACATCTGGGGTCAGGAGGCTGAGATTTTATCATTTTCTTACAGATTATACATAAAGTTCATAAAAAGTATTCCCTTCCTGTATTTTATACTAATATGGCATGGTGTAATAAGGCCTTTTTGACACTGATCAACAAAAATACTCATTAAATGAGTTGTCTGATTTATAAAAGCTATTTGCGAATGACATTTTGGTATTCTAAGTTAACAGAATGGATGCCTAATTTGAAACATGCATGAGTTAGACAGGAGGGGTAAAGCTTCTCTTTGGGGGAAGCATATACTAGGTGTGAGGAGACTTATAAGGCCATGCATTCTCCTCTGGGAAATTTATGCAAATTGGAAAATTGAACAGCGCCACCTATTGGAAGGCAATATTACTGTCAATGTCTGACCGTTTAACAAGCCTTGAAACAATGACTGGAAACATAAGCCAAAGTGAGCATCTTCTCTGCCAGCCAGAAAACTACTGGACACTGATGACACTGACAAAAACCCCGAAACAGGCTGAAGAAAACTCTGGCGTTGGCAGAACATTGTTTAATCTTCTCATTTAAGTTAACCAGTACAGGTCGCTGCTAAAAAGAGCATCTCGCTTCACTGGAGGTTTCATTCAGTGGGAATAATGTAATGCTTCATTTCTCCTGTGGTGGCGCTGCAGAGAAATTGAACTCTTGCTGCTATATTCCCCGACAATTTACAGCTGGTTGCTAGGGATTCCAGTAGTGGAACGAACTGGGATTAACTTATTTATTGGTCTCGCACCTAGTCTACCTCCAAAGATGGGGGAGTACTTATGTATGATGGCGGATTAACCTTCTGGGACTGCGAACTCAGGACGCGAGAACGCAGGGGGAGAAACGGTTTTGCCCGGGAGACGAGCTCAGGCCTCAGAGAGGCGAGGGAGTGGGGGGGGGGTGAGCCCCGTCTCAATCAGACTTCAGCCCTGGCAGGAGTCGCACCCCCCTCGAACAGTGTTGCCCTAATAGAGTGCCACGGGTTCCAAATCCCCAGAAACGTATCATGGGTGCCCTTGGACCAGCTGGACAACTCCTCGAGACTCGATAGGAGATCCACCTTGTCCCTCCACATAGCCAGGGAGGGGGGATCTTTTTGACGCCAGAGGAGGGGGATGAGAGACTTAGCGACATCTAGCAGGAACGCTATCAATTTATGTTTCTGCGGATGGAAGGTGGCTGAAGGTTTCCACAGGATGACCACCTCAGGGGAGAGAACCAGCCCCGGGGAGAGCCTACCCAGCACGCACCCGACATCCCTCCAGAAGGGGTCAGCATCGGGCAATCCCACCATAAGTGTAGGTATGAACCCGTTGCGGAGTCACACCTCCAGCAGGTATCTTGTGAAGCTAATTTATGATCAGAAAGCCACTGGGGGGTCCTATACCAACTCACTAACAGTTTGTAGTGAGATTCCTGGGAGGTGATGCAAGGCAAAAGGCCAAATGAATTCTTAAGTATGAATCTCGTGTCACTCTGAGAAAGAGAGATCTTAAAGGGGTTGCCCCGCGAAACAAAGTGGGGGTATACACTTCTGTATGGCCATATTAATGCACTTTGTAATGTACATTGTGCATTAATTATGAGCCATACAGAAGTTATTCACTTACCTGCTCCGTTGCTGGCGTCCTCGTCTCCATGGTGCCGTCTAATTTTCAGCGTCTAATCGCCGGATTAGACGCGCTTGCGCAGTCCGGTCTTCTTCTTTTCTGAATGGGGCCGCTGGTGCCGGAGAGCGGCTCCTCGTAGCTCCGCCCCGTCACGTGCCGATTCCAGCCAATCAGGAGGCTGGAATCGGCAATGGACCGCACAGAAGACCTGCGGTCCACCGAGGGTGAAGATCCCAGCGGCCATCTTCACAAGGTAAATAAGAAGTCACCGGAGCGCGGGGATTCAGGTAAGCACTATCCGGTTTTCTTTTTTAACCCCTGCATCGGGTTTGTCTCGCGCCAAACGGGGGGGCTATTGAAAAAAAAAACCCCGTTTCGGCGCGGGACAACCCCTTTAAGTTCTTTCTCCCAGGAGGTGATGAATGCTGGTTTTGTGCTAGCTGGGGGGAGATGAATTGTTTGCAGATATCAGCCATCCTTCTCTTAGCTGAGTTATTATCGGCAAGTGTCTTCTCAAAGTTAGTCAAAGGTCTAGTCGACTTGTGTTGGGTCAAAAACTTTTTGAGGACTTTGGTCATATGGGCTGAAACTAAGAAAGGGAGTGCGTGGTTGGGTAGTAGTTCTTCCAAAATGTCTGATGGGGGAATGTGTGCTCTGAGATGTACATCTGAGATTCTTTTGTCGGAAAGGATCTGCCAGATGCCCGCAGAGCAGGAATCTAGATGGAGATCTATTGCCTTGTGTAAGGCGCTTAAAGGGATGAGGGTGGATGGGCAGGGGGCCAATCCACCTCCTAGTTTATGCCAAGTCTCCAGGACCCCTCTCAAGAGGGGGTTTACGTCCCTTCTTCTCCGTAGGGTCTGGTTAGGGAACCATAGATCCTGAAGGAGGGTAGAGCCATATGAGCCCTTCGCAAGCGCTTGGACTAGACGGTCCTTGGAAGGGTGTACCAACTCCATCCAGTGACTCAATTGAGTGGCCAAATAAAGGTCCCTTGGACTGTGCATATTTACTCCTCCGTCGGCTCGTCTCCTTTCCAATAAGCAATGGGCCAGTCTCGGTCTCCTTCCCCTCCAGACATAGTTTGAGAAAATTGAATGGAGTGACTTAAAAAAGGAAGTAGGGATGTAAATTGGGAGAAGTCGCATTTTATATAGGATAATTGGTATGACATAGGATTGGAGGATGTTTTTTCTCCCCAGCCAGGATAAAAAAGGAAGGTCGTAGGAACGCAGCAGGTTTTTTATCTTGGCTAAGAAAGGTAGGAAGTTTGCCGAGAAAAGGCCTTCAGCTTTTTTAGTAAGTTGTATACCCAGGAAATCCATGTCCGAAGCAGACCACGAGAATGGGGAGTTGGCCTTCAAGGCATGGCAACGGTTAGAAGGGATCGAAATGTTCAGGACCGTCGATTTAGAGTAGTTTATTTTAAAGTTGGAGAGAGCCACAAAATTCATCCAGGAGACTAGTGAGACGTGGCAGCCCTCTCTCCGGGTTCGTAACCAGGAAAACTATAGCATTGGCGTAAGCTGCTAGTGAGAGGGTTGCCTGGCCTATCTTCAATCCCCGGATGTTGTGGTCAATCCGAACCTTCTGTAGGAAAGGCTCAAAGGCGAGGATAAATAGCGAAGGGGAAAGGGGGCAGCCCTGCCGCGTGCCATTGCTTATATTAAAGGGGGGCGAAATAATGTCATTTATTTTGAGCCTAGCATAAGGCGCGGCATATAGGGAGAATATAGCAGTAATGAAGGTGGGGGGAATTTTGAAATGTGAGAGGACCAGTTGCATATACAGCCAATTTACCCGGTCAAAAGCTTTTTCGGCATCTGAGCCTACTAGAGCCAACGGGATGTTTTGGGCCTGGACATACCTAACTGCATGAAGAAGCCTGATGCAATTGTCCCTTCCCTCCCTGCCTTTGACGAAACCAGTCTGCTCAGCGTTGATTAGGGTTGGGATATATTTTTCTAATCTTTTTTCAAGAAGTTTTGCCCATAACTTGACGTCAAAGTTAATTAGGGATATAGGCCTATAACTTCCACAAGCTTCAGAGTCTTTATTGTCTTTATGTATCAGGGTTATATGCGCCTCTTGCGCTTCTTTGGGAAGGGATTCCCCTCGCATGAGGGAGTTGAATAATTCTGTTAGGTGGGGGACTAGGCTGGATTTAAAGGCTTTGTAATATGTTACTGGGAGGCCATCAGGGCCTGGGCTTTTGCCCGGCGGGGAGGAAGCTAGGAGGTCCTCCACTTCCTGCGAGGAGACTGGTCTCGTCAAAGTTGCCGCTGCGTCCTCATCCAGACTGGGGAGGTCCAACCCCTCCAGAAAGGAGCGGATTTGTGTGTGGGCGTCCAGCCGCTCATCAGGGGTAAGGGGTTTGTGGATGTTATATAGTTGGGAGTAAAAGGACTGAAACTCTGTTGCTATGTCTGAAGAGGAGGTGACCGAGTGGCCCGAGCTGGTTTTAATGGAACGAATAAAATTTCTCTTACGGGCTTTTTTAATGAGGGCAGAAGTCCATTTGCTGCCCCTGTTACCTTGGGCATAGACTGCATGTTGTCGATACAGATGTTTCTTATTTTATCTGGTTTCAAAGTCCCTTTTTAAATCCTTTCTGAGGGAGATCAATTTATCCAGTGTGGCCTTGCATTGGGAGCGTTTTGCAACCTGTTCTAATTTAGCAATTTGATGAAGCTTCTCATCTATCGCTTTTTGTTGTCTTTTTTTTATTCTAGAGCTTAAAGTGATTAGGAGGCCTCTTGCGTAGGCCTTATGGGCTTCCCATATCACTGGAGTAGAGACCTCCTGAGATTTATTTAGATGAAAACTTCATCTAGAGAGATTTTTAGATGTTGTCTGTCGTCCTCTGAATCTAGGAGTGAGGGGTTTAGTTTCCATCTCCACTCCTGAGGGGGAGACGGAGCAAGATTGATGTTGATGTGGAGTGGAGCGTGGTCAGAGATCAGAATGGGGTCAATATTGGCCCCAGTAACAGATTCCAAAAGAGGGGAGGATATAAAAATGTAGTCGAGGCGTTGAAAGGAAAAGTGTACGTGGGAATAGAAGGTGAAGTCTTTCACCGATGGGTTTATGTATCTCCATGCATCTACAATGCCCACTTCTGATAGGCTGCGGCTCAGTCTCTTAAGTTTAACTTGAGAGATATGAGATTTTCCCATCGAGGAGTCAAGGAGAGGACATAGAGTCAGATTTAGGTCACCTCCCAGGAGGATCGGGCCGACGGCAAATTGTTTTAAGGTCTCAAGCTGACTGATCAGCCAGGGCACCTGTCCAGTGTTCGGGGTGTATAGATTAGCAAGAGTCAGTTTGTGGTTATAAAGCATACCCCTTAAGAAAAGGACTCTTCCCTCCTCGTCGGAGTATTGAGCCTCACAGGTGAAAGCTACAGAGTTGTGGAAAAGTATGGAGACTCCCCTTGAGGCGGAGGTCGGGTGTGTGCTGTGAAACCCCTGAGTGAATTGTTTACCAGGGAGGGACAAACGTCTGTTGCCCCTGAATTGGGTCTCCTGTAAAAATGCAATTTTAGTGCCATACCTTCTCAGCAGCAACGCGATATGATGTCTCTTGGAGGGGGAGTTCAACCCTTTCACGTTGTATGTAGACAGCCTTAAGGAGTCGCTCATGTTGAGGTAGACCGGACCCCTAGAAGAACTCTGAAATGCGTAGAGGGAGAAAAGTGCGTTAGTCATAAGTATATATAAATCTGAGCCTCCTCGAGTCCCGAGAGCAGCCCAACTGGAGGTGTGAGACTAGGGGGTGGGGGGTGGGGGTGTAGGTAGTGAGAGAAACAAGAAAGGGAGGAAGAGGGGAGGTAGACTCACAGAAGGGGGAGGGGGGGGGGAAACAAACTTTGTGCACGCAAAAAAGGGGTGCTGAACTCTTCACGGAACCTCACAGCGTGGGACCGCCTGTTCTTGAGGGGGGAGATGGGGGAAGGGGAAGGGTGGGGCGGGTTGGTCGGTCTATAAGGTGTTAAAGACTGATCAACTGTGAACAGCCTGAACTGCCAGGCATCCGGCGAGATCCTCTAAGTAGGACACACAAAGGGGGTTTGAGATCTCGGATCCAGGCAGAGGCTGGTCAGGAGAGGAGCCAAACAAATAACCACAGAATGTTTCAAAAATGCAACAATACTAAAAAGAAGTTGTGCTAAACCGTTCCAAGGAAGGGATTAGCAGGGGGATATAGAACTCCCAGAATACCCTCCATGGGCTTGAGGGTACACTTCACAGAGAGCGCAGAGTCAGGCCACTTAAACACAGCCGATGGAAAGGTAGAAACGAGCCAGAACGCTCAAACGCTTCAGGTGTCGACATTGTTGGTGGCCTCCTTTGCCTTCTTTCTTTTCCCTCTTGGAGATTTCGGATTGGAGGCTTGTTGCCATGCGTCTGGCTGGGGTGCGTATTGTGAGCCTACGCCCATTCACAGAGACCCCCAGACCGAAAGGGAATAGCCACGAGTATCGCAAGTCCTTAGCCCCGAGGGACTCTAGAAGCGGCCGCAAGAGTCTCCTTTTATATAAGGTAGAGGGGGCACGATCTTGGTAGAACTGCAGGGGATGTCCAGCGAACCTCAGCTCTTTGTGCGCTCTTGCAGCTTTAAGGATGGCTAGGGCATCTTGGTAGGAAAGCAGCCTGCAGATAATGTCTCTAGGTGGTTCATTCTTTGAAGGAGGGGGCCTGAGAGCCCTATGAATGCGCTCAATGCTGATGTGGGGGGCTTTCTCGGCGCCAAGCAAAAGCTCAAATATTTCTGCACCCACTTTAAAGAGGGACTTTGCTGCAAACGACTCGGGGAGCCCCTTTATGCGGACGTTGCATCGCCTGTTGCGATTCTCTAGATCTTCTTGGGATATTAGGGCGTGATTAAGATACTCATGCTGCTCCTTCAACACTTGTGCCATAGTCAGGGCATGAGAGGTAATGGAGGAGGAGGATGCCTCTAGTTCTTCCAGCCAGCGCCCTAAGTGCTTAATGTCCTCTTTTATTTCTGAAAGGTCTAACATCAGGGGCTGCAGGGCGTTAGTTAGGAATTGCTTCATGAAGCCTTTAGATATAGCTTCACTATCCTCATCGTTGTCCGATGAGGACTCCCCCCCCTCCTCTCCTCACTTTGTGCTGAGGCAGAGGCATCGTGGGCCGGCGCCATCTTGGCCGACGGGCACGGGGAGCGGGAGTCGTGGTCTTTTAAGTAACGCTGCATTCCGACTTGATTTTTCTGAGCGCGGGGGGTGCCCAGCTGCTCAGCGCTCCTCTCCTTAATAATTCTCAGCATGTCCGCTGCTGCTAGCTGTAAAAAGGACCTTCTATGGACGCCTCACAGTCGGAGATCTGGCCTCAGGCAGCCATTGAGCTCGGAGGTCAGGCTCCGCGAAAGTTCTGCAGTTTTGAAACTCATCACTAAGCTTAATAATGGTCTGACACTTCCTGTTCTGTAGGGAAAACGTTTCAGCAGTCATCTCATCATCATCACAGACAGGATTACAATGACTGGTAATACCTATATATAGATAGTAGAGGAAGCAATATTCACATTGGTTGGTTGTCACAGCCAGCTCCCCTTCTACTGCTTTCTGCACAATTATCTCTGCACATAAAAGTCAATGGGACCCTTTTTGCCCATTGCATCAATGAGTTCTGCTATAAGCCATATCTCTAAATGCTTTGAACTGCAGCTCAGGCAAGATGGCCGCCTCCCATAGTCATGTATAGGCAAAGGGAATTTAAAAAAATCTACAACAAAAACTAAAAACAGATTAGAAAAAATGGAAAATGTTTCACTGTCTAGTTTTAAGTAGCTAAAAATATAGGTGATGAATTTCCTCTAACCTGTTAACGTCCAGTCACCGTAAATGTATGAAGCAGGCCCAGAAACTGAGCCCTCTCCATAACTACTGGGTGCAGCTGTTTGAAACTGACAGATTAAAAATAACATGTCATTTTTGCTGAATTATCAAAGATGTATAAAATGTAATCCATAAAACAATGGCTTTTTTTCCATTTCACACCCCTTTTTAATTGAGTTTTTTTCAATACATTACATGGTATATGAAATAGTACTATTGGAAAAAAATACAACGCGTACTACAAACAAAAAGGCCTCATAAGGCTATGTTGACAGAAAAATGAAAAAGAATTATAGTTCTCGAAAAGCAGGAATGAAAAAATGGAAAGGAAAAAAAAAAAATTGGTGATTATTTAGAGTAAAAGTTAATTTAGATTCGATATGCAGAATACTGTGCTTTATGGCATTGGGGGGAAAAACAGAATTGAATGCCGACAAGATGTTAATTGTAAAACAAACCATTGGAATCCCATTGAAATGCATAAGGTATGCTACCAAAATAGTTACATATATGTAAGACTTTGACTTCAAAATGGCTGTAACAAACTCTTCCAATAAACATAATCTATGCTTCATAGTTAGAGATGAGCGAGCACCAAAATGCTCGAGTGCTCGTTACTCGAGTCGAACTTTCAGTGATGCTCGAGAGTTCGTTTCGAGTAACGAACCCCATTGAAGTCAATGGGCGACTCGAGCATTTTTGTATATGACTGGTGCTCCGCTAAGGTTTTCATTTGTGAAAATCTTAGCAAATCACCAAAGTCATGTAAAAACACAGAAAAGGATAGGGCAGGCGAGGAGCAACATGCAGGGCTGCATTTCAGGCTCCGAGGTCTCACTATTAAGCCACAATAGTGGCAAGAGTGAGACCCCCCCCCCCCCCCCACACTGTCAGCATAACACCTGTGGCAGAGAAGAACGATGTTAGCCCATTGAATTCAATGGAGCCGGCAATACAGCCGGCTCCATTGAAAGCAATGGGCTGCCGGCGAGCGCGGGATGAGTTTTCGGGAAGGGCTTAAAAATATAAGCCCTTACCTGAAAATCATCCTAAAATGTGTAAAAATAAAAAAAAAATTATGTCAGCATTAAGATCGTTCTCCTCTGCCACAGCCGAGTCTTCTCCTGCTGTCCCCTGCACTGTGGTGCTGAACTGCTGTCATTCAGCTGAGAGCTGCGCTGAACCAATCAGAGGCAGCATTCACTCACCCATTCATGAATTCATGAATGGGTGTGAGTTAGATCTGCCTCTGATTGGTCAGGCTGTGACCAATCAGAGGCAGCTCATTCAGCAGGCGGGGATTTTAAATCCCCGGCTGCTGAATACTACTCACAGCTGTTCAGAGCAGTTCAGGAGGACTGCCAGCTGGCCGCAGCTGAACTCGGTCTGCCGGGACAAGGTGAGTATATATATATATTTTATTTTTACACATTTCTGGATGAATTGCAGGGAAGGGATTATATATTTAAGCCCTTCCCGAAAATTCATCCCGCGCTCGCCGGCAGCCCATTGCTTTCAATGGAGCCGGCTGTATTGCCGACTCCATTGAATTCAATGGGCTAACATCGTTCTGCCAGGACAAGGTGAGTATATATTTTTTTTTACTTTTTACACATTTTAGGATGATATTTAGGTAAGGGCTTATATTTTTAAGCCCTTCCCAAAAATTCATCCCACGCTAGCCGGCAGCTGTATTGCCGGCTCCATTGAATTCAATGGTCAGTGCTCGTTTAATCGAGACGAGCACCGCGTGGTGCTCGTCTCGAGTAACGAGCATCTCGAGCACCCTAATACTCGAACGAGCATCAAGCTCAGACGAGTATGCTCGCTCATCTCTATTCATAGTGTAACATTATATTGGAATTCTTAGTAAGTCATTTGTTTTCTGTGTCCATCTGCCGTAGTGATGATCAAAAACCTTCTGAGTAATATTGCTGATTTTTCACTACTCATGATATGATGATAGGTTTACAACACAAAACCTCAGCAGCTGTAATGGTGCAGGTGGGTTTGAGAAATAGCCATGGCTGAAATCCTTTAAATCAGGGTATACAGAAAGGGAATGGTTGGGATTGTGCCTCTAGAGATGTCAATGGGTGGCCAAAGAGCCAGATAAAAGGTCCTCCATCAAATGTATAGAAGGCACTGTCTGGTACTGGCAACACGTTTCGCCTTTATCAAGCCTCTGCACCTATACTCACCACTGAAGGTTGCGTCTGTTTTGTACTTGCTTCCTGCTACGTGACCCTTTATACGTGTCATCCGCTGTCCATACCGAATAAAGAAACTTCTGAGGATTATTCAAGGCTCTCCTAGATTTATGGGAGGAGGGCTATCCTCTTTGTGTACAGAGTTCTAAAGGGAACACACCCCCCCCTCCCTCAAAGTGAGTGAGTTTTTTTTCCTTTATTAATGTGTCTGCCCGCATGAGTGCATGAAGGTGGTTTTTAACCTATTGTTTTAAATCAGGGTTTGAGCAAGCCTATGAAGATGATCTAGGAATATTCCATCATTTGTGCCATATGCATTACTTGACTTTAGCTGAGCTAAGCTAAAATTTGATGCAACATATACTGTATATCACCTTTCTCGTTATAAGCTGTACTCTTTGATGGTAAAAGCTAAATTAGTGACTAAGCATTCTGTAATATTTAATTTACAGCTGAAGCAAAATGCTGTATAGGATATTATAACGAACACATCCAGGGATAAGTCAACTGCACCTTCTAAAAGGTTTCCAATTATCAGAATATGCTAAAGCAGGTTCAGTCTATGTAATGATTCATTTGTACATTTTTTATGTAAGTGTACAATTCACTCTTGTCTTTACTATGCTGATGGTGTAGTTAGAATATACTGTAGCTCAAGCTGGGTGATTGCAATTCTGTCGCAAAAAGTGCCAAGTAATGTGGGTATCAAAAGGATTGTTTGGCAGTCCATGCCATCAGTTCATAAGCAATGAGCACCAAGCTGTGAAGACATTTGGTCTGCAAATGCAAACCTAAATACAAAGAACAATAAAAATATATATACATGTAAAAGGGCTGTGCCAAGACAGAAAGTTATCTTGTGTCTGACTGCTGGGACCCCCACTATTCCCGAGAACAGGTTTTCCAAAAGTCTCCGTATGAAGCTGGTAACCTAAATATCTGAACACTTAATTATATGGGTAAAGTTGATTCATACATGTATTGTTATGCTTGAAACTGGTTTTATCATGTATTATAGCAGGTAGAAGAACTGAAAAAGCCAGTGGCTGCGCTCCCCAAATGATACTGGGGATGCTGATAACCAAATGGAAAGAATTGATGCAAATAGACTTTATTATGTACGGGGGAGTGTGTTTCGGAGTATGATACTCTAAGACTAGAGATGAGCGAGTATACTCGCTAAGGCACATTACTCCAGCGAGTAGTGCCTTAGCCGAGTATCTCCCCGCTTGTCTCTAAAGATTCGGGGGCCGGCGCGGGTGACAGGTGAGTTGCGTCGGGGAGCGGAGGGGAGTGGGGGGGGGGGGGGGAGAGGGAGAGAGAGATCTCCCCTCCATTCCTCCCCACCCGCCGCCGGACCCCGAATCTTTACGCTTATATGCAGTCACCCACTCAACCCAGCCCAGATTGGGGAGGAGTGACTGCATATACTAATAGCCTGCACATGTGAACGATACCAAAGATGCCAGCCATAGATGGATGGTGACTGCATATTAGCCTGCCAAGAACAAGCTGCTCCTCCACATTATTGTCTGGCTGACTGCATACCTCCAGGGCTTACGGCCATTGCGCCTGCCCTATGGCGATTGTGCCGATGGCGATTGTGCCTGCCTTATGGCGATCGTGCCTATGGTGACCGTGTCTTCAGGTATTGTATTTTTGGCTTTTTCTGTGAATAAGTTGCAAATACTGAGTTTGACGAACGCCATGCTGGGAAGGGCGTGAGTAAAATAAAAAGCTGCTCATTTTGTAATAACTAGTCATTCATCTGATCGAGCACTTGTGGAACGGACTGGAGCGATGAGTACGACACCGCCCATCCTCACAACAATCTCTTCTCACAGCCTTGTACAAGAAATGGCGAGCTATTCCTGCCCAGACTTACAGAGAACTTGTGGAAAGTATGCCTCGATGTGTTGCCACTGTAATACAAGCAGAAGAAGGGCCGACGCGTTACTAGATTGAAGAATAAAGCACTTTTTCTGAAAAACATGCAGTGTCCAAATATTTTTGTCCCTATAGTCTATATATAGAGTTAATAAAATAAAGCTAATTTCACATGGGCGAGCGTGATATGGGACCGTGAATCCCGCCCCATATTGCGCTCACTATCCATGTGAGATCCCCGAGAATGTGAGGCGTTTTCATGTGAAAACAGCCTCTCATCACTTTAGAGATACCGGGAACCACCATCGTGGCTGACAGCTGTGGCAGAGGGTTACAGTGTTTCTCCTATTGTTTTCAATGGGAGACCTCACATCACATTGCTTGCATTTTGTTCATAGTACGATGTTGCCGCCGGCCCCAATAAAAACAGTGGTCGGCGTGATGTGAAAGCACGAACAAGATAGGACATGCTGCGATTTGATTCTCGCATCACAATGCTATGCAGGAAAAAATCACTCATATGCATGACCCTATTTCAAAGAATGGGGTTCATATTTGTGCATCTCGTAATGCACAAGTCTCACAATGCACAAATCCTGTTCGATTTTGACGCCTGTGTGTAGGTGGCCTAAGGTGTACTTGAGCATAATTAAGTCAATTATGATTAGAGGGTAATTCTGAGAAGAAATATCTCAAGTGAGGAGTTACAGTACTTATCTATAGATGATTGGTTAGGGGTAAAGTGGCAGAAGAGCCTTGTGTAGCGCCGAGTGTTAGGGCAGCAGAATGCAGTCTTAAGCTCTTGCTCACAACTTGAAGGTTGCGGGTTGAATCCCTGCATGGTTCAGGTAGCTGTCTCAAGGTTGACTCAGCCTACCATCCTTCCGAGGTTGGTAAAATGAGTACCCGGCTCGGTGGGGGTAAAGATGACTGGGGAAGGCAATGGCAAACCACCCCGCAAAAACAGTCTGCCAAGAAAACATCACTATGTGACGTCACCCTAGGAGTCAGTCACGACTCGGAGCTTGCACCAGGGGACTTTAGCTTAAAGGGACAGAAAGGTTCAGTCATCTATTCAAATATTGATTGAACTTGAGTTCACTTTTCCTTTGTTTGATTAGCCATTTTATGAGAATTGGGAAAGGATTGACAGAATGTGTCTGATCATGCAAGTAAGAGGATGTTGGAGCCAGTACCAGAAGTTCTCCTGATGGGCTCAGGTCCTGATATACTAATGGCCCTTGGTAGATGATGACCACATTTGGAGTTGACTTTTGAGCTAACTACTTGAAGAGATAACTCTCATATTCATTCCCCATTGGGCCCAAAGAGCACCATTCTGACACTGGCCAGTATCTGTCTATTGCTCTACTGAGTACCTCAAGAATAAAAGTCATTACTAGCCATTCCAGTTTTTAATTCTAAATGCACTATTAAGAGAAATAAAATAAAAGTATCAGCATCAGTTAAACTCATAGCTTTTCCTACTGAAAAAATTGTAGATCCTATGTTTTATTGCGATTATATCAAAACGTACTGTGATTTTGTTGAACTACTCAAGTTAATTAATTTTAGAATGAAGAACTTTAGGAGTCCTCTAGAAATGCCCCTTCTTTTTTTTCTTCTAGTTTTTAATGTACAGATGCTCTCTTGTCACCATCCTGTCACACTGATTGTTTTAATTAGGATAATGACTCACACCTGGGCGATCTAGAGGAACAAAACTAAGCTAACAATACTGGTTTAATTAGTTTTCACTACAAATTGAAGAACGCTCATTAACTTTTTGCTTTGCTACAAACATGTAGACCCCAAGTGGGATGAACAGAGACCATATAGTGTATACTATATATAGTGTAACCATAATATCTAGCTGTCAAACTACTGTATTATGGATTGATTACTTCAATGTCCAAATGGCAAGATCTACCAATCAATTGGAAAATATTAAAATAGGGTAAGCTTATTGCTACTGGCTGCAACTCAGAAAAGGGGCTGGAGTGACATCACGGCATCAGCTCTGACCAACATGACCCATTGCTCGGCTCATGTTCACTGTCATTTTGGTGTTAGGCCTCCTTCCCACGAACGGATTTCCGCCGCGTAATTCGCGGCGAAAATCCGCTGCGTTGCCCGCAGCTATTAGGTTCTATTGAACCTAATAGCACAATGCTCACGATGCGTAATTCCACCGCGGAATTACGCACCGCGATTTCTCCCGTCCTCACCCGCAGCATGCTCTATTTTCTGCGGGTGAGGACGGGCTGTACGCACTGACGGCTTCCATTGCAGTCAATGGAAGCCGTCCATTCACGCTATCTCCCGCTGTAACCAGCGGGAGATAGCGTGAAAAAACGCTTTCCCGCCCACCGCCGAGCGTCATATGACGCCAAATGACGCGGTCCGGCCGCGTCACGTGACACGGCCGGCCGTGCACGTGACACGGCTGGTGACGCGAGGGCGGTGGGCGGTGACGGGCGGTGACGCGCGGCGGTGGGCGGGGAAGCGATTTCACGCTATCTCCCGCAGGTAAGTATAGGGGCTCTGGGGGGCGCCGTGACGGGCTTCACAGCGTAATATTACGCTGCGGAGCCCGTCACGCTCGTGGGAAGGAGGCCTTAGACAGTAACAAGAGCATATCTCTGTATGTAAATGGGCTGATTGGTTGGCTGGGAAGTGGGACAGCCCAGCCAGTCATTCGCCATTAGTTTATGTATATTTCTTCTGGCTGTTCCTCACAGCCACTGGCGTAACTATTGGGGATGCAGTTGCACCCCGGGCCCGGGAGCTTTATGGGGCCCATAAGGTTTCTCTTCTCCATATAGGGAAGCCAGTAGTATTAATAAAGCATTGTAGTTGGGGGCCCTGTTACAGGTTTTGCAATGGGGCCCAGGAGCTTCAAGTTACACCTCTGCGTTAAGGGGTTAAGAAAGATAGGGGGCCCCAAGATGAACTTTTGCACCCAGGCCCATGAGACTTTAGCTACGCCCCTGCATCACAGAGGATACCAGTTATTCACTTGGTCTGGTCTAAATTGCTGTCTGATTATTCTCTTGAAGATCTGGTCTGGTCTGTGACTCCTTGCCAGATCTACTTCTGTCTGACTCTTGTCTGACTTCAGTCTTAACTCTATCTGGTCTGTGGTTCCATGCCTGTTCTGGGTCTCAAGTTAAAGTGAGGACTGTCTGGTTACTCACTTTATCTGGGATGTGGTTACATCTCTGTATATCTGTGGTTTCTACATTTATATTTCATCTAACTTTTCCCACATTCCTTATCACCAACTAGTGAAAGTCTTAGTCCCCCCAGATTCCTGACATGGTGCTGCCCAAATCAGGGAGATAACTCCGCTTATAGGCAGGAATCTCATTTCTGTTGGCTAGAATCAGTTTCCCTGTTTTCCTATATATGTTTCATTACTAGAGATGAGTGAGCACCAAAAAGCTCGGGTGCTCGGGTGGTCGAACTTTTTGTAATGCTGAGAGCTTGTTTCGAGCAAAGAACCCCATTGAAGTCAATGGGGAAATCGAGCATTTTTGTATAGGACCGATACTCTGCATGGGGGAGGTTGTGTGAAACACCAGAAAACATCAGAAAGTCATGGAAACACCACAGAAACGTTTAGGGAAGGGCAGGGGCAGCATGCATGGCTGCATCTGAGGCACCCCGGTCCCACTATTAAGCCAAATTGGGGGCAAGAGCCTGGCGGTCACCCCCCTAACAATTTACTTGGGACAGACCCTCATTAGCAAGGCACACGCGCCGGCACATCTTAGCTAAGCACCACACTAACTGCAACCAAGGACAATCACCGCCTACGGGTGACAACGCTGCCTCTTCTCCTGGGTTACATGCTGGCATTGCTGTCCAACCCTTCCGCACGATCCTGCATCCACAGTGCACACAAAATTTGCCCTGCGCAGCATTCATGCCACACGCTTACTTCATAGCCACACCACCCTCATGTCGATTTATAAGTGCATCTGCAATGAGGAGGAACCAGAGACACACACTGCAGAGGGTTGGCAGGGCCAGGCAGCGACCCTCTTTGAAAGTGATGCTGTTGAGAATTGATGATAAATTGACGTACAAACATCATTCCAATCCCGTGCCACCTCCGTCACAAAATTGTCAGGAGCCGCAAACGTGGGCCTTAAGGGGCCAGCACTTCTACACATCTCCACAAAGCAGCACATACTAACACCAAAGATTGGTTTAAAGTAGGAGGTGTCACAAAAATTGCCACCACAGGTATATAGTGACCCTGTGAAAGTCTCATGAAATCTGTCTCGCTTCCTGTGAACGCTCCAATCCAGTATCTCGGATAACTGTGGTAATTTGTAGCAAGAGAGATAATACATGGAGGAGGTGGCATAATAAGCCCGAGAAACTATGACCGAGGTCGGACCCATAATACTCTGTGTGGGAAGCATGTCAGAGACCCAGGGTCAGGCTCGGTCCCAGCCTCCACCTTGTGTGACCCAAGGTGCCGTGAGTTACATAGCTATGGTAAATCCATGTGTCCCCACACACTTCATTCTGTGTAGGTGTCAGATAGCAGAATACTGCAACGGGGGAAGCCTTCTGCGCCCTACCCAAGACATTCAGTGTATTTGTGCCAGATAGCTAAAACACCGCAATGGGCAATCTTTGTGCACCCACAGCATAGGCAAGCCCATGAAACTCAAAGACAGTATTACACATGAAGAAATCAGAGTGCCCAAACATGGCAGAGTTTCACCCTGCCAAGTACCTCGGCCTCTGTACACACTCTCAGCAATCGTGGGCATAAAGCGGATTTGGATGCTAGTACAGCTGTGAAAGTCTCATTAATTCAGTAACGCTTCTTTTGTTTGGTCCAAACCAGTGTCTCAGATAACTGTGGTAACACGAAAGCAAATACATGTTGCCCAGCACTGATCCCCAGACCCCAAGCAGGAGGAGGAGGTGGCATAATAAGCCCGAGAAGCCATAACCGAGGTCAGACCCGTAATACTCTGTGTGGGAAGCACGTGAGTGGGCCCTGGGTCAGACTCGGTCCCAGACTCCACCTTGTGTGACCCAAGGTGCCATGAGTTACATAGCTATGGGAAATCCATGTGTCCCCACACACTTTATTCTGTGTATGTGTCAGATAGCTGAACACCATGCTCGGAAAGCCGTCTGTACTCTGCACCCTACCCAAGTCAGTCAGTGTATTTGTGCCAGATAGCTAAAACACCGCAATGGGAAGTCTTTGTGCACCAAAAGCATAGGCAAGCCCAAGAAACTCAAAGACGGTATTACACATGAAGAAATCAGAGTGCCCACACATGGCAGAGTTTCACCCCGCCCAGGACCTCAGCCCTAGTCATTCTGTGTATTTGTGCCAGACAGCTGAACACCGCTATGGGAAAGGCTTAGTGCACCCTCAGTATAGGCAGACCCCTGAAACTTTTCTGTTGCAAGAGTTAAGGCGAACCCCTCAAACCTTTTATTCTAAAGTGTATAGGGGGACCACTGAAAGTTTTCTGTTGCAAAAGTATAGGTGAACCCCTCCAACTTTTTAGTAGCAAGTGTATCGGCAACCCCCTCAAACCCTAGTAGCAAGTATGTAGGCGGATCCCCCATACCTCTTTGTGGCATGTGTTTGGACGAACCCATGAAACTTTTCTGTAGCAAGAGTATAGGCGAACCCCCGAAATATTTCTGTTGCAAGAGTATAGGTGAACCCCTGAAACTTTTCAGTTGCAAGAGTATAGGGGAACCCCCGAAACCTTTCTGTAGCAAGAGTATAGGCGAACCCCTGAATCTTTTCTGTTGCAAGAGTATAGGCGAACCAATCAAACCTTTTAGTAGCAAGTGTATAGGCAGACCCCCCAAACCTCTTAGTAGTAAGTGTATAGGCGGACTCCTGAAACTTTTCTGTTGCAAGAGTATTGGCGAACCCCCGAAACATTTCTGTAGCAAGAGTATAGGTGAACCCCTGAATCTTTCTGTTGCAAGAACCCCTCAAACCTTTTAGTAGCAAGTGTATAGGCAGACCCCCCAAACCTCTTAGTAGCAAGTGTATAGGCGGACCCCTGAAACTTTTCTGTTGCAAGAGTATAGGCAAACCCCCGAAACATTTCTGTAGCAAGTGTATAGGCGGACCCCTGAAACTTTTTTGTTGCAATAGTAGAGGCGAATCCCTGAAACATTTCTGTTACAAGAGTATAGGCGAACCCCTCAAACATTGGTGTACCAAGTGTATAGGCGAACACCTGAAAAAACTTGTTTGCCAAGAGTATAGGCGAAGGCAGGAAAAATTTGTTGGCTAAAAGTATAGGCGAAGGCCTGAAAAATTGGTGTACCAAGAGTACAAGTGTACCCATGAAAAATAGGTGGTTAAGCATGATGACATGCTGTTTTAGGAGGACAAGGAGGAGTACGTTCCAAAAGGGATAGACCAAGCTACTTATCCCCTTTTTTGGGGTTAGAGAGAGGATGCATATTTCTCCTGTTGCAGCTAATAGAATCATTAGGATCCGCTGCTTTCCACCGGTGGAGAAGAGAAGCCTGGGGAAATCCACCCTTTGTTCTTCTTTATGAGTGTAAGCATGTCGGCGCTGGCAGTTGACAGGTGGGTACGCTTAACTGTGATGATTTCCCCAGCTGGACTAAACACCCTCTCTGACAAGACGCTAGCGACAGGGCAGGCCAGCACCTCCTGGCCATAAAGCGCAAGTTCGTGCCACATGTCCAGCTTTGACACCCAATAGTTGTATAGAGCATAGGCATCACAGAGGATGGTGGTATGATCGGCTATGTACTCCCTCACCATCTTCTTACATTGCTCCCTCCGACTCAGCCTTGACTGGGGAGGGGTGACACAGTCTTGCTGGGGAGCCATAAAACTAGCAAAGGCCTTGGAGAGTGTTCCCCTGCCTGCGCTGGACATGCTGCCTGATCCCCGCGCCTCTCCTGCTACTTGGCCCTCGGAACTGCGTCTTCTGCCGCTAGCACTGTCAGATGGGAACTTTAGCATCACTTTTTCCTCCAAGGCCCTCTGGTATTGCATCACTCTCATTACTCTTCGGGAATGAGAGTGGAAAGGTTCTCCTTATACCGTGGGTCTACAAGGGTGTACAACCAGTAATCCTTGTTGGCCAGAATGCGTCTAACGCGAGGGTTATGGGAAAGGCAGCCTAACATGAAGTCAGCCATGTGTGCCAGGGTCCCAGTACGCAACACATCGCTGTCCTCACTAGGAGGATGACTTTCAGGATCCTCCTCCTCTACAGCCCATACACGCTGAACACATGAGAGGCAAGCAGCATGGGTACCCTCTGCAGTGTGGCCAGCAGTCTCTTCCCCCTCCTCCTCCTCCTCCCCCTCCCTCTCCCCCTCCTCCTCCAAAACATGCTGAGATATAGACGCGAGGGTGGTCTGGCTATCAAGTGACATACTGTCATCCCCCATCTCCTGTTCTAACTGCAAAGCGTCGGCCTTTATGCTTTGCAGCGAACTTCTCAGCAGGCAGAGCAGCGGGATGGTAATGCTAATGATGGCCACATCTCCGCTCACCATTTGGGTAGACTCCTTAAAGTTTCCAAGGACCTGGTAGATGTCTGCCATCCATGCCCACTCCTCTGTAAAGAACTGCAGAGGCTGACTACCACTCCGCCGCCCACTATATTGCAGCTGATATTCCCCAATTACTCTACGCTGCTCGTACAGCCTGGCCAACATGTGCAGCAGAGAATTTCAGTGGGTCGGCACGTCGCACAGCAGTCGGTGCTCTGGCAGCTGAAACCAACATTGCAGTGTCCTGAGGGTGGCAGCATCCATGGTGGATTCGCGGAAATGTGCGCAGGCGAGCAGGTCAGACAAGTGGGGGTAGTTTTTCAAAAACCACTGAACCACCAGATTAAAGACATGGGCCAGGCATGACACGTGTGGGAGGCTGCCAAGCTGCAGAGCCGCATCAGGTTACAGCAGTTGTCACACACGACCATGCCCGGTTAGAGGCTCAGCGGCGAAAGCCAGAGGTTGGTCTGTTCTGTCAGACCCTGTAACAGCTCAGGGGCCATGTGCCTCCTGTCACCTAAGCTGATTAGCTTCAGCATGGCTTGCTGATGCCTGCCCACCGCTGTGCTGCCGCGCCGCGTGCTACCGACTGCTGTCGACGTGCTCACACTTCTTAATTGAGAGGTAGAGGTGGCGGAGGAGGAGAAGGAGGGGTTTGGAGGAGGTGGCATAAAACGCCGTAGATACCGAGGTAGGACCCGCTATTCTCGGTGTGGATAGCATGTAAGTGGTCCCAGGCTCTGACTCTGTCTCAGCCTCCACCAAGTTCACCCAATGTGCCGTCAGGGAGATTAAGTGGCCCTGACCGCCAGTACTTGTCCATGTGTCCATCAATAAGTGGACCTTCCCAGTAACCGCATTGGTGAGGGCACGATTTATGTTGCGGGAGACATGCTGGTGTAGAGCGGGGATGGCACACTGGGAAAAATAGTGGCGACTGGGGACAGAGTAGCGTGGGACCGCTGCCGCCATCATGTTTTTGAAAGCTTCTATTTCCATCAGCCTGTACGGCAGCATCTCGAGGCTGATTAATTTGGCAATGTGCACACTTAAAGCTTGTGCATACAGGTGTGTGGCGGCGTATTTCCACTTTCACTCCAACGCTTGTGTTAGTGACAGCTGAACGCTGCGCTGAGAGACATAGCTGGATGGAATGGAGGATGGTGGAGGTGAGGGTGTGGGTACAGGCCGGGAGGCGCTCGTGCCTGCATCCTGGGAGGGGGATTGGATCTGTGTGGCAGGTTGTGGTACTAGGGAAGAGGCAGTGGTGTGACCCGGAGGCTGTGAACGGCCTTCGTCCCACATTGTGGGGTGCTTGGCCATCATATTCCTGCGCATGCTGGTGGTGGTGAGGCTGGTAATGGTGACTCCCTGGCTGATCTTGGTGCGGCACAGGTTGCACATCACTGTTCGTCGGTCGTCTGCGCTCTCACTAAAAAACATCCACAAGTTTGAACACCTAGCCCTCTGCATGGAGGCTTGCCGTGAGGGAGTGCTTTGGGAAACAGTTGGGGGATTCTTTGCTCTGGCCCTGCCTCTTCCCCTGGCCACCCCACTGCCTCTTCCAACCTGTCCTGCTGCTGCACTTGCCTCCCCCTCTCAAGCCCTGTCTTCAGTAGGCTTAACAAGCCAGGTGTGGTCAGTCACCTCATCGTCCAGCAGCACTTCCTCCGAATCCTCTGTGCGCTCCTCCCTCGGACTTACTGCCCTTACTACTACCTCACTGACAGACAACTGAGTCTCATCATCCTCATCCACAAAAAGCTCTTGAGACAGTTGCTGGAAGTCCCCAGCCTCAGATGTTGGGCATCGGTCACAAGAGAGGAACACTTTTTTCCCACTCATGGCAGGGACCCGAGAACAGTTCCTGGGAGTCTGCATGCTCAGAATCTGTCATTTTCATGGAGTGAGGAGGCTGGGAGGAAGGAAGAGCAGCCAGAGGATTCAGAGTTGCAGTCCCTAGGCCGGGAATAGTGGACTGTGTAGAAGACTGGGTGTTCGATACATTGCTGGACGCGTTATCTGCCATCCACAACAGGACCTGCTTGCACTGCTCAGCTTGCAATAAAGGTTTACTACGCAGAGCCGCAAATTGTGATATGAAGCTGGGGAGCCTAGAAACTTGCCTCTCTCTTAATCCCTCAGCAGCCGGCTGGGATTCACCCCACCCAGAACTTTGGCCTGTGCCCACACCCTCACTTAGACGCCCGCGTCCGCGTCCACGACCTCGACCCTTACCCCTACTCCTCATCATGGCGCATTAAGGATAGAGCAGGGCCCAAATAAATTACTCCACTGTACAGTGCTGACAACTGTGGCTAATTCACCACACACAGAGACTTGTAGATAGCGGAGGCTCTATGGTGTGACTCGAAAAATTAAACTGCTGTCTTGTGCTGATACCTAGGGGTCAGTTACCATTCATAGAGACTTATACATAGGACAGGCTGTATGGAGTGGGAGAAAACTCTAAAGCCAGTGGATAGTGCTGGTAACTGTGGCTACTTCACCACACCCAAGGAAAGGGTATTGTGCGACGCTCTGGAGAGAGGGGCAGAAAACTATACAGCCAGTGGACAGTGCTAATAACGGCAGCTACTTGACCCCACCCAAGAAAAGGGTATTGTGCGACGGTCTGCACAGGGGCAGAAAACTATACAGCCAGTGAACAGTGCTAATGACTGCGGCTACTTGACTGCACCCAAGGGAAGGGTATTGTGCGATGCTCTACACCAAGGGAGGAAACGATACAGCCAGTGGACAGTGCTAATAACTGTGGCAACTTCCCCACACCCAAGGAAAGGGTAATATGAGACGCTCTACACAGTGGCAGGGCAGAAATGGTTTGCAGTGTTCCAGGAAATATTAGAATACTGTTTTGCAGTGAGACCTCTGCCTAATGCACTGCAGACTGAGAATGCTATAGCTGTATTGCTCTGCACAGGGCTAGATGTTTTAGGAAAAAAAAGGGTGCACTACTGCTCCCAGCCAGCCACAACAGTAATGCACACTATGAAGAGTAGCCCTAAGAAGGACCGTTGGGGTTCTTGACGACAGGATCCTACTCTAACACTGTCCCTATATCAGCAGCAGCACTATCCCTAACCTCTCCCACCATGCGTCTGAGGCGAGCCGCGGGCGGGACCACTTTAAGTACTCAGCGGTCACCTGATCTCACCAGCCACTCACTACTGTGGGGTGGGATAGGGCTGGCACGTCGCAGGTGGAAGTTGTAATGCCTTCCCCGCATGTCTATTGGCTAGAAAATGGCGTTAAACATGCGGGGAAGGACTTGCAATTGACTCGAGTACCGCGTGGTGTTCGTCTCGAGTAACGAGCATCTCGAGTACCCTAATACTCGAGCGAGCATCAAGCTCAGACGAGTGTGTTCGCTCCTCTCTATTCATTACATATTACTTTGTGTTATTCACATTTGTACCTTGTGTGTATATTTGTCCTTTTAGGCATCATACTGTATTGACGTCTTTGCAGATTGCTTTTGGTGCACCTTGCATGGAAGTAACATTTATGGTATAAAGGAGGCAACCTGAATTGTAGAATTTCGCCCTATAGTTCTTTTGTTGTACGGCGGCATCAATTGTAAAAATTTCTATACAGTCATGGATACCGGACAAGTCATGCACTAACTCCTCAGTCCTGTACCACATCAACTACAATCTCTTTGGGCTGTCATGGACTTTATTTTGTCATGTTACCATCTCAAGGCAGCCCAGAGTAGCAGTTGCATGTTTTTCAGAGTCATGCAGTTGCAAGCAGAGTCTGCTGACAGCCTGAGGCTACAGAGAAAAGAGAGACGTGAATCTTCACTTGACGATATGGGGAAGTGCCTGGCATCTGCCAATGGCCCAGGAGCCTGAAAACCTAAACGATACCATTGAGCGGAGTCAGAATTCAAGTTTGTCAGTAGGACAAGTGATCGTTGCCGGTCTCTGCGCACTCATTGCACAATTTGTCTAAGGAAGAATACTAAAGTTTGCCAGACAGGCAAGATATCTGATAGATGCTTCTACAGATTATACACTAACTTTTTTTTCAAAAAGGTGGCAATGTAGTTCATTTTATCGGTTAATGGGTAGATATTGACAGAGGTGTCAAATCTCAGTAAAGAGAAAGTTATATATTGACTGTTACAGTATATGGTATTTTTCAGGTGTTTTCGATGGCAGCAAAATGGTAAAAAGGCTCTATACTTTACCATAGAAGATGAAAAGGATTGCCCTATCAGAAAATGACCTATTGCATGAATCAGGTGTTTATGGTAAACATTTATACATACAGCTCATGCTAAATTGTGGAAAACATGAACAATATGCAGTACTTTACATTTTAAGCCATATCTGTGTTTTTAATCTCCATATGGTGGTGGTGGTGGTGGTGGTGGGGGGGGGTGTAATGTTTTTCGGTGTTTAGAAGGAGGAGAGAGCATCACAAGGGTGTAGGCAGTCTTATAGGCTGTGCAATGCTCGATGGGAAAAAGTTACTATTCAAATGATGGTGAAATAATCCTCCACAGTGCCACCAAACTTTCATTTAAAAGATCAGCGAACTAGCGCCTGAATCTAAAGGATTCCTTCAAGAAGGTGACTATGAGATAATACTTAACAGCGTAGAGATGGAAAAGTGTGACTTACCTGATGTGGAGCACCTGTCCAATGGCAGGCATTCACACTGTCAGTTTGGAGAGGCTTTGTGAATATATCCAGAAGAGCAGAATCCCTAATCCTTAGGGAGAGTGTCTGGGGAGAGCCCACAGGTGAAATAACCTTGGTCAAGAACATAGTAAAAAAAAGAAGAAAAGAACCCCATGCTCCTTCGCAATTTGGATAATACAAGAAATATAGATCTATTGATGGGAGTAACTTACTTCATAGAGGAGCCCTGTGGACACATAGGACGCTGTTAAAGGGGTTGTCCCGTGCCGAAACAGGTTGTTTTTTTTTTTTTGCATAGGCCCCCCGTTCAGCGCAGGACAAACCCAAGGGATGTGTTGAAATACCCCCAAAAAATTTTTACTTACCCGAATCCCCTCTCTGCAACTTCTTCCTTCTTTTCCTCCAAGATGGCCGCCGGGATCTTCACCCACGATGCACTGCGGGTCTTCTCCCATGGTGCACCGTGGGCTCTGTGCGGTCCATTGCCGATTCCAGCCTCCTGATTGGCTGGAATCGGCACACGTGATGGGGCGGAGCTACGCAATGACACTTAGAAGGGGGCGGAGCCAGAACGCCGCTCATGCCCGGACCGACCAGAAGGGAGAAGACCGTTCTGCGCAAGTGCGTCTAATCGGGCGATTAGACGCTGAAATTAGACGGAGCCATGGAAACGGGCACGCCAGCAACGGAGTGGGTAAGTGTATAACTTCTGTATGGCTCATATTTAATGCACGATGTATATTACAAAGTGCATTAATATGGCCATACAAAAGTACTTAACCCCACTTGCTTTTGTGAGACAACCCCTTTAAAGCCAGGTATATCCTTAGTGAGCCAGAGAGAGTCCTGGGAGGTTTCAATTTCAACCGGTTTATTGGTAAGCAAACATATGTAGACACTGGCAGTGTTTCGGAGCTAGTCTTGCTCCTTTTTGAAGCACAAATCTGGTGGTCTAGGCTGCTTGTCCCCATCACAAGCAACCTAGACCACCACTTTTGTGCTTGATAAAGGAGCAGGACTAGCTCCAAAACGCACTGCACTCCATTGGTCTTTCGTTTATTGCTGCCTGTGTCTACATATGTTTGTTTGCTTACCAATAAACCGGTTGAAATTGAAGCCTCCTAGGATTCTCTCTGGCTCACTAAGGACATACCTGGATTTAGAGGAGTCCTGTGTGTCCATAGAGCTCCTTTATGAAGTAAGTTACTTCCATCAATAGACCTATAGTTCTTGAATTATCCAAATTGCAAAATTGTGCACAGGGTTCTTTTCTACCCTGTTTACCAACCTATCATTGGACCTTGCAAAATGAAAAGGGATAGGGTCAGATAGTAACTCGTAGGGTAGCTACTAGAGATGAGCGAGCATACACGATAAGGCAAACTACTCGAGCGAGTAGTGCCTTATTCGAGTACCTGCCCGCTCGTCTCTAAAGATTCGGGTGCCGGCATGGGGCGGGAAGCGGGGGGGGGGGGGGGGGGGGGGGGAGAGCGGGGAGGAACGGAGGGGAAATCTCTCTCTCTCCCACCTGCTCCCCGCCGCAACTCACCTGTCACCCGCGCCGGCACCCAAATCTTTGGAGACGAGCGGGCAGGTACTTGAATAAGGCACTACTCGCTCGAGTAGTTTGCCTTATCGAGTATGCTCGCTAATTTCTAATAGCTACCTTCCAATAGGTGATAAGGTGGAGGATTTTTCAAAATCAGTTATTTGCAATTGTAATCTCAAAATGCGTTGGCAGTGTTTCTCAATGACTGCTATGGAAAAAATATCAAATGATCAACATGCAACTGTGTATGAGTATTTCACGTAAGACATGTGTTCCCCCAATAGAGAATGCATTCTGGTGACATTTTTAATATTCTGTTTCCCTCCCTTATCTTTTTCATTAAACCCACTATGTGGATTTGTTGTGGATTACATAGTTGCTTTGTTTCCACAGCCGTACTGAACATCCCTGTGTGAACCCAACCTAATAGTGATACAAATACAAGTCAATATTCTCTTAATGATCTTATTCCGCCTTTGTGGTTCCCTTTTTCTCATGCTTACTCTTAGAAAAGTATTAAAGGGTATAAAATGAGCAGAAAGGCTGTGCACAGCCATTAGAACGCTATTGACCTGCAGTTATTTGGCAGCTGTGCATTAACAATGTATTTAGGTCCTACTATGGGGCTGAGGACAAATATATTTCTGGTGGTTCTTAAATTATATCTTATATAAGTCTTCCTGATTGCACTGCCAAGAATGTCTGCTAACAGAGTCCAAAAAGCAGTTCTATATCCGCACAAATCACCTTTGTCTTGCCTTTAATATCCTGGTCACATACTTCACAGTTAAACTCTCCAGTAGTTCTTTATCATGGGGGAAATTTGATGGAAAATTATATTTCCAGACCTCATTAAAGATGGCCTCCATTGTGCGTTTATAACGGGGTGGTTTATAGAGCTAATTTATGACCACAACACAACAGGGCCCACTGTGCTTTCATCTAAAGTTCCAGCAAGAGCTGTTCCGATCAGATATGTCTTTGTGCCTGCAGTTCCCCCCGCTGCAAATTATCTCTCACGCAGCCAAACTTTTGAAACGGCAATCATACAAATCTTAAATAATGAATCAAACTCTGGCACGAAAAATTGTATTCACTTAGTATCTAATCCTGCAGACATAGCTGAGTGAAAGTGATGACCTCTTTACTTAACAAGGCCACTAGAGAGAATATTATTTGTCACTACTGCTATGACAAGGGCCTAGAAATTTGAACTAGTCCTCCGAGAGGGAGCAATAAAGCCCCCTGCCAGTCCATCTTCGGAAAAGAGTGAAAATCCATTCTACAACTTTGTAAAAAAGCAACAATCTTCCTACTTTGGGCAGCGGGGTCAGTAAAAACCGATGGTTTGTATTAATATGCATAGCAGACGACACATCAAGAACTCCAGAGGATCATCGAGAATTGGCAATGTCACTTCGTGCTAAACAAGGGCTAAAATTATTCAGGTTTCTGCTTAATTGACAGGTGAAAATATTGTAGTTTTTACCTTTGATTAACTACATCTTGAGTTTTTTTTCCTTCTCCCAAGACCATGACTAGCTGCAGATTGTGCAGTATGTACAGTAAGTGGTGCCTTAGTCAATTAGACTTTGCAACTCTACTTCTCCTCATGAGAGTGAATGATGAATAGAGTTCGAAGAGTAGCAGAAGTTTTGCCCATGCTAGCGGTAGAGGAATTTTTTTCTTCTTTACCCAAGCTTGATTGGGTGAGGCTTGAAGGTTGCTGATGACATCTCATCTGGTTTAAACCATTTATGATTTTGCTTCCAATGTTGGACTCCTTGGACATTACACCTTCAGGAGATTTGCTTCCTAATACATCTTTTTGGATGATTGGACTACAACATAAAGAAGAGAGAATGATGTATGGGAAGTAAGTTCCATGAATGTGATGGGCTAGGGATCTTTTGCTTTCTTATGCCGATTTGGTTAGTCTTGTTCTGGCAGATGAAAAAGGAGACAGATACGAATATCTTCTTTGCATAAAAATCTATTTATAAGACTAATGGTTTTCTCATTAAGGCCTCAGTCAGACAATCGCATCTATTAGAACCAATGGTTTCCTATGAAGTGTTCACGTTTGTTTTTTAGACGGGCAAAATACTTGCACCTGCAAAAGATAGGACATGTGAGTGCAAATGCACCTGTTCACGTGATTTTTCTATATGTGACATGCAATATTTTTTTGCATGGCTATTCACACGCAGAAAACACGCTCCTCTGACCGAGGTCTAAGGCAACCTTTTTGCAAATTAGATTAACTTCTGCTCAGGTGGTCCCAAGACCGTTAATATAATGGTTGCCCATTCATTTCATGCCGAGACATAAGAGGGTCAGTTTTTATTTGTGTTCCTTAGTCACTTCTAGGGCCTCATTCAAGGATGGTGCAGGAACTGAAACAGACTTCAGCAGTAAACTTAAGAATGCTTTGCTCGACAAGAGGCACAAAGTGTAGTGGCTACAGTCACAATGGGTTCAAGCTTGTTGGTTAAGGAGTCTTTGAAGGTACAGAACTTGATGGTTCCAGTAATGGTACAAGGCTTGGTGGCTAAAGGCTCTCTAAGAGGTAACTTACCAGTGGAAAGTGACAGGAGACAATTTCTCAGTGAGGACACACAGCTCCTGGTTATTTTCATTTCCAGTAAACATATCTTATCAGTTACCATTTCACAGACCCAATACATATCACTGGAGGACAAGATGACCGGACTCAGGCTCATGTATTTTGGCCATGCAATGCTAGAAAAATCTATAATGTTTGGACAGATCAGTGGAAAAAGATGACCCGGCCGCAAAGATCACAATGGCTGATACCGGAAACTGGCATGGATATCACACAACTCAAAAATGAAGCAGTGCAAAATCAAAAAACATGGAGTGAGCTCGTCTTTAGGTTCGCCGAGAGTCGTGGATGACTAAACAGCTAACAACAACAAACCTGACCTTGCAAGTCATAATCACTATGGTCACTATGACCTTAGCAGACCACAACATAAAAAATGGTTCAATTCACACTTTTGGTAAGGGGGTTCAGTATATGTTAGCATCTACTTCAACCCCCTTATTTAAAAAGCATAACAAGGGAAAGTCATGGCTGAAGAAAACTTCAGCCATCCATAGAATTTGACATCTGAGGTTTCCAATTAGCCAGACCCAGAGCAATGAATTGACCTCCAGAGTGGCTGTTACAAGGGTTGTCTTTAAAAGGTTACTCTGTAGGCCGCTTGTACATGGGTCGGGTCGGATTCCGCAAATGGTCTGCATAGCTCGCCATCACACATAAACTGTACAGATTTTTTTTTAACTCCTGCTTTTCCCACATCATTACCTTCAATGGAAGTCAACTGCGCAAAAATAGAACATGCTGCAATTTTAATTTCCGCTTGTGTGCAGGAAAAATCATTTTTCAATAGCATGTTATTTGCAATATTTGCTGCGGAATCCGCAATGCAAATTCAACCATGTGCAGGCAGCCTTAACCCTTTCCGACGTCTGAAGACATTATGATTTAAGGCTGTACAGCTCGGATGTTGGAAGACGTCTGTCGGGGTTCTCTTACTGTATATTGCCAGCCTCTTTGCTGTCAGAGCCTATCCAACGTGTCACCTCATGCAGTACTGGCTTTAGCCAGCAGACAGCGCTGTTGTATAATGGCAGAAAAAGAGTAAGCCCCCTAGGAAAACCAAGATGCAAATTGGATTGGAAAGAGGTAAAATGTGTTAGTTTTTTCTTTCAAATGGTTTTTGCAACATAAAAGGATAGTTCGCTGAAAATAGATCCCTTGCTATACAATAACCCCTTCAGTGTCCCATTTACATCATGAACTTAGAAAGTGTAGGCAGGGTCTGTTTGTGGCACTAAAGCCAGAATCTCTTAATCACTGATGTAAAGTAACATCTTTGGTCTGTAAATTAGCTTCAGTATGAACCATTCTAACGTTCTCTTCTGATTACCATAGAGAAGAGGCTTTTTTTCTGCCAGTGATCTCTTTGATCACTGATTAAAGCCCCAGTGTACCTCAAACCATTAAACCTTCCAGAAATCCTGTGATGCTCAATAATTAAAGTTTTATTACCTACATAAACCTTATTTCTGGAAAGCCTGATTTAAGTGAAACTTCTTTTTTTTTTAGATTTTCCTTTAATATCAGTGATCACTATAGTGTCTCATTTTGGTCTATCATTTATAATCTGCTCAATGTTATTATTTTACTAATGCATTATTTCATTATTGTTGCCAAAATTGCTTCTTTAGAAGAGAGCACATGAAAAACAGCTCTTCTCCAGACTTCACAATCATTATTTCCATGACCATTGTGTAGTTAATTTTACACTTTACATAGAATTTGTGTTAAAAGAGTCGTCTGGCTTAGAAAACCTATTTTTTTAAATGCTATATCAGTGAATTCTGGGTTAATAGAGAGGATTCCTTTATTCATGAGTATCTTCTGTATTTTCATGTATTAATTAGTGTTACTGCAAGGACTATTTCTTTCACAATAGTCATACATTACACAGACAGCTCATTTTTCTTGACAGATTACAGGTGGATTCAGACAACCGTATATCGGCTGGGTTTTCACGCCAAGCCAATATACGATGTCCTCGTCTGCAGGGGGGAGGATGGAAGAGCCAGGAGCAAGAACTGAGCTCCCGCCCCCTCTCTGCCTCCTCTCCACCCCCTCTCTGCCCCTCTGCACTATTTGCAATGAAAGGAGGCGGGGAGGGGGTGGGGCTAAGTTCTGAGAATTAGAAAATAGTGCAGGGTGGTGGAGAGGAGGCAGAGAGGGGGCGGGAGCTCAGAGCACTGCTCCAGGCTCTTACAGCCTCCCCCCCCCTACAGTTCAACTTACCGTTGAACACCCCCTTTACCAAGAAATTAATTTTTCCAAGTGTACGCCCAACCCTTTTAACCCCTTCCCACCGCAGCCCTTTTATAATTTTTTTGCTTCCATTTTTTCATCTTCTGCGCACAGTAGCTTTTTTATTTTTCCGTCAACATAGTTGTGTAAGTGCTCATTTTTTGCGGGACATACTGTACTTTGTGTTGGTACCATTTTGGAATACATACAACTTTTTGATCACTTTTTATTGCATTTTGTCTTGGAGACAGGGTGACCAAAAAAGTGCATTTCTGGAGTTTTCTATTTTACTTTTCTATTTTACACTTTTTAATGTACCATATATTGTATTAGAAAACTTGTAAGTATATCTGAATCAGTGAAAGGGCAAAAAACACAATTCTGCAATTTTTCGTTGTCGTTCATGGTGTGGTAAAAAGGACGATATCTTTATTATTTTGGTCAATAAGACTACAGTAATACCAAACTGATAGTTTTTTTTTCTGTTCAGCTCATCCTTTGATTTCTAACACCATCTCATAAACTCCAAAATGCTTTTATTTTTTGTCTATGGGGCTGTATGGGGGCTTGTTTTTTTATAGGCAAACTGTAATTTCTATTTGTTCCAGTTCTGGGATACATACAACTCTTTGAGAGCTTTTTACTCAACTTTTTCTTTGAGACAGAGTAACCATTAAAGCCCAATTCTGGCATTTCATATTTTTTCTGATCATTCAGTGTAAATAGCAGCCATTAAGTACTGAACGGCCGCTATGTTATGTCAATAGAGAAGGGCAGGGAAGCATGAGGAGAGAAATCTGCTCCTGCCACCCCGCTGTGAGCCAGCGATACTAGCTCCCATGCAGCAGCATGAGAGAGTATATGTACAGGGACGAGTGTCCGACACTCGTCCCGTCTAAATAGTCCTTAATTTGTGTAGCCTGAGGAAAAAAAGGAGAGATAGAGGACATGCTGGAAACCTTAATATATGTCACAGTAGGAAGAAGGGAGACATGATGGAAACCTTAATATATGTTATAGTAGGAAGAAGGGGTGGTTAAGATGAACCGCCTGCAACCATGAACCAAGAACCCTAACAAGCATATGTCTAAACTGGACTGCAGTTAATCTAGTGTAATTAACTGGAACTGAATATGCAGAGAAATGTTGTGAATAGTTTGTAAGGCTTAAAAAAGACTTCCATCATAGGGGCTTCCTTTTAGGCTTGTTTTTTTTTGTGGTCTGTTTATCTTCCCGTCCTTCTGTGTCTCCCGCCCCCTTCCCATCCAAACATCCTCGTCCCCCGCCTTTCCTCCATTGTAATCTACCCCCGCCTCTCCTGGCTGCTCAGAGCTATCAGACAACTCCTTTTTTAAGGGTACATTTAGGTTTGATACTCAATTAGTTCACCGTTACAAAATTACTATGTTTACTATGACATGTCCTTTATCCAGTCCCTTTTTACGGCTGTTGCCGGGGAAAAGCCGGTGAAAATACGTAAACATGTGTTTTGAAGTTGCATTTGGACAATGTTAAATCGCAGTTCTATATTGAAAAACAAATGAATAAAGAATTTGAAAAAAAAGACATCCATCAATCCAGCCATCCTCTATCCTGCAATGTTGATCCAGAGAAAAGCAAGAAAAGAATACATGAAGTAGAAACAATTTATACCTATTGTAGGAAACAATTCCTTCCCCCACTTCAAATCTGGCATTCAGAATAATCCCGGAATCACCAGCTCTTCTGAATTATTCTAGTGACTGTAACATGTAATATTGTTACACTCAGAAAGGCGTCCAGGAACCTCTTGAACTCTTTTATCGATTTTACCATCACCACATCCTCAGGCAGAGAGTTCCAGAGCGTCACTGCTCTTACAGTAAAGAACCCCCTTCTATGTTGGCGTGGAATCCTTCTTTCCTGTAGATGTAGAGGATGCCTACTTGTTACTGTCACAGTCGTGGGTATACATTGATGATGGGAGAGATCTCTGTATTGTCGCCTATATGTCTATACATAGTTAATAGGTCGCCCCTCAGCCGACTTTTTTTTTTAAACTCACTAATCCCAGTTTTTTTCTTTGCAAGTGCTGTGCCTCCTTAACAGTCCACTGCTGGTTATGTAATTTGTGGATGGTTATAGGCGGACACATGGATTTCAATGTCTGTTGGTCCCAATGCAGACGTTGAAGCTTGATGCTGCATGGGTTCCCATGGAAGGCAGCGTAAGAGACTATGTAGGGGCTTCTGGACATACTGGGGTGGTAGTAAATGTGTTTGAAGACAGAGTGGATATTGAATGTCGGATACATTAAAGTGACTGAAAGTCACAAGCATCATCTAACCTGGTCTGTGAGAGTAGAGTTGGGTCTGGCCAGTGAGCACATTAGAGCTGTTGATCCCGAGATCGATCCTGCTGTCCTGTCATTTTGAAATACGCCAACTGTGGTCTTACATAAAAGTGGAAGGCCCAAGGAAAGCCTTTAACTGGAAGCGTTCCTGAAGTAATTAAATGCTTCCAGAGTGATAGACGGTACTGTGGACATGGCAAAAGCTCTGAGGAATATTACTGTTGTAGCAAGAGACTGTAGAGTGCCAACCCAAGGTGCTCGTCCATGTTCAGTTTAAGTGAGTTGCCCTATGTGACTAATGAAGATTGCAAGCTATATGCTGTATACCCTTTTTGAGAGACCGTTCCTTTGCCGGTAGTAATCACCCAGAGTTGTACCTATTGTGCCTGTAATTATTAACCCTTGCTTCTCTTTTGAAGTACAGTAAAGTTGATTAAAGTTTATTGCCGAGTGTTTACCTCTTCACTGTACCATCCTTGAGTAGGACCCGTTATAAAAGTCAAGGGCCAAATATCGAACCTATCCTCTCACACATTCCAAAAATCTTTCAAATGGCAGGTGGAACAATGCCTTTACAACAACTAATAGGTGGCGCTCTAGAGGCATTGTTTCATCGTCCCATTTGCAGAAACTTCCCAAAGTAGCATGCCCTATACCACCCCTCTGCAGTGAGTGGCTGGGGAGATCAGATGACACCCGAGTATTTAAATCTGCCCCGCCCGCGGCTCCCCACAGATGCATGCTGACAGAGATCAGGGAAAGTGCTGTCTTGCTGTAGCTGCTATAGGGAGAGTGTTAGGTGTTATTTTATTGTTCAAGAACCCCAACGGTCCTTCTTAGGGCCACATCTGACCGTGTGCAGTACTGTTGAGGCTGCTTTTAGCAGTGTTGCACAATTATTTTTTTTTTGCATATCGGGCGTGCAGACCATTGCGTCCTCAGTCTGCAGTCATTGTACAGAGTATAGGGGCAGTACTGGTGAGGCAGGGACAGTGGGAAAGGTGAAAGAGATATACTGTCTATATAGGCAGTGGGCTTTTTCAAAAAAATTGGGGAAAAATACTATCTTTGGGCTGCCTGTGACCGTCTTCAGTGTACTGCGTGTCTGCTGGGGGTAGTAGTCCTAATTAATACGCAGCAAAGCGTTACAGCAGGCTTGCGCAAAATTGTTTCCTGGCTCTGCTGTGCCCGTTACATCACCGCCGTCATAGCGCCAGAGGGAAACAGTATACAATATATACGCTGCATACAGTATCTGTCTGGTGTTTCAGCTCACCATTTAAACAAATTGAAGCAAAATACTTAAGGCCTACCACTGGGCTTTGGCCACTTGACTGCTTCTGCGCTGTGAATTCCACTAGCTCAGTCCTGCGCACCTACGTCTCACTACAGGCGTGCACAAAATTGTTTCCTGGCTCTGCTGTGCCCTTTACATCACCGCCATCATAGCGCCAGAGGGAAACAGTATACATAATATACGCTGCATACAGTATCTGTCTAGTGTTTCAGCTCACCATTTACACAAATTGAAGCAAATTGTGGCCTGTCTTGACTGCTACTACTACTGAAATGGAACTAATACTGTGCTCCCCCTATACTGCTGCTTCGGAATTGTTACTGGGGCCTGTCTGGACTGCTACTACTACTGAAATGGAACTAATACTGTGCTCCCCTATAATGCTGCTAGTGATATGTTCTGGGGCCTGTCCCTAATGCTACCGCTAAAATGTTACTAATTCTGGGCTCTGCCTATACCGCTGCTAATGCTATGTTACTGGGGTGTGGAAACGGAGGCTTCCCAAAGACATGATGGTGGCGAGGCCATTTCCCACCAACGCGGTTACTGTTAAGGTGCATATAACCACGGACACGTGGAGAGGACACGTAGTGCGTCAAAAACATCTCCCTCCTCCTCCAACAATGAAAACATTCTTGCCAAATACCTTTGCATTGGTCTGTCTGGTGGCAGTCCAAGAATTTCACCTTTACTGACACAACAAGAGAGCCCACCCACCATCCCCCTGCCACGGCCCACTTAATCCTGGCCACATTCCGAAAACCAACTAAATAAAACCACGCTACTAGGTCCGCAGTCGCCACCACATTCCCACCAACGCGGTTACTGTTAAGGTACATATTACCACTCTGACTGGGGCATGCACTGTGGGCCGAAGCACACCTGTATTGTATGTGACGTTAGCTCTGCTGAGCAGGGCACTGCAATGGGATACATTTATGTACCGCCGGTGGGTTCCAGGGAGCCACCCATGCTGTGGGTCCACAGGTACTTCACATTAGAGATTTGTACCTGCCAGTGTCGATGTATTAAAAACCCCGGTCAGACTGGGGCATGCAGTGTGGGCCAAAGACCACCTGCATTTAATCGGACGTTACCTCAGCTGTGATGGGCAATGCAATGGGATATATTTATGTACCGCCGGTGGCTTCCTGGGACCCACCCATGCTGTTGGTCCACACGGAGTTGTAACTGCATGTGTCTACTTATAAAGAACCCCAGTCTGACTGGGGCATGCAGTGTGGGCCAAAACCCACCTGCATTTAATCTGACATTAGCTCTGCTGTCCAGGGCACTGCAATGGGATACATTTATGTACAGCCGGTGGGTTCCAGGGAGCCACCCATGCTGTGGGTGCACACGGAATTCCCATTGCGGAGTTGTACCTGCCTGTGACTATTTATAAAAAACCCCGGTCTGACTGGGGCATGCAGACACCTTGACAGAATGAATAGTGTGTGGCACATGGGTTCCCCATTGCTATGCCCACGTGTGCAGCTCCTGATGGAGGTGGCACAGGATTGGATTTCTCATTGCTTCTGTACAGCATTGTGGGCTATTGCCCCGCACCTTTTAAAGAGGGTCGCTGCCTGGCCCTGCCAACCCTCTGCAGTGTGTGCCTCCGGTTCCTCCTCATGGCAGACGCACTTATAAATAGACATGAGGGTGTTGTGGCTATGAGGCCAGCGTGTGGCATGAGGGCAGCTGAAGGCTACGCAGGGACACTTTGGTGTGCGCTGTGGACACTGGGTCGTGCAGGGGGGGGGGGGGTTGGGCAGCATGTAACCCAGGAGAAGTGGCATCGGAGTGTCATGCAGGCAGTGATTGTGCTTTGTTGGAGGTAGTGTGGTGCTTAGCTAAGGTATGCCTTGCTAATGAGGGTTTTTCAGAAGTAAAAATTGTTGGGAGGGGGGAGGGGCACTCTTGCCGCTATTGTGGCTTAATAGTGGGACCTGGGAACCTGAAATGCAGCCCAACATGTAGCCCCTCGCCTGCCCTATCTGTTTCTGTTTAGTTTCCAGCACTTTCTTGGGTTTTGCAGATTTTTACAAATGAAAACCTTAGCGAGCATCGGCGATATACAAAAATGCTCGGGTCGCCCATTGACTTCAATGGGGTTCGTTACTCGAAACGAACCCTCGAGCATCGCGAAAAGTTCGTTTCGAGTAACGAGCACCCGAGCATTTTGGTGCTCGCTCATCTCTAGTTACAAATCATATATTAAAGTATTTGTTTCATTCCAAACCAAGACTGTTTTAACACTTTCTTAGGCCAGTAATATGGGACACCTTTAATAATGATCTGAGGTTAGTGTGCCTTTAACTAACAGAACTTGTTCTTGTCCATGTGATATAAAGCTAAACTAATTTCTATAACTGCTTGAAATGTTATTAACATTACAGAATGTTTTGTCTCTTGTCAAAAATGGTTTCAGAAATATCAAGTATATCATCCCTGCTTTTTAATGAACCGTGAGTGCACAAGGAATCAGGTCCACATTTCCAATTCAATTTGCTTGTAAGACTGTGAAGAATATTAACAGCAGCGTCCTGTTAAAAAGTTCTTCCTCCCTGACTCTTCTACCCATTACTCTATGGAAATTCAGCAAACTACAGAATGTCACTGAGCTCGTAGCTGTATTGCTATAAAGCCTGACAGGGAGCATTCACACGAGCGAGAGCCAGTGGCACCAACTTTCTCTAGCGAGACTCGCAGAACACGGACAGTCCATCTGAGTGCTGTTTGATGTGCGGGAGACCACACATCTGCATGTTTTTTTCTCATGTGAGACTCGTACAAACATAGGACATGCTGAAATTTTTCCGTCCCGTGCAAAAAAATAAATAAATAAAAAACCGCCCATGTTAATACACCCATTGAAAAGAATGGATTCTGTTCTTGTTTGAATTATGCATCTCTCAACGCACAATGCTTGCACGATTTTACTGTCCCTGAAAATGTACCTTTAAGGGGGATCTAGACGTGTGGGGAATTTGCCACAGACCTTTTGCACAGAAATTCCATGTCAAGAGCAGCACCAGTCCTCTGGAACGCACTACCAAAGGCTATCTGGGCAATCCAGGACTCACAGAACTTCAGGCGTGCTCTAAAAACGCACCTCTTCAGGGAGGCATACCGCATCCCCTAAACAAACCGCTCTGTACGCTGCCTGATAACATGCTCCCTGACCTACTGACTGCAATCCCTGCTAGCCATAATCAACTTCCCCTGCAGTCTTACCAATTCTGCCGTCACATGGCTTAATGTCTGACCATTGCTTATGTGTGTAGTATCCCTCACTCTCCACCTTCTCCAATTTCTGTGCAGTCCTGCTGTGGACATTCCGTGAGATTTCCACCCCGTGTGAACCCAACCTTACAGTATCATGTTTGCTCCAGAAGCCACCATTGATTCTTGATGTGTTGCATACAAATTGAGGCCTAATCTCAGGCTGACAACCCAATTATTCAATATTGGGGAGCTCTAAATACCATAGCTGTGGTAAAAGGGGTTTGGGTTGCCTTCCAGCATATCAGTTCCAGCTCTATTGTTGTCTAACAGAAACAGAAAGTCGAGACTCAAGTGGGCAGCAAACTATAAAAATTGGATCTCTGAGCAGTGAAAAAACATCACCTGGACAGACGAGTCCAGATTTCTGTTGCACCGTGCTGATGGGAAGATCAGAATTTGGCAGAAGCAGCATGAATCGCTGAACTCTTCTTGTAAACTGTTCAGAGCGTGTCAATGCATTTTGTCTAATTTGTAGCAACTACAAGAAAGTTCCTCTCTGCATTCAACACCTAGTGGAAACTATGTCATGACAAAGTGCCTAGATTCCGCAGGCCAGAGGAGGTCCAACACTCTCTATTACATGGGTGTCTCTAATAAATTAGGCAATCATTGTATAATGCTTAGATAAAATGGCTACCTGTAGCCTCGTGTGGCTCCTTTGGCTCTCGCTCACGACCTGAAGGTTGGAGGTTGAATTCCTGCTTGGGTCAGGTAGTCAGCTCAAGGTTGACTCAGCCTTCCATCCTTCCAAGGTGGTAAAGATGACTGGGGAAGGCAATGGCAAACCACCCTGCAAAGACAGTCTGCCGAGAAAACGTCACCATGTGACGTCACCCTAGAAGTCAGTCATTACTCAGCGCTTGCACCAGGAGACTTTACCTTTACCTTACTGTATATACAAAAAGACAGATGCATTATTAGTGCAACAAGAATAACTTCTAGTGATGTAGTAAAGCTGTAATTAATTTGTGCAGCTCTGCACAGCCCATGATTATAGATGTCTCTAAAGCCCAATTCAAATGTATTCAGGATCCATGTTTTTCAGACCCAAACACATATTGCAAAAGTGAGAACATTGTTTTCAGTCTCAATAAATAATGTATGTATCTAGTCTACACTGCCTCCAACATGTTCATGACCCTCCAATGGTTCCTAGGGGGGAGGGGGGGGGGGGAGAGAAGATTTTTGAACAAGCAGGTGCTCCTATTTCTTGTCAATTTTCTTATATCTTCTTACAGGGTTTCAAATTAATATCTTTCTGGTTTATATTAGCAACACTCTCTAAAAGCTCTTGATTACAAGCATAGACCATATGCAAATACTATCTGAACTTAGAAGAAAATGCCTTAACCCTTCTGGTGCCAATTGGCCTGTCGAGCTTTTCTATGCAATGTTTTGTCTGCTTTCTGGCTCCAAATGAGTATATTAACATTTGCTGCATCCCACTGACACCCTAGTCTTACTTATGCACCAGACTTTCTTAAAAAGTGTTTGCGATCCAATTGAAGCCCACGGTGTCTTTTTTATGTAAAGGTTAAAGCTTTTACCAGCTGCACACGCCAGATCAATAATTATCTCAGCATGATAAACCTTAAAGGGGACGCAAAGGGACCTGTTCTGCAACCCCACAGGTGCTTGGGCTATTTTGGGAGCTAGACGTGTTTGTCACACTCCGCTCATAATTTCAGTCCTCTTCCCGGATGCATTAATGACATCCAGAGGCTGTAAGCAATCAGCTGGCATATTATCAAATTCTGTCGGAGAAAGAGGTGGAATGTGATAGTATGAGCTTCTCGAATTGCTATACAGATGTTGCTGTGTTGCTATTTTGTTGCAGCACAAACATGTGCTACATTTCTCAATGATGTCCCTATAGAGATAATATGGGATCCGGAATGTAAAAATTCCTACCTAACTGACTTACAACTTTTTTTAATGGAGCTTCATGACTTTAGTATTTAGCATTCCTTAAACTGGACATTTGTACTGAAATATCCTTACAATGTACCATATTTATAAATGTGGTCCCAAAGCCATAAGACTGATATTATATCAGTGGCTCTTGGATTTTTTTGTTTGTGTTTGCCCATGCACACGGCTCGATGGATGAGCCCCTTCCTTTGATTGCTATCTTAACAAAGCATACATAGTTGTAGGTGTCAAAAACAGTCATGCTCATACACTGCTGTCCCCATGACCTTAGTGCTGATGGGCCATATTTCTATATAGAGCATATTATAACCATGAATGCTGAATACAGCAGTCAATCAACATCCCATCTTAGGGCAAAAACAGACGTCTGTATGCACAACTACGCTCTCCGTTACAGAGCGTAGTGGTGCATGAACAGGGGTTTTTTTTGTTTGTTTTTCTTCTCAGACTTTTCAAACTCATCAAGTTTGAAAAAAATATGGGAAGATTGCCCCTGCCCTATCTTTCCTGCATGTAGTTAAAAGACGCATTGGGGTGTGGGGCCCAGAATAGCCCCAAATGGCGTACACGTGTACCTGGTTATAATTTACGTGTCACGTTTGGTAAAGCAGAATAGATAAAGTCATGACCGGAAATATGCCAGGCATATATTCCCGATTGGAGGATCTCCAGTGGAGATATGGCTGAAATGGGGAATTATGGTTTTCCACAGGTACATACGCATTTACCCCTCCCTTCTCTGCATGACCTCAGAGGAGGCGGGGAGGGGGTTGTTCTGGGGAAACTTTTAAAACTAGGGTCTCAGAAAGACCCAGTTTTCAGACCTTCAGAGATATGCCACAGCATGAGGAATTTCCCATTTGCTTTCCGTGACTCTGCACAATCAGTACCTTGGGCCAAGCATCCCAAATCTGATATCCTTATTTTATTTTCTCCTTGCTTTATTTTAAATACTGCCTGTTGTGTATACCTGTAAACCTTATCTCCACAGTAACATCTTTTTCTGTATATTTTGTATATATAAATATTTAGCACTGCTAGTCTTTTTTAGAATAAATCTGCAATTTATTAGTCAAACCTTGTCAGTTTTAAAAAGAACCATAACTCAGAAGATTGTGTTAATAATTCATAAGTGTGGGTTTCAGCTTACCTGGGGAAACAAAAGTTGTCATGGCAGCGTGTGTGTGTGTTAGTATTGTAGAGTGCGGGAGCCATTAGTCTGGATCAGATGGTGATTTGAACTTTCGCTTGTATGCGTGCAGAAACCTGGGAACGCTGGATCCAAATCTGCCTGTATTCTAATGACTCATTGCTTGCATTTCTGCTAGAGTGATCAATCAAGGGTCTGCCGTGACAAGTGTTCACAGCGGGGAGAGCACTCAGAATAGTCAATCCGTGACAAATCAGTGATAGAGGGGGGATCAATTGGAGTCTCCCCATCTCTCCCCTCACCCATCCGTGACATATAGTATATCACAACTCAATGCACTAATACCCTGAAAGTGCACCGGGTCCAGCAGGGATTAGACACTGCGAAGGAGAGAAGCCATCAGCAGCACAGAACAGCTTTTCCTTACACAGTGCCAAATCAGGAAAGTAATTACACCAGCCTGGGGGGCACAGGATTAGCTTTAAAAATTAATAAAACATGACACAAACATTTATTAATACACTGTTATAGGGAAAAGCTATGACTGTACTAGGGAGAACAGTACAGGCACATCAGGAGTTCCCTCTCCAGTTATGCAGTTACAGTAGCTAACTGAAGATGGAGTTTTCAGCGCCGTCTTAATATAGCTGCATAGTTAAAGAAGTTATATGAAAAATAAACAGGAATAGGCCAATAAAACACATTTCAAAAATGCTTAGAATTGCTGGTTCTGTACATTTGAAAAAAAAATTGTAGTAACTCTTTAGCTAGTAAAGTAGGAAAGCAGCAGTGGACTTTTCATACTATAAAGTGATTAGAGTTGGTTCTTGTAAGGATTTTATGTTAGTTGCCCTTTAAAATGAAAAAGCTATTTTTACACTAAGATTTTAAAGCTAACAAATTCGGCGGTGAGAGCATTAGACTTGTGACTATATAACTTTATACACACTTATACAAAAGGGATTTAAAGGCCCATCTCATGAGAGCTGAAAGCTGCTGAGAAGAATTCTGCAAAGGTCAGTGATTATCCTCTATTCTCAGAATATTAGACACCATATTTTAGAAATGTCCACAGAATAAATGACCATTAAAATTCAGTTAGAGATCTCAGTCACTGGGGGGACATAGCGGTAAGGATTGGTGGCTATGGATTAAAAAATGAAATTTAATAGGAAAGTTCTACTTTAGCTGCAGTCATGCTTTCACCAGTCAGGTTAGCTGGCCTACATTTCCCATCATCGTCTACTGAACGATACAGGTGACAATTTTATTAGAATAAATGCCCGTTTTTATAAGATTAAAACTATTTTTTTGAATGAATTTATATTCAAATTAATTTAGGTAGAATTTACTTAATTATTATGTCAAAAAACAGTAACAGGCAGAACTGGAAGGACATATATCTTTTTTTTTGGCCTTACATGCTATGTTACAAGAACAAAAGTCAATAAAAGTCCATATGTAAAGATGACCTGATCTCCACAGGTTCAGTACAGGCATAGTCGCTGATTGCCATGGCCATATTTTTATTTAGGTATGAGTGGTTGGTCAGCCCAAAGCCCCCATCTGCCACAATGACGTATGGGACAGGTGGACCTGAAGAGCCAGTAAGCTTGCATGGCTCTCGCAAGGACAGTTGGTTGACCTGAATTCACTGACCCATTCTGTAAGCCCTGAAGATGCAAGTATCTGCAGAGCATCCATAGGTCCTGATATACACAATTATAAACCAATAGTTACTATTGGCCAAAGTCAACAGTACTACTGAATAAAAACTGCTCCAATGCAGTTTGGAAACTGTGTGGCAGCATAGAATTCCTTGGCTATCCAATCTTCCTGAGAAGGTGGAACCATCAGTAAAGTTTTCAATTCCTACTAAATAGTGTTGTACGTCTTCGTCATGATGCCAGTGATGGTGGAGATGCCAAGTAGAAATTCAAAGTGGAGGATGCAGCTGACAAAAATTGTTCAAGGTAACAACGCAAGTCATCATAGAGGCAGTTAAAATGGCCCTTATGCCCCCGTTGAGGCACCAAAGGATTCACCCCAAATCTCCTCCTTTTTCTTGTGCCTAAATATGCTATATATTCACTCACATATAAAATATGCAGAGTGACTGAAATATGCATCAAATAGATGTTACTTTGTGTGTTTTTACATTGTGTATTTGCAGACTGAAATACACATACGCCCATGTGATTGCACCCTATAACTTACTCATTTCCGGCCCTCTTGTACAATTTTTCAATAAATTGGGGAAATTAAAACTTCAGGTAGTGAATACACTTGTGAGTGACCAATAAAAGAGGAGGACGAATGAAGCTGTTGGTATATGTCAGTTAAGGAGTGCTCCAGGCACCTTTATACGAGGTGTCATATTGCACGGTTTGATGATATTGCAGTTATGATAATCATAATATTGAACCAATATTTCTAAAGATTTCTGAAAGACGGCAACCAAAAAAAAGTGGCCCAATTTTTTGGCAGATTCCATATGAATCTGAAATGAAAAAAACCCAAAACAAATCGCATGCGTGAGTGCATGGGTGCCATATAGCGACTCTGTACAATTTGGAGGTTCTACAGAGGCATGATATGGCTGTGTCCATGATGTCCTTGGAGGGACTACCTTGAACAAGTATAAGATTGCCACATGGACTCTCTTACTGCTTCTAACTGACTTAAGCTGCCCATACACATCCAACTTCTGTTGGATGAACTATCGTTAATCCGACAGCTGTTTTCCCTGGCTGTTTCATAGACATGAGCCATCGGCTCAGCACCATGTTCATGTGTTTAGGGAAGTAAGCCACAGCCAGATACCTTTGCTGGGGGTTTAGCTCCTAGCGAACAATAGCAATGGACACTGAAATTCAACATCCCGATCCTTCTTTACCTAACATCATCTGTTGGGGGAAAATTAAGCCGACTCCAAATGCATTAGAGTTGTCTGGCAACACTGTTATCGGAGGGTTTGGGTGACTAAAGTCTAATGTGAGCACTTTGTTGGTCTTGAGCGGACTCACTTAGAGGTTATATAATGGAAACAAATGTATCCACTACCTTAGTGTTATCAAATGATCTTCTGTATAGCTTCTTTTATCTGCCTTCATTATTAATGATGCAGTGTATAGCCTGGGTACATACTGAAAGTACTATATAGCGACAACATGATATTCTCGAGCCTCTAGCTCAGGAAGTTGCCTCTTCTTCTATGTTACCAGTAGTAATAGTAGTGCACATTGCTAATGTACCCAACCACCCGATGCATTTTGCAGGAGACAATAGTTGATGAACCAATTGGGTTTGAGAGCTTCTACAGCAGGGGTGTGACTGGCGAGGCTATGGGTGGCTTATGTGCCCAATAGTTATCACAATGACATGGCTTTTGTGCTTTCACACAGGAAAAATAGTTATTCAGTGGATGGAGGTTGAGCGTGCCAGAGATTTCTTACAGCCAACTGTTTCCATTCAATGTGAGCAAACAGTTATTCCAAGATGAACCACTGCCTATTTACACTAGTCACTTTGTTTTAGTGAGCTGAAATGAGGTGACTAATGACTACTAAGCGATTTCTCAAACAGTATCCTGTTGGGTCGAACGAGTAGTGCCTTAGCCGAGTATCTCCCCGCTCATCTCCAAAGATTCGGGGGCCGGCGCGGGTGAGAGGTAAGTTGTGGCGGGGAGCAAGGGAGAGCGGGGGGAAGAGAGGGAGAGATCTCCTCTCCGTTCCTCCCCGCTCTCCCCCACCGGCCCCCGAATCTTTAGAGACGAGCCGGAAGATACTTAGCTAAGGCACTACTTGCTCGAGTAATGTGCCTTAGCGAGTATACTCGCTCATCTCTAGTCCTGTGTTTACATGGGACAACTATAGTTGAAAATCACTTGTTTGAACAATTTTTTAGCCAATGGTAATCCTATGTAAAGCCACCATTAGGACCCTTTTACACTGAACAATTATCTTTCAGATCATTGCTACAATCATCGAAAAATGAACGATAATGAGTTTGCTTATCATTCGTCGTTCAGTTCAGACAGGCATAAAAATCGAATGAAGATCTGTCTGTGTAAACAGGCAGCTGTCCATCTCTGAATGACTTCCTGTTTACTGTGAATGGCGGCAGGCACGTGGCTGGAAGAGATTTCTGTCCCAATACGCCTCCCGTGTGAAAGCACAGAAGCAATTAATCGCTGCACTGCTCAAGTGCCTGACAATCATTCAGGCTAAAAGGACCCTAAGTCTCTCTTCTGGTATTTTACTATAATAGCTACTGAGTATTTTTCACATTCCTATGTATCACTGCTGTTAGTGAATCCAAGGTCTGCCCATTTAACAATGTATTTATTTCCCAGAGCAAAAGAGGTCAAAATCTGATCAAGATAGATGTTATTAGTTCACAGCCGGCGCATACCGCTTCTTTCCCCAATCGGGGAAATCATTAATGCCAGCACTTTTCTACAATGTATGTTTTCTTGTTAACACAAACAATACAATTAATTAGTAAAACTGCTAATTGATATGGTTCACATAGCAGAGTGAGGACACTTGTTAGAGGAAAACATTAGCTGAACAACAGAATGATCCAGATTGGGTGTAAATTGCCCAATAACTATGGATGAATGAGAAAAACTTTCTACTTTGACAACACTAATGCAGCATTAGCATCTATTATTTTACAACGTATCAAACAATTTCAATAACACATGAATTTATCATTTAAATATGCTGACCACCAGTATGAGAAGACTGGAGGAAACTCAAGTAGACTTGACTTAAGAATGCCGATACATTTTAGATAGCTGGCAGCCAAACACTCTTTTGGCCTATAGTTGACTCGCCCAACACCTCCATACACAAGTGAGTATTTGATCTGAAGATAGCGAGGGGTAAAAGCCACTGTCATACACCTGGCAGCTGCTTCTTTCGACAGAACAAAAATATTGAGCAATTGAAATCCAACTGTCTAATCCTCACCTTCTCCTACATCAGTTCCCGGGAGAGAGTCAGGAGACCCCAATTACATTAGATGATTGGCTAATTGGTGGGGTTGTCCAATAAATATCTAATGTGTATGGTGACCCTAGAACAGGTCCATCTAATCCCACCCAGCCAATTTTAGGTAGGCCTATACCTTCATCCCATCTACTTTAACCCTTTCTTATTCTGAGCCCCTTGTTGTCACTTATGTAATTATGGATATAGGGTTCTAAGTAAAGCAGAAGCTAATTTATAGATTTACTGGCCATTTAAGAGCTCTCCATATTTTCAGTCATTCTTTGGTGTTTATACTGGTATGTTTATGGTTATCTATAATGTCTCAAGATTCACTTCTGGCTGAGCTCCAATCAAGGCTGGAGGATTTATTGCTCTGTAATTGCCACTGTCCATGGCCAGTAGTTTTCATCACCTGCTTCCGCCAGTCACAGTCACTGACATTACTGGCACACTTTTTTAGGCAGACACTCCATTATCCTTCCCATTGTCAGTGCATTCCATAGGGTAGGTTTGGGCACATGGCCCACCTCTTAAAGGGCCAGTGCATGCACCCAGCTTTCCTATCCCCATTCAATCCAAACACTAGCCTGGTTAATTAAGGCACCCACCCACACTGGAGGGTGCCCGAGCAATAGGTTTCATAAGGTTTTGCAAAAGTGCTATAGTGTAATGATTGACTTTTGGTTTTTATCATTTCTTTTCATCCAGTTTTCCCATCTTCTGCTGTCATGACCTCAGCTTGTAGCTCGATCACGATTTATCTGATTGCCACTTGTCTTGACTCTCTGCCTACTACTCCATTTATGCAAGAATTCCATCTTTCTTGACCTTGGCCTATGTATCAGCTATGTCTTCACCTGTCACACTTATACTAAACTACAGTACCTTCGACCTGATCACTTCAGCTGCCCTTGTACCAAGGCTACTCTTGGGGTAATGACCTGGAGGCCCCTGCAACTCAGAGCAGATCCCACTTGGAGGTGTTAATGGGGGAAAAATATGGGGCCGATAGGTGCTGTCCCTTGGAGGAGCGCAAAGTCAAATCAGTGCGTAGCACAGTGGGTCCATGCCTGCTGCGTGACAGCATCCAGTCTATTCTACAGCAAAAAGCAAACCAAACTAAAGCAGATTTAATAGACAGTGATTTGCTGAAAAACATGTTGATTTTCATGGTGTTTTGTGTATAGGGTTAGCTACTGCTCAGATGCTACATTGATGTCCATAGTTAAATATAAAATGCATTACATAAAAAGTACCATATTTTGGTTTGTAACATTTTTGTGGCTTGCAAGGTTTCTTTGAAATACAGCATACTCTGTGTAGTGCATAGTACAAATGCAACAAAATAAAAAACAGCACCAAAAACACTTGTAAAAAAAACTCCAGGAAAATCTTTTGAAGTTTATTGCGTTTTATACAGAAGTTTAAAAACATTGAAAACATTTCTCTATAGGAGGCCTAAAAGACTGGAGTTCAAATAAAACACAATCCTCTTATATCCTCTCCAAGGACGATGTCTCATGTGTCGGTAGTGATAAATGTGGGGGGATCCTTACGTTTTTCTCTTATGCAAATGTCATATCTGTGAATCTTCTATTTACTACTGTACGTTATTGCAATGGTAATTTCTTACAGTCTTTGTTTAGTTTTATCTCCTTTATCTTTATATACTGTTTAAACAAAGCTAAAATATTGATATATCCATATATATATATATAAGCGAGAACCTGTCACGCTGCGGGTGTGAGTCCACTATGTCATAAACTGATTTGGCTTTGTATTACTCCTGAGAAGTCATTCAAGGCACTTCCCCAGGTGTAGTCTCAGAGCAGTGACAGCTGATACAGGTAGGTCAGAGGCACCTTAGTGAAATATCAGAAGGACAGGTAGAGGAGTAGTTGATAACAGACCGTGGTCAGCAAAGGTGGACTTATGGCAAAAAAAAACAAGCTGAGAGTCAGGCAGAAAATAAAACCTATCCCTAAAATAAGCCCTACCCTGCTTTTCACTGCGGCGCTCTTTTAATGTGATGGCTGTGATTGGTTCACCGAGTGCTGTAGTGATTGGTTCTCGAGCACCATGGCTGAGCCAATCAGAGCAATTGCTTGATGGAGGCGGGGTTTACAAACCCTGTTACCATCAAACGATTTTCTGTGGGCACTGAGAACTGCAGGGAAGCCTGCTGGAACTGCGGAGACCAGTGGAAGGGACCCGGCGGTGCCTACTAGGTAAGTATAAGACATGCTCTGAAAATAAGACCCTGTACCTCTTTTGGGGCAAAAATTAATATAAAACAGGGTATTATTTTCAGGGAAACATGGTAGTCTAAGTACAGGCCGAGGTCAGGACAGGCAGAATATAGGAAAGCTGGGTGAACCGGCATGGGTCAAAACCAGAAGCCAAGCAAGAAACAGAAACACCTTCACAGTACCCACCCAGGAAACACCAACATTGGCCAGGGACAGAAAGCTGGGCTTGACAACTGTCCCTTTAAGAGTTGGGCCAGCCAAGTGCATACCCTACAGGTGACACTGACAGCTTGAAGGACATTTGGCATCTTCCGCACAGAGAGGAGAATGACACCTAAGCTCGCGAGTGGCAGATGGGAACAGTAAAAGGCGGCACAACAAAACCTTACTTTTTCCATAACTGTACATGTCTAAGATGGGAAAAATCCTATAAGTTAAAGTCTTGGTGGTTACTACTGACATACTATGAAATGACCATCTATCGAGAAGAATTTTTCAAACTTTTTCTTTTTTTTTTTTTACAATTTTCTGCTATAAGAGCTATAGAGATCATTAGTAATAAAGCTTGTTATAAACCATATATCTATAGCAGCCTTAAGAGGAAGCACCACAGTTTCTATGTTTGTCATTGCCTGCTCAAAAGGATATCATAAAAGTATACCTAGCATATACCTTCCCATCTGCTAGGGACAATTAATCACCAAAATGTGAGAGGCCGGTACCTGTTACCGTGTTATTCTGCAGCTATACAGCCGCACTCATGTATTTTTCTCCCTCAACTATATAAATCCTGCCCTCTAAAAATACATAGTGAGGTAACGATCTCTATAAAGAGTCCTCTATATATTTTTACTGAGCTTTTATAGGGAACTAAACCCTTCCTAAACATACTCCGGTGTAACCAGCGATAACTCCCATGTGGTTGGAGCCTCAGAATTAAGACTAATAAATAAAATGCTGTTTTCACAATTGCCTAGAATACTGTGAAACTTTATTAACGCTCTTTGCAAGCATGTAATTATGTATCTGTCATTCAGTGATAACAAGCCATTGCAATTGACTCTATGCCCTAAAATGTGCCTCTGTCACTTCAAGATTCTGTGTACAAGCATACAATGGACCTTAATGGCCTTCTATTACCATATTTGCGTACTGTTATTTACAGAAAGGCTAAATCATATGTACAGTATAAAAAGGGACAAAGACTGTCATATGCTGCCTCATAGAGAAAATGCCACACTATGAAGATTTAGTCGCAACATTATGCAATTTTCAAGGTACCTTCATACAAACAAGTTATGCAGATTAATGCCGAATCGGGCCAATAACATGATTTGGGAAAGGCAACGAACCCACTCTGCAACGGTAACTTTGGAAATGTCACACCTACGGAAAATGCTTTGTGTCTGGATAAAGTTAAGAAGTGAAGAGCATTGAGAGTCATTGTATCAAAAAGACACGTTCACTAAATGTTTCTTTATAGGGCTATGTACAGAGTGTTGGTCTTTGCATCGTATTGCAACAGAAACTCAACAGGATGCCACAATCATGGGTGGAATTTTGAAGTGGTGGTCAGCAGAACAAAATATGCATCTGTCACAGGAAGTGGTACTGTGCAAATAAAGGAGATGGAACAATACCTCTGCAGCGCCGCCTATTGGAAGGCAGCATTCCTGCAAGTCGGTGTTAGACACTTTATACAAGCCTTGTAACAATGACTAGGAATTGAAAACCAACCCAGAATCCATACATAGACAGCTGTTTCAGGGTGTTTGCCTTTCCTCATTGTGCAGTAGGTTTCTGGCTTGGCTAGCGAGAGGTCTGTGATGTTCGTCAGGACGCTATCTTTTTTCCTTAAGAGCACCTAGAAGATGAGTGAGGGAGGAGACATATAGGATCATCCATGCTTCTCTGGGTAATATTTAAATAAAGTAGATGGAACAATACCTCTGCAGTGCCACCTATTGGAAGGCAACATTCCTGCAAGTCAATGTTAGACTTTTTATACAAGCCTTGTAACAATGACTGGGAATTGAAAGCCAAGCCAGAATCTATACACAGATAGCTGTTTCGGGGTGTTTGCCCCTCATCAGTGTGCAGTAGGTTTCTGGCTTTGCTAGCGAGAGGCCTGGGACGTGAGTCAGGAACTAGAAGGTGAGTGATTAAGTGAGGGAGGAAATGGTACGTGATGCAGATTGCAGGATACTATGTAGAAGATAGAATTGCAAAAATATGGTATATTGGTATAAAAAAAAAGCAAGGAACTTTCCATCCCAAAATTCCTCAGCGCTGTTAGGACCGGCAGCTCCCGGGGTCCCCGTGCCCGCACCATCGGTCCTATCACCCGAGCTGATCGGGTGCGCGCAGGGGAGCTCCAAGCTTGGTGACCTCCCCAGGCTGACGGGTTCCCGGACACTGGTTCCAGGCGCGTGCTCCTATGCGCAGGGGGCGGCGCCTGGTGGTCGAGTTGCTGGGGATGCAGCAGATGCCGTCCACGTTGCCATGACATCCTGATTAGCAGCATCTGCACTTGCTGCTGGATGTCTGGGATCTGCTGGGTCTGGCTGCTGACAGGCTCCCCGCCCCAATCAGCTGCTGGAGCGGGAGTTCTGACAGCATTTAAACGTGCCTGTTTCTCTCCAGCATTGCCAGTGTATGTTTGTCTCCAGGCTACACCCGCGTTATTCTGATGTGATTCCCCGTTGCGACTCTCTGCTTGTGGACCTGACTTTGACCTCGCCTGATCCCTGGAACCACGTATTCTCCTGTTGCCGACCCAGACTTCCTGACTTGCCTCTGTGTCTGTTTGTCTCTGTATTTGTTTGTAAGTCTGACCCCCTGCCCCGCTTCCCTAGTGAGTATAGGGACCGTCGCCCAGTTGTCGCCCTGGGGCCTAGCCCAGGGGGGCAAATAGGTAGGGACAGGGGTTGCAGGTAGCTTTTAGGGACTTCCAGTACCCGGACCCCAGTTCCGTGACAAGCGCTAACTATGGTTAGCTAACTCTTGAGAATATTACTACATGCACAATACCAAATAATATTGTTTTACACTCCGGATAAGTTGGTTGATATACAGTCTTGCTATAACAACTTGAACTTTACCACAGGCTCATAGAACAGTGAAGTGCTGATTAATAAACACAGTTTAGAAATAATAAAATACTCTCCATGCTCTACGGGATCCTGAGGAAGTTTGTAAAAACTTTAATATTGGCGCCCATAGGTTTCAGACTTGATCCTGCTACGAGGTTCAGTCACAGTCCACTGCTAACTATTTGAGCCTTCATACAATTACAAGTGTCCCAAACAATTGCTACACTGACAGCATGCCTACTGGAAACCTAACAAATCACGATTGGTGTGCACACTGTACAGTTTTTGGAACCTAGGGGCCTGGCTCGCTCTACTTGGTATATAACATATAAGCTAAACAAAACACAGTTCACATGCACCAACAGACAAGTGATATTCACCCTGAACAAGTAACTGTTCACACCTCATGTCTGGTCACCTACACACACAGACACAAAACACGTCGATGTTCAAACCCACAAACGACAGAAACCCCACTCAGAAAACTCATGCATACTAATATTAAACAATAGGTAGTGCAAGTGTCCTCACACCAAGGGAAAAGAAAGTCAGACACCGAACTGCCCAAGAGCGAACCGTGTCAGGCATCACCCACCTGACAACACACATGGCATTGGATGTCTGGAGGCCAGACCTGCGAAAGGGAAAGGGAGAGGGGGTCCGCATAAGATGCAGACAGGTTTCCAGACCATCCCACAGAAGGGTGGGTGAAACGCTTCAGACCAAAATGCATAAACCAAGCTCTGAGTGGGAATGAGGTAGGATAAATAAATGACTAGGACCCTCGAGTGACATGGGCTGGTATTTACATGCAGCAGGCCGATGGTTATTGGCTGGCTGAAGAACTCCACACCAGCCAGCCAAATCAACCACACCTGCAGCAGTGTGTGTAACGGCTGTGAATGTGGAACCATAGTGTCAACCTACCGGGTGGGTGATGATCCAATCCAGCATGGCTGACAGCCGACCCCAGTGTGGGAGGTAAGATACCAGATATACAAACCCGGTATACAGATGGAAACTAGGGAAAGTATCTTGCCCTGAGCTGATAACCAGGGAAACCCCTGCCTATAAGAGGGGCTGGCATCCCAATAAGGATAAACCCACGGTCTTCCTCTAGGCACTGACTGACCCTTGCAGGACAGAACACCTATATGTGACCTGTCTTGCTTTTTAACAAAGAAAAAACTGTGCCTGCGGGAGAAGAGGATTTACGGATGAACCCTTTGCCCAGATTTTCCCTAATATATTCGGTCGTGGACTGGGTCTCAGGTAGAGAAAGAGTGTATACTCTACCTCAAGGAGGCACAGCACCAGACACAAGCTCAATAGGACAATCGTAGTGGTGATGCGGTGGCAGACATTCAGTTGTTTGTTTGTTGGAGCCCAAAAATAACTTGCACCACAACCACTAGATATGATTGGATGTTATTTGCTTATTAATTGACAGGCAGCAGTTTTTATAGAGGCACACTCCTCGATTACAAAAATTTTAATTGATTATAATTAGAGATGAGCGAACGTGTTCTTAACGAACACTTACGCACCCAGACACCGGCTTATCCGAGGACTTCAGTGTCCGCGCGTAAGTATTCGGCCGGCGCCGGGCGGCGGGGGGAGGTGCGGCGGCGCGGGCGGCAGCAGCGGGGAACAGGGGGGAGCCCTCTCTCTCTCCCTCTCCCCCCCACTCCCCGCCGCACCCCCCCGCGCTGCCACGGCGACCCCCGAACTTTTTTCGCCCGAGCACGGAATTGCTCGCAAAGTTCGGTGCTCGGGTGAAAAGGGGCGGAGCCGAACACGTTCGCTCATCTCTAATTATAATTCATTTATTATCATTGGTTCATAAAACTAAACACAAATGATTATGCATGATAGAGTATCAACATCTAAATCACCAAACCAACTTCTACTCAGGTGTTTTAGAAACACATGAGGAACAGGGAGCTATGTCCCGGGCTATTGAGTCTGCTTTCTCAATCTCTTCCTTGGAATGTTCTAGCCACCAAGGTCCTTTTTATTCTTTAGCACATTTCTGCAAATCTTGTTAAAGGAAAGTACAGGAACCTGACAGAGATAGAAGCATACAAAATAGAAGCAGCATACTGAAAAATGGATAGAAAATGGAGTCATAGTCATTTCAATAACAATCTCCTACAGCTTCCTAATAAAGAGGAACTGTGAATCATGGTCAAACTACCTTAGGACAGTACCAGCAAACTGAATGAGAGTGCCAGAAATCTGATTCACACACATTAAAAAAAAAAGTGCAACGGAAATTAACATGTGGTGCTGTTGTTAAAATCTGCAGCATGCCAATTTCTGTTGTGGATCTGTTGCATTTTTTTTTACAGTGAGCCCCACATGGAAGTCAAAATCCACCACAAAACCCAACTGTTACATATTTCTTAATTGCCGCTGCAAAATCTACACATGCGGCATTTTTTTAGTTAATTAATTAATTTTTTTAAAGCAGTTTGAAATTTACAAAAACATCACCTTCCCAATCTTCTGTAGCACCCAGGTAACCCCTGGCTAATTATCCACCTGTCTCTTTACCTTAGCCTCTGGTGAAGACACATTTTATAGACCCCAACCACTGGCTGCGGCAGTCACATGTGCCGACAGGTCATCAAGGGAGGACTGAAAATTAGCGGGAGACCAGGTTCTGTCCAAACGCCACCAACAACGAATGATAATCATTCATTCATTTTTCATTCATCCATCATTTTATGTAGGCATACAAATAGAGATGAGCGAGCATACTCGCTAAGGGCAATTGCTCGATCGAGCATTGCCCTTAGCGAGTACCTGCCCGCTTGGGAGCAAAGATTCGGCTGCCGGTGGCGGGTGGGAAGCGGCGGGGGAGAGCGGGGAGATCTGTCTCTCCCTCTCTCCCCCCGCTCCCCCCTGCTGACTGCCGCAACTCACCTGTCACCCGCGCCGGCACCCGAACCTTTGCTCCCGAGCGGGGAGATACTCGCTAAGGACGATGCTCGATCGAGCAATTGTCCTTAGCGAGTATGCTCGCTCATCTCTACATACAAACCATCGTTGGCTCATTCACTAATCGTTCAGTTTAAATACCGGTCATTGAGTCCTTCTCATTCACTTATACAGCGAATGAGAGCAGCTGAACAATTTCTCATTAGAACGTGCCAGCAATGTATCTGCCTGTATAAATAGGCTGCACGAGCCAGCTCTGACATCATTCGCGCATTCAAATGATAATCTTTTGGTGTAAGTGAACTCTTACCTAGGAGCGACAGCAAATAAGGAGCGTATATAGAGCTTTTTATTCTTCTTATAAGTGGATGCATACTATTGAGAAAGCATTTCTTAACCACACAATTGCATTTTCATCCCATCAGCACTTTCATTCACAACCCTAAGATATTGACCCAGACATCTTATGTATGTTTATTCACTTTCATTCTCTTTGGAGATGTGCTGAACATTTTTGAGATAAGTACAGTAGTTGACCTGCACTACAAGGTGCCTCTATTGTCTTCTTTACTATCTTTACAATTTTCACCAGAGAACTGTAAGGAATCTGATTCTGGTAAACAACATTAAGTGTATTTGTGCTTTTTGTACTTGTACATTCCTCTATAATATATCAGATTGAAATTCATATTTGTTATATATATTCCTCTAGATGGTTAAAAATTAGAGATGAGCGGGTATACTCGCTAAGGCACATTACTTGATCGAGTAGTGCCTTAGCCGAGTATTTCCCCACTCGTCTCTAAAGATTCGGGGGCCGGCGGGGGGCGGGGAGCGGCGGGGAGGAACGGAGGGGAGATCTCTCTCTCCCTCTTCCCCCCCCCCCCCCCCGCTCCCTGCAGCAACTCACCTGTCACCAGCGCCGGCCAGCGAATCTTTAGAGACGAGCGGGGAGATACTCAGCTAAGTATTTTTGTAGCAAGCATGGTTCTGGTATTAGGTTCACATAGTCAGATGATTTTAAAGCTTCAGACCTGGGGGTGGCCTACAATCTGTATATACCCCGTGGTAGTCTCAATCCACTGCTATCCCATAGTCTGAGGATACATTATGTAAAAAGTTGCAGATCAGTTCTCTGACAGCCCTTATCAGAGCACCTTTAGCAATAAAGGAAATCCATTCCACATATCTTAATGCACAGAACATGGAAAATGAGGTTTAATATACTAATAAATGTAAGGTTCTGCACATGGGCAGAGGAAATATATGTCACCATTACATATGAAATGGGAATCCACTGGGTAACACTGACATGGGAAAGAACTTGAGGATTTTAGTTAACTGTAATCTTAACTAGAGCAACCAGTGTCAGGCAGCTGCTGACAAGGCAAATAGTATCATGGGGTGCATCAAAAGAGGTCTACGTGCACATCACGAGAACATTGTTTTTCCTCTATACAAATCACTGGTCAGACCACACATGGAATATTGTGTACAGTTTGGGCACCAGTACACTATTAGAACATATCAGAGCTTAAGCAGATTCAAAGGTGGAAACTCAATTAGGAAATGGAATGAGCAGACTACAATACCCTGAGGTTATCACAATTGGGGTTATTCACTTTTGAAATAAGATGGCTGAGGGGGTGACCTAATAATTATGTATAAATCTATCAGAAGACAATGCAGAGATCTTTCTATAGTCATTAATTCCTTCAGAAGGGTTGATGATCCAGGGATTATTCAAATTGCAAGACTTGGAGTCAGGGAGGAATTTTCAGCATAACATACTTGTTACTTTGTATACAGCATGCTAAGTTCTGCAATTAATACCCTGTTTCCCCGAAAATAAGACGCGTCTTATATTAATTTTCGCTCCCAAATATGCGCTACGTCTTATTTTCAGGGGGTGTCTTATTTTGCCGCGACCACAGAAACGGAAAAGCGTGCGGCTAGGTCGCTTCAAAACAAGTGGCTAAGTGCCGTGGGTTTTGAAGCAGTGCTTTCCCAGTGGAAATCTCTCTGTTTATCGCTGTGGCCAAACCGCGAGATTTTCGCTGGAAATACGCTCTGTGAGAACCCAGCCTTAAGAATCACACACAGGTTGCCTGACTCACACACAGAGCCATAAAAAAAAATAAGGGCTGTAAAGTAACGTACCTCTCTGCAGACAGAAGTTCCTGTACCACTTGTAAGCAGGGATGGTATTGCAGCTTTCGGCCACCAGGGGGAGCTCATCACAGCAGACGTGTACAGCAGGAACAGAATGTACAGTATGGACTTTTCCAGCCAGTAAGGGGAGCTCACAACAGCAGACTCTTACAGCACAGCAGGGACAGGATAACAGCAGACTGTCTGCAGATCTACCTATACATCTGGAGGTAGGAGACACCGGGGATGGCAGCAGAGGACAGGCCTCTTAACTTGCCTGCACACTTTAGTATGCCTTACTATTGGGGGTGCCTTATATTTGGTACTTCTGCAAATTTCTTACTATGTCTTACTTTCAGGGGGTGCCTTATTTTCGGGGAAACACGGTAAATGAATCAGTTGTAACTGCTTTGTCAGTATGTATAAGAAAAGAAGTAGTGTGGTTGGCCGGATACTTACAATTTATGAGGCATTTCTTAAATGATGATACTGTTACTGATAATATTTTGACAGAACGCTCTAATGTTGAACATGTTTCCCTCCAGTTTGGTTCATTTTCAGGATCAATTAACATTGAGTAATTTGAGGGATTTGCAATCTGAGTCTAATACACACACTGCATCAAACATCCACTTTGATGTTACGAATCCTCATTTCTATCCTATTAACTCAAGATCACAGGTAATGGACAGTTTCAGGCTGCAATGGAAAATGATTTATTACACCTTTATAGACAGAATATCCAAACTACTACACCACCCCTTAGCGTAATTTGACCAGGATACAACAACAAGGGATTTGTGATCTTAAACATAATCCTTAAATTATAATATGTTCTGCTGACGAGGGAGGGATGGTAGTAGTTTTTGATGGAGTCCATGTTTTAGAGTCTTGAGGTGTGGCATAGAGCATGATGGTAGCAGTGGAGACACACGAGGTGAGCTCCCACCTGCTGTGCAAGCTGGGTTTTCTTCCTGAGGTGGTATTTCTCTGCTGTGCTGGCTGTCTTGCTGGTCCCTGGGCCTTTATTTATGCTGCACCATGTTTCCTGTTGTGGAGGAGTGGAAAAATGGAGGAGCTGTGAAAGCAGATGCTGGTCTGTTGCGAGGTCCATCTGTCATGTCAATGAATTGAACAGGAGGAAAGAAACTGGTGATGCATGTGCACTTCATGATGGCGCTCAGGCACAGGCATCTATGAGCGCTACTGCATATTCCTTGCACCATAAAGCTGCCTGTGCAACATTGGAGGCAATATCAAAGATTGAGCAGGATATTTGTACTGAATGCATGGAGCATTTTGAGTACTCTGATCACTTTACTGAGAAAAGCTGCGATGAGTCAGAATTTGTCTAATTCCACTTCTCCTGTGACCCCGTTAAGAAATCTTTTATAGCTGTATTTTCCTAGTAATGGCAATTTTAATAAATTATCTCACTCAGTAATTGAAAAGGGTAAGCATGGCTCTATTTTATATACTTCATCTGCCTCTCTGAATGCTATTATGCAGGCCATTTCAGCACAACCTAGTGGTGTGAATATGCAAAATGATATACAAAACAAACCTACTCTGGCTGCCTGCAGATGGGCGGAAATTCCGCGGCGGGATTTCCGTGGAATTTCCGCCTGTGGAAGCTGCCATAGGATTGCGTTAACAAACGCAATCCTAGGCAGACAGTCGCGATTTGACCCCGCACAGAAATCTCACTCCCCGGCTGCCAGCTCCGGTCTGCACATGCGCTGGCTGCCCGGCAGCCGACACATCAAACAGCCAGAGCCGCGGGAGCAGGTGAGTACGCGCTGCTCTCTGCAGGGGCTCGGGTTGGGTCCCGCTGTGAGAATTTTCGCAGCCGGACCCGACCCAGCCATCTGCAGGCGGCCTATGTGATGTTTTTCCAGCTGTGGCTAAAAGCAATACTGTTCTGGCTTCCCTCTCTCTGCTCAGGTTAGTAGCATGAACGAGAATGTTGGTTAATAAGACACGGTTTGCAGAGATTGTCTAATGCCGAGACAAGTATTAAGGAAATGGAAGAAAAAAATTGTCCCTATGCAGGATACAATTAGAAAATGCGACCAGTCTGTTTTTGAGGAATGGCTGAAATCAGCTATTGGGAAAGATACTTTGTCTCTCATAAATGTTATAGAATTTTGTAATAATACATTAAAACAAATAGAAACAAAGTAGTCATTGTCTGATAGACATCAAATATAGAATACATCAATGAAACTTATAATACTGATAGAAGGTGATGCGCATCTTGTCAAAATCTAAAAAACAAACTACTTCCTTTTATCCAAATCAGAAATATAATCATTAGAAATAATTCTCCAGAATTAAGACTGCCGAATCTATAACGGAAAAAAGGGGGGAGAAGAAAACAAAAAGGGGGTGGGGGTTATTGAGGATAAGACACATGGTTTTATGTGGGGAAGGGGGATGGTTAGAGGTTGGGCACCTTCATATCTGCCTGGTCTATGGAGTTCTTCCAATCTCATGGTTTCACTTGAGCCACTTCCCGTTAAACAGGTGGTGTAGAGGAGGCACTAATAGGCTGACTCAGATCGCAGGGGGTAGTCTGGGCAAGGGCCGTGGGGTTCCAGATCCGCATAGTAAGGGAATATTGATACCAGGATGCCCATATGCGATCAAAAAGTTCCTCCTGTCATCTCTCTTTGCTGTGGAAAGGGCTCGTAGAGCTACTGCTAAATCACCTCCACCTGGTGTCACGCCGAGAACTCTTTTGATAAAACTCCTGCATTAGGGCTCCCACCCACTGGCATTTTTTTCTCGACTGTGATGCGATTCTAAAGTTAAAGTCTCGCATCGCAGTGCGAGAAAAACGCAGGCAGATATCCCAAAATCGCTGGGATATCACTGCGACATCTCCAGTCTTTTCAATGGGGCGAGCGGCAGCAGCGCTAGCCCCATTGAAAAGATATGGAGAATGCCGTGGACTTCTGCCACAGCTGTGACAGGAGTTTCCGTTATCCCCGTGGGGACCGCGGGGATGAAGGAATCCTCTGTCACAGCTGTGGCAGAAGTCAGCGGCATGCTATCCCATTGCTTTCAATGGGATCGGCACTGCTGCCGATCCCATTGAAAGCAGTGGTTTCTGACAAGCCCTGCAGAATGATTATCGGAGAAGGGCTTGAAATATAAGCCCTTTCCCGATAATCATAAAAAAGTGGTTAAAAAAATAATAAAAAAGTTACTCACCTCTCCTGCTGTCAGCCGCGTCCTCTGGCTGGCTCCCTGGCACTGCTACTGAGCTCTTTCAGCAGACGGGGATTTAAAAATCCCCGCCTACTGAAAGGGCTGTGCAGATTGGCTGAGGGCTCAGCCAATAGCAGCTACTGCTTAGCTATTGGCTGAGCGCTCAGCCAATAACAGATAGCGCTTAGCTATTCATTCATGAATAGCTAAGATATTGCTAATCATTCTGCAGGGCTTGTCAGAAGCCACTGCTTTCAATGGGATAGCATGCCGCTGACTTCTGCCCCGGTCCCTGCGGGGATGAAGGAAACTCCTGCCACAGCTGTGGCAGAAGTCCTTGGCATTCTCCATATCTTTTCAATTGGGCTAGCGCTGCTGCCGCTGGCCCCATTGAAAAGACTGTCACAGTGATATCGCAGCGATTTTCTCGCACTACTCTGCGAGAGTTTTCACTTACTCTCGCAGCGCAGTGGAGAAAAAAATGCTAGTGGGTGGGAGCCCTTATATAGATTGGGACATTATTTTAAAGAAACAAGAGAAATGAGAGAGTTAACCATGGGCGGTCATCTTACAGCTGTCTTTCCAGATTATTCAGTGGATATACAAAAAATTTGGATGCAGTTTAAAGATGTTAAGAAGAAGGTTGCGGGGTTTACAGCTGTGTTATGCTATTTTGTATCTGGCACGGCTGAGAGTTGCGATGGAGGGGGAGAGTTTTTCTTTGATAATCCTAGGGATGCCTCCTCGATTGATAAACACGAACAAAATATTTACATAGCAGTAATAAGTAGTCCCTATTAGTGGATTATTGGTAGAGTATTTGGCCACTTGAAATAAGTTTATTTGTTAAGATAGATGAGAGGTTCCTGGGTACCGCTAGTTAGTATTAGTGACCTTCTTTTGATATTGGGCTTTTTTTTCACCATTATCACTACGCCTAGGTGATTAGAGTCCTAGTGTGTGAATGGGGTTGGGTGTACCAGGGCATTTTTTTTTTCTCACTTCTCTCTCTTTCTCTTCCTCTATCATTCAATGCAGCCGGCTTTTTAAATTTTGTGTGTAAAACATAAATAATGAAGATCATTTACCATGGTTTAAGAGGTTAATATAATTTTGTGGAATGTGCGGGGGATAAAACTAAAAGATATGATGTTTTTTCATCTATTCAACAATTTCAACCATCTATTAGAGACACGTTTAACAAAAGATACTTTGCACTTACTTCACCATAAGTAGCAATAACAATATAATACACATACTGTATAAGTACATACATGTCAAAACTTACATTGTGTAATCAATGCCAATAAATAGCATAAACTGCAAATGCATATAGTAAAAAAAAAAGGGAAAACCCACCAATCTGTTGTGTGTTTTTCCTGAGACTTCATCTGGGGTAACAGTGATACAAAAGTTATACCCATAAAGAACAAACACCACATCTGAAAGCAGTAACAGTATATAATCATCCTCAGCTAAGCTGAAGGATACAATACACCACAATGGTTTTCACATCCCGTTCATCTCCATTACTTCTCGTTAGAGATGAGTGAGTATACTCGCTAAGGCACATTGCTCGAGCGAGTAGTGCCCTAGCCGAGTATCTCCCCGCTCATCTCTAAAGATTCGGGGGCGGGCGGGGGACAGGGAGCGCCGGGGGAGAGCGGGGAGGAACGGAGGGGAGATCTCTCTCTCTCCCTCTCCCTCTCCCCCCCCCCCCCCACTCACCTGTCACCCGCGCCGGCCCACAAATCTTTAGAGACGAGCGGGGAGATACTCGGCTAAGGCACCACTTGCTCGAGTAATGTGCCTTAGCGAGTATACTCGCTCATCTCTACTTCTAGTCAATAAACCACACACCTACACTCACATGATCAGACGTCATGATTTTCCTTTTCTTGTGTCTGTATGTGTTTGTTTTTCTATGAATGAATCTTTTTGAATATGTAGTAATTAAGTGTGTTCCTTCTAATATTACTATTTTTTGTCTCTAGTGCTGTTTCCATTGGTGTAGTTTGCTGGCGGTTGTAAAAAGAGGGGATGCTACACAATGGTAGATATGGCCCTGGCCCAACTTTTTGGAGATGTGTGGCTGCCATCAATTTTTAAATCAGTTAATATTCTTAAATGAAATGGAAGACTGTCTCACTTTCACCTTCTCACGTCTGTTCAATGTTCTATTGTGTATAAGATATGGTTATATGAGATTTTTAAACCATTGCTTTCTTTTTTTCTTTGCATTTATTTTCATTTTACACAGCAACCCAACTATTTTGGAAATGGGCTTGTATTATTGTGCAGAAGAGATATTTTTGGTGGCAATACATATCCCAATCATCTGTGCGACCGCAGAATGTAAAGGGCTGTCACTATCGGACCCCCTGCAATGTAATCGGGGTGTCCTGATGGGTCTCTGTGGCACCCAGAGGCTTGAATGTAGCCTCCAGGACTGCTAGCAATCTCCGATGTTTAACCCTTTAGATGCCACGGTCTGTGTGACCACAGAATGTTAACGGCTGTCATCATTGGAACCCCCCAGCATAGCAGAGTATTAGAAAAGAAAAAAAAAGACCAACAAAAGACAAAAATGTAAAAAATAGAAACACCAAAACCTCACCTTTCTCCCTTTACTTTGTAAAAAAATGAAAAACAAAATTACACATGTGGTATCCCTTCGTAATGACCCAGAGAAGGAAGTCAGTAAATTATTTAATCTGCAGGGCGCACGGCATGGAAAAAAAATTAAACGTGGTAAAAATAGCTAATTTAGCCAATCTTACCATCCAAAAAATGGAAGGGAAAGTGATCACAATGCTGCACGGATCAACAAATGGTACTAATAAAAAGTACAACTCATCCCGCAAAATGAAAACCCATACACTGCTCCATGATAAAAAAAAATTAAAATGCTAGGGGTCTTTAAATGCAGCGATAAAAAAAAAAAAATCTTTTTTTTTTTTTTTAAGTGTAAAAAGCAGCAAAAAAGTAGTGAAAAAGAAAAAAACTATTACAATTTGGTATTGGCATAATCGTACTGGCCTGTAGAATTACTTTAATATATCATTTATACTGTTCAGAGAATGCAGGGAAAAATAAAAATAAAAAACATGCCAGAATTACAGATTTTCTTAATCCTGCCCCTAGAAAAAATGGAATGAAAAGCGATCAAAATTGTACATGTTCCCAAAAATTAGATGAATGAAGACTAGAGTTCCTCCCGCAAAAGACAAGGCCTTCTAGAGCTCTGGGAATGAGAAAATAAAATGATACGGCTCTTGGAATGTGGCGACACAAAAGCAAACCTTTAAGAAAAAAAAATGTTTTAAATGTACAAAAATAGCAAAACATAAAATAACTGTATAAACTCGGTATCGTTGGAATCGTACTGACTCAGAGAATAAAGTGATCACATTATTTATTCTGCACGCTGAACTCCGTAAAAATGAAATCCAAAAAACAAATGGCAGAATCTCTTTTTTTCCCCCAATCTCCCTACAAATGTTTTTACAAAAGTTATGCAATATATTATACATACCCAAAAATGATGCCATCAAAAAGTACAACTTGTCCCACAAAAAACAAGCCCTCACATGGCCGTGTCAATGGAGAAATGAAAGCGTTATGGCTCTTGGAGCGCGACTGCAAAATTAGTTGAAATTCAATGGTTGGCCCATTTAAAAAACCTGCCCTGGTGGGTCTGACAGGGTGGTAAGAAACCCGCCACTCAAGGGTTTACAAGATATAATATCTACAGGATTACTTGGTTTCTCTTGCTGGGAACAATCACATTTTGCTCTACTGGCTAACACTGTACTGAACATATATCATTAGATGCCATGTAGGCATTTATATCTTGTCATTTTATGCAGCAGATTAGCTCATTTAAGTCTAAATTTTGGGATGCCATTAGGGCCCTTCAGCGAAGAGCTTAGATAAAGAGCAAGTGGATATATATTCTCTCATTAATCAGGCAGAAATTAATTGGAAAGAAGCACAGCTTCAACTTGCGGAGCATCTGAGAGGTGTTGCAAAAAAATTAGTGTCTTTTTATGAAGTAGTAGATCTTCAGGGAAAGGGAAGCAGGGGGTCATTTTTTGGTTTCTATAACACTGGCAACAAACTTTTACAAAACTTTTATAACATAAAGAAATTGTTTCTGTAAAATTAAAACCCGCTGATTACACTGGTAGAATTGAATACTAGTAGCTAGAGATGAGCGAGCGTAGTCGCTACGGCAAACTACTCGAGCGAGTAGTGCCTTATGCGAGTACCTGCCCGCTCGTCTCTGAAGACTCGGGTGCCAGCGGCGGTGGAGAGCGGGGAGGAACGGAGAGGGGAGATCTCTCTCTCACTCTCTTCCCCCGGCTCCTCCCTGCTCACTCCCGCAACTCACCGCTCTTCCCCACCGGCACCCGAATCTTTAGAGACGAGCGGGCAGGTACTCGCATAAGGCACTACTCGCTCGAGTAGTTTGTCTTAGCGAGTACGCTCGCTCATCTCTAGTAGTAGCACATCTCATTTTCAAGTTACAAACCATTTCCTTTATCTAGGGTGCATTCACATGAGCGTGTGCTGGTGCGTACATAGGTGCGTACAAAACTCATTCAAGCCCCGCTATCAGGAAGAACTGCTCTGTCGGCGTGAAGGAGGACACGGCAGCCTGCAGAAGCGCCGCAGCCCAGGGCGAGGACCCGAACACCAGCTGCTTCGTGAGTATTGCTTTTTTTACATGTAGCTGTATTTTTGGGGGTGTGCTTATATTTCAAGCCCCTCACTCCCCTGAAAAAATCAGGTAGGGCTTATTATCGGGGAGCGTGTTAGAAAAGTTGATGGGTTTTAGAGGTAGAGAGGTGAGGAAATGGAGAAAAGTTAGGTTATTTAGTTTTTTAGGTGTTTTTTTGTATGTGTCTACATACTTTTACTTTTGCTCAGGATGAGGATGATTATGCTTATTTGCTTAAATATATTTAGGATTGATTGTATTGTTTGGGTGGGGTAATGAATGATATGTTCTCTCTCTCCATATATATAATACTTAAATATGTATTGAAATTAAGGGGTAATTATACTCAAAAATATAATTTCAATAATAATGATCTGATTAAAAAAAGGAACCCATATCAGTCACAACGCCTGTCTATATGTGACTATATACACACATATCGAAAGTTGACACGTGATAGCACCAACATTTGTAAACAATCTCTGTATTTGTTGTTGACGATCCATAACCTAGAAGTTATTTCTGTAAGACTTGTGGAATATGTATTAGTACTACATCCTGTGATACCAATTTTCCATGCAGTCCTTAAAGTGCACACATTTTCCCCCCAACTCTTCATCCCATGGTTGAGGGGATAGGTTTGTTGTGTGAGAGATTATCCCAATGAGTGGCTTGCTATTTACAGCAATCGGTACTGTCCACTCACAGATACTTAGAAGACAGCAAACAGGTCCTAGAAATATTCTCTCATTTTCCAATGGAGTGGGTCAAGCATATGGATTGCATTAGAAGTTGTTGCGCTTTATACAACATAATGTAGCAACAACTCCATTTAAATAAATCTAGTGAATACAATGAGGATGCCTGTAAATTCATAATGATGTCAGTTTCATTTATACTTGAACACAATTATTTCAGATTTGATGTTGACTTTTAACCCCTTAAGGACCAAGAACGTTAAATATATGGTGCATGGTTCCTGGGCTTTAATCCCAGCCGATAGCAAAAATACAGTGCAGGATTAAAGCCCCCGTGTGCTAAGAAGTGAAAGTGAAAGTGTTTTTTGCACTACACCACCCAGTGGTCTGTTACAGCAAAGCTGCAGGGTGCTATCAGACCCTGATCAGCTCTGCCAGTGACTGATGTCACTACAGGGGAACATTTTCCCCAGTAACTGGGGCTCCTATGGATGCCCCAGATACAGTAGAAAAGTGTGTAATAAAAAAAGACAATGTGAAAGACAGTCCTCTATGATGTTATGGGGGACATAGATGGTAAAAACAATAGTTACAAAAATAAGTGAAATCAAAATGACACAATAAATTATTAATATATACATAAAAAGAAAAATGACCAACCGCCAATGCCAACCGAAACAGTCACTGTATGCGCCCTGTAATCCAAAACTATACATAGTATATATCAAAACTCCTAAGGAAAACGAGGAACCCATTCCCATACTTTATTTCAGCATGAATATACCAATTTAAAAAAAAAACAATAATAAATGTTCAAAAAAATATTTTTTTTAGCTTTTTACCCACCCGCCCCCAATAAAATTCAAAAAAATGAAAGTCAGTGGAAAAAGATATTTAAAAAATAGCTCTATATGTCAAGGGAAACAAATGCAGCAAAAATAATTTTGGTAGCTGAAGAAAAAAAAAAATAGGGCACTAGTACCACCACATGGGTAAAATCTCTAAAAAGTGTCTGGTCCTTTTGGTACAAAGCAGCCTGGTCCTTAGGGGGTTAATGCAAATCCATGGAGTCCCTATGAGGTTTAAATTCTCTCCATAGGGTATGGACACTTTATCAATGACCTACTTATTGTGTGGGATCATGATGACGCATTCGTACCAGAGTTTTTTTTCATTTTGTCAATGATAAACCCTAAAATTTGAAATTTGTGGGAGATTTCTCGCACAATAAAATCAATTTTTTTAGATCTGACATTCATAGGGGATACTATAACTGGCAAGGATACATCTACAGAAAACCTCTTTCAGTTACTTCATATTACATGCCACATCAAGCCACCCTAGGCATACAATGAAATCTATACCTATAGGAGAGTTTATATCAGGGTGAAACATGCACGCTCTGCTATTAGGGACTATCATACAAATGTGGAGGATTTACAGACTAGATTTAGAAACAGACAATACAAGTCATGGATTATACAAGGAGCGCCTGCTATAACAAACACTAAATCTTCTTTTTCAAGTCCCCAAAAACAAAAATGAGACATTTGTGCCAGTTTTTCCTACATCATACAGTAACAATGTTTCTTATATTAAAAATATATAGAAAAAAAGTTGACATACTATTCTCAGTGATGCAGAGTAGTTGCTAAATGAGGTTTAACACTAGGTAACACTCCCAGTGATTACCATAGACCCCCTCTTCAGGCTACGTGGTTGTCTTTTAAGGATTTTACAAATGCATTTCTTTCCATTGTCCGGCTAGTGAGTATTTGGGCAACTGCACTAATTTTCTTATACATACTACAAAGTAGTTACAATTAGAGATGAGCGAACCTACTCGGACACGCCCCTTTTTCACTCGAGCACCGCGATTTTCGAGTACTTCCGTACTTGAGTGAAAAGATTCGGGGGGCGCCGAGGGTAAGTGGGGGGTTGCGGCGGGAAGTGGGGGGGGGAGGGAGAGAGAGCTCCCCCCTGTTCCCCGCTGCTACCCCCCGCTCTGCCATGCCTCCCCTGCCCCCTGGCGCCCCCCTAATCTTTTCACCCGAGTACGGAAGTACTCGAAAATCGCGGTGCTCGATCGAGTAATTACTCGAAACGAGTACATTCGCTCATCTCTAGTTACAATTGATTAATTTTTTACTTGCAGTACCAAACATGTTGTATATTATATCCCAAGCAGGGGGTTGGACCCGATGACCCTGGAGGTCCCTTCCAACTCAACCATTCTATGATTCTATGTATACAATGTACTACTTGCACTGTTAAATACACTGGATGCACATTCCACATGCTCAAAACAAGATTATTAATACATCTTTCCTACATATCCAAAACTATCCCCCGATCATTGAGAGTAGCACACCATTTTATACCTATAATGAAAACAAAGATCTGGTACCGTGTTAGCCAGTAGAGCAAAATGTGATTGTTCCCAGCAAGAGAAACGACGTAATCTTGTAGATATGATACCTTTTAATGGCTAACAAAAATACATGATGTAATAATAGCGAGCTTCCCAACCAACGCCGGCGGCGGGCAGGGAGCTGCGGGGAAGAGCGGGTGGAACGGAGGGGAGATCTCTCTCTCCCTCTCTCCCCCCCACTCCCTCCTGCTGACTGACGCTACTCACCACTCCCCCGCGCCTGCACCCGAACCTTGTGTCTCGAGCGGGCAGGTACTCGCTAAAGGCAATGCTCGCTCGAGCAATTGCCTTTAGCGAGTATACTCGCTCATCTCTAATGATAACGTATTACAATTATCCATATGGTTTTAAAATAAGCATGTCTACCACTATGTTCATGCCATGAGTAAAAAACGCCAGGTTTGAAACATGTTGGCACCGTTGCGTTAGCCCCAAGGTCTGTATGCCATATATGTTGGGTTTTACCATATATGCGCAATCTTTTCCGGATGGCTGTTTTTACGTACCAGAAAATCACCCAACTGAACTGCTGCATTGGAATCCAATGCTTTAGATCAGGGGTCCCCAACTCCAGTCCTCAGGGACCCCCAACAGCTCATGTTTTCAGGATCTCCTATAGTAAGAACATCTGTGGCAATGTCTGAGGCACCGACAATAATTACATCATCTGTGTAATACTGAGGAAATCCTGAAAACATGACCTGTTGGGGTCCCAGAGGACTGGAGTTGGGGAATACTGCTTTAGGGCTCCTGTCCACGGGAAGAGAATCATTGCGATTCTCTGCTCGCAGCCAGCAATTTGCAGCATGCTGCGAATTGCCGTGATTCTCCGCTGTCAGCCTATCTGTCAGATAGGCTGACAGCGGAGATCCGTCTGCTGGCTCCTGCTCCCGGGCGGCGGCTCCCGCTGCGGATCTCCGAGGTGATACCCCAACGCCCGTGGACAGGCAGCCTTAGATGGTCGCGATTTTTGGCCAAAATTGTCGCGATAAAACGCTCTTGTGAATAAAGCCTAAATGTAACAATGTAAGCCTGCAATGTATCCCTCAGCCCATTGTATTTAACCTCTAGGGAAAAAAATATAGCTACAATGTATATTGTATACGCTACAGTACAAGGCTATGATGACTTGGTAAATAATACAAACAAATGAATCCAAGATAAATAAATACAGACATGCACTCAGCGATGCACACAGGTTAATGCAGGTCAGCACCTTGAATTCTACTTAACCATTATAAAAGGAGTGGGATTCTTTTAATAAATCACAATATGGACATTTTCCTATGTAGTCCTGAAAGTGGCACTAAATATTGGTGCTAAGACCTTGTGCAATGTAGATGTAGCCACTGGCTAGACCAGCGAAGTTAAATCCTGTTCTGACGTGGCGTCTGTGATGTGCAGCTCTTCCCTGACAGTATCAAAATAAGTCGTACCTTTGATGTGGAATTTCTAGGGCTCATTTTATGTTTGCCTTTTTTTTTTATTCCTTGTTTGTTCCTATCACATTTGTAAGACCACCCGAATAATTTCCCCTCGGTACATTCAAAGTTTCTTTCATGTATTCTTTCTTCCTATATTTCATTTGACATCTTTCTTTCACCGCTAATAAAGACACAATATTTTCAAAGATGATCGTTTTTTTAAGGGCGGTTGATTGAAGCGCTCTGAAATTTACAACATCCAGCTCATTACTCCTTTTTAATTGCTATTAGACACAAGATATTTTTATATTAATTAACATATGCCTACTCCTTTTAATTTATTCAGTAGAAAATGGCTGTTGAGTTAAAGGTTCACAAAATAGTGTTTTGTTGAATAATTCATTTTTTTTAATTGAAATTTTAAAAAAAGTTGTATTTGTTACAGTGAATTTTAAATTTAGGGAACCTCGAAAAAATCCTTTCTTAACCCACAAGGCTAGTTCTGTCTGGTTGCATTATAGCTGCATTATAGCACTCCTATTCTGGCCCACATGAGTACTGGATGTCGAAATGTATGCTAATTATTAATAATAATAATAATATACCTAGACGCACACAAACGCACAGGATTAATTTTCGCATTGCTTTGGTCTCTCTGCCTTGACTGTTGTCCGGATTAACGCTTGCTACTAGTATTAACCAAGTTATGCATTTAACACTTCATAATAATATTATTATAGCTATATGCTTATAGGACCTCCTAGTGGAGACTGCAGTGGTAGATTAAATAGACCATAGGACCCGAGCTGTTCATAGCAGCCTCTGACCCTGCACATGCCATTATTGTAGTCAGTGGCGCCACTTTTCTGTGCGCAGCACCGCTGCTCCAAACTTCCCTGCTTGTCTCTGCACAGTCTCCTCATCCTGTTGCTACCAGCAATACCCCTCTTAATGCCTCCCCATAGTACTAGGTCTCTCTTTGCATCCCCAAAAGTGAACTCTTTGTGATTCCACATGGTAATAATTCTTCCATAGTGCACACAATAAAGAATATTGCCTCCTTTGTGTATCAGAGTAATAGTGCCCTAATTGTGCCCCTACATAGTAATAATACTTTTTTGTGCTCCCCAGCAAAGTAATAATGCCCGCCTCATGCCTTAGGTAAACAGAGCCAGCCACTCCAACCCTGGGCATTTAACAGTCAGAGATGTTATGGTTACCTCATCTAAGTGGTTAAAGGGGTATTATCGTTACTATAAAAACTTTTTCAGGAGCTGGGCAAACTAAAATTAAGAAATAGATAATACTCACCTCTCCTTAGTGTCACGTCCAACCTGGATACGCTGGATCTGTCACCTGCAGATCTCCCACAAATGCAAATAAATAAAGACAAAACTAGAAAGGAACCAAAATATGGGAAACACTGTGCCTATACAACCAAACATGGGAAATAGGCCTGTCTGAAACCAGGGCGATTACCCCAATAAGGACAGCCCCAACCACATGACTTGCCCCTAGTTGACCCTATGTGGGAAAAGTGAAACAACAATAGAAAAGAAAAACTAGAAATGAAAACAAATGCAGTACTTAGCTTGAGATGCAGCAGGTAACTGAGCAATCCAGGAGCATGCTTCTAACTGACAGCCCAGTCAGATAGAGACTGAAAATCAACTGCAATTCAGATCAGTCTCAGGCCAGGCTAAATAGCTCTAGAAAATACCCACAGGTGCGACTAAGCATGTCACACCTAATACCACATCCACTGAGCCAGAACATGTAGAAACATGTCCAAAACCAGCACCAGACTAATCAGCAAAGCAGCAATCCCAGAACTGGTGAAATACTCAGACCCTAGAAGCACACCTGAGTGGTTCACACCACTCTTGTGCTGACTTCTGTGTAGATAGCCGGCCAGAGACACATGAGGATGATACAAGGATCTCTTCCATGATCTGTTTATACCCAGGACTGCGACTGTAACAAGAGGGCATCCGCTACGTCTAGAAGAAAGCAGGTTTCATCGCCAACACAGAAAAGGGTTCTTTACTGTAAGAGCAGTGAGACTGTGGAACTCCCTGCCTGAGGATGTGGGGATGGCAAAATCCATAGGGGAGTTTAAAAGGGGACTTGATGTCTTTCTAGAGTGGAAGGATATTACAGGATATAAATCTTAGGTTAATTAATAATCTGGATATACAGGCAGTTAGGAACTATTAGGGGTTGATCCAGGGATTAGTATGATTGCCATTAGGGAGTCTGGAAGGAATTTTCCCCCAAAAGGGCTAATTGGCTCCTGCCTCTTGGGGTTTTTTGCCTTCCTCTGGATCAACAACATAGGAGGATAAACAGGCTGAACTAGATGGGCATTGTCCTCATTCGGCCTTACATACTATGTTACTGTGTTACATCCCCAAACTCCTGGCATCATGGTGCCCAGAATATAAGTGCTGATAAGGAGTCCTGACAGTGATGCTGTGACCTCTGATTGGCTTCCACATACTTCCACCCAGCTGCTCAGCTCCACTTTGAGGGCCTGAGGAGAGGTGAATATTTTTTTTAATCTTATAGCGGGCTCAGCTGCTAGGAAAGTTTTTATAGTAATAAAACTACTTTAACCCATTTAGGACCAGCCACTGTATATATACGGTGGCTGGTCCTGGGCTTAGAGGACTGCCGATAGTAAAAAATACGGTGGTGCTCTAAGTCTCCTGCTCTGCAATCAGTCAGAGGCAGGAAGGGTTATCAGCTGTTAGTAACAGCTGATAACCCGGAGCAGAAGGCAGGAGGGGTTTTTAACCCTTCCTGCCTTCTGCTTCCCCGATATACAGTGCTCAATGAGCACTGTCTGGGCAAAGTGAAAGTAACATGTACTTTCACTATGGGAGCCTCGGGGGGTCATGTGACCTCCCGGGATTCCCTGCTATGCAGAGCTGGAGGGTCAGACTTAGACCCTGGCAGCTCTGCAGGTGACTAATGTCACCACAGGGGTTGCTTTCCCCTGTAACTAGGGCTCCTATGGACGCCCCAGCTACAGTGGGAAAATGTCAAATAAAGAAAAAAAAAAATGTGAATGTCCCCCAGAGGTCTTATATGACGTCATGGGGGACACAGATAGTAAAAAACACAATTACATACATAAGTAAAACAAAACAAGAATTCGTATTCTTCTCTCAAGAATAAAACAAGAATACATACATAAGAAAGAGAATAACACAAAGCAGACGTCAACAAAAACCGTCGCTGTATGCGCCCTGTAAACCAAAACCATACATACTATATATCAAAACGTCCGAAATAAATAGAAGAACCCATTTCCATACTTTATTTTCATGTAAATATAAAAATAATTTTAAAAAAAACTATAAATGTTAAAACAAATCATTTTTTTAGCATTTTACCCCCAATAAAACTAAAAAAACGGAAAAAAAAGTCAGTGAAAAACATATTAAAAAAATAGTCCTATATGTCACGGAAAAAAAAAATGCAGCAAAAATAATTTTGGTAGCTAAAGGAAAAAAAAATGGAGCAGTAAAACCGCCACATGGGTAAAATCCCTAAAAAGTGTCTGGTCCTTAAGGTACAAAACAACCTGGTCCTTAAGGGGTTAAGAAAAGTAGAGGAGTCCTTCTGTCACCTGATAGACCTCATGTAACATGATCATGGAGTGCTGATGGGTTGTTACATCCTGAACACGACCTTGGCAGAAGGAACTGCATGTTCGAAGAACTTACTTGGGACTCCAGGACTTCACTTATCTACCCCTCACCCTGGCCAAAATCCATCTTATAGTGCAGGCAATGCAGGGAGAACCAGATAGAGAAAATACCTCTCTGTTAGGAAAGTACCAGGCTCCTCGAACAAATTTCTTTACTATTATTGTAACAAAGCAGCATCCAAGATTGCTGATACCAGAAGAAGAGGGGTTAAGCAACAGAGATCATAAGGAAGATGCAGATGCACAATCTACTATTGACTAATTTAAAGGCTTATAGCCCATTTACAGGTAACGATTATCACTTACAATTCTTTCAAACGAACAAATTTGAGAGCTAATTGTTCAGTGTGAATGCAAAAAAAAATGTCTCACTTGTTGTTCGCGACTGTTAAAGGGGTTGTCCCGCGGCAGCAAGTGGGTCTATACACTTCTGTATGGCCATAATAATGCACTTTGTAATGTACATTGTGCATTAATTATGAGCCATACAGAAGTTATAAAAAGTTTTATACTTACCTGCTCCGTTGCTGGCGTCCTCGTCTCCATGGTTGCCGTCTAATTTTCGCTGTCTAAAATGGCCTAATGGCCAAATTAGACGCGCTTGCGCAGTCCAGGTCTTCTCCTGTTCTCTATGGGGCTCCGTGTAGCTCCGTGTAGCTCCGCCCCGTCACGTGCCGATTCCAGCCAATCAGGAGGCTGGAATCGGCAATGGACCGCACAGAAGAGCTGCGGTCCACGGAGGAAGAGGATCCCGGCGGCCATCTTCACCGGTAAGTATAGAAGTCACCGGAGCGCGGGGATTAAGGTAAGCGCTCCGGTAAGCTTTCTTTAGGTCCCTGCATCAGGGTTGTCTCGCGCCGAACGGGGGGGGGGGGGGGGGGTTGAAAAAAAAAAAACCGTTTCGGCGCGGGACAACCCCTTTAAAGCATAAAAAACCTTGTTGGGTCACTGGCTTCTCATCTTGTGTAAATGCTCTGCACTCAACGCTGCCCAGAGGAGGTGAAGCGCTAAGTGAGAAGCCCGCGAGCCAGCAGCAGGACTTTCGGTTTAAATGATCTGCACAGGCACTGACGACTTTAGCGGTGACATCAGCGCTCATGCGGTCGTTTAAAAGACTAATGGCCCATCTAACAATGCAGCTTCCCAGATTCGAACAACTGAAAGCCAAGATGTCGGATATGCAACATAGATCCCACCACAGCATTAAAGTCAGAAGCATCTCCGAAAATGTTATACAATCGGATCTAACAAAATATTTACAAGACCTCACACCATCAAATCCCTAGAAGAAGGAAGATGGAATATACGTACAGTAAAGCTGACACCTCCAGATTCTTGACATATCCAAACAGAATGGCAAAAGGTTCCTCCTAAAGAGAAAACAAGGGATTCATCTTAATGCTGGGACTGATATGGTGCCTTAATCTGAGCTTTAACTTCAGACTAGGTTATAAACTTAAAATTGTATATATGTGATTTCAGCTGTAATTGTTCATAGCTGTTTATTCTTCCTTTTAATACATGTTGTATTACTTTTTCATCTAGTTTGTCTGTCGCCATGACCTCTCATACCGTTCTACAAGCTTGTTCTTTACTGTCAAACAATGGCATTGAAGTTTACATCACTCAATGTGGAGAGGCTGAATTGCCGACAGAATAGATCTTATTTGTGGGAGAGACCTTATTACATAATACAGATTTGAACTGTTTCCAGGGGAGACTTTTTTTTTTTTTTTTTGATAAAGACACACAAAGGGAAGCATCACCCATTCACAGAGGCAATTCATGCTTACCGTACAAAATACGGAAAAAGAGGAGATATAGTAACATTTAGAAACACAGTAGCAGTGCAGTCAAATGCAGAATTCATAGATGAGAGGGGTCAAGCTTTCCCATCCCCAGGTTTAGCTCGCTCCTTCCTTCCTTCCTTCCTTCCCCCAGCAAAATTAAGAACAGTTATATGTTAAGTGCCATAAGAATCATCATGAGACACTGAAAATAAGGAAGATGGAACAATACCTCTGCAGCGTCACCTATTGGATGGCAGCACATTAAAACAATGTACGACTTTTTAACAAGTGAATGAAACAAAGATTTGGAATAGAAAACCAAGCCAGAATCCATACACAGACAGCTGTTTCAGGGTGTTTGCCCCTCATCAGTGTGTAGTAGGTTTCTGTCTTGACTGGTGAGAGACCAGTATTGTGGGTCAAGACGGGTGTTGTCTCTCCTTAGAGAGCACCCAAAATGTGTGGAGACACGTAGGAGGTGAGTGGGTTGGGGGATGGCATCATCTCTTCCTAAGAAGAGCACCCAGAAGGGGTGTGAAAAGACACCTAAAAAGTGAGTGAGGAGACTTATACGGCCATGCATGCTCCTCTGGGTAAATTATGCAAATAAGAATGGTTTTCTGGCTTGGTTTCCTATTCCTGATCTTTGTTTCAGAGACTTGTTAAAAAATCATACATTGATTTGAAGGAATGCTGTCGTCCAATAGGTGGCACTGGAGAAGTATTGTTCCATCATCCTTATTTGCATAAATTACCCAGAGGAGCATGCATGACTTTATAAGTCTCCCCCTTTCGGGTGTCTTCTCACACCCCTTCTGGGTGCTCTCTTTGGGGAGAAACAATGCCATTCCCTGACCCACTCATCCACTTGGTGTCTCCACACACTTTTTGAGTGCTTTCCATAAAGTGTGACAACACCAATCTTGACCCGAGACACTGAAAGGAAAGGCTGGAGAGCTTGTCATTACTTCCATAAATGTAACCTTTGTGTACGAGAGATTAATCCCATATAGTGTATTTGATCAGGTAAAGACAGAGGAGGATTGAAAGTTATGGATTTCACAGGCTAAATACAATAATATGTAGCGTTACAAAGTTAACTTAATCTACTAGACAGGAATATCACCAATCACTGTGGTGAAGACGATTCCCATTTCTAACTGATTGTAGTTTTATAAAAAATGTCATTGTTCACAATTAGTATTCTTCTTCTCTCGATCAGCAAGGCAAAAAAATTGCCCCAAATTTGACAAAATCAAATTGAGTAAATCTAAAACGATTTTTGGTGAAAATTGTGGAAAAATTGAATCTCTCATAATGCCTGCTGCAAAGCCTTACGCAGCTAGCAGTGGGGTCTGGGGAAATCATGGACAGCTGACAAACATACAAGCTATACTCTGTGGCCTGGGAAACACTTAGTAGCCTATATTTTAACTATGCAGTGTGGCTTGGCATCTGGGGCACAAACTTTGAGTCTAATAGTTAAAAAATAAAGTAGCAGCAAATATTCTACATTTTTAAAAAAAAAAAAACTACTCACTCTTGAGCAGCAATGCCAGTATGTAAGGCATGTGGCAGCTGAGGCAAGTGATTGGCTTCAATGGTTATGTGCTTCTACCGGACATTATTGCTGCTAATCAAGCCAATGGGTGGCCACTGATGAGTCTGAGCTTAATCGGAGGGAGATTGAAGAAAGACTTTTTTGAACTACCAGACAGCACCTTCTTAGGTAAGTATACCACAAGTTTTAGAAACATTAAAAGTGCAGTGAAAGGGTTAATGGCTCATCCTTGGTAGCCTGGGGCAGTGAAGACTTTAATCATTATACTCCTGTTGGTTTAGGATGATGAGTGGTCTCTGGCAGAGAAAGGGTTAATAGGAAGAAGGCTTGTCATCTAGAGTAGGGAAGAGATTAATAGGCAGATCTACTGTGATCAAGTACAGTAAAAAGTTCATAGGGCAGATGTTTGGTGGATTTGAGCAGGGAAGGGTTAATGGGCAGGCCCATCATGGTTTAGAGCAGTAAGGTATTAATGGAGGGGTCTAGTCCAATGGAGTTAATTGGAGAATTCTGTTGGTCTAGGGTAAGTAAGTCACCTGCTTTGCCGGTCCTTGGAAGGAGATGGGTTACTTGGGCTGTTCCTCCGTGGTGCTTTCTTCTGCTTGTTGCTGAGCAGTAGTAGACAGACTTTCCTGTTAATGAGATGCGATAGCGCTTTGTGCCGTGCTATTAAGGTGCTTTATTTACACTTTGCATTCCTTCACAAACGGTTCTGCCGTGTTTTGTTAAAAACAAAAACTTTTTTAAAGTGTTAAAATAACTTTGTGCACCATGCTATCACAATCAAGCTGATATTTGCTGATCTGTATATCCTGTCCTCAAAGGTAAACCTTTCCTCTGCTACTGATCTACCTGAAGGATCAATGGCAGAATAACCCAGACATCCCCCACCTGCTTACCACCCCTCCCAGATCCTGCCTACTGCTGTCGCTGAGCAGCACTCTTTGCTCTTTGACAGCCTATTGAATGCAGAGAGCTCTTCTGCAATTTGCTGCCCCCTGCATTTAGGAAGGGGTGCTGCCTGAGGAAGAATCCCTATGCATAAATAACACAGGATCCCCCATTTACAATAGGTGATGGTCTATGAGGTTGCTGTAAAGCATATGATGGCCTCCATACTCATGTACAGGTAATAGAATAAAAAATCCACAATCCCAAAAATAAAAATGGATTAGAAAAAAAGGAAAATGTTTCAATATTTGATTGTAAATAGCAACTATAAATACAGGTCATGCATTCCCTTTAAGTGGTTAAAGGGGTTGTCTGCACTGGAAAATGCATTCTTGCTAGAACTCCCATCCAGATTCCAGGGTTTCGAGTTAAAACTTCAATTTTTATTTCACCTCATCGTCTGCTGCACTCTGGTCTTTTTGTGGAAGTCCCTTAATGGTGAACTCCTCCATTTACCATGAATTTCTTAATAGGATGTTTAAAAATGTGTTAAAGGGGTTGTCCCGCGCCGAAACAGGTTTTTTTTTTTTTCAATAGCCCCCCCGTTCGGCGCGAGACAAACCCGATGCAGGGGTTAAAAAAGAAAACCGGACAGTGCTTACCTGAATCCCCGCGCTCCGGTGACTTCTTACTTACCTGGTGAAGATGGCCGCCGGGATCTTCACCCTCGGTGGACCGCAGGGCTTCTGTGCGGTCCATTGCCGATTCCAGCCTCCTGATTGGCTGGAATCGGCGCGTGACGGGGCGGAGCTACGAGGAGCAGCTCTCCGGCACGAGCGGCCCCATTCAGAAAAGAAGAAGACCCGGACTGCGCAAGCGCGTCTAATCCGGCGATTAGACGCTGAAATTAGACGGCACCATGGAGACGAGGACGCCAGTAACGGAACAGGTAAGTGAATAACTTCTGTATGGCTCATAATTAATGCACAATGTACATTACAAAGTGCATTAATATGGCCATACAGAAGTGTATACCCCCACTTGCTTTCGCGGGACAACCCCTTTAACTAAACAAAACAACTTCTTTAAGTAGTTTTGATGTTTAGCTGTAAATGGCCTTTTTATACAGTAAAAAAAAAAATGTTTCAACCCTTTGAAAAAAATATTGCTGCATTTCAACCCGGTACAGACTGCTAGATTATCCTATAGACAGCTAAACCTACAGATAGACGTCTTAAAATTCGCTTTCTATCCTTTGTTTACATTGCAAAGTATTTGGAAGTCGATTGGAAAACACAGAGCATAAGGAAAAAAAAATAATTCAATCTTCCGTGGGGTAATCTTGGAGGAGTGAAGCTAAGATGAGCTTTGATTAAATTGCTGAATTAGGACAAGCCTGGATTTCCGTAGCTCAGACTATAAGTACCAATAGAACCCAGAACTGGGAAATGTCTTAAGTCTTGTTTTATCTTATGTATTTATTCATGTATTTCTTAAAGACAACTCCCCTGTACCTTTTAAAAGAATGAAAGCGTAACATTAATAAATCAATTCCGTTCCATCATCTCCAAAAATACACATTTACCAAACAATCCACCGCTTTAATTAAGTCCCTTGAACAAATGTAATCATCTTCAAAGCAAACATATCACTTTTTTGGTTCTTTGAAAATCACGTAGATTTTACTTTCCACCAGAGACCTTGAACTACTGTCTTGATTTTCAATCAACACTTCCCTTATCCCTTGGGCCATGATAATGTCATCATAATTATGCACAAGGTTTATTTTATTTATAACGTTATTTATTTTTTTCACCATGTGACTAAAACGGGAAACGGTTAATGAGAGAGTGAATGAGCTTATTATCATATTCTCTCTGACAGGCTGCCTAGCAAAGTCCAGAAGGTCACTGATCTCCCAAGGTGTCAAGATTTCATTAATTAACATGAAATTAACTGCTCAGCATGTGAGCTATACTTTTTTTTTTGCCACTGGTAAAAATAATTTGGAGAGGTGTTTTGGATGATATTTTTTTTAATAGGATTTTTCAGTGTTTTTTTTTTTTTGCTTTCTAGCACATCTAAGATGAAGAAGGGTGAAAAAAAAATTAGAAGTTTTAAATAGATTTTTTGAAAATGACTCACGCATACAATACAGTCTGGTTAAAATAACAGAAAACAATCTGTTTAAAGTGCACACATTAGTTAACCCTCTTGCACCCTAACATCGCTCCATCTAATTAGAGCACCCACCCTGAAAAGAGCAACTGCCCTCTTCCTAGTTACAGTTATGGGTTCAACCAGCAGGAAAATCATGAGAGGTTTTAACCACCTTCTCCGCACGAATCTGGTGGCACCAAATAATAGTTATCTCTTTCTTCCACTTCCACGTAGTATAGCCAATATGCCTTTAAATTTCTAGGAACATTCAGTGAATTTACTATCTTTTTGTATCATTTTTCTGGTTTGTACAAGGCAATGATTTTTTCACATAACATTTTGGACCACTTGCTTAACTCAGACATATTTCTTTTTTTAATCAGATAATTTTCATTGAGTGCTTTTCCAATACAACAGAAACCGATAAAGAACTCCCTTCTCTTCCCCCAAGAATATAATAGAAGAGCATAATGTTCATACTGCAAATTTAGCATTGAGTGGAATGAAATAGAAAAATAAAACACCAAGCCATACAATAGTTTGGTAATATTCTCCAACCAAGGATTTCGACAATGTGAGGATCTGGAGGAGTCACATTACCCAGCAGATGACCGTAGGCCAGTTCAGGGGAGGCTCAGCCAGTGCTATTTATCCGGTGGCCCGTATTTACTTAAAACACTACAGAGTACATAATTTAAGGTAAATAGACTTTCCAGCTGAAATGCATTGTTTACTTTACCAATAAATACCCTTCTAGAGGAGGGGGTGTGGCAGATAACCAATAGAATGCCAATAAAGTCCTAGCTAGATATAGTAGACTCCCATTTGCCATCCTCCCTATATTGTCAATCTGCAAGTCAATGGTACATCCCAACACACCGACCAAAGGTTCTAGTGGGATTACTGTCTGATACACAGTGGCAGAGGTGTAACTTGAAGCTCCTGGGCCCCAATGCAAAACCTGTAACAGGGCCCCAACTATAATGCTTTATTCATAGTACTGGGCTCCATATATGGAGCAGAGAGGCCTTATGGGCCCCTAAGGCTCCTGGGCTCGGGTGCAACCACATCCCTTGCATCCGCCAGTACACAATGGACAGAATATCCAGCACGGTTGTCCAAAATGTGCAAAGACAGGGAAAGCTCCACAACTTATGGAGTATGTCAGTGGCCTCAGTAGTGCACCTAGGACATCTAGAATCTGTACGGATACCTACTTTATATAGCAGAAGCAGTGTTTTATACACCCAATGCTCAAGGTAGAGCTGCATAGCTGCTGGACTCCAATTTCAAATACATTCATATTTTGCGTAAGCATTGCGCAGAGAATAGTACCAATTATTTTCAATGGGTATATTCCCACTTTTGCTTTTGTGCACGAAAAAAAAACCAAAATGCGACATGCACTATTTTTGTGTGCATTTGTGCACCAGAGTCTATTTGCGCACCCGATAAACTGCATAATTTAGTGGGGAAATCGCTAACAATTTTTAGCTGACTAATTAGAATGCACAGCCTTTTAAATCACACCTGTGCCAATGTGAACAGTCCCTGGCAGTGCAGAAAGTGCAGTAAACGATGCATATACGCGCACCATGGTGCAACCTTCACAGCGCATATAGTTGCGCTATCGCCAGCATTTCTGCACTTATGCTTATTTGAAGGACCCATAAGGGCACTTTTTCACAGGGCAACCTTTCAGGTGCAGAGCTCCCGACAGTTGTCCTATGAATGGTCACTCCTGTGCTTTTTCACAGGAACGAGCATCGCTAAGTAAATAGGAGCAGAACGGGCTGGGGATCATTCTTGTCTGCTCGCCTCCATTCAAAGTAAACTGGCAGTATTCTATTGGCCCTTCTTTACATAGGCCAATCGTCATTCAGTTTTTATACATACATAAACTGAACAGTGAAGTGAACATATTCTCATTCAATGGGTACATGCATTTACACTGAATGATAATCCGCTGTGTTGCAGGAATTTGAATGACTATCAGCCCATGAAAGAGGGCCCTAAATCCTGCAGAACAGTGTTCCCCAACTCCAGTCCTCAGGGACCGCCAATAGGTCAGGTTTTCAGGATTTCCTCAGTATTGCACAGGTGATGTAATTATTGTCAGTCTCCAGACATTGCTACAGGTGTTCTTACCATAGGATATCGTAAAAAGGTGACCTGTTGGTGGTCCCTGAGGACTGTAGTTGGGGACCCCTGCTGTAGAAGATATAGCATGACGGCACCACACACTGAGCCTACTGAGTGATTTTTAACAGACAACAGCCCAAGGGCCTTCTATGGTGACAAGAAAAAGGCAGCACATTGTCTGTCATCTGTAAATTCATGCTAGTAGTGGATGGAGGCCAAGCAATTGTAACCCCTATTGCTACGTCACTGCTCGGGGAAGATGCTGCAACCTTTCTATACAATTGCATATTGGCAACATCAGTCAGTGTCTCAGATTGCCTGGGGGCCCCTGGGTAATTGCCCAGTTTGCCCCCCTACCCTCAACACTGACCATGTCTGTGATTCTTTTATTCTGTGACTGATAAATAACAATGATTAGTTGAGGTGTTGGATTTTCATTCAGGATGAATTTAGCACTTTGCTAATTACGTAAAGTGGATTGATGTGAATGACATAGGTACTTCACTCACTGAAACACAACTGTTTAGATAGTTAAGCTCCATTTACACGCAATGATTATAGTTCAAAAGCCATCGTTTATGTGATAATCATTGTGTGTAAATGCTCCCATCTTTTACTCTTCAGCTGAATTATGTTTTTTAGGTGAGCATAAAATCCATCATTCAGCGGGAGAGCTGATAGCAGGGACCGCATGCTGTGTTTTCCATTGTATTCAGCTTACAGCCCCACAGCAGAACAAATGAACTGTATGCCGAGAACAGACCATCTGCTGTTCTCTGCATACAGTGCCCGGAGGCTCATTTACATGCAAATGAAGGTAATAAACTGCTAATAGGCATTAGTGCCCATTAGCAGCTTATGCAAAATGATCACTCAAACTGTCATTCTCCCTATCTTTTGAACAAATTTTGAGCGATCATCTTTGCATGTAAATGGGCCCTTAGTGACTTTCTTTGAGTTTGCTGTACAGAAAACAATGTTGTTGATCAGGCAGGGGAAGAACTCTTTTGCATATGAACTCACAAGTTTGCTTTTGAAACAATCCTAATCCAATATACAGTACTATTAACACTGCATATTACCTACTTCATTTTTTATGTAGTGTCTCAATTACTCAGGTGGCCATATGAATTGTTAAAGGGGTTGTAGCAAAATTTCAAGTTATTCACTGTCCACAGGAGAAATTAAAAACAGGACTCCCATGTCCTGCTGTTACTACCCTTGATACGCCAGCCCGGGTGCCCTAGATCTCACCCACAACCAGTGTCCCTGCCTGCTTGCCTCCACTCCTGGCTAATCCCAGATGGGCAACTGGGCGCGGTCCCTACTCTCACTAGGGACCAAAGAGGGACGCTGGTGTACCTGGATGGAAAGGGTAGAACACCAAAGGGACAAAAGGTTTCAATAATGACTTATGAAAAACCCTATGAACCCTCCATGTAGCTGGCAAATCATGTTCATAAGCAAGCGGATTTACTACATGCGTGATGACAAAGTGACCCACGTAACGCGGCGCCAGTTTCAAAGACGGAAACTTCAATTTGAGATTTCTAATAGACAAATATATCTTCTATCCCATCCTGTAAGGTTCAGATACTGACAGACTCTTCCCACTATGCAACTGCATATGAGCCCCCGTTGCTTCCAGGTTCTTCTGTACTTTTTTCCATACCCCCTGCAGCGCATCTGTGGTGACATCAGCTGCAGGACAGGCAGATGGAGTAGAAAAAGCTGTAAGGAAGCGAGGATGCTGACCATATACGCAACGGAATGGAGATACCCCAGTGAAAGAACAAGTACGGTTGTTTTGTGCAAACTCTGCCAACGGCAGGAATTCTGCCCACTGATGAGCCTTTTCGCTAGCAAACAACCGTAAATATTGCACTAAATCCTGGTTCTTCTGCTCCGTCTGACCATTAGTTTGTGGGTGGAATGCTGACGGGAAGGAAAGCGACGTTCCCAGGTTTCTATAGAATGCTCGCCAAAATTGCGCAACAAACTGAACACCGCGCTCAGATACAATGTTCTCAGGAACCCCATGTAGATGAATGATTTCTTTTACAAAAATCTTGTAAAATTGTATCGCAGCAGGTAGCTTCTTTACCGCCACGAAATGTGCCAACTTTGAGAAACAGTCTACAACAACTTGGCTCAGCGCAGGGACCAATCTGATTGGTCACGCTGAGCCAATGAGAGGCAGCAGTCACTCACCCATTCATAAATTCATGAATGGGTGTGTGAGTGAGATCTGCCTCTGATTGGTCAGGCTGTGACTAATCAGAGGCAGCTCATTCAGCAGGCGGGGATTTTAAATCCCCGGCTGCTGAACACTACTCACAGCTGTTCAGAGCAGTTCAGGAGGACTGCCGCTGGTCGTGCTGAACTCCGTCTGCCGGGACCAGGTGAGTATATATATTTTTTTTTTTTTACACATTTCTGGATGAATTGCAAGGAAGGGCTTATATATTTAAGCCCTTCCCGACAATTCTCCTCCGAGATCGCCGGCAGCCCATTGCTTTTAATGGAGCCGGCTGTATTGCCGGCTCCATTGAATTCAATGGGCTAACATCGTTCTTCTCTGCCACAGCTGTTACGGCTGTGGCAGGGGAGAACGATCTTTATGCTGACAGTGTGGGGGGGTCTCACTCTTGTCACTATTGTGGCTTAATAGTGGGACCTGGGAACTTGAGATGCAGCCCAACATGTAGCCCCTCGCCTGCCCTATCCGTTTCTGTGTCGTTCCCATCACTTTCTTGAATTTCCCAGGTTTTCACAAATGAAAACCTTAGCGAGCATCGGCGATATACAAAAATGCTCGAATCGCCCATTGACTTCAATGGGGTTCATTACTCGAAACAAACTCTCGAGCATCACTGAAAGTTTGACTCGAGTAACGAGCACTCGAGCATTTTGGTGCTCGCTCATCCATAGTAATTGTCTCAGAGGCCCCTCTGGATGCCGACGACGACTTTAACCGCATGCACAGATAGAACATTCCTTAACAAAGTCGTGCATCTCCTGAGGCATGCCTGGCCACCAGTAGTGTCTAGTACAAAGATCCAGAGTCCCCTGAGCCCCCAGATGGCCTGCGAGACCAGATGAGTGAGACTCTTCAATGACTCTGAGACGCAAGGTCTCTGGCACAAACCATTCACCCTCCGGCACCCCTGAGGGAGCGTCCTGCTGACAATTTTGTAGATGAGGAACGAAATCAGATTCTACAGCTGTCACCACCACCCCAGGTGCCAAGATATTCTCGGGAGCCACTGTCTCAATTTCCGATACCCCGTGAGAGGGCATCTGCCTTCACATTCTTCTCCCCTGGAATATATGTAACGACGAGGTTAAACCTGGCGAAAAACAACGCCCACCTGGCCTGACGAGTTGTAAGTCTCTTAGCATTGGTGAGATATACCAAGTTTTATGATCAGTATACACGGTAATGGGATGCCTTACCCCCTCAAGATGGTGACGCCACTCTTCTAGAGACCACTTAATCGCCAATAACTCACCATTATCCACATCGTAGTTACGTACCGCTGAACTGAACTTTTGCGAGAAGAATGCACATGGACTATACCCAGGTCTCCCATTGACTTCCTGAGACAATACAGCCCCTGCCCCCACTTCAGACGCATCGACCTCAACAAAGAACGGTCACCGCGCGTCAGGCTGTACTAGCATCGGGGCAGCAGTAAATGCCATTTTAAGATGACTAAAAGCCTCTAGGGCCTCAGGCGACCATCTTACTAAGTCGGCACCCTTCTTGGTAAGATCGGTCATGGGTTGAGCAATAACAGAATAATTCTTAATGAATCTACGGTAGAAATTTGCGAAACCTAAAAACTGGAGAGCTTTCAGGTTATCTGGTCTGACCCATTGGGAGATTGCTGCCACTTTATCAGACTCCATTTGAATCTCTGTGGGTGAAATCACATAACCAAGGAAAGACACTTGTTTAGTACCAAAAATGCATTATTCCAACTTGACAAAAAGTTGGTACTCACACAAATGGGTCAGAACCAGCCTCAGATGCCGCACATGTGAGTCCCAGTCTGGGGAGTACACCAGAATGTCATCGAGATATATGACCAAAAATACCCCCAGGAAGTCGTGAAAGACCACGTTCATAAATCCCTGGAAAAAAGGGGGGGCATTACTAAGTCCGAAGGGCATGACTAGACATTCAAAATGTCCGAACGAGGTGTTGAATGCGGTCTTCCACTCATCTCCCCTTCGGATGTGAATTAAATTGTAAGCCCCTTTAAGTCAGGTTTGGAAAACCAGTGGGCCCCTACCACCTGATTCAATAAATCAGGAATCAGGGGCAAGGAGCACTGGTTCTTCACTGTAATTTTATTCAAAGCCTGATAATCCACACAAGACCTCAATGTCCCATCCTTCCTCTCTACAAAAAAGATAACAGCCCCAGCAGGGGAACTGGACGGCCTGATATGTCGTTTGGCCAGAGACTCTAAGATATAGATCCTAAGGGCTTCGTGCTCACGCCCAGACAAATTGAAAATGGCTCCCTTAGGAATGGGACTGTTGGGGATCAAATTAATACCACAGTCCCACTCCCTATGGGGAGGCAAAGTCTTAGACAGTTTCTTGGAAAATACATCATGAAAATCGGACAAATACTCAGCAATAAGTGTGGTATCTGCTGAACACATGGATATAGTAGCTAAGTGACTAGGATAGGAAACCCCCAATGTGTCAATTCCTGAGTGGACCAATAAAATCAGGGATTGTGTAGTGCCAACCAGGGCATACCAAGCACTACATCAACAGACATCCTTTCCATTACCAAGAACGACAGATTCTCAGAATGGAGAACACCCACAGTGAACTGTAACATGGGAGTCCTCCATTGTACAACCCCTGCAGACAGAGGGGTAGAATCAATACTAGTGAAGCGTGTGGGAATTTTTAACGCCGAAAATTCTGTCATCAGAGGTCTGACAAAGCTTAAACTAATCAAATTTGCAGCAGCACCCGAATCAATAAAAGCTTAATCAGACAGAAGCCAATCTGACTAGGCACCAATAACATAGGGAGCACCTGTGATCCTAAGCGATCCTCCCAATGATTGCCTAGGATCTGAAGTTTTCCGCTGGTTCAGACTGATGTTGTAGACGCTTCTGAGGACATGTCGCTACACGATGTCCAGCTTTCCCACAATAGAGGCAGAGGTGATGGGTCATCTGTAACCGTCGCTGTTCCTCAGGACTTAGCTGATCCACTTCCATAGGCTCAGCACCAGAAGTTGGCATGGGAGAAAGGGGAGCGGGTCTGCCGGATTCCCTAGCCTTACAGGCCTGATGTTCCTCTTTTTTAGATCTCATCCTCCTGTCAGTTTTGACCGCCAATTCCATCGCATCATTGAGTGTCACGGGAGCATGATGAAAAATGAGTAGATCCTTGACAATGTCAGAAAGACCCAACAAGAACACATTCTTAGGGGTGCTATCGTTCCAAGAGGTGTCACCTACATACAATCTAAATTTAGAGCAATAGTCCTCTACCCACTGCTACCCCTGACGTAGAGACATGAGATGAGATACCGCCAACCCCGCATGGTACAGCTCATCAAAAATACCTCCAAGTTCCTGAAAAAACAAATCAACTGACTGCAGACAAGCCAAAATCTTGGGCAAGGAGCAGCCTCATGTCTGGGGGGACCCCGAACCAAAGACATAATTAATCCAACTTTCTGGGATTCTGAGCTGGAGGAGTGGGGCCGCACCTGAAAATACAATCTACATACCTGCTGAAAAACAAAAAACTTGCTCCTCTCCCCTGAAAATACCTCAGGAAGAGGACACTTGGGTTTGGGAATAGAAGGGGTGGTAAAAACATGCACTAACTCCCGCTGCTCCTGGGCACCATACGACCGGACAGGTCTTGGATCACGACCACTAAATCCTGCAACTGACTTGCAAGGGTACTCAAGGCCTCCATTGGAGAGCAATTTTAAGGGCCAGTTATTATGTTACGGTATACTACCCTTGATACGCCAGCCTGGGTTCCCTAGATCTCACCCAAAACCCCTCTCGCTGCCTGCTTGCCTTCACTCATGGCTACCGGGCAACTGGACGGCGGTCCCTACTCTCACTAGGGACCGAAAAGGGATGCTGGCGTACCTGGATGGAAAGGGTAGAACACCGATAGAAAAGGCAGGTGTAAATAACCAACACGAACAATACTAAGCAGAACTGAGGCAGATGGAAAACCTGGCGGACAATAGCAAAGGATAGCAGACAAGATGACAAAGGCAGGAGACCAACAGACTAGCTAGCACACTGAGGGAAACCAATAAGTGGCAGTGATTGCAAGTCTCTGCCTGACCTTTAAACAAAAGCCTCCGCCCAGCGGCAGAGAGAGGGAGACAGCCATCTCCCAACAGAACATAATAAAAAGGAGCTCATGCACAGCAGCTGAACTCACAGGTGCGCGCGCACAGTGCTTTGTGCCGCGAGCACCACGCCGCCCACGCTGGCAGGCACCCGTGCCCCTGGGAGCCAGACAACAAGCCGGTGGGACACGCCCCGACCGCGGGACCCCACACACCGCCGCCCCGGGAGGACCAGCAGCCGCCGCATGGTAACACCTGCTCTCCTGTCACTTCGGGGGTCACTTCTCCCGCCACTGTGATGTCATTCTGAATGGAACGCTGGCTAAACATGCACCATCAGCACTCTATTCATTTCAATGGGGCAAACAGAAATACCCAAGTGGCATCTCAGCACTCACAGTGAAAGTTAATGGAGTGTTGGTGAGCTTGCCCAACCAGTACTTCATGCAGCCTCCTACTCACTGGGGGGGGGTGCGAGTGCAATAATCCTGTAATGAGAAGGACAGGTGACACAGGACCCTCATTCTTAAGATCAGCAGGTATCTCAGCACTGAGACCCCCACCGATCAGCATTTTATCCCCTATACTGTAGACAGAGGATAACTTTAAATTCTGGTACAACTCATTTAAGAATCTTTTCCATCAACGATCAAGGTATCCAGGTCACAACAGTTGTGAAGCATTAATTCATAGGTATTGCACTGTGCTAAAATTGTACGTTGCTGTGACTCCAGAAATTTTGCACTTTGGTCAGGGAGTTGATGGAGGATCGGAGTCGAACTCTGTATGGAAAAAATACACAGTATATTGAAATCAATGGCTATTCTATTCAAGCATTGAATCAAAGTTTTGATGTTTTCAGTAAGCACCATCGCCATTTGCTGCAGCCTCTTTCTTCCATACTTCAAGATTAGAAGTGTTCCTCTGTCTTGACATGCAACTGTCTCCTATCTTCATAAAGAGGTTGCAACAGGAATAACAGTATGCGCCAACTTGGAACTCATCCATTATGAAGTGGAACCTGTCTTTATTTCTAAAATATCAATCAAAGTCAATGGTCAAATTGGACACCTTTTATGACCCATATGTCAGCCTTGAACCACAACCATTGATGACAAACAGTTCCCCACAATAAATACTGCAATTTGGGTAACCAAGACACTGTTTCATAGCTTATATAAGGTTAGTAGATGCCATTTATTAAATAAACACTTGCTCAATGCTACTGTGACCTGGACTTTCCCAAATGACCGAAAATGGAAAAGTGATATGGCATAGGGCCACTGCAAACAACAGGTATTGTAATAAAGCAGAGTATAAAAGTTTGCTGTTTACAACAAGACACAATTATTTATTATTCTAGTTCTGCACACGATCATCTTCCATCTTCATAAACAGGGAATATGCACAAACCTGGAAAGCATCCATTATAGAGTGCAATCGGCCATTCATGTAAAGATATCCATCCAAAAATAGGCCAAATTGAACATCTTTTCTATCAGTCATTCATCACATCAATCACTAATGGGAATTGATCAAGCCACAACCATTAATGGCAACAGCTGTCTATGACTAATACCGCCATTTGGGTAATTGAGACAATAGTTCATAACTTATATTAGATAAGTGGATGCGATTATGTTTAGTAAATGCTTGACCAATGCATTCATAGAGGAGGCTATTTCATCCATTCAGTCATAGACTTGGATTCTCACATCTGTGTGGAAATTAAAGAGTCAGATGACATAGTTCTATTAAAAGCAATGACTAATGTAACCAAGCAGTGTGTCAAAGATGTGGTGTCTCCAAGAGACACCATTATTGATTACTGCAGTCCCTTTGTTCCAGTCTTCGAGATTGGAAGAGTATTCCAGTAGCTCCTGTATTGGTATAAACAGTAGTATGCTAACCTGAAAATCAGTAATTATGAAGTTGGAAGAGGTCTATGTTTCCATGACATCTTCCAAAATTAATGGTTCAGTCCAACTAATGCAGCAAGCAGGAGTTGTCGGGGAGTAACTGGGATGGGTGCGGCACCTTGGGCCTTATCACGGTGGTGGCTACTCTGTCCTAGTGGATAGCTTGAGCTGCAGGTGGGATTGCAAGTGTTTTTTCGTGACATCAGTGCCTTAGTGTAAATTAGTTCTTTGGTGAAATAAAGAGAGAAGTCCATTGATGTAACAGTAAAACTAAAGGCACACAGTTTACTTAGACTTGATGACCAAGCACAATGCACATACTTTTCTCACAGCAAACAGTAATTTATCCAACAACTCCTTCAACACGTTGATTGATATCCATTGACTCCTTCACACTCCATTTAGAGTGAGGCTATGTAAAACGATTTCTGGACTCTAAGGTTATTTGTGGAGCCATGGGGGGGGGGGGAACAGTGTAGATTCTACTGTGGGCACACTGGTTCCTAACTGATGGGGGACAAGTCAAACTCACAGTTGCGGTGTCTAGTCTAGTTCTGGCTCACGCAAGGATCTTCCCTGGCTCAGGTATCTTCTTCTCCCTCCTTCTCCCACTCTGGGCTCTGTCCTCTCACAGCTCTGGGCTACTGCACTCCTCCATATGTGCTTCTTCCTCCCCTGTTCCTCCTCTGCTCTGCTCTACCAGGTCCCATGGCCATTCTCAACCAGTAACCTAAATCCTACATGAGAGAAGGCTGATCAACCAGAAAATTAGCTGCAGACAGCCAATTAAAAAGGGCGCTGTTGCTAGACAAACATTAATTAACCCAATAAGCAGGGAAAAACAGAAATTTTCCTCTGAAGGGGGCTTGCTATGTCCCCCTAAGGGCTTATAGCAAGGTCCCTAGGATTACCATGTAGGACCCTCTGGGTCATTACACTAAGATTGCCATAGGTGGGAACTGGTCCATTCCATGTAGAAGTTCAACACATTCTTTGGCTTTTAGATGATCCTACTGGCTGCAGGTTGTCTTAATTAAAGCTGGAGTTGATCTAACTTGCAGGAGAATATGAATTAGGCAAAATATTGAGCAGCTAGACATATATTAGAAGCATTTGCCTTAATGGGGTTTATTACATTCCTTCTAATGACGGCAAAATAATTAAGTTGCTAAGAGTAACAAAACATGTGCTGCAAACTCTCTCTGTGCTCCAGATAGCACTTGCGTGAATTCTTCCAGTAGGTTATCAACACACATTTTTCTTCTTCAACATCACAGAACAGTAAGCACAAGGGAGTGAGAAATGTTTTTGCAACTGAAATGCATGTTTTGGGATTATAAATTGGGGCGGGGGCACCCCTCGCTTTACACCACCGTCACTATTAAAAATAAACTACTTTTAACTGCAACATTTTCATGTAGTTTATAATAATGCTGAAAACACTTATATGCGCATTCATAAGTCTCAGCTGCATTCCTGATAAATCACTGAGCGTTCAGCGCTTCCACTGAATTCCAAAACTCTGGGTAATGATATGCAAATTAGAATTCACAGTGAGACTCCTTTCTTGCTTCTTTAAGTTCAGGAAGAATATCTGCTTTGAAAGAGTTTAAAGGGAAAATATAACTAAAATATACATTTTGTTAATCAAAACTCCCTGGATAGGAAATATGGTTTGCAAATAACAAACAGATTATGGTCAAACATGATCCTGTGAATGATAATTGGTGCTGTCCTCTGGATAAGTCTGGGGTCTCACATGAGTCTCCAAGATGGCCACTACTGAATAAAGTTGAAAGAACCTAGAAGTAAAGATAAGTTAATGAACATAAATTTAGGATCTGTTGGGATTTTAGTGCATGCCAGCATATATTTGGGGCACCATAGCAGAGTTCAAAATGGCTACCCCAATAGAGTGTTGGGTCTTGCAACCCAGGATAGGAGGGCCCAGTGCTTATTTTTCCCTCTATATATTTGCCATGACCCTTGAACTAGTCCCCCATCCCTTTCTTACTAACAATACATATATAGATTCTCCCCACCAAAAAGTAAAGGAGATGGAACTAGTCAAAGGTTTAGCCTCCTTTCTCGAAAGGCCCCATAGAAGCCACATGGTCTGTCTCTGTTATATATGCCTCTTGGGAAAAGAATCTTTAGTGTGGGAATGACAACATGGGATCTTGGACATGCTCACACTCTTACATTCTCATAATTCAAAGCAGAATTACAGTAAGGCTAGGTTCACACGGGGCGTAAATCTTGCGGAGTGTCCACAGCGGGACCGCACAGAAATTCTGCGAGATTTCCGCAGCTGAAGTCCCTTTCAGGTTTTGAAAGCGGTTTATTCTGCTGCACGGAAATTCAGCGGCAATTCTGCCCCGTGTGAACCCAGCCTAAATTGCGGAAAACAGTAAGTAGATTGGAATCGAAAGATACTACATTTTTTCACCCTGCTTCCCCCAAAATGTTTTTATAAAAATTAATTAAAGATATTTTAAAATATAATAATACACTTTGCATAAAAAGAGACAGAGATGATGGTCCCTGATGGTCATGAGCTGCAGATAGCCTTACCCCCCCCCCCCCCTCAATCAATCAATGGCTGGACGGGGGGGTGGGCATGATGAGCCCTTTAGGTGGGTAGGACTAGCTGCAGCTTGTGAATATGGAGGACTAGTCTTGGTGCTACTAACAAAAAGCCCCAGACTACTACACATTTACTGTTCCTACAGCAGACATACTATTGTAATTAGCAGGGCTGCCACCGTCTTATGCTGCTCTCAGGGAGAACAACAAAAAGATGGTTACAGATTCCTTTCAGGCTTTACTCACAAGGATGATGGTGATTTTGGTCATCGAAAACCTATTTTCCATGTGATTTTTATGATATTTTCCTGCTATTTTCATGTGAATTTTAAGTGCAATTTTATTGTGCATTCCTCTGCATGTCTAGGTTCTTTCTTTCATGTGCCCCACCCCTAGTAACCTCTTAAAACCGCATCACACACGCATGAAAATTGCATACAAATTGCATGGCATGCGATTGCAATGCATTTTTTAATGGGTCTCCATCCAGCGCTCTAGCCCCAGTGCCTGTTGCATGGAACCTGGAAGAAGTGGTGGGCGGTCACACACCATTCATTGGGCATATGACAGCTCAGCCACTGACAGGCTTTAGCGGTCATAGAAGAATCACTGCTGAATCATGTGAGTGGCTGAACGGTCATATGCACAATAAATGACATAAGTGACTGCGCGACACTTCTTTCAGGTTCTGTGAAACGGGTATTGGGGCTGCAGCGGTGGACAGGGGGCTGCCGGGATAGGTGAGTATTCAACATAAAAAAGTGGTTTTAATTTATTTTTAAGTTCCGAAAAACTCCTTTAGGCCTCAGTCACACGGGCGTTTTTTCGCTCGATTTGCGGATCGCATAACGGATGTGCATCCGCAAATCGCGTGCCCGGGCCGACGATTCGCTGAAAAATCTGCACCTAGCAGCGTTTTCAGCGAAACGGCCCCACGCTGCCCGCTATCCTCTGCCACAGCTGTGGCAGAGGAGAACGATGTTCGCCCATTGAATTCAAAGGAGCAGGCAATACAAGCGCTGGATGAATTTTCGGGGAAGGGCTTAAAATATAAGCCCTTCCCTGAAAACCATCCTGAAAATGTGTAAAAATTAAAAAAAAAGTATACTCACCTTTTTCATGCAGCCGGAGTTCAGCCGCGTCTGGCCGGCAGTTCTCCTGAACTGCTCTCTGTAGTATTCAGCAGGCGGGGATAAATACTACTTGTACGTCTCTTTCCTATGTATAGTTTTATGCAGGATGAATATTGTGGCTCTCTGATGAATCCAGAGCGGGAAATGCATTGGAGCCATTTATACAGGTTCCAATATTGGTATTTTGTTGCCCTTGTTGGTATCTATAACTAGCAAGGCTCATTGGCATGTACTCCCAGCTAATGGGCTGTAACACAGACATCCATGTGTCTAGGGCAAGCTTTTCTGGACAAAGAGCTCACCTTCGTGTAATAAATAGTGTTAGGGTACGTTTGGGTCATTTTCGGTCTCAGGTTATTCTTACATTGGTGCCATTGCTCACTGCATGCCCTAATGCATTCTCTGATCACATCATTCCTGTTTCTGATGTAAGTGTTTCATATTTATGACTTGCGATATCTTTATCTATTTTTATCTATAGGTTGATGCATAAGAATGTTTAACTATGACTCAATAAACGTTATATTTAATGTTTTTTACCTCTAGTTGGTGAATTCTTGCTTGGACAGAAACAAAGGATCACTTGGCAGTCATATTTTCTTTTGGAATTGCCACAAGACTGGAGGCAAGTAGTCTTGACAGGATGTAAATTTTTATCTCTTACTGCCACATTAATTGGTGGAAAGCTTTAAAAGGAACATTTCAGACAAAACAGACGCCATGTGTTATGCCTAGTGCTTAGCCTGATGGAGTGCTGTAGGACTCCGGTTTCATTTTAGTGTTTTTATTTTTTTTCTAATTCCTGTGTCACCACCTTTTTGGTCCTGCAGTAGGCATAACACAGTGTATCAGCTTTGCCCAGTGTGTTTCTTGAATTATTGGTTTGTATACCTGGAATTGGGTTGAAGGGATGCAACCTACAGCTGTTCCTCCCAACAGTACATCATTAACTTGCAAGCTTGGCTCAGCTGACTGTAAAAGATTTTTTTCAATAGGGAGTGGGGCATGAAGTGTTGACAGACACGCCATCTGTCCTAATCCTCCATACATATTAGTCTACCAGTCCCACCAGAGTCATCAGTTTTAGCCAACTTTTACCTATTACGTTTAGGCACCTTTAAATAAACAGTGGAGCCTATTTTTCTCCAATCTTGTTGGAAGGTAACTACTGACAACATTTATTGGTTGCGGCCTTTTAACAGAGGCTTGTATTAACATGACAGATGGTCAACATTGTCAAGTGTTGTCTATAGTCTGTCTCACAAAGAGAATAGAGCCAAAAGTGGCGGCATTGAGTATATATCACTGTACCATTTGTGGTTGGCAATTGGCCACCTGTGAGAAACTTCACTGGTGCTGATCATATAATTGTCTCTGAAGGAGAGGCAAGTAGAGAGAAACACAGAGTTCCTGTGTCTCTATACTATGGAGCCATAGGCACTTCATGTACCTCCGCATGTGTAAGTATATATTCTCTATAATTTAGCATCCTATTGAAAATATCACTTCCTTATGCTTATCTATGAAACTAGTGATTATTCGGAAATTATAGTACCAATGTTCCTGTCTACATGATACATCCATTATGATCCCCACATATCACAAGCACAGCTCTACTACATCCATCCTGATTCCCACACATTACACACACAGCTCTACTACATCCATTCTGACCACACACATTACACACATAGCTCTGCTACATTCATCCTGGCCCCACACATTAAACACACAGCTCTATTACATCCATCCTAACCCCACACATTACACACACAGCTTTACTATATCCATCCTGATTCCCACACATGACACACACAGCTCTACTACATCCATCCTGACTCCACACATTACACACACAGCCCATTACACACACAGCTCTACTACATCCATGCTGATTCCCACACATTACACAAACAGCACATTACACACACAGCTCTACTACATGCATCCTGATTCACACACATTACACACACAGCAGATTACACACACAGTTCGACTATATCCTTCCTGACCCCACACATTACACAAGCAGCACATTACACACACAGCTCTGCTACATCCATCCTGACCCCACACATTGCACATACAGCACATTACACACACAGCTCTACTACATGCATCCTGATTCACACACACACAGCTGTGGTATATCCATGCTTATTTCTAGACAGATGCCTGGATACAGGGATCAGCCCCTGGTCATGTGATCTCTAACTCCACCCACACAGGTAATCACACGATGGTAACGTCATCACAAGTCCTGGTGGCTGCTGTCGGCTTATCCAGTATACTGTACTTTCTACAAAACTGCACAACGGCTCCTCTTACAGCAGTGACATAACCACAGGTACTTCAGCCCACCGGATCTCTTTTACCAAACTGCACAATTGCTCCTCCCACAGCAGTAATTTCACTGCATGTCCTTCAGCCCCCCAGATCTCTGTGGTGACGGTAGGTCAGTGCCTTCTGTCAGGACCACGAATTGTGTCTGAGATAATAATGACTTAGTTGTCTTCTCATTGTGTTATTTTTGTCCTCCCCTTCCAAGAGCCCTACCTCTGTTGCTCTTTTGTCGGTCAGGCTCTGTGTTTTATATTTATTGTAGGACCCGCAATGATGTTACCAGGGGCAGAGCGATGACATCCCTAGGGGCGGAGCATGAGAACATACATACATACTAATAGACAAGTGGTCATTAGTAGTTTGACTAGAAATAGGCTTAACGGGAAGGACACACTTGCACACTAGGTTACTGTGTTATGTTGCTAGTACAGAGGTAGAGGTCTATATTCCCCCTAGTGTGGCTCTGCTTCACCTGGAGGTGGGATGCAGTTGTAGTATATGATAGAGTGCATGAGCCCTGAAGAATGCATCTGTCAAACAGGCCTGTGAAGGGGTCACAAAATAAAGCCTATTTGTTCTATAATCTATACACAATCATTAAAGGGAACCGGTCACCACCATCTCACTCCAAAACTAACCATACCGGCCAGCAGGGGTTGAAAAATCAATAATTTCTAATGCCTTCTCTATTCATAATGAGTCAATGTACATCTGCAATGAGATACCATAGTTATAGCCTAGAGAAGAGTCATCTGTCTGAGAAAAGTCACATTGACTTATGAGCTGCTGGGATAACCATGTTTGCATTGTCTTTATAGATAGGTTTGACTGTACAACAGGGAGTACAGTAGGCTTCCTATCAAAAGAAAGTGGGGGGGGGGGGGTAGCCTGGCTGATCATGAATCAGCACCACTCTTCTCAGTCAGATGACTCTTCTTTCCTAATTTGCATATGGCAAGCTATACAATTGGAACCTAAATGCAAAGGTACATTGGCTCATTAAGAAAAAAGAGGGCAATAAAAGTGGTTGATTTTTCATCCCTTGCCGGCCAGTAACATTAGTTTCAGGATTCAGATGGAGGTGACTGGTTCCCCTTAATAAGAACATTCCTATTCAGTTTCTTTAATCCAGTGTCTCCTCAGCAGTAATGCTATATTACTCTTGACTAATATTCCCTGGATCAAGATGGTTCTTCAATTCTTGGCTTAATTGTTCCCTCCCTATCTGCCAAACAAAAGTCCTATCAATCTAGTAGTAACGACTTCTTTACTGTGATTAAGAATAGACACTAAAATATTGCTTTGGTTCCTGGGCTGGTGGCACCTAAGCCTAATACAATGTATTTAGATGTCTAGGATGTCGATACTTTTTTGTTTGTCTTTATTTTCTTTGCTTTTTTTAATTACTTTATTACCCTTCAACCTGTAGCAGTAAAGTGGACATTGAGAGAGGAGACCCTGGCGCTTCCTCGTCAACAGCTCGCTGGCCATTTTCAATGTCTAGTGCTGTCATCGATCACTAGAAATTAAGCTGTCACTTTCCAATGTGATTAGAAGTGAAGACATGAAAGAAAGCGGAAGTAAGGATGTGGGAATATGACAGGTAATTGATACATTTGCTTTAGATCAATATTGGTTAACTGTTTCAGTCTGGCTGGACCCTCAAGTTTTCTTAATTAGTGTATGGGTGGAAGTGAATTTACGTTTATTGATGTGAATTTTCAAGCGACCCGAATGCCCTTGTCACATCAACATGACTTCACTATTACTGTCTAGAAGAGTGGCTCGCGTTTTGGTGGGTTTGTATTACAGGGAGATCATTTAAATGAATGGTTATACAGTAGTACTACACTTTACTTGCAATGGCCACTTGCAGGCCCTGCATTCTGAAAAGGGGTTGTGCGTGTTTATACAATCCCTTTAAAGACGTTGTCCCACTATAGCAACTTATCATCTATCCTGTAGATAGATAAGTGTCTAATTGCTGCGGGTGCGTACCACTTGGACCCACCACTGATAATGAGAATGTGGGTCCTGAGTCTCCAATCTGAATGGAGCAGTGGTCACACCTACCCCCTACCACTCCATTCATTTCCTTGGGACCATCGCCATCAGTCCTATGAATAGTGAATGAAGCGGTAGTGCACCAGAATGATTGCATTCAAATAAAGTCTCAGGACTTCCATTCTTTTGATAGTGGGGGTTCCAGTGAGCAGATACTTAGAACCTATCTAAGTTGATATGGCAGAACAATGCCTTTAAGGATGCGGCATTTATTTTTAATTTTTCCATTATCAATTTCTGAAAGGTAGTAAGTTTTTTACTTTTCGTCTATAGACATTTGTATTTTTAGAGATGAGTTGTATGTATAAATGAAACGTATTGCTTACTTTTAATTAATACTTTCTATGGAAATGGATAAAAGCAATTTCTCCAGATATTCTGTCAGCCATGTTTTTGGCGTTTTTTTCCATCATTGGAGCTGTGAGCGCTTGTTCTTTTTATGCGCTCATTAGTACCATTTTGGGGTGCACGTTCATTTTTCATAACTTTTTATTCCACTTTTTGGTAGGCAGGATGAACAAGAAGGAGTAATTCTGGAATTTTTTTAAGGTGCTCACCATGTGGATTAAATAACATGCTCGTTTAATCGCTTGGGTCATTCCAGATATAGCAATACCAATTATGTTTACTTACTTAAATATATGACCCGGCTCAGGCTCTCATATGTTGTCCATGTAATGCGAGCAAAATAGCTAGAATAATCTATAATACTTGGACAGATCAGTGGCAAAAGAAGACCTGGCTGCCAAAGGACACAATGGCTGATACTGTCAAAGCTGATACTGGCATGGATATCAACCAACTGAAGGAAGCAGTGCAAAACCAAAAAGCATGGAGGGAGGGAGCCTTTAGGGTCGCCGAGGATCATGAACAACTAAACGGCTAACAACAACATTTAAATTCAATACAGCATTTTGAGTCAGAACCGCCACCGGAGGCCTGGCCATAAAGATGGAAAAAAGAAGGGCTACCCACCACCTCTTAATCACTTTGGAAAAATTTAGCAAGGCCTCAGTGGTAGTTACATTGGAGAAAGATGTGGCCCCTGCAATGTAATAGGCCCTATTCCTTTCTCCAAAGCAACTACTACTGTGGCATTGCTCACAAGGTCATGCCAATATCAGGATGTTGTGCTCGGAGGCACATACAAGGTTCTGGCACTGGTATCAGTACTTTAAATGGGTCGATGTCCATTACATCCTGCTACTGTTCCGTGTCAGGATCTTGTGAGCAGGGCCTCAGTATCAGGAGGGGTAAGTATGTAGGGGTCTTGTCTTAGGGTCTCATTAATTTAGGGGGTTTGGTCTAGGGTCTAAATGAATATGAGGACTGATTTGGATCTGAATTAATTTTTGTTGTCTGGGGTCTGAATATACTTCAGGGTTTGGTCTTGGGATCTGAACGAAAATTGAGGTCTGGTCTGGATTTGAAATAATTTGGTGGTCTGGGGTCTGGTCTTGGAGTTAATTTTGAGCTGGATCTGAATACATTTTGATATTAGATACATTGGGTATTGTGTGTACAGCTTAGTTTTGAATCCTAGACATACAAGGAGTGTCCATTCATGTCTTGGTTTTGGGTTTTCAATGATATTTATGGTTTTTGTCTTTCATTCATTTTGCCAGGTTGATGTTTTCCTGATTTCCCGTCATAATTGTATTTACCATTAAAACATGTAATTTGCACATTAAGACATTTTCTCTTGTTCTTGTTTGTTTCTTAGCCATCCCCAGTATTCCAATGCTTAAAAGCATGAATAATGTTCTTTATTGCCCTGCTCTCACATCAATAAAGAGACACAGAAAATACTGTAGCCATTTCTAATCTCTGCTACAGACACATCATTACATCTCAGTAGTTTTGTAGGTCTTTTATCCTTGTTTTCACAAGGGCCAATAGGTGTCATCTTTCTTGACTGCTGGATACTTTGTTATTAATAATTGATCCAAGTAGGCAAAAGCTTTCTTCTCCTTATATGTCTTCAAATCTAAAATTAGCTGTTTTTCTTGGCAAAGCCTTCAAGTTTATCTTAAGTCCATTTTGCTCTGTTTTTTTAACTTCCTTTTCTTTTTTTCTTTTCAGCTATGAGAATAGCATTGTGGGCATTGGTGTTGATATTTATTACTCTTTGAATCTCAAATTCACAGGACTTGTCCATTGGCTGTGTGTGGTATTGCATCCCAGCCTCAATCAAGTGAATGCAGCAGAGCTGAAGAATCCAACACCGGTAATGGGCAGGAGTGGTGCCTTTTGTATAAGAGAAAAAATCTGAACTTTTTAATCCCAGACAACGCCATTAATATTCTTCTTAATCTATGGTTCTTGACCTCTTAGGGGGGCTTTACACTTGCGAGAAAATCACATGTTTTTTTGAGTGATGCGAGAGTGAGTGAGAATGCAGAATTGTGAAACCAATGATTTTCAATGGTTACATTCCCATTTGCAATGTTTTTAATCATGCAATGTGGAGTGGAAAAAAAATCGTGGCATGCTCTATCTTTCTGCGTTTCGATTTTTTTACTCTCCCATGTTTCCCTATGGAGCCTCCTTTCTATTGCATCACACAAAATGGCACGAAAAAAGCACAAGAAAATCGCAAATGGCAGCAACGTTTTTTGCAAGAAAAGGCAGCGCTTATGATCAAAAATCACAGAGAAAAAGTCAGGATTTTGCTGTGATTTTCTCACGGCGATATTGTGATCGCCATTGTGAAGGAGCCCTTAAGGACACGGCCTATTTTGGGCATAGGGGCGCAACAATTTTGAGGGGATTATCATCTCCACTTTTCAAAAGCCATAACTTTTTTATTTTTTGTCGCCATGGCTTTATAAGGGATTGCTCTTTGCGCGGTGAACTGCAGTTTCTATTGGTACCATATAGGAATACATCTGAGTTTTTTTAAATCAATTTTATTGTGTTCTTTTTAGGGAGGCAAAGTGAACAAAATAAGCATTTTCCCACCATTTTTAACTATTGTTGTTGTTTTTTTTTTTTACGTTTTTTGCCGTACAGAATAAATAGTCTTGAATAGATTGCAGAGGTTCTCATGGATATGATGATACTAAGTATGTATTGTTGTTTTTTCAATTCTATACTAACAAAAGAAAGTGCGCAAAAAAGTTTTTTGTTTTTTTTATGTAGTTTTTTAAATAGTATTTTTACTATTTTCTTCACATTTTTAAGTCCCTGTAGGTGATTTGAGCCATACAAGTTCTAATCATTATGATAATGCATTGCATTATTGAGGAGTAGCGATGACATCACAGACACTCCCTCTGTAAACTTTTTTATATGCCGCAATGTACATTGATCACAGCATAAAAGGGATCAAGAGTGAGGGTCGATGTTCTCATCAATCACTTGTGTTGCAGCAGGAAGCCAGCTATCAGTCACTTCTGATCCTGCGCCATCCATAGCACGTAAGTTTACATCCTGTTGGGTTAAGTGCCCCCCCTGCCAGCATGTAAACTTACGTCCTGCAGCGGTAAGGGGTTAATCTTGGCTTTGCCTTTTTGATTACAACTTTCTTGCAATGTGATCACAAGGTGCTGATGGGCTGTCATCAGATCTGTGTCCTTAGGCATTATGCCAGCAAGCATAATACAATGCAAAACAAAAGTATTGTATTGCATTATATGAGTGATCACACAACAACATGATTGAGTCCAGTAAAAAAATAAATTGTTAACAACTATTTGATGATGATTATCCGTTCAGTCGCATCCGACTTTTGGTCACTCTGTGGATCAATGTTCTCCACGCATTCCTCTCTTTCACCTCTTCTTTCAGTTCGGCGATTGACATGTTCATGGTGGCCTTGATTGTATCTAGTCATCTTGTTCTTTGTCGTCCTGATCTTCTCTTCCCACTGACCTTGCCGAGCATCAGTACTGTTTCCAGTGAGTTCGCGCACATCACAAGCCAAAAAACAAACAAACCGCTGTTTGATGATTTTGCTCTCTAGTGATATTTTTGGTTTGACTCGATCTAACACTACTAAAAACTATTTAGACAAATATAAAAAACTTTATTAAAAAAAAAAATGCTTTGTGGTGGCCACACACGGGTCCCGGCAGCACCATGTTTGAGTAGGCAGGCTAGCCGACTTAGTAGATGTGAGCAGTCCCGGCAGAGCAAGAGATTACAGTAAAAAGGGCCACATTGGGCGCGATAGTACATGGCCACGCTCCCTGCATAGTGCATATACGTCATGGGAACGTCAGCATATAAACACTTACACCTGTGTATGGCCATCCTTACTATGTAAACATATAAAGAAAGATAAAGTACACATAATGCCATATCTGTAACAACCTGAGCTAGAAAACTATGACATTAAGTAATTTGAACGGCGAATGTCTTAAAAATGTTTTAAAAATGCCAGAAATTGCGTCATTTCTTCAGCCAGCCTCCCCTCCCACCACAAAAAAAACCTGAATAAAGCCCTTTCACACAAGTATTTTGTAACACATCCATAATGTGGATCTGTAATACAGATACACCACAAGTGACATGGCACCATATGTCATCAGTATTTCATCATTGTTTGATCTGTATTTTCTACTGTGTTAGAGTGCATTCAGACGAGCGTGTTTATGTGCGTACAATCGTGCACACATAACCACGCGTCTATTAGAACCATTGGTTCCATATGCTGTGTTCACATGTTCGTGTTTTACAGGTGTGCAAATTTATTTTTAATTTTTTTTAGGTTTTTCCACTTTTGCACAATAAAGGCTCATTTAGATGAGCCCGTATATGTGCATACATACGTCTGCACAAAACCGTGCGTCTATTAGAACCACTGATTCCCTATGGTGTGTTTACATATCCATGTTTACAGGTCTGCAAACGCATGAACCTGCAAAACAGCACATGTGTGCACCATAGGTCCGTGCTGCATATCAATATTGCCCACGGAGAGTCAGGGACAAGAGGACTCCCTGTGGCAGAGGATCTCGAAACTCTCTGATTGATTTCAATGGGGCCGCGGCTGTTGCCAGCCCCATTGACAGCAATAGGATGCCGACACCCCCACAGTAATTTTCGGGGAAGGGCTTCAAATATAAGCCCTTCCCAGAAAATCAATCCTGGTTGTAGTAAAAAATAAATCTATACTTACCTCTCCGCCGCTCCCAGGGCTCAGGCGCATCAAGCTGCTTGGGTTCTGTCACTGTAATGAAGTTCTTTCAGAAGGCGGGGATTTAAAATCCCCGCCTGCTGAAAGGGCTGCATCTAATTGGCTGAACGTTTAGCCAATCACAGGCAGCACTGAGCCATTCATTGAATGACAGCTGAGCGCTGCCTGTAATTGGTCACAGCCCTCAGCCAATCACAAGCAGTGCTCGGCCATTCAATGAATTCAATGCGCCCGTTTTGTGCGCACCTATGTACGCACCAGCACACGCTCAGCTAAATGCACCCTAAGTACGCATTCATATATACCTGAAAATAATATCAATGAATATAAATATTGATACATAAATGGACAAAAATAGTGCATGCTGAGTTTTTTAAACCACATCTGTAAAATATGGCCATATACATACAGCAGATACGTAGTTTTACATTAGCTCTACATTACTTTCTGCAAAACTCAGACTAAATGTAGAGTAAAAATATTTTCGCTTGAACGTAACGTTTAAAGTGATCAGAGAGATGTATTCCCCCCAAAATGGTATCAATAAAAACATCATCCCACAAAAAACAAGTCCTCACACAGCTATGTCAATAAAAATGTTATAGCTCTCAAAATACAAAGACATAAAAACAAATGATTTTTTTCCTAAAAGTGTTTTTATTGTGCAAAAGTAGTAAAACATTAAAATACTATATACATTTGGTAAAACTGTAATATTACCCACAAAACAAAGTTCACGTCACTTATAACAGTGATGAATGCTGTAAAATACAGTATATGTTCCCTAAAATACTAGCGGTAAAAGTTAAACGTACTCTGTCACCATGTGTTTGCAATCCTTACTGAGAGCAACAAAAGGTAGTGCCTGTTAGAGTGATATATCTCCTATATGTATCTATGCAGTAGTTTTGGACAAGCCCGCATTTTATTAGTTGCAGCCAGACACAGAACTAGTCCTGCATATTTATGAGCTACAGTCTAGCCACACCCACCCTATCCTCAGCCAATGATTGGTAGCTCAATTATAAGTAAAAAGCTATCAACCATTGGATGGAGGGCTGGACAGGTGTAGCTGGCCTGCAGCTCATGAATATTTAGGACTACTTCTTGTAGTCCTTTATGCATGTGCTACTGATAAAAGGCAGGTTTCTCACAAACTACTATACAGATGTACACAACCTGTCACTACCTTGTGCTGCCCTCAGAGAGGGATGCAAAAAGATGTTGAAAGTCTCTCTAAAACCTATCCCGCCAAAAACAAGCCCCCCTAAAACTATGTTTTCAAAAGGCAGGGATGCAAAAGTGAATAGAAAACAAAATTGTCGCAGCTTGAAGGCCAAAATTGTGTGTTTTTAAAAAATGTTTGCCAAGATAGAAAGTTATGCCCTGTCCACAGGACTCCAACCAGTCCACAGAGGGGGGTCAAAGGTCTCCACATGAATGGACCAGCAGTCGCACATTCAAGCTGTGGCTAAGTTAATTTCAATAGGACTGCTGAAGATAGGTGTCCCGTCGGCACGAGACGTGCTGGATAAGTAACTTGAAAACACTGTGCTACTGCACACCAAACAGTGCAAAATAATGACAACTGCATAAAGGGAAAAGTCTCCCTAATAAACTAAACCAGGGAAAGAACCTGCCTAACCAGTAGATAACCCGTCCTGACAAGGACGAACCTGACTTCATAAATAGGCCACTAGTTAACCCTATGAGAGATAGGGGAATAACACAGAAAACAAGATGGAATAAAAATAAACTGTTTTATTAAACTTTGCGCAGTCACAGATAACAGAAGAACCAGCTTCTGGTTACCTCCACAGCCAGTGGATGACTGAAAATAAACTGCATCCAAGCCAAGCCCCAGGCCTGGCTAAATAGCCCTGAAAAAACACCCAAAGGTGAGATCAAGCATGTCTCACCTAATACCACTCCTATCAAAGCCAGAAGACAGCTGCAACAATAGAGGAGTGCCTGTTCTCAGGATCTATGAGGGTCCTAGTAGTCAGAGCCCCGCCGATCCGAAAGTCCTGTAGATGCAGTTAACTTTCTATCTATGCACAACCCCTGTAGGAGGTGAAATAAGAATTTACTTATGGATTTTCTAAACCTAACAAACTCTGTAAAAGAAGTATTCCAGATGGTACGGAGGATTCACCTGCAGCAACATTTGAATTGATGCTTTCCCTGTTACTTACTCAAAATGTCAGTTAGTCAGTTGTACTTAAACAGTGAAATACTGCAATCTCTGGGCATTGCAAATTCTACAAACAAGGTAAATGACAGAAATGTAGTCCTATGGTGAGACAATTGTCACTTTAAAACAAAGTCATTCCATTCTGCTGCCCTTTCTAACACAAGGGGTTCAGGTTGCCTCATTACTGGCACAGTCCTGACTGAAGGATATGTTTTCTCCCTTACCGACCCTGTTCCATTGTTCCAGCTCCGCTGCTCTTCTCATAGAGGGGAGCAAGGATGACTCTATTAGAAAGTTGTTTGTAAAACATAGTTAACTGCAAGCAAAGTCATTTGAGCGTCTTTTGTTCTGTCAATGTTTACACCAACAATAGCAGAAAAACCAATATTGCAAGAAGCTCGAGTGAAGTTTAGCCAACCTTGTGAGGCTCAGTTGAGATGATTTTTTTTTTTTTTTGCTGCAATAGAAAAGCTCAAATTCAACTCACCAAGGAGCAGGTTTGGCAGAAGAGAAAAGAAGAGACATTGGCTGGATCATCTGTTCAATATCTTATTATTGAAGAAGAGTGCGACTGTTCCACTGCCAGCCTGAGGCACATAAAGTCGGAAATCATAAAGAAAGCAAGTTGCACTTACATTTTTAAATATTTATAAAATTTGACTTTTTGAAAAAGAAATTTAAATATTGTTTTTAAATATTCAGGTTTTCAGAAATGTATTGTTTACAAAGTGACAGTTTTTCGCTGGTTTCTTGGAGAAATTAACTGACGATGCTAGTAAAATTGAGTGGAGGGGTTAGGCTGTGAACGAGACGAGAAGAATACATCTGACATACGTTTGGGGAATCACAGAAATGATGTATTGTGGATCCCTGAGAGTGGAGAGAACAGAACAAGCACACAACTTCACCGTCTCTGTTCTCACTGGGTGTAAAGAAAGTAGTTAATATGCAGAAAAAATAATTAGCATCTTGGGGTTTTTTTTCACTCGCTGTAGCGCCTGTGCAGCTAGACTCATGGGAAATGTAAACAGCAGCATCTACATATTGCTATTAATTACAGACAATCGGATGGACAAGTTGTCACTAAGTGCCTGGCTCCGGTTTTTGCCAGCACCCTCCTTCCTTTCGGCACACTTGTCTCCTAGCTATTAAGGAGGTCAAGAAAACAACACGAAGATCTCACATTCCATCAATTATCTTCAAAATGACTCCCATGACAATACATGTTACATACACAGGTAAATAAATAAACAAATACATTAGCGATACTATCATCCTATGGAAATATGAAATACATGCTGTAAGTTCACTGGTTAAATTGAAAGTATCCTTAGCGCTTGTTCACATTTGCAGTGGAGGTTCTGTTCGGAGCATTCATTCCAGATTTCCACTAAAATCAATTTAGTGATGGTGGGTATAGCAGAAACCGATTGGGCCAATTAAAGGCAATAGGTTCCACTCGGTTCCTTCATCGGACTGATGTGTTCTGGCCATGGATTCCTTTTTTCTGCCCCCCAAGATGGAACAGGGAAAACAGACTCCATGAATGGAGATGTGAACGAGCCAACACTCGTACCTAAGACTGCCACACTTTATCCCCAGTATCCTCATGACAACACTTGCTGTCCAGTTCATAGGGACACTGGGTGGATTTTAAGGGGCTATCCTAAAGGATTAAATTGTTGCTGTGGTACAATATATTGACATACAAGGCAGCATCACACAGTGCATATTCAAAAGAGTAAAAGAGCTTTATTCCCCGTGGCCATCTCAGCAACGTTTCAACCCTTGGGGGATACAGGTCTTTTAACCTTTTGATTATGCACTGTGTGATGCTGCCTTGCATGTGAATATATTGGACGGATTTTGGAGAACAAGGAATCTGGTCTCAGCTGGGCGCGCATCACATACAAATCTATTCCACCAGATTGGTCTTATTGGTGAGCGCTGTTGGTTTCTATCTATTATACCTGTTGCTATAGTACAGCAAAAGTGCACCAAAATCACCTTGTGCGCCAAAATTTGTGAGGAGAGGCACGATAGTCTGCAGATGGAAGAGACAGGAAGGAGCAGTGGAAGTCCAAAGCTGTACTGGTGCTCTTGTCTCCACCAGCAGAATGGGTAGAGACATAGGGTGGGTGTTCTTACACACGCACAATTGTTGAGTGGCTGGCTGAGCAAAACATTGAGAACTCTGGAGGCCGGTGCACCGTGCCATGAGGACAGCATGCGGCTGAACCAGTCCGGCTGTCTCCACCAGAGGCTCCGCCACTCACCCTTCGACGGCTGTAACTCCACGGCGTCCCTGCTAGTGGACATGGCAGTCCAGCAGATACTTGTGTCAGCTCGGCGGCAGGGAGGATTCTGGCAAAGGGGGATTCTGTCAAAGGGGGAGATATGTCAGCGGGTCTCAGGAGGAGGGGCGGTGTACACAGTGCCAGCGGTAGACAGGACCACAGCCACGAAAGTAACAGCAAGGTTTGCTGACCGGGGCGACGGGAGCGGACATGTAAGTGCGGCAGAAGGGAGCTGTGTGAGCGCAGTGGCAGGGGGAAAGACTGAAAGCGGGACTGGCTGATCGGGGCGACAGAAGCAGATATGCCACTCAGCTGGCTGGGACATGTGTGAGCTCAAAGGCGAGGGCACTCCAGCGGATACGTGTGAGCTTCTCAGGTCTCAGGGGGATGGGCGGTACATCTGTCTTTGGAAAGCTGGCCAGCCAATGAGCAGATGTGCTCATCACCTGGGCATACCCAATAACTGTGCGCACCCAACCCATGTCTCTATCCTTACATCCGGTGGAGACAAGATGCACCAGAGCTTGGATAGGAGGTGGCTGTTTAGATTGGCAAAAGACAAGTTATTTAATGTTAGTTAAATCTGTAATCATGGCTAGGGTTCTTCAGATGTTTCAATAGAACACAAGTATACAAAAAAATAAGTATACCAATAAACAAACAGCACATGTATGAAACTCTTAGATAATGCACAATACTTGTGGTGGATGAACTTTTTTAGACGAATGTAATATCAGCCCATTTTTTATTTGTGAATGTGAGTTTTCAGTCATGTGGCTGGAGCACTTGCTACATAAAGGCTTTTCATTGCTACTTCCAGCCTAATTGTAATAGACTAGTAATTGTTAGGAAATTATAGCACCAGTGCTTCTGCGCTACACAGCTTTGCTACATATATATCACATACAGCTCTACTACATAAATTCTTCATTCCATACAACAGGGATCACAACCAGCACAGTAGAGTCCTGCACACACTAATCACGCCCTGGTCATGTGACACCAGAGTCCTCTCACACCGGTGACTGATCACATGACAGTGACATCATCACAGGTCCTGTAAGCACACGGCTGCTGTTCAGCTACACAGGTTTTCATAAAGTGAAAGACTTGTGATACCGTCATGTGATCAGAAGCGAAGCTCAGAGCCACTCAGACTGATCCCATGATGGTTGCATCTTCACATGTAACTCACACAGTCACTCACTTACAGACAGGTGGTCCCTAGTAGTCCATAGCAATTGAGGTTTGTAAGGGATGTAGTCCACCCATAGTCTGCACAGGGATGAAGGACCTGCGATGATGTCACTGTCATATGATCAGGGGCAGAGCATGTAACTCACTCACAGACACAGAACCCAGGCAACTTATCACATAACGGTAATATCATCACAGGTCCTGTAAGCACATGCTGCTGTCAGGCTCTGCATGTTTTATGTTTTAGGACCTTTGATAATTTCACAGTCATGTGATCAGGGGCGGAGCATGTAACTCACTCACGGATGGACAGGTGGTCGTCGGTATTTTGATGAACTTTTGTAAAAAAAAACATAAGATTCGTTTATGTTTATGCATCTACTGATTCTTTAGTTGTTAGTGATAAGCGAACTTTTAAGTTCATATGCCTCGCTGAATTTCAGTAAAGAGTTTGGTTCGCTCCAAATTAGTTCAAACCAAACCAGAACTTCACCAATACCGGTAGAACTGGTGTACAACAGTAACGGCAGAGACACATGAGCACATGCGCAAATATACTCACAGCAGTGCAGTATATTTATGCATGAACCAGACTTGAAGAAGAACATAATCAGCCTTTTGTGCGAGTGTATTTTTTGCACGTGCAGGGTCAGTTTACACGCGCTCGTGAGACTCCCTTTCCATAGGATTTAATGGCTCTTTAAAGCCTAATAAAGGCCATCTGCCTTCTTTTTCTGCATTTTGTGCAGTGGCGCACCCTTCCCCTTACCATAGACTTCTATGGCAGTTTTGCTGTGCAAAGCGCAGGAAAATAGAGTGGGACTTATTTTTTTGCACATGCACAAAATGCACACATACAACGCACTTATGAGAATGAACCCATTGAAATCAATGAGCTCTATTGCTTATCTTCAGCTAGCGCAGATTTTGCGTGCGCAAAAACATGTGCAAACACGCCTATGTGACGCTGCCCTCAGAGCCAGGAAACTCCTCCCTCTCATCTCCTTCCTCCTCTTTCTCTCCCCTCTAGAGCATATCTAACTGGGAACAACATCTGCATGGAGTTTGTATATTCTCCCCGTATTTGTGTGGGTTTCTTCTTCACAATCACCTTTATTTATTTAGTGCAAGCACTTATGGGTTCAGATGAGATGAGCCGCCTGAGCTTCGGGTTCACACCAAAGTGAACTTCTAGCTAAATTTGACTTGAAACAATTCGACTGTTTCAATGATTCAACACTGGTTATATTTGTGGATTGATACAATGCATGCATTCCTTAGGATGTATTAGGCTATGTTCACAAGGGACGGATAGGCTGTGGAATTCCCGGCATACAATCTCCAGCACTTTAAAATCCCAGATAAATGAATGAGTTTTAGTGATTTTTCATCTACACAGAGAGGAGAATATCCGCTGCACAATTGAACTTGCTAAGCGGATTTTAACATCGCAGACAAGCAGCGTATCAGTGGCTTTTCCTACACATTTCCGCAGCAGAATTTAACATAGAGGTCATATTAAAAGCCAAATCCTCAAGTGTTTCTGTGAGGGTTGGTTGCATTGCAGATCCGCATGTAAATTCGCATTGTTCTTCCAATTATGTTGTTGAGTAAAGTAAACAAACGGAAATCAAAATTGTACTAAAATCTGCACTGAAGAATGCATCATTAGCTGAGAAAAACACCACAAAATCTGCAACAAACAGCAACATTGTCTTCCGGATTTCAGGACTGTTTATCAACTGCACTGTGGAAATTCCGTAGCGTATCCATCCCGCGCGAGCATAGCCTTAAGAGCAATTTTTTTAGTAATTACAGTATGTTTGTAAGCTATAAGAAGGCTTATGGAAAAGATACATTTGCTATAAAATAGTGTAAACGAGTCATCAATGCTATCTTGGAAATACCCCTTTAATCCATAGTTTATGTTCTACTATTGGCACCCAGAACTGGATTTATGGATAGATAGATATGAGATAGATAGATAGACAGATAGATAGATAGATAGATAGATAGATAGATAGATAGATAGATAGATAGATAGATAGATAGGAGATAGATAGAGAGATAGAGAGATAGGAGATAGATATGAGATAGATAGATAGATAGATAGATAGAGAGATAGAGAGAGAGATAGAGAGATAGAGAGATAGATAGATAGATAGATAGATAGATAGATAGATAGATAGATAGATATTAGATGGATACATAGATAGATAGACAGACATACTTAACCCTGTATAGTTCTCTATTTACAACTGGTGGCAGATTATCATACAAACCACTCTCACTCATATGTGTGTTGTTAATAGGGAGTGTGCTAGCCATTTCCATAAGCTTTTGAATGGCAGCTGGTGTTACCATTTGGTTTCCAGTCAGTTCAGGCCTCCATCGGTATTTGTTCAGCTAACAGCAGTATTGCGGTCACGTTTGCTGTGTTCTATAACCTGACCAACAGCTGCAACAGACGGCACAAGCAATTAACAATAATGTCTATGTCAGGGATGCTCAGCATTACGTGTGGGCTTACCAATGTCATAGTCATCTTCTAAGGCTATAGAGAGCAGAACCTGTATGACATACGACATATAGAACCTATAGAACATTATTATACCACATATGTTGGAGAGTTATACGTTTTAGCATATCACTGTCCAGTATTCTGAAGAACATATATTAACTGATATGACCAAATCTGGGCATTGTTTTATTGTCAGCATAATATGTAAATCATTTCTACATAAAAATGCAGTAATTTAGCTCGTTCTGATTTCACCTGTACGAACAGCCTGCAAATGTTGTTTTGCTAATGCTCTGTAAATCAACACCTCTTATTTATTCATATTCATGGTTTTATTCCAGCGCTTATCTTGAAATATGTTAATAAAGATTACAGTTGCTTTACTTCCCACAGATTGTATTATGGGAAAGAAAGCTGAACTTTTTATCACAAATACACAACATTATGTTTGGAGGAAAAAAAGTACGCTGCACACCAACACCTCAACCCTCAGCGTGAAGCCCGGTGTAGGGAGCATCATGGTTCCGGGTTGTTTTGCTTTTTCAGTGTCTGGACGTCTTGTGATTATTGAGGGAATAATCCATTTTTAGGTCTATCAAAATATTCTGCAGAAGGGTATAAGGATAGCAGTCCATAATCGCAAGCTGAAGAGATGTTGGGTGATGCAACAAGACAAGACCCAAAGCTCACAAGTAGATAATCTAGAGCAGATTTGTGTTTTGAATTGGCCAAGGTAGAGTCTTGCCCCTAACCTCATCTAGATGCTGCAGCATGACCTGAAGAGGACTGTGCACAAAAGGCATCCCAGAAATATTCCTGAACAGAAACACAATTGCAGGGAGGACTGGTCCAAAATTCCCTTTTCAATGTTGTGCAAATCTTATTTGTAGCTGAAGGAAATATTTAGTGTAGGTGAGTGTTGTTATATGGTGATTTAGGGCTTAGTCTCATGGGCGCATCGGGGCGCCGATGCACCCGTCTTCCTGCAGGATAAGACGGTCGCACTGTAGGTGCGGAGAAAGAACACATGACCGGCTCCATTGACGGTCATGTGTTCTTTCTTCCAGCGCTGTGGAGAGTCGTCTACACCTGCAGTGATTTAACGCTTTAGATGCTGCTGTATATGCACACAGCGGTATCTAGAGGGATTAGAGAGGGAGAGGGCTCCTTCTTTTCTGCCATCGGCACTGACGGTTTCTATGGCAACTGAAGGTCAGATCATGAATGGTTTGCCATGTATGGTGGTCTGTGAGTGTCAGACGCTGGGTCCCGAGCTTTTTTTCCTCTCTCTCTTCCCTTCTCTCTCTCCCCCTGCCTGCCAGCCAAAAAATTTGCCATTGACGCACCCACTGCATTGCGGCGGGGAGGGGCCAAAACAGGCACGTCACAGCAGGGAGGAGCTAAAAACTGGGGCAGGGTCGAACACGGCGTGATGCTCGTTGGAGTAACGAGCACCATCGAGTACACTAATACTCGAACGAGCATCAAGCTCGGCAGAGTACGTTCGCTCAACCCTAGTTGTAGTCTTAACGTTGGCTAGGGTCAGAGTCCTTTGGAACTTGTTTGGACAGTTTAAAGCATAATGTCCCAAGCTTCCCCAATAAAGGCACAGATTTTCAGAACGGCAACTTTTTTTTTCAGTGGTGGAAAGGGGTTTGTGGATGATATTGACCTGCATTGGTTCTGGTGTGGCTTCAGTCCTTGACAGGGAAATCAATGTGGAATGACTGAAGTAATAAGGGGTGTTGGTGCCCAAACTCCACAGTCCCTCTTTCCGATGCTTGGAAAATCTCTGGTCAGTATGTCGTAGGTTATGTAATGTCCCTTCAGCTGTGGCACAACGATTCGGATCATCAAAGATTTGACCCGTAGCGGTCGTGAAGGCATTAAGGCTATCAAGAAGATAACTGTTGATCTCCATGTATGGTGAGGCCCAAGCAAGCGCCTCATCAGTGAGGATGTTGATGATGAAGAATACCTTTTCCCAGTCACTGGTAAACAAGATGGGCTGCATCTGAAAATAGATTTAAAATTGATTTAGAAAACCTTGGTATTGGTGACGTTCTCCAGCAAATTTTGCTGGCAGTGGCACGCGGAAGTCTGGTGCTGAATTCCTCCTGGATTTACCTCTGTAATCCCTCGATCGCTCATTGCATACTAGCAACCTTTTCCTGGTAGGAGGCACAAAATTGCTGGAGCTTCATAATCTGTTTTCTTAGAGTGGTCACTAGGGGCTCTATGTGAAGTCAGATGAGCTATTTGCACTGACGTTCCATGAGGGGAAACAGGGGTCGCAACGGCCTTATTCAACATGCATTACCATCGCTGTTGGCCGCATGATCGCTGGGGCCCACAGTGTGTTTGTAGCGGGAGGCAGAGGGAGAGAAGAGGAGAGAGACGGGAGGCAGCACCGCAGGTCGGCACTCGCAGAGGGGAGGGCTGTTACATGTGGAGTCGGCAACCAATTACAGGCTTCAGATTCCCACGGCGTGTGGCCCTCCCACTGATAGACTGCAGCTGACAGTGGTCACAGCTGTAGTCTATCAGTCTCTACCGGCCAGTGATTACCAGGGGTGGGGGGGGGGGGGGTAGAGGGAGCTAGTGTGGCTCTACTCAGGGGCGTAACTATAGAGGATGCAGGGGATGCGACTGCACCCGGGCCCAGGACCCTTAGGGGGCCCATAAGGCCTCTTTTCTCCATATACCCTGTTTCCCCAAAAATAAGACAGTGTCTTATATTAAGTTTTGTTCAAAAAGGTTTAACTTTTTTTACATGTATAGCTGCTGGTAGTAAGCCTAATAGTATGAATAAAGCACTATAGTTGGGGCTCTGTTACAGGTTTTGCATTGGGACCCTGGAGCTTCAAGTTACGTCTCTGGCTCTACTCACCTCCGGAGCGCTGGATGCACAGCCGGTACATGCGAGTGCAGGAGGACCTGTGGTTGCAGATCACATGACCCGGCTCCAGTCGTGTGATCAGAGGACCGGGACTTTCATTTACAGGCTGCCCACACACTGCTGCAGAGGTGAGTAGAGGAAGGAGTGTAATTACATATGTATAGCTGGTATAAGTTATACCAGCTGTATATATATATATATATATATATATATATATATATAAATATATATATATATATATATATGTGTATATATATATATATATATATATATATATATATATATATATATATATATATATATATATATTTATATATATATAATTATGTACCGGAGATACACAGGTTACACCAGCATGGGACATACCACTTTATACAGGGGGATATACATTTACTGTATATAGTGATATGTACCATGCTGATGTAACCTGTGTATCTCCTGTATATAATTATATATATATACAGCTGGTAGAAGCTCTACAGCCTGTATAGTGATATAGACCATGCTGGTGTAACCTGGCCCAGTTTATATCAGCATGCTCTATATTACTATATACAGAATGTATAGCTTATATCAGCTGTACATGTATAAATATATACAGAAGATATCCAATTTTGGGAGGTTTCACACCTGCACTGGGCGCTTTCCTGTTCCATTTGGGGAGCAGGAAAGGGGAATCCCTGCGGAAGAACAATCCGTCTGTGGACAGAACCGAATAGCGCCGAAAGGACTCCATTGACTATAATGGGATCCGTCCAATTTTAGCCCGGCTTTTGGACGGAAGAAAAATGTGGCGCGCAGCACTTTTTTTCCCGGTATTTGGTGCCGGATCTGTGATGGAATCTCCGGCCCGAGGTCCCGGCGCAGATGTGAGACCAGCCTTACACCAGCATGGCCGATATCACTGTATACAGGAGATGTATATACTTATACATCTCCTGTATGTACCATGCTGGTGTAACCTGGAGATCTCCTGTATATAATTATATATGTACAGCTGGTATAACCTGGGTATATACTGTATATAATTATATATGTACAGCTGGTATAACCTGGGTATATACTTTTTATAATTATATATGTACAGCTGGTATAACCTGGGTATATACTGTATATAATTATATATGTACAGCTGGTATAACATGGGTATATACTATATATAAATATATATGTACAGCTGGTATAACCTTGGTATATACTGTATATAATTATATATGTACAGCTGATATAACCTGGGTATATACTGTATATAATTATATATGTACAGCTGGTATAGCCTGGGTATATACTTTTTATAATTATATATGTACAGCTGGTATAGCCTGGGTGTATATTGTATATAATTATATATGTACTGCTGGTATATGTTATACCTCTCCTGTATATAATTATATATGTACAGCTGGTATAACCTGGGTATACACTGTATATATTTATATATGCACAGCTGGTATAACCTGGGTATATACAGTATATAATTATATATGTACAGCTGGTATAACCTGGGTATATACTTTTTATAATTATATATGTACAGCTGGTATAACCTGGGTATATACTGTATATAATTATATATGTACAGCTGGCATAACCTGGGTATATACTGTATATAATTATATATGTACAGCTGATATAAGCTATACCTCTCCTGTATATAATTATATATGCACAGCTAGTATAGGTTATACCTTTCCTGTATATAGTTATATATGTACAGCTGGTATAACCTGGGTATCTCCTGTATATAATTATATATGTACAGCTAGTATAAGCTATACCTCTCCTGTATATAATTATATATGCACAGCTAGTATAGGTTATACCTTTCCTGTATATAGTTATATATGTACAGCTGGTATAACCTGGGTATCTCCTGTATATAATTATATATGTACAGCTAGTATAAGTTATACCTCTCCTGTATATAATTATTTATGTACAGCTTGTATAGCCTGGGTATATACTGTATATAATTATATATGTACAGCTGGTATAACCTGGGTATATACTGTATATTTGAACACTTTACACTCAACTGAAAAACGCATCAGAAACCAGCATGCAGTTTTAAAACCACATGTACTGGTTGAATCCACGCACGGTTTATAATACTGCATGTCTTTATGGATGTGATTTTAATTGTGGTTCAAAAATGCAGCAAAACCCATGCACACAGTGTTAGGCCAGCTGCACACAACCGGGTCGGATTCCGCATGTGGGAGCCCGCAGCGGAGTCCAACCCTGTGCCCCGCTGGCATCCGTGCGTAGCTGTAATTTCTTTTTTTTTTTTTTTTCTGTACTGCGGATGGTCCACAAGGCGAGCCGTCAGACCCGCGCAGTACAGTTTTTTAAAAAAAATCACTGACTTTCCAGCGCCGTTGCTAAGAGACGACGCGGGTGCCTGCGACTTTTCCGCAATGTCAGGGCAGCGGGTCGCATGGCTTGCATTGAGTTCAATGGAGGCCGTCTGTGCAGAATCTGTACTAAAATAGAGCATGCCATGATTTTTCCTCCGTGAGCGGAAAACCGCAATTGCTTTCCGCTCGTGTAGAGGAAAAAACGCTTTTCCATAGCATGTTATGGGCGGTACATGCTGCGGAATCCGTAGGCGGATGCCTGCTCCATATTCCGCAATGCAAATCCAGCAGTGTGCAGCCGCCCTTAGGCTAATTTCACACGAGTGAATCTGATATTGGGACGTGAAACTATGCCCCATATAAGACTTGCCAACGTGTGCTGTGCAAAAAACATTGCTCCTGTGTATGATCACATTCAAAAGAATGGGGTTCATATTCATGTGCGATTTGTACATCTTGGAACGCACAAATCTCGCGCAATTTTTGCGGCCGTGTGAAAGCAGCCCAAGACATTACCAACAGATTTTTATGTAGTCAAGGAAAGGAGTCATGATGAGAAGGCTTACGCCAAGGGGCTGCATCATGTTTGTAAACTAGCACAGTGTAGGTATAAGTACGGATACAGAGGGAGGGGGGGGGGGGCAGCTAAACTTTTGCACCCCTTAGCCTTTAGGTATGCCCCTGGCTATTTGTGCTTTGCGCATAATAGCTCATCTATTAGAACCATTGGTGGCACTCCATGAATTAAATGAATGGCTGAGCGCTGCCTGTGACTGGCTGAGCGCTTTGACCAATCACAGGCAGCGCTCAACTGTCATTCAATGAATGGCTGAGCACTGACTGTGACTGGCTGAGCGCTCAGCCAATTAGACCCAGCTGTTTCAGTAGGTGGGGCTTTTTAACTCCCCGGCCAGGAGAAAGAGCTTCACAACAATGCCGCGAAGTCAGCAAAAAGACGCACAGAGCCCCCACAGCGGCGGAGAGGTGATGTATATTTTTTTTTACATTTTTTACAGCAGCTAGGGATGATTTTCAGGGAAGGACTTATATTTCAAGCCCCTTCCCGACAATCATTGTTGGATGTTGCCTGCATCCCATTGCTTTCATTGGGGCCGGCTGCAGTAACATTGGCTCATTGAAAGCAATGGGCATGGAGCTTTGGTCATGCGCATTTTTAACATGCGTGGAGCACAGTTTTTGGGGGCACATAGGTGCGCAAAAAAACACTTGTTTGACTGAGCCCTTAGTGTTGAGCGATTATTAAAATCAGCTTCAGAGTGACCCACCTGATTTTAAAAATTAATTGTCAATTAAGATACCTGATTCTGACTTCCATTAAAACCAATAGTTAAATATTGAATAGTAAAAATGAGGTTCTCTAATTTGACCTCCTTGAACATCAAGTGGAGGTGATGGTAGCGGCCCAGTGGGTAGCACTGCTGCTCTGCTGTCGCAGGGCCCAAGGTCCAAATCCCCATCAAGGTTGGCTTCAAACCTAGAACTCCAGCAGTGGTAAGCCAACATAAGTGTCCTCTCTGCTCAAAGCAGCAAGCTAATATTTTAGCAATTTTGTGCTAAAAATCAGCTTGGGATGATCTGATTTAGCTAATTTTATCACCCAGCTAATCACAAGCACTCACAATCATATATTCACTCTATGTAGAAGTTTTCTTTGACTAATTTTAACCTGGGACACCAGGGCTAGAGGGCAGCAGCACTTATGCCCCTTTTACATGGGATGATTTTTGTTTGCCCTGGCATTCAGGCAGAGTGATACTCATTGAGAAATGTGCAGTTCTCGCTCACTTGTCATTCAGTCAAAATATAGCCCAAAACGCTGAATGTGAGGAAACCCATTGGAATCAATGGGTTCAACTCTTCACTTTGCATGTGTGATTTCGCATGCACTAAAATGAGCAATATCACCCGTGTGCAGAAGCGCTTAATTGGGAGTTGAGACAGGTGACAGTTGGGCCGGTGGCAGAGTGACAGTTGGGCCGGTGGCAGAGTGACAGTTGGGCCGGTGGCAGAGTGACAGTTGGCATCTTGGAAAAGGAAGAAAGGTAATCCTGTATACCAGTAGATATAGATAAAACAAACCTGGTAAGACCTGGGCTGAGTCATAGCGGTCGATATTGTATAGGATACTAGGTAAAAGCATTTCATTATTATTCCTATATATTTCATTACTTCCATATCTTTAGTGTCAACATGAATCCTTAACCCTTCACAGACAGTACACTTACTTCCAATATGGCTCATGACCCTGACTTCTCCACCGCGTAAAACTGCACATTCAAGGGAACCTGTCACGTCCTAAGTGTTTTTAGGGGAGGTGACAGGGGGCTGAGGGATGTATTTTTATGCTATATGTTAGAGTTAGGGTTCATTCACATGCTTGCATTTTCTGCCCATCTTCGTTATTGACTGAATGCGGATAGCACACGGACCCATTAAAGTAAACACAGACGTGTTTTTATGCGGGGCTGATGATTCGCTTAAAAAATGACAGCATGTCCTATTCTGGTTCATATTCATGGCCAAAACCACCCATGAAAGTCTGTGGGAGCATACAGATATGCATCAGACACAGATGTTATATATGCATACGCTGCGTTTTTTTATGCATGCAGCCAGAAACAGAAAAAAAGTGACATCAATGGAGCCTTTGTGATTATTTTTTTTACCCATGTGAAAAACGGATGACACGCAAATGGCAAACCAATGTAAAAAAAAACAAAAAACACACACAACAAAAATGCATGCAACATGTCCATACGGGCGCAGTGAAATCATCTACACCCCAGTGAGTGAGCTCTTAAAGGACATGGCTTAGGGCAGTTTCACACAGGTGGACAAGTGTATGAAAACTGATAGATCCGTGGGGCTCTGACCGCTCGGACCCCCCACTGACTCCGAGAATGGGGGACCCCTGTGTTTTTTATTGCAGGATCGCTTATTCCAATTTTCCTAAGGCTGGAGCGAATGCATTGTTGGTTGCGCCTGCGCTGCAATGGCTCCATTCACCTCAATGGCACTGATAGATAGTCGTGGGCTATTTTCATGAGCCTCGTTGAAATGAATGGAGCGGTGCAGCTCCATCTATTTCAATGCGGCAGATGGAAATAGCTGAGCGCTATGCTTGGCTTTCTCGGTCTGGCCATTGAGATGAATGGAGCTGCTGCTGCGCATGCGCACTACCGCACCATTCATTTCAAAAGGTCAGACAGAGAAAGCCAAGATAGCTCTTCTAACATTCAGCCTAGAATATCTGGGGAGAGAAATACATAGGCTGGACTTAACTGTAAACAGGGGGGCTTATTTAATAATACCGTCTAAAGTTAGACACTGCAAACTTGAGGCTCCGTCATACTGGCGAGGGTGATATTGGACCATACATCACGGCCCAATATTGCCATCGCAATTCATGTGAAACCCATGGAAACGCCTCGCATCACTGCGGAGATGAAGGGTATGCCCAATGAGCCTGTCACAGCCGCAACAGAGGATCACAGAGCTTGCCCATTGATTTTCAATGGGGCTGACGCTGCTGCTCCCAGACCCATTGAAAACCATGGGTGATATCACAGAAAGTTAGAACATGCTGCAATTTCTTTTTCTCCTGCATAGCATCCCATACAGGAAAACATCGCTAATGTGAATGAACCCATCCAAAAGAATGGATTTCATATTTGTGTCTCGCAACGCACAAATCTCGCACGATTTCCTCGCCTGTGTAAAGGAGCCTTTACACTACTGAGATTAATCAACAATCCATTGTAACATGATATGGAGAACATCTAGCTCTGATGACTTCATAACTCTGAATTCTAGACAGTGAGGCACCGGCATAACACGGGCTCTCCCAGTTAGCTGCAGGGTAGAGGAAGCACACAGTTTATAGAAGGTAAGAGTAGACTTATGGCACGATATCCTAAATGATACATTTTAGTAGTATTAATGGAGGATGAATCATGTAATTGTCGTGGACTATTTTTAATTTCACGTCAAGGTGACATCATAGAAGATTGTAGCAGATGAATGATCGTTCTGCTCGTGTCCCTATCAGTGAGTCTCTCTTTAGGGTGATTTCATTCACAGCAAATTTTCAAGCAATTTTTCATATGTTTTTTTCCGTTAAAGCCAGAAATGGATTTAAAAGCAATGGGGAATTTAAAGGGGGGACGTAAACTTCTCTTTCGTGCTGGATCCATTTTTGGCACTGCAAAAGAAAGAAAAAAACAGCATCAAAAACAGCAGTGTAATAAAAAAAATGCTGTGTGCAATGACCCCAAGGCCACATTCACACGAGTGTATGCCTTTTTGTGCATTCGGCATTGCGTATTTGTGCGCACAACTGCATTTTTTTACTGTACTTTTTGCACACGCAAACAAACCTGCAGTTACAGCCCCGCACATATTAAACTAATTAGACTTATATGCCCATTGGAATCAATGGGAGCATGCGGCAAAAATACAGATAGTCCCCTACTTACGAACAGGTTCCGTTCCGGGAGCCTCTTCGCAAGTCCGAACAAATGGTAGTATGGAGCAGGATCGCGGGTGGATCCCGCTCCATACAACGTCGGGTGCCGGCTGTTCTTACAGCGGGCAACCCGGCGGCAGCAGTTCCGACGAGCCGCGCCGCTTGTCGGAACTGTTAACACTTTAAATACCGCTCTGACAGCGGTATTTAAAGTGTTAACAGTTCTGACGAGCGGCGCGGCTCGTCGGAACTGCTGCCGCCGGGTGCCGGCTGTAAGAAACAGCCTGCATCCGACGTTCAGGGGGCCCGTACAGCGTCCCACGATGAGATCGCGGGACGCTGTGTGGTTGCTAGGCAGCCGGGGACCTCCTGAAAGGCCCCAAGGCTGCCTATGCAGAGCGCCCATCAAGCGCACGGCTTGATAGGCGCTCTGCATAGACAGCCTTGGGGCCTTTCAGAAGGCCCCCGGCTGCCTAGCAACCGCGATCTGACCGGACAGGCTTCTATCAGGCTTGATAGAAGCCTCTCCGGTCCCTGCACAGTATGATGTAATGCCATAGCATTACATCATACTGTGCAGGACAGATTGTTCGTATCTTGCGAAATTCGTAAATCTAATGTTCGCAAGTAGGGGACTATCTGTAAAGTAAAACACGCCACGCGCACGCAAAAATGCAACGCTCATCACGAACATATATAGAGCAAACGCAAGCAATGTTCTTCCACCCGTGTGAAGCCGGGCTACTGGCTTCTTCAAACAATCGTATTTGCGAACGTTTTTGCAAGGGTAAAATATATATTTGCGCTAAACACAGAGAATAGAACCTTCGATGAACAAATCCCTGAGGCAGAAGGCGTCCGTGTGTATTTAAGCCCTATTCACAGACGACGCCTATTGACTTCAGTGGGTTCGTTCCCCTGAGCGTGTTTTGCTCGCACGGAAAAAAAAAAAACTAGAAACTGCTCTACCTTCCAGCGTTTTGCACAGCTAAGGCCCCATAGAAGTCTATGGAAGGTGCGCAAATATGCAAGCGGGAGCATGAAACACTGCGCAAAACCGCAGGGAAAACCCATCTGGAGGCTACATAGTCTTTTAATCTACAGAAAGGGTGTGTTATGCATGCTTGTATACCGGACCTGCTTGCGCAAAAAGTACAGTACTACCCACAGACACATGCGCAAATGTGTAACCTCGTTCAAGCGCTGCGGTGAGCATCTGAATAAGCCCTAAGTGTATAGTTACATGAGGCAGATTTGTTGCAGAACTTGCACTGACTATCCCATTCATCTGAGTGTGATCGCAGTGCAGTACATGTAGTCCACCCTGTGAACGCTTACCTACAGTAATCACAATTAGGTAAAGGTAAAGTCCCCCGGTGCAAGCACCAAGTCGTGACTGATTTCTAGGGTGACGTCACATTGTGAGGTTTACTTGGCAGGCTGTTTTTGTGGGGTGGTTTGCAATTGCCTTCCTTGGTCATCCCTAACAACCCCCTCCCCCCCCCCCCCCAGCAAGCTGGGTACTCATTTTACCGACTTTGGAAGGTGAGTCAGCCTTGAGACGGCTACCTGAACCAAGTGGAGATTGAACCGGCAACCTTCAGGTCGTGAGCGAGAGCTTAGGACTGCATTTCTGCTGCCTTGGGCTTCATTCCCATGAGCATATATTGGCCCACCATTTTCACGTCTGGCCGATATACACTGTGATCTGATGCATTGGATTTCAGTTCATCAGATTACGTGGCCGTATTCTCGTGACGTAAAAGCACCTAACTGGCTGATATAGCGCCGGACGTTTTTATGTTGGGCCAAAGAGATAGTCCTAGAACTATCGTTTGACAGCCAATGACAGCGTCTGGAGGTGGGAGTGAATTTAGCAGCGTGGCTGCTAAACTCCCTCCCTCTGCTCTCCTCCCTGCTCGCAGCCTCACCTCTGCTCACCTCCCCACTCACTCTTTGCAATGGGGGGGGGGGGCACATGTGGAGTTAGGCTCCGCCCCCCACCCCACCCCCTGTACACAGCCAGCAATTTAAGGAGGCAGGACAGGGCAGTGCTTTGCCCCCCCCCCCCCATTGCAAAGAGTGAGCGGGGAGGAGAGTAGAGGTGAGCCTGCAAGGGGGAACGAGGGGAAAGGGCCGATGGCATGATAGCCTCAGCGTATATGCACCGGGGCCCATGCCGTGTGAAATCTAACGTTTGTGTGCCCTTTCAGGAGCTGTAACGCCCCAGATGGTAGCATATCTATCGGACGACCGTAAAAACGGCGGCCGATATACACTCGTGGGAGAGAGGCCTTAACGTTCTGCACCTTTAATTACATTTAGCAATCAGCAAAAGCTTTCCTACTCGGATGGGAAAATACTTCCAAGACTTCTTAAAATGAATACCGATTGTCGATGCTATAGTTTGTCGGAAGGCTCATGCACTTCTCCGGAAGCCCATTAATACAGAATACAGCCACGTGTATGAGCCCTTACCAAAAAATCCAAAGGTACTTGTTGAATATAGTGTTGCAGCCTGATCATCATTCTTTTCTATGTCCTGGCATCTTTGCATTGATAAATATACATTTATGTATATTGGAATATAAAGTTCTCTAACTTCTCATTATACAACAAGTAGGCTTTATTTAGATTAGACTGGACTTTACGGCTAATTGATTTCTGCATAAAAAGGACATATTCTAAGCCGTGTTGTGCTGTATAATTGAATGAACTGTGAGGACTAAGGAATAAATGAAGGGGAGATTAATGAGCATGAAGCCATTGTAACAAATAGGTAATTATCTATCATCATTATCACATATCGTTTAGGCATTAACCTCTTAAGGACATGGCCTATTTTGGCCTTAGGGATGCTATCATTTATGAGGGCTTATTTCTTTGCGTGGCAAACTATAGTTTTTATTGGTACTATTTGGGTGCATGTAATGTATTGTAAAACTTCTATAGTTTTTGGGGGGAGGGCAAGGAGAAAAAAACACATCAGTTCTGCCATTCTTTTTTACACAGCGTTAGACCCCTTTCATATGGGTGGAGGCATCGGCGAGCACACAATTCTGTGCATTCATTCAGCCGGCACAGGTCCCAGCGCATTTACGCTGAGGCCGCAATGCCATTGCCTCCCCTTCCCTTCCCTCCCCCTCGCTGACTCACCTCCTCTCTTCTTCCTTACGACTGTTTGCAATGGGAGAGAGCGGGACAGCGGCAGAGCTAAGCACCTGCCCCGTCCCCGCTCCTTGTCCGCAGCCAGCAATGGGAGGGGGTGGAGAGGGCTGATCTTAGCTCCTCTCCTGGCCTGCCCCCTATCATTGCAAACAGCCAGAGAAGAGGAGAGAAGAGGGAGCGAGTCTAGCAGTCGCACTGCTAAACTCGCTCCCACCTCCCTTCTCTACCCGCTGTCATTGGTTCCAATAGGAGTCAATGCAGTGGTCGATGCATTCTGTCCGGAAGGATAGTTCCAGGACTATCTTTTTGGCCCGTCTCTATATTGGCCCAACTGGGCGCTTTTACATCCTGGGAATACAGCCATGTGATCTGATGCATTGAAATCCAATGCATCAGATGGTAGCGTATATCGTCCAGCTGTGAAAACAGCAGCCTATATACGCTCGTGTGAAAGAGTCCTTAATCATACAGCATAAGCCTTTATTCACACGGGTGTATATTGGCCGCTGTTTTCACGGCCGGCCAATATACGCTACCATCTGATGCATTGGATTTCAAAGAGGTGTAAAAGTGCCTGGCCAGGCCAATATAGCGCTGGGTGCTTTTATGGTTGCCAGGAAGGATACTCCTGAAACTATCTTCCTGGCCGGAATACGGTGGCTGCTGCATAGAATCCTTTGGGAGCCCATGACAGCTGCTGGAGAGGGAGGTGGGAGGGAGTTTAGCAGCATGACTACTAAAACTCCCTCCCCCTTCACTCCTCCTCTATGCTGCTTGCCAGCTGTTTGCAATAGGAGGGGTTGGGATGGGGGTGGAGCTAGTTGCTAAGCTCCAGCTCCCTCCCATTGCCGGCTGCCGACAAGGGGTGGCGAGGGGGCGGGAACTTAGCACACTAGCTCCTGCCCTGTCCTGCCTCCTCTTCTTGCTGAGTGCCGGTGAGGAGGAGGGAATGGGGGGACAGCTTAGCAGAGCTAAACTATCTGCCCCCCGCCTCATGGCATCGCATACTCGGATTATATGTGCCAGGCCAGGGCCATCTGAATAGGCGCACAAACATTAACTTTGTGCGCCCATTCACGAGTGTTTACGGAGCCGGTGGGCAAACGTAAAAACGCTGACGCCCATGTGAAAGGGACCTAAATGACAACATTTTTTCTGTGGGCTGGAACAATTACAACAATACCAACATTTTTTTTTTTTTAGGTTGTTACACTTTTGTACAATAAAAACCTGTTTTGGTTTTTTTACATCATTGCAGCCAAAGTACCATAACTTTTTAATTTTTCCATGGACAGAGCTCTGTAAGGACGTGTTTTGTGCGTGATCAGTCGGTGTTTTAATTGGTACAATTTTGGAGTACATACAGCTTTTTTTATTTCAATTTTTTGTATAGGTCCATATGGATTTGATGATATCGAATATGTGGTTTTTTTTTAAATGCTTTCATTTTTATATACAGATGGGAAAGTGCGCAAAAACAGGATTTTTTTTTACATGTTTTCTTAACTTTTTAAAGTTTTTTTTAAAGCTCTGATCATTATGATAATGCATTGCAGTACTTCTGTACCGTAATGCATTATTGCTCACAACAGCAATCACAGGCCATGGGCATGCCTGGACACCAGTGTATGGTGTCTGCTTGCCATGGCAGCTCATCGGCCCGCTACGATTACATTGTAGAGTTCCGATGACATTACAGTGGGAGGCTGGCTATCAGTAACAGCTGTCTCCTGCTGTGGAATAGAGCGTAAATCTATATCCTCTTGCATTAAGTACTATGTGCCCAGGATGCAAATTTACATCTTCTGCCCATAAGGGGTTAATGTGTAACTATGGGCAAAAAAATGAAAATTCAGCTTTGGATCAGTTTGATGAAGCTCTACATGTCTGCATGTTCTAGTTACCTGAATGCCGCTATTTCAGAGAATGCCTACTGTCCTGTTCCAAGCCACAGCTGAAGACTTTGCTGGATATAACATGACAACCAAAGAGCACCGGCATGAACGTCTTGCAGTAGTTGGCAAGTTGTCCGTTTTTCATTTGTTAGTTGACAAGTAGCTCATGCCAGTGCTGCTCATTTGCCATTTTGTCATGCCTTTAGAACAGGTTTTAGCTTCTTCCTAAAAGAGAAGAGTATGGAGACATTCTAGTAAGTCCTAGTAGTAAGTTTTATTATACAGATGTGTCCTAAACCTGACTGCAGTTTTTGCTTGGAGTTACACTTTCACACAGACCGTAATGGTAAACTACCCATAGTTTATAAACTATAAATCACTTTACATAACATATCTGTTGCGTTTATCAGTTTGCAGGAAGGAGGCCCAAAATTTCCAAAAAAAAAGTCTAGTATGGAGTTCATTAACAGGACCCTTGGAGTTCATGGCCTTAGCCTGGAAATTTCAAAGCTAAGCATTGAAAATAAACAGCTTCGTAAAAAGTTGGGTCTCATGGAAGACAACATCACATTGCGCTGCACACTACGGAACCTTGAGGATCAATTCAAGGAATTGTTACTCTCACCATTGGCCAAACAAAGCCAACCTTCTAATCAACAAAGTGCTGATTCCCCAATGGATGATAAACAGCTTCGTAAAATGGTTGGTCTCATGGAAGACAACATCAAATTGCACTCCCAACTGCAAGAGCTTGAGGACCGTTACAAGGAATTGTTACGGTCACCATCGGCCAAACAAAGCCAAGCTTCTAATCAACAAAGTGCTGATTCCCCAAAGGATGATAAACTGCTCTGTAATATGGTGGATCTCATGGAAGACAACATCAAATTGCACTCTACACTGCAAGACCTTGAGGACCATTACAAGGAATTGTTACAGTCACCATTGGCCAAACAAAGCCAAGCTTCTAATCAACAAAGTGCTGATTCCCCAAAGGATGATAAACAGCTTCGTAAAATGGTTGGTCTCATGGAAGACAACATCAAATTGCACTCCCAACTGCAAGAGCTTGAGGACCATTACAAGGAATTGTTACGGTCACCATTGGCCAAACAAAGCCAAGCTTCTAATAAACAAAGTGCTGGTTCCCCAAAGGATGATAAACTGCTCTGTAATATGGTGGATCTCATGGAAGACAACATCAAATTGCACTCCCAACTGCAAGACCTTGAGGACCATTACAAGGAAGTGTTACTCTCACCATCAGCCAAACAAAGCCAAGCTTCTAATCAACAAAGAGATCGTTCCCTGAAGGATGATACTGTCATCTCTTCATTTGGCAAGAGAAGCCTGCACATCCCTGAATATGGAAGGACAGGACAACATGGACCAACTGGTAATAGCGACAAGCAGAGGATTAATGACATTTCTATTAAAGAATATGAGTCTTCGGGAAGATATTTCGACTTGCTCACTGATGACGATACAGAAGGTAAAATATGTGATAACTTAGTGGACATATTGTGAATACAACTCTAAGGATGTTATAGCAAAGAGAGCTAAAATCTTCTTGAATAGGCAGCGTGCAGAATGAGGATGAGTTGCTTATCTAATAACAGATGACATTAAAGGGTTGTATCAAAATTACAAGTTTGCTTATCTCCTGCATCCCCATCTGCTTCTCTCTGTGGGCTTTTTTCATCCCCCAGAGTGACATCAGAATGAATTGGCCGCAGGTTGAAAATGCACTGTTGGCATCCATTTATTTCAGTGGGGCTGATGGAAATACCTGAGCGCTTGCCTCTCGGCTATTCTGCAGTCCCATTGAAAATGAATAGAGTGGCAGTGCCATTGGCTGATGAGAACTTTATTATTTGCGGGTGTAGGAAGCCCGCATTGAGGAGGACACGAACAGTGTACGCCCATTCTCAGGATCACTAGGGGTCTCAGCAGTGAGACCCCCCACTGATCAACAAATTAGCTCCTATCTTTTGGATAGGGTATGACTTGTAAGTCTGGTACAACCCCTTTAAGGCTTATTGAGCATTGGTTGATGGACTTGTGTGTTTTGGAACCTAAGTATCCATGCAACCATGCCCTTGCTCCAAAATTTAATTTGTAAGATGAATGGTGTATGTACCTTGACATCATTGGGTATATTATAGCAAAATAAAATGATCACTTTCATATGGCTTGTACTATAAGCTTTTTTTTAATTTGCTACTCCTTTGTAAATAGTTTCATTTATATACTTTTGGCCACTATTTTTTTGTATTTTAGAGCACAGAATATTGGTCAACCGTTTCACCAAACAACAAGGACTTAGAGAAGACATGAAGGCTCCTCCCTCCATTCAGACAGATGGTGGGCACATCTCCACTAAAACGGTTCATTTTTATCATCAACAACATGAAGATGTGCCTTCTTAATAAATACAACTTCAACTGAATAAAACACTCTTCTCTCAATCATTAGCTTCTTTTCATTGTTCTCAATATCAGAATATATAGTACTTCAGGAAAAATAAGCTTCAAAAACATTAAAGCATAGAATAAAACTGGTGTAAGTTAACTCCCCCCCCCCCCCCGTCTTCCCCCCCTCCCCATTACTTTAGGACAAGCTCAGTTTATTCTGCAGGAAAAGGAAGTTACAGTTCTTGGACAAACTTAGCTTCTTCTACTTAAAAAGGCTGTAGCTCAAGTTTTATCAAAGCTATTAACATGCCTCTGGTGTCAGTTTAAAGCCCGGCATATTTATGTCAGTTACAAAACCAGAACTACAGCTGTTTGAAGTGGGGTCGGGAATACTCAATTTACAACTGTCAGTTTTCAGTGGGTGCACAAGGCATGGGGGTAGGGAGAGACCAGTAGCAGAGAAGTTTTGTGATTCTCTTGTCTCTCTGTTTCCCTGTCCCAGGGGAGGGGTGACGTGAATTTTTGTTCATGTTATCATCCCCTCATTAATCAGAGAGTATATTTGCTCTCTGATTGTCACATATGCGTCTAACCGCAGATGCTGCAATCATTTAACCCCTTCCCGCTGCAGGGCGTAAGTTTACGTCCTGGCAGCCTGGTACTTCCCGCAACAGGACGTAAACTTACGTCCTGGAGATAGCGCGGGATCACATAAGATCCCGCGCTATCCCGCAGCGGGAGCCGGCTGTCAGTCACAGCTGGCGTCCCGCTGCAACAGCGGGGGGCATCGGAGTAGCGCCCCCGCTGTTAACCCCTTCCCTGCCGCGATCTAAGTAGATCGCGGCAGGGAAAGAGTTCACAGAGGGAGCGCGGCTCCCTCTGTGTCTCCGGCCGGAACTCGCGATGTCATCGCGAGAGCCCGGCCTGTCACCATGGCAACAGGACGCCAGACACTGGCGTCCTGTATTGTCTATGCCTAGGATCGCTGTATAAGCTATAAGGCATGGCAGAGCAGTAGCTCTGCCATGCCTTATAACAGCGATCATCAGGGCAGTGGTTAAAGTCCCTCAGAGGGACACAAACAGTGTAAAAAAAACAAAGATTAAAAAAATGAATTAAAAAAATGTAAAAAAAGAGTAAAAAAAAACATTTTTTTATGCTTTTTCTCAGATTAGCATAAAATAAAGGTAAAAAAAAATAAAATCCCACATATTTGGTATTGTCGCGTTCGTAACGACGCGTACAATAAGTTGCACATGCTTTTGACTGTGCACGGAAAAAAACGCTAAAAAAAAACGCTAAAAAACTGAGGCAAAATGCTAATTCTTAGCATTTTGCCTCACTAAAAACGCAATAAAAGTGATAAAAAAAGCCATATGTACCCCAAAATGGTACCAATAAAATCTACAGCTTGTCTCGCAAAAAATAAGCCCTCATAGAGTGCCGTACATCAAAAAATAAAAAAGTTACAGGACTTTGAATGCAGCGATTTAGAAAAAAAAAAGATTTCCAAGAAAAAGGGTTTTTATTGCAGAAAAGTGGGAAAACCTAAAAAAAATGTAAGAATTTTGGTATATTTGTAACCGTACCGACCCGCAGAAAAAATGGAAAGTCTCATTTATGCTGCATGATTAACGCTGTAAAAAAAAATTAAAAAAATCTATGGCAGAATTGATGCGTTTTCTCTCTCTGCTATCATTAAAAAAAAAAAAAAAGGTTTTACAATATAGTCTATGTACCGAAAAGTGGCACCGATAAAAACTACAGTTCGCCACGCAAAAAACAAGCCCTCATACGGCCGCGTCGACGGAAAAATAAAAAAGTTATGACTTTTGATAAACGGAGAAGAAAATCCGCCAAAAATTGTTGCGTCCTTAAGCTCAAAATAGGCCATGTCATGAAGGGGTTAAATGTTTTTACAGAAAAAAAAAATAGTTTTTTTCCTCCATATGCAAGGCTTTAAATATTGAAAAAGGTAAAAGAACAAACAAATAAATCTACACATAATTGGTCTTGCTACATCTCTATACATTTGGTGCTGTCATAATCATGATGACTCATAGAATAAAGGTAACATAATATTTATACAACACTGAATGCTATAAATTCAAAATCTGCATTAAAAAGTGACCTTTTCTTAAGGGTTTTTCCAAATTTAATGTGACTGTTAGGGACTTAAATGTGAAGAGAAAATAGGTACATTAGATGCTGGTAAATAACCCAGGTTTCTAAGGTTCTGTTCTTAGTTTCATTGGAACCTCCATCCCAATTTACATATTTAGACTTCATTCACACCAGCGTAAAGTTTTGTATATGCTGAATTTTCACAGTCGGCCGAAACAGGGTGAACTAGATGGACATTGTCTTCATTCAGCCTAACATACTATGTTACTATGATACTACCGTATGTAGTCCTGATCACTGTTGTCCACACTTTAAAATTATTTAATCTCATATGCTAGCAAGATCAAGTGGCACACTTTTATCTAATGCACCCTGAAAGGCATATCATTACTAAGTAGGTAGGGTACTTACCCTAAGGTAATTTGCATATTTTTGTCTTACCTGGTTAATCACAGAATGGGTGGCAAGGAGCAGTATTTGAAAACCCTAGGAAACCATTTCAAAGTACAGGGTGTCTCAAAAGCATGGAAATACCAAAATAGAATGAAAAACTGTTGAGAGATGATTATTAGGGATGAGCGAACGTGTCCGTTACGGACACATCCGCACCCGGACACCGGCTTTGCCGAACACTGCAGTGTTCGCGCGTAAGTGTCCGGGTGCCGCCGGGGGGCGGGGAGATGCGCGGCGGCGCGGGCGGCAGTAGCGGGGAACAGGGGGGAGCCCTCTCTCTCTCCCTCTCCCCCCCACTCCCCGCCGCACCCCCCCGCGCTGCCACGGCGGCCCCCGAACTTTTTCGCCCGAACACTGAAGTGTTCGCAAAGTTCGGTGTTCGGGCGAAAAAGGGGCGGAGCCGAACGTGTTCGCTCATCTCTAATGATTATCCAATTAGCATACAAGCTGTGGGGAAGGTGATACCTGTCCAGCCATTTCACCAACATGACGGCCATTTTGAATGCCATCATCTTGGATTCAACTCTATTTTTTCCAATGGGAAGGTAGGTGTGTGATATATCAAGCTGGCAGACGATCTCACCAGTAAAAACAATGGTGTGCATCATTTTAACATAACTTTATTTGTTCTCATGTTCATAGTGATATTTTAACAGGCAATGTGAATGATGGTAACATCTCAAACATAATGTGTTGAGATCGTCCTTATAAACCAACATCTAGACGACCAAAATCTGTTACTGATGAATCATCAAGTGCTGTCCAGATTTTGGTCTATCAGTGACAGAACCAGTTTCTTGCAATCTGGAAAGAAGTTTGGCAACTGAACTGTGGGTAATGGAAGGTCTGGTTGGGTGGCATTAATTAAATCTGTAGCGATGACACGTGTGCTTCGTTCAGCTGACATAAGGACAGTCTCAACACGTTCTGCTTGGGATAATGCCATCAATCATTCACATTGTCTATAATGAAGAAAAATAACTGTGTTTAAATAAGAACAAATAAAGTTATGGTAAAATGAAGCACACTAACCCAAGATGGCAACATTCAAAATGGCCGTCATATTCGTGACATGGCCCAAGAGGTTTTCTCCTTCCCCGAAAATTGGATCACCATCTGCCAAACTGTTTTCATTCTATATGGGGGTTTGTACACTTTTGAGACACCCTATACATACTCCAAATAGTGGGTGAGCATACTTAACCCATTAAGGACCAGGCGCGGTAAATATACGATGCCTGGTCCCAGGCTTAAAACCCCGCCATTAGTAAAATTACGGCGGTGCTTTAAGCCTCCTACCTCTGCAATCAATAAGAGCCAGGACGGGTTATCAGATGTTAGTGACAGCTGATAACCCGGAGGAGAAGGCAGGAGGGGGTTTTAAACCTTTCTGCCTTCTGCTTCCCTGAGTACACAGTGCTCAATGAGCACTGTGTATTCAAAAGTAAAAGTGTAACTTGCACTCCGGGAGCCAGGGGGTCATGTGACCGCCAGGGTTCCCTGCTACAGTGGAGCTGGAGGGTCATACTAGACCCTGGCCAGCTCTGCCAGTGACTAATGTCACTGCAGGGGTTGCTTTTCCCTGTAACTAGGGCTCTTGTGGATGCCCCAGCTACAGTGGGAAAGTGTCAAATAAAAAGTAAAAAAAAAAAAGTGAATGTCCCCCAGAGGTCTTGTATGACATCATGGAGGACATAGATAGTAGAAAACATCATTTCATACATCAGTAAAACAAAACTACAGAATAAAACAACAATATATACATAAGTAAGAAAATAACCCAAAGCCGACACCAACCAAAACCGTCACCATATGCGCCCTGTAAACCAAAACCATACATACTATATATCAAAATGTCTGAAACAAATAGAGGAACCCGTCCCCATACTTTATTTTAGCATAAATATACTAAAATAAATAACTATAAATGTTAAAAGAAATCCTTTTTCTAGCATTTTACCCCCAAAAAATGTAAAAAAATGAAAAAAAAAAATGACAGTGAAAATTGTTTTTTAAAAATCGCCCTATATGTCACGGAAAAAAAGGACAGCAAAAATAATTTTGATAGCTAAAGGAAACAAAATACGGCAGTAAAACCGCCACATGGGTAAAATCCCTAAAAAGTGTCTGGCCCTTAAGGTACAAAACAGCCTGGTCCTTAAGGGGTTAAAGGTGTATTTCAGCCTGCAACATTTATTACCTATCCACTAAAGCAATATTATTGTTCAGCTTGTGCCACTTTGAACAGCTATTGAGACCTAGAGAAGGAGGAAATGATTTAACTCATTAAATGGATTGTTCAGTTGTAAAGTATTAATGGCCTATTCATAGAATAAGTCATCAACAGTACATCAGTGGCTACCTGCCACTTGTGACCCCTGCCAATCAGCTGTTTCCTGGGCTGGTGTGCTTGTAATTTTAGCTGATTTCTGCAGGAACCAAAAAGCTCCGTTATCATTGCAGTGATCAGGCTTGGTATTGCAGGTATTGAAGTGAATGGGAACTTTGCCTGTAATACCAAACCTGACCACTTCAGTGAGAATGAAGCTGTGTGCTTCCTGTAAAAATCAGATAATTGCATGAGCACACGGGCAGGTGAACAGCTGATCTGCTGGGATCTTGGGTGGCAGACACTGCCAATCTACTATTAATGGCCTATTGTGGGGTGCCACAGGGTTCAGTATTAGGCCCCATTCTGTTCAATATATTTATCAAAGACCTGATAGAGGGACTGCACAGTAAAATATCAATATTTGCAGATGATACATAGTTATGCAAGACAATTAATACAACGGAGGACAATGCACAGCTACAAAGGGACCTGGATAAGCTGGGGGCTTGGGTAGAAAAATGGCAAATGAAGTTCAGTATTGATAAATGTAAGGGTTATGCACATGGGCAGGAGAAATAGATGTCACCAATATATGCTAAATGGGGTACTGCTGGTGAAAAGTGATCGTATATAAAGCTTTGACCAGGGGCATAGCTAAAGGCCCATGGCCCCAGGTGCAAAAGTTTATCTTGGGGCCCCCCAACTTCTCTTAACCCCTTAACACAGAGGCGTAACTTGAAGCTCCTGGGCCCCGATGCAAAACCAGCAACAGGGCCCCCAACTATAATCTTTTATTCATAGTACTGGGCTCCCTATATGGGGAAGAGAGGCCTTATGGGCCCCCTGAGGCCTTAGTCACACGGGCGTTTTTTGCCGCGATTTGCGGATCGCATGACGGATGCGCATCCGCAAATCGCGTGACCGGGGCCGAAAAATTGCCCGAAAAAAACTGCTCCTAGACGCGTTTCAATAGAAACGGGCCGGAGCTGTCCAGCGCATTGAATTCAATGGAGCCGGCAATACAGCCGGCTCCATTGAAAGCAATGCGCTGCGGAGGATCTCACGATGAATTGTCGGGAAGGGGTGTGAGTGAGAGCTGCCTCTGATTGGCTCAGCGCAGGGACCAATCAGGGGCAGCTCTCACTCACACCCACTGCTGGCCGGCCGCGCTGAACTCCGTCTGCCGGGACAAGGTGAGTGTATATATATATATATATATATATATCTTTTTTTTTTTACACATTTCTGGATGAATTGCAGGGAATGGCTTATATATTTAAGCCCTTCCCGACAATTCATCCCGCGATCGCCGGAAGCCCATTGCTTTCAATGGAACCTGCTGTATTGCTGACTCCATTGAATTCAATGGGCAAACATCGTTCTTCTCTGCCACAGCTGTTACAGCTGTGGCAGAGAAGAATGATTTGTCTAGTATATGCTCTCAATGGGGTCGACGCTGCTGCTGCCGGCCCCATTGAGCGCATATAGAGAAGAGAACAGGAATTGCAGATAGGTGCGATCTGCGATTTCTCTTCTATAATTTATCGGACGAGCGCATAAAAAGCGCTCATGTGTCCGATACCATTGCAAAGCAATGGTTTTATAAAATCGCCGGACGCGTGCGCATGCGGAAATCGCGCGAAAAAATGCCTGTCTGACTAAGGCTTAAGGGTGCGTTCACACGAGCATGTTTTTGTGCGTACTTAGGTGCGTACATACGTCTGCACCTAGGTACGAGCAAAATCACGCGTGAACACAGCTGCGTACTCATTGTCAATGGAGCCGTGGCTGCTGCCGGCCTCTCCATTGAAAACAATGCTCTGCCAGCCCTCTGCATGCTTTTTCAGGGAAGGGCTTTACATATAAACCCTTCCCTGAAAAAGAAACATTTTAGTGCAAGACAAAAAAAATAAAGAAAAAGTTTACCTCTCCGCCGCTGCCGTGACCCCCGCGGGCATGAAGAACACATCTGCCGCATGCAGCAGATGTTTCCTTCACCCCCACTAGTTAAAAGAATTCCCTGCTGCTATATCTGCCACATCTGTGACAGATGCAGCAAAGGGAATTCTTCAATTCTCAATGGCAGCTGTCACACATTACAGCTGCGGTAGAGAATCCTGCTGCCAGCATCCCGTCAATGGCTTTTCAGGGAAGGGCTTCATAAGTCCTTCCCTGAAAAGCCATTTAAAAAAGTATATTAAAAAAAAAAATACTCGCCTCCCTTCAGTTGCCGGGGCTCAGCCGCGACTTCAGGCGCTGTCCCCGGCTCTGTAGTTCTGAGCTATCGGCAGCTGGGGATTTAAATCCCCGTCTGCTGGTAGCTCTGATTGTGATCGGCTGAGCACTTCAGCCAATCACGATCAGAGCTACCAGCAGATGGGGATTTTAAATCCCCAGCTGCTGATAGCTCAAAACAGCAGTGCAGAGTTGGGGACAGCGGCAGAAGTCACCGCTGAGCCCCGGCAGCCGTCAACGGCTTTTCAGGGAAAGGCTTCATAAGCCCTTCCATGAAAAGCCTGTTATATAGGGTCCGAAAACACAAAAAAGAAAAAATACTCACCTGCCGGGGCTCAGTCGCGGCTTCTGCAGCTGTCCCCGACTCTGTAGGTGCTCAGCCAATCACAGGCAGCTCTTGCCCGTCATTCATTTGAGGAGAGCTGCCTGTGATTGGCTGAGCACCTCAACCAATCATATTCAGCTCTTTCAGCAGGTGGGGATTTTAAATCCTCTCCTGCTGATAGATCAGCACCACCGTGCAGGGGACAGCAGGAGAAGACGCGGCTGTGCCCCAGCAGCTGAAGGGAGGTGAGTATCTATTTTTTTGTTTTTTAAACCCCTTTTACTTGATTTTCAGGTAAGGGCTTATATTTTAAGCCCTTCCCTGAAATCAATTGTCGGCAGCAGAATCCTCTACCGCAGCTGACGTGTGACAGCTGCAGTAGAGAATTGAAGAATTCCTCTGCTGCATCTGCAACAGATGTGGCAGATGTAGCAGCAGGGAATTCTTTTAACCAGTGGGAATGAAGGAAACATCTGCAGCGTGCGGCAGATGTGTTCTTCATGCCTTGCGGGGGACACAGCAGCGGCGGACAGATAAGTAATTTTTATTTTTTTTTTACACTAAAATCTTTCTTTTTCAGGGAAGAGCTTATATGTAAAGCTCTTCCCTGAAAAAACAATTCAGGTGTGCTAGCAGACCATTGTCTTCAATGGAGCCGCCGGCAGCAGCAGCGGCTCCATTGAAGAGAATGCCTGCATTTTTTTTTTTTCACTAAAATTTTTCTTTTTCAGGGAAGAGCTTATATGTAAAGCCCTGCCTTTAAAAATAATGCAGGGAGTCGGCAGACCATTGTTTTCAATGGAACCGCCGGCAGCAGCCGCGGCTCCATTGAAAACAATGCGTGCATTCCTTATGGTGCACGCATGTCCTATCTTTGCAGGCACGCACCTGTAAAACACGGACATGTGCACATACCATAGGGAATGCATTGTTGCAAATAGAAGCGTGTTTTTGTGCGTGCGTAGGTACGCACAAAAACACGCTTGTGTGAATGCACCCTAAGGCTCTTGAGCCTGGATGCAACCGCATCCCCTGCATTCCCTATAGTTATGCCAGTGACTATGACGATGAGCTGGTTAAAGTAGCTTCAAAGCAAGAATCTCTCCAATCATGCAATTTAGCATAGGACAGGGCTGTGAGCTAAATTCCTCTTTCCTCCAAAAAGTATTAATTTTTAGGAGCGTCTTACTAATTGTATGCAGTAACACTGCTATATGTACCATATGCATACTTCCCTTTAACAATAATTGCTGGCTAGCTACAATCACTTATAACATACGATACTTATTTTCGACCAAAAGACGCAACCATTTTGGGGGTATTTTCAGCTCTACTTTTCAAAAGCCATAACTTTTTTTTATTCTTCTGTTGACATTGCCATGATGGCTTGCTTTTTGTGAGACAAACTGTAGTGTTTATTGGTACCATTTTTGGGTACATATTGTATATTGCAAAACTTTAATTTTTTTTATGGCAAAAAGAAAAAACACAAATTGGCCCACTTTTTTGTGTTTAAATGACATGATATTTTCTGCGGGTTGGTACAATTATGACAACATCAAAGTTATTCATTTTTTGAGGCTTTTCCCCTTATACACAACAAAAACCCTTTTTTTATTAGATTTTTTTACATTGTTACATTCAAAGTTCCATAGCTTTTTTTATTTTTCTATGGACAGAGCTTTGCGAATGCTTGTTTTTTGCGTGACAAGCTGCGGTTCTGTTGGTACCACTTTGAGGTACATACGGCTTTTTGATCACTTTTATTGTATTTTTTCAGGAGACAAAAGGAACAAAATAAGTATTTTTGCCTGCATTTTTTTCTTCTTCTTCTTTCATTTTCTTCTTTTTTTAACATTTTGTATGTCCTGTAGGGGACTCAAATCATAACAGCTTTGATAATGCATTGCAGTAGTTTTGCACTGCAATGCAATATCGCTCACAGGCCATAGTAGCCCCAGCCACCAGTGTATGGCTTCCAGTTGCCATGATAATGTCACAGATAAGCTCTTTACATGCCGCAATGTACATCGATCGCCGCTGTTGCAGCGAGAGGCTAGCTATCAGTCACAGTTAATTTAAGTCCAGTACCAAGCGCCCAGGATGTAAATTTATGTCCTGTACTGTTAAGTGGTTAAAGCTACTCTCCTGTTTCCTATGGAACAAATTCTGGTCCGGGATGGAAAAGAGAGGGAGTATATGACTTGCAGTTACACTTCTCTGCCTTTCTTCTGGTCCACCATTTCCAGGTCCTGTTTTCGGCCATGTAAGCTGGTTGAGACAATCTTCAGATAACCTAAACCCCACAGTGCATTGGTAGTGTTAGACTACTAAGGCAATATACATGCTCTTCGATTGGGCAGGGCTGCTTATGTGATCAGCACTGCCCAAACATAGAGCGGTGCACAGCTAGAAACGTGCTGCAGCCATCTTGGATGGCCAAAAACTGGTGGTTCAGAGGGGCGGCAGAGAAGAACAACTGCAGGTAATATACCCAACTGCCCCTCTTGTCCCGAAAGTGTAAGGACGCTTTAATTGTGGAGAAATATAGTCACATTGCACTATGTCTCTCCACACTAGGTCCACTAATTGTGTCATACTCGTTCTGTACTTCTAGGTGTATAGCATATTCACTAACCTGGAAGATAAAAAATATGACGCTAGGAAGAATAATGTATAGAAATTAATGACTGCTCAGTACAATTCTCTGCTGATATCTCCACTTGCATATTTGACCTTTGGCCAAGACTACTTTTTCATTTACTGGTTCTTACCTGACAAAGGGTTAAGTACCCAAAACAACACAACTACAGAGAAAAGAGTGTTCCAGGTCTCTTCTGTGCATGGATTGTCTTGATCTGTGATGGTCCACCCATGTGGAACTTAAACAACCTTAACCCAGTAAGACTAGCCAGGGCCAGTACTTAAAAAACTGCCAACTTTGTGGGGTTTTCTTGTGCAATGGTGAGGAGGGTATACAGAGAGTGGTGTGACCGAGGAAAAACTTGCTGCAAAAGGAACATAAGTAGAGATGAGCGAGCACCAAAATACTTGGGTGCTCGTTACTCAAGCCAAACTTTCTCTCTCTCTCTCTCCCAAAGTAACAAGTACTTCGAGTATGCTAATGCTCGAACGACTTGGCAATGATAGGGCTCAGAGAAGAGGAACAGGTGGTGCACAGTTGTGCAAATAGCAGCCAAATACAACACTGGTTCTCCAACTAATGTGTCGGAACTCTCAATTTCTTGCTCCTTAGCATGGGTGGGATATAACAGTAGATGAGCGTTTTCAACAACATTGCTGTCTAAGAAAAGCAAAAAGGTGAGATTCGAGTGGCCAATATCTTGTGGATACACTATAAAAGTCTTAAACGAGAATATCTTTAAAAGGCATTTTTAGCACAGTTGCATATCTGCAATTAAGATTTCCTTATCTAAAGTAGTCATGTCCGAGAATTTACATGTTAAAAGGAAGGCAATGATCAAATTAGTCAAGTTGTGGGCTTTAATGGCACCTTAAAAATGTGTTTCTCTAGATAACTAACATTCTATCATATTGCTTTCAAGGTTACACATACTGCAAACTCAGATCAGTGGCTCACAGCATTGTCGAATATGAACATCAGTTTGTGTCTGAGTTAAAAGATTCATTTCAAGAAAAGTTCACACTTTGTATTTTAGGAGTGAGTCCAGTTAGCTGTATTGTACTGCATCATTACTTTAATTGGGCAAAATCATTTTTAAGTGGAGTTGAAGATGGAAAAGCCACTTATCAATTAACCCAACCATCGGCGAATTGGTTCTGATAAGATATTCTAAGCTTCCCAAGAAATTAATGTTAAAGGAAAGTATGGCATCTAAAATCTATAATGCACACAATTGTTGCTCACTTATTTCTGCTCTCATTCATCTCCTGCCTGAACAGAAGATGAATGAGATGATTTCACCTAATGTGTCCTCTATCTTGCATATTATAGAATCATAGAATGGTAGGGTTGGAAAGGACTTCCATGGTCATTGGGTCCAACCCCCCTGCTCAGTGCAGGATTCACTAAATCATCCCAGACAGATATTTGTCCAGTCTTTGTTTGAACATTTCCATTGAAGGAGAACTCACCACCTCCCATGGTAACCTGTTCCACTCATTGATCACCCTCACTGTCAGAAAGTTTTTTCTAATATCTAATTTGTGTCTCCTCCCTTTCAGTTTCATCCCATTGCTTCTAGTCTTTCCTTGTGCAAATGAGAATAGGGCTGATCCCTCTGTACTGTGACAGCCCTTCAGATATTTGTAGACAGCTCTTAAGTCTCCTATCAGCCTTCTTTTTTTGCAAGCTAAACATTCCCAGATCCTTTAACCGTTCCTCATAAGACATGATTTGTAGACCACTCACGATCACGAGTACCTGCCTGCTTGTCTCTAAAGATTCGAGTGCCGGCGGAGGAGAACAGTGAGTTGCGGGAGTGAGCAGGGGAAAGCGGGGGGAGAGAGTGAGAGAGATCTCCCCCCCCCCCCATGTTCCTCCCCCTCTCCCCCGCCGCTCCCCGCCTCCCCGCCAGCAGCCGAATCTTTAGAGACGCGCGGGCAGGTACTCGCATAAGGCACTACTCGCTTGAGTAGTTTGCCTTAGCGAGTATGCTCGCTCATCTCTAGAGATGTCCACTTTGTTAGAAACAACTACGAAACAAAACAAAAGTGGCTCAAGACTCAAAAGGGTTAAATTATATTCAAAAATAAAAACCTATGCCAAAAAGCAATAACAACTCCATATTGGGTCCCCTAATATCTAACTTCTATTAAGTGCTGATAAAAATTCACAGTGCCTACATAAATGATTAAACACCCAGAACCCCAGCTGTGCCAATATATAGTAGTATAATCAGGCACACAGAGTCCTGTATCAGCAAGAGCTCACACAGAAGCAGGAGAACAGAGGAGGTAGCGCGCTCCCTCCACTAACGCTGCACTCTCCAACACATGGAGCTGAAGTGGAAGCACCTCAGTAGGACACCACAAGGATGGCACTTTCCCAGTGTTCTTCCAGCAGGATGGTGCACCCTGCATTATGGATGTGATTTCCGTGAGTTCTTGAATAAGCAGTTTCCTTAGCAAAGTGGGCATCATGGCCTCCGTGCTCATTGGAAGTTTACCTGTAGGAGCTGACATCAAGTCCAGGGTTGACACAGTGAAAATCCAGAGTGTGGTCCACATGTAACAGTTGATCGTAGACACCTGTGCAAACATTTCTGCTGTGGTGTTGCTCTCAGTGCCTTGTAAATGAGAGAAGAGAATAGCCTTGACGATTTATAACAATGGTAAGGTAAGGACATCAAGTGGATCATCGTTGTATTCCATGTCACGAAAATAACCTTGGCAGGAATAAAGCTACATGACTAGAGATGAGCGAACGTACTCGTCCGAGCTTGATATTCGTGCGAATATTAGGGTGTTTGGGATGCTCGTTACTCGTAACGAGTACCACGCGGTGTTCCGGTTACTTTCAGTTTCCTCTCTGAGACGTTAGTGCACTTTTCTGGCCAATTGAAAGACAGGGAAGGCATTACAACTTCCCCCTGTGACGTTCAAGCCCTATACCACCCCCCTGCAGTGAGTGGCTGGGGCGATCAGATGTCACCCGAGTATAAAAGTCGGCCCCTCCCGCGGCTCGCCACACATGCCTTGTGAGTTAGCTGAGGGAAAGTCCAGTTCTATTGGAGTTGATGTAGGGAGAGTATTTGTAGTGAGTGTAGGCTTCAAGAACCCCAACGGTCCTTCTTAGGGCCACATCTACGTGTGTGCAGGCTGCTGTTAGCAGTGGAGAAATTTTTTTTTTTCTCAAAATCGGCAGTGCAGAGCATTGCACCCGGCATTAGGGACAGAAGTGGTGCTTAGGCAGGGAGAGTGTTAGGAGTGAGTGTAGCCTTCAAGAACCTCAACGGTCCTTTCTAGGGCCACATTTAACTGTGTGGAGTACTGTGCAGGCTGCTGTTAGCTGTGTTGCTTTTTTTTTTTCTCAAAATCGGCGGTGCAGAGCATTGCACCCTGCATTGATACTACAGGCACAGAATTGTGTAGGCAGGGCCACAACACAGTTATTAGTCATTGAATAGACGCAGTGGGCCTTTTCTTTTTTAACAAAAGGGAAAAAAGTATATTTGCCCTGCCTCTGTCAGTCCTAAGGGCTCTGGGTACGTGTGTGCTGCGTGGAGAACGTAAAAAAATCAGACGCAACCAGCTACGGTTGAGTGCAGCCTTGCGCCAATTTCTTTCCTGCCTGGGAAATACCTGCTCTGCCACAGTTAATAACTCTGCAACAGTAAAGTTCTGTGACACTTTTGCAGGGCCGCAACACAGTGTCAGTTATTAAACTTATTATTCAGTGAATAGACGCAGTGGGCCTATCCTTTTAAACAAAAGGGAAAAAGTATATTTGCCCTGCCTGTGTCAGTCCTAAGGGCTCTGGGTACGTGTGTGCTGCGTGGAGAACGTAAAAAAATCAGACACAACCAGCTACGGTTGAGTGCAGCCTTGCGCCAATTTCTTTCCTGCCTGGGAAATACCTGCTCTGCCACAGTTAATAACTCTGCAACAGTAAAGTTCTGTGACACTTTTGCAGGGCCGCAACACAGTGTCAGTTATTAACCCCTTAACGACTGCCCCATCGGGAAACTACGTCCTCAGAAAGTGGGCCTTAATCCTAGAGGACGTAGTTTTATGCATCCTCTTTGGATTGATGCCCACTTGCCTGAGGACGTGACAGCTCCATGCTGTCGGTGCCCGCAGGTAGCCGACAGCATGGAGCTGTCATCCCAGGATGCGGGCAGTCCCCCCCGGCATTGCGATCGGCTCTAGCCAATGGCTAGCGCCGATCGCAAAAAAGTAAAGAAAACTGTCAAAAAAGTTAGTTCTTCAGCTGCCCTGCTGGATCGGCTCCACCAGGGCAGCTGAAATTACTTACCTGGCTTGTCGGCGGTGTCCCACGGAGATCTCGTCCTCCCAGACCCGCCGGCGGCCTTCTGCGCATGCGCGCCAGACGATGACGTCACGCGCATGCGCAGAAGCCCGGGAGCCCCCGGCAAATTTAAAATCTCCTGGCTCCCGGCTCCTGAAGGTAGCCGGGAGCCAGGAGGTGTTACCGGGGACCGCTGTGAGCGGTCCCCGGGCCCGCGATCGCCGCTATCGATTAGATAGCGGCGATCGCGAAAAAGTTGAAAAAGTAAAAAAAAAGTAAGGTTTCACCTCCCCTCATGGATCGGATCCATGAGGGGAGGTGAAAATACTCACCCCCGGTCCTCTGCGATGTCCCGATGTCCCGGGACCCGAAATCCCGGTCTGCGCATGCGCGCCCGATGATTGACATCGGGCGTGTGCACAGAGGGGCTCGAGCCCCGGGAAATTTAAAATCCCTCTGCTCTTGGCTGCCATGTGTAGCCAAGAGCAGAGGGATGTCACTGGGGACATGATCACTGTCATCCAATGGATGACAGTGATCATGTAAAGTAAAAAAAAAGTGCAAAAAGTTAAAAAATAAAAATAAAAAAAGGGGTAAAAAGTAAAAAAAAAAAGGGCAAAAAGTTTAAAAAAAAGTTTAAAAAAGTTTAAAAACTTGCGTTTCATCTCCCCCCACGGATCATATCCGTGAGGGAGGATGAAATGACGTACCTAAGGCCTGCGGATTTATCCACGGACCTTACCCCAGCTTCTGCGCACGCGCCCGTCGCCAATGTGGCAGGCGCATGCGCAAAAGCCGTGGTAATTTAAAATCTCCCTGCTCCTGGCTACAAAACTTAGCCGAGAGCCTGGAGATTTCACGGGGGGCCGCGGTGAGCGGTTCCTGATCACGTGTTCGCCGTTATCCAATGGATAATGGCGATCACGTAAAAGTAAAAAAAAGGTGAAGGTTCATCTCCCCTCACCGATGTGATCGGTGAGAGGAGATGAAACTTTTTACCGGAGGCCTCCGTATTTGCGCCCCGACACAATCTTCTTCCGTGAACATTCCCGGATTCTGCGCATGCGACCGCCGGCAAAACATCGGACACATGCGCAGGAGTCGGGGAGCCCAGGAAATTTTAAATCTCCTTGCTCCCAGCGACCAACGGTCGCCGAGAGCCTGGAGCAGTGACGGGTGGCCTCGTTGGGCGGTCCCCGGTCACGTGAAAAAAAGGTAGCGATCTACCTTAGGTCGGTCTCACATGACCGGATAGGAATTACGGATTCCGCATGCTTCTGATCCGCGGTAATACGCAGATCAATCGCATTGGATTACACAATTCCGCTCACATTAGCGGGTCGGAATTGCGTAATCCACTCGCAGAAAAGAGAACGCAGCAGGTTCTATTTTACCGCGGATATCCGCAACATAGAGCCCATTGTGCTCCATGGTCGCGGATATACCCGCAGCCCATACGCAACTACCTTGTATACGGGCTGCGGGTACCCGGGTCATCGCTAAGCGACGGTGCGGAAAATACAAACAAAAAATATATATATATACTGCGTATGACCGCCTGTGTGAGTAGGCAGTTATGCGCAGTACATTACGCAGCCGTACGCAGGGTCACAGCCGGGCTCACAGCTGGAATCCGCTGCGGGCCTCCGCAAGCGGATTCCACCTACGGCTGTGTGAGCCCGGCGTTATTCAGATCGCTACCTGTAATACGTAATTTACAAGAAGCCCCGGGAACGTTCGCCTTCCTGCAGTTCCAGGAGCAGCTTGTTGAGCGCCTTCTGTGTGAGACCGCCGCATCTCATTAAGCTTACGGAGACTCACAGAGCGCCACTTTTTACACCCCATACCCGCTACTGAGGTCAAGAAATGACCCCCAAAAAGCATGAGAGGAGGGGGGATACACGGTTTTATAGCCCCATGTACCCATCCAGCCTCTGTAATTACCCCTGTCTTTGGAAATATTACACAGTTCACATTATTACTTTTATCTAAGATTTGGGTAACGCCGAAAAGGGCGGAGCGGTAGGGGTGGGTGTGTGTGTGTGGGGGGGGGGGGGATATTTTTTTAAGGTGTCAATTTTTATTCCGTACAAGTGGGCAATGGGGCCTGGAATTTATTCAGTTGTGCCCTGCAATCCAACGGGTGTTCCCTCCATTATAGGCCTTGCCATGTTTCCTGTAAGTAGATTAGGGCCACAATGGGTATGTTTCTGAACAAGGGACAAACGGGGGTACCCATTTGGGGGTGAACGTCTTCATTCCTATGTACACTGTACAAAAAAACAGTTTTTAAATTGACAAAATTGCCCAAAAAATGAAAATCGTAATTTTTTCCTTCTGCTTTGCTTAGATTTATTCAAATACTGTGGGGTCAAAATACGCAATACACCCCTAGATGAATTCATTAAGGGGTCTAGTTTTTAAAATGGGGTCATTTGTGGGGGGGTTTTATCGTTTTGGACGCTCAATGGCTCTATAAGTGGGCAATGGGGCCTGGAATTTATACCGTTGTACCCTGAAATCCAACGGGTGCTCCATCCATTATAGGCCTAGCCATGTGTCCTTTAAGTAGATTAGGGTTACAAGGGTTATGGTTCTGAACACGGGACAAACGGGGGTATCCATTTTGGGGTGAAAGTCTTCATTCCTATGTGTGCTGTACAAAAAAAACAGTTTTTAAATTGATACAACTGCCGAAATAATGAAAATTGTAATTTTTCTCCTACTGCTTTGCTTAGATTTATTCAAAAATTGTAGTGTAAAAATGCACAGTACCCCCCTAGATAAATTCGTTAGGGGGTCTAGTTTTCAAAATGGGGTCATTTGTGGGGGCTCTCTGTCGTTTTGGCCGCTCAAGGGCTCTACAAGTAGGCAATGGGGCCTAAATCACCTTCATGCTAAATTTCTGTTCTGAAAGCCACCGATTACTCCTTTCATTTTGGGCCCCGTTGTGCATCCAGACAAAAGATTAGGGCCACAATAGGTATGTTTCTGAACACGGGACAAACTGGGGTATCTATTTTGGGGTGCAAGTCTTCATTCATGTGTGTGCTGTACAAAAAAAGCTGTTTTTAAAATGACAGAATTGACAAAAAAATGAAAATCACAATTTTTTCCTTTTGCTTTGCTTCAATTCTTTCAAAAACTGTGGGGTCAAAATGGGCAGTACACCCCTAGATAAATTCGTTAAGGGGTCTAGTTTTAAAAATGGGGTCATTTATGGGGGTTCTCTTTGGTTTTGGCCACTCAAGAGCTCTACAAATGTGCTATGGGGCCTAAAACGCCTTCAAGGAAAATTTATGTTCTGAAAGACACCGACTACTCCTTTGGTTTTGGTCCCCGTTGTGCATCCAGACATAAGATTAGGGCCACAATGGGTATGTCTCTGAACACGGGAGAAACAGGGGTATCCATTTTGGGGTGCAAGGCTCCATTCATGTGTGTGCTGTACAAAAAAAGCTGTTTTTAAAATGACAGAATTGACAAAAAAACGAAAATCACAATTTTTTCCTTTTGCTTGGCTTCAATTCTTTCAAAAACTGTGGGGTCAAAATGGGCAGTACACCCCTAGATAAATTCGTTAAGGGGTCTAGTTTTCAAAATGGGGTCACTGGTGGGGGCTCTCTTTGGTTTTGGCCGCTCAAGAGCTCTACAAAAGTGCTATGGGGCCTAAAACGCCTTCAAGCAAAATTTCTGTTCTGAAAGACACCGACTACTCCTTTCATTTTGGGTCCCGTTGTGCATCCAGACATAAGATTAGGGCCACAATGGGTATGTTTCTGAACACGGGAGAAACAGGGGTATCCATTTTGGTGTGTAAATCCTCATTTTCATGGGCTCTATAGGAAAAAAATATGTCTTTAAAATGACATATTTGCAAAAATATGAAATTTTATTTTTTCTCCTCTAAATTGAATTAATTCCTGAAAAAAACTGGTAGGGTCAAAAGACTCATGACACCCCTCAGTGAATACATTAAGGGGTGTAGTTTTTAAAATGGGGTCATTTGAGGGGGTATCTATTATTCTGACACTTATGAGCCTTTGCAAACTTGGTTTGGTGCAGGAAAGCAAAGTGTTCCTCAAAATGCTGAAAAGTAATGTTAAATTTGTATGTCCTCTAAATGGTTAAAAAAAACACAAAAGTTTTTCAAGTGTGCATTCAGAATAAAGTAAACAGATGGAAATATATATCTTATCAAAAATTTGTACAGTATGTTTGGACATATTTGAGCTATTACGGTTGAAAATGTGAAAAAATGACAATTTTTTCAAAATTTTTCCAATATTGGTACTTTTAATAAATATACACAAATTATATCGGTCTCTTTTTACAACCTAAATGAAGTACAACATGTGGCGAAAAAACAATGTCAGAATCACTTGGATATGTAAAGCCTTTATGGAGTTATGCTACGTTGAACGACGCATATCAGATTTCCAAAATTTGGCTCCGTCACTAAGGCGCAAACAGGCTTCGTCACTAAGGGGTTAAACTTATTATTCAGTGAATAGACGCAGTGGGCCTATCCTTTTAAACAAAAGGGAAAAAAGTATATTTGCCCTGCCTCTGTCAGTCCTAAGGGCTCTGGGTACGTGTGTGCTGCGTGGAGAACCTAAAAAAATCAGACGCAACCAGCTACGGTTGAGTGCAGCCTTGCGCCAATTTCTTTCCTGCCTGGGAAATCAAATCACTGGTAATACAGCATGCTGAGGGGTAGGGGTAGGCCTAGAGGATGTGGATGCAGCCGAGGACGCGGAGGGCCAAGTGAGGGTGTGGGCACAGGCCGTGCCAGTGCGGTGGCCAGGGGTAGAGGCAGGGCCAGACCGAATAATCCACCAACTGTTTCCCAAACCTCCCCCTCGCGCCATGCCACCCTGCACAGGTCAAGGTGCTCTACGGTGTGGCAGTTTTTCACAGAGACGCCTGACGACCGACGAACAGTGGTGTGCAACCTTTGTCGCGCCAAGATCAGCTGGGGAGGCACCACCAACAGCATGCGCAGGCATATGATGGCCAAGCACCCCACAAGGTGGGACGATGCCCGTTCACCGCCTCCGGTTTGCACCACTGCCTCTCCCCCTGTGCCCCAACCTGCCACTGAGATCCAACCCCCCTCTGAGGACACAGGCACTACCGTCTCCTGGCCTGCACCGACACCCTCACCTCCGCTGTCCTCGGCCCCATCCACCAATGTCTCTCAGCGCAGCGTCCAGACGTCGCTAGTGCCACAGTTTGAGCGCAAGCGCAAGTACGACGCCACGCACCCGCACGCTCAAAATTGATCAGCCTAGAGATGCTGCCGTATAGGCTTGTGGAAACGGAGGCTTTCAAAAGCATGATGGCGGCGGCTGCCCCGCGCTACTCGGTTCCCAGTCGCCACTACTTTTCCCGATGTGCCGTCCCAGCCCTGCACGACCACGTCTCCCGCAACATTGTACGCGCCCTCACCAACGCGGTTACTGGCAAGGTCCACTTAACAACGGACACGTGGACAAGCACAGGCGGGCAGGGCCACTATATCTCCCTGACGGCACATTGGGTGAATTTAGTGGAGGCTGGGACAGAGTCAGAGCCTGGGACCGCTCACGTCCTACCCACCCCCAGAATTGCGGGCCACAGCTCGGTGGTGGTATCTGCGGCGGTGTATGCTTCCTCCACTAAAGCACCTTCCTCCTCCTCCTCCAACGCAACCTCTGTCTCGCAATCAAGATGTGTCAGCAGCACGTCGCCAGCAGTCGGTGTCACGCGGCGTGGCAGCACAGCGGTGGGCAAGCGTCAGCAGGCCGTGCTGAAACTACTCAGCTTAGGAGAGAAGAGGCACACGGCCCACGAACTGCTGCAGGGTCTGACAGAGCAGACCGACCACTGGCTTGCGCCGCTGAGCCTCAAACCGGGCATGGTCGTGTGTGACAACGGCCGTAAGCTGGTGGCGGCTCTGCAGCTCGGCAGCCTCACGCACGTGCCATGCCTGGCCCATGTCTTTAATTTGGTGGTTCAGGGCTTTCTGAAAAGCTACCCACACTTGTCATACCTGCTCGGAAAGGTGCGCCAGCTCTGCGCACATTTCCGCAAATCCCACACGCACGCTGCCACCCTGCGGACACTGCAACATAGGTTTAATCTGCCAGTGCACCGACTGCTGTGCGACGTGCCCACACAGTGGAACTCTACGCTCCACATGTTGGCCAGACTCTATGAGCAGCGTAGAGCTATAGTGGAATACCAACTCCGACTTGCGCGGCGCAGTGGGAGTCAGCCTCCTCAATTATTTACAGAAGAGTGGCCCTGGTTGGCAGCCATCTGCCAGGTCCTTGGAAAATTTGAGGAGTCTACCCAGGTGGTGATCGGCGATGCTGCAATCATTAGCGTCACCATTCCTCTGCTATGCATCTTGAGAAGTTCCCTGCAAAGCATAAAGGCAGACGCTTTGCGCTCGGAAACAGAGCCGGGGGAAGACAGTATGTCGCTGGATAGTCAGAGCACCCTCCTGTCTATATCTCAGCGCGTTCAGGAGGAGGAGGAGGAGCATGAGGAGGATGAGGAGGAGGGGGAAGAGACAGCTTGGCCCACTGCTGACGGTACCCATGCTGCTTGCCTGTCATCCTTTCAGCATGTATGGCCTGAGGAGGAGGAAGAGGAGGAGGAGGAGGATCCTGAAAGTGATCTTCCTAGTGAAGACAGCCATGTGTTGCGTACAGGTACCCTGGCACACATGGATGACTTCATGTTAGGATGCCTTTCTCGTGACCCTCGCGTTACACGCATTCTGGCCACTACGGATTACTGGGTGTACACACTGCTCGATCCACGGTATAAGGAGAGCCTTTGCACTCTCATTCCCGAAGAGGAAAGAGGTTCGAGAATGATGCTATACCACAGGGCGCTGGTGGACAAACTGATGGTAAACTTCCCATCCGACAGCGCTAGTGGCAGAAGGCGCAGTTCCGAGGGCCAGGTAGCAGGGGAGGCGCAGAGATCAGGCAGCATGTACAGCGCAGGCAGGGGAACATTCTCCAAGGCCTTTGCCAGCTTTATAGCTCCCCAGCAAGACTGTGTCACCGCTCCCCAGTCAAGGCTGAGTCGGCGGGAGCACTGTAAAAGGATGGTGAGGGAGTACGTAGCCGATCGCACGACCGTCCTCGGTGACGCCTCTGCCCCCTACAACTACTGGGTGTCGAAGCTGGACACGTGGCCTGAACTCGCGCTGTATGCCCTGGAGGTGCTTGCTTGTCCTGCAGCTAGCGTCTTGTCAGAGAGTGTGTTTAGTGCGGCTGGGGGAATCATCACGGATAAGCGTACCCACCTGTCAACCGACAGTGCCGACAGGCTTACACTCATCAAGATGAACAAAGCCTGGATTTCCCCAGACTTCTCTTCTCCACCAGCGGACAGCAGCGATACCTAAGCAACACGTAGGCTGCACCTGCGGATGGAAGCATCGTTCTCTCTCACCATCCAAAACGGGGACATTTCTGCTTCATCAATCTGTGTCTAATATTCCTCCTCCTCCTCCTCCTGCTCCTCCTCCTGAAACCTCACGTAATCACGCTGAACGGGCAATTTTTCTTAGGCCCACAAGGCTCACTCATATAATTTTTCTAAACAATTTTTATATGTTTCAATGCTCTTAAAAGCGTTGAAACTTTAACTTGAACCAATTTTTCGTTACACTGGGCTGCCTCCAGGCCTAGTTACCACTTAAGCCACATTAACCAAAGCGATTAATGGGTTTCACCTGCCCTCTTGGTTGGTCATGGCCAATTTTTTGGATGTACATTAGTACTGTTGATACAGCAATTTTTGTGGGCCCTCGCCTACAGTGTAATCAAATGAATTTTTAGCCCACCTGCATTACAGCTGACGTTATATCCGCTGTGTTGGGCAATGCAATGGGATATTTTTGTGTATCGCCGGTGGGTTCCAGGGAGCCACCCATGCTGTAGGTGCACACGGAGTTTAACCTACATGTGTCCACTTGTAAAGAACCCCAGTCAGACTGGGGCATGCAGTGTGGGCCGAAGCCCACCTGCATTAAGCACGACATTACTACCTCAGCTGTGTTGGGCAATGCAATGGGATATTTCTATGTACCGCCAGTGGCTTCCTGGCACCCACCCATGCTGTAGGTCCACAGGGACTTCACAATAGGGAGTTGTACCTGCCTGTGTCTTTGAATTAAAAAGCCCGGTCTGACTGGGGCATGCAGACACCTTGACAGAATGAATAGTGTGTGGCACATAGGTTCCCCATTGCTATGCCCACGTGTGCAGCTCCTGATGGCGGTGGCACAGGATTATATTTCTCATTGCTTCTGTATAGCATTGTGGGCTATCGCCCCGCCCCTTTTAAAGAGGGTCGCTGCCTAGCCGTGCCAACCCTCTGCAGTGTGTGCCTGCGGTTCCTCCTCATGGCAGACGCACTTATAAATAGACATGAGTGTGGCGTGGCATGAGGGCAGCTGAAGGCTGCTTAGGGACAATTTGGTGTGCGCTGTGGACACTGGGTCGTGCGGGGGGGTTGGGCAGCATGTAACCCAGGAGAAGTGGCAGCGGAGTGTCATGCAGGCAGTGATTGTGCTTTGTTGGAGGTAGTGTGGTGCTTAGCTAAGGTATGCATTGCTAATGAGGGCTTTTCAGAAGTAAAAGTTGTTGGGAGGGGGGGGGGGCCACTCTTGCCGGTATTGTGGCTTAATAGTGGGACCTGTGAACTTGAGATGCAGCCCAACATGTAGCCCCTCGCCTGCCCTATCCGTTGCTGTGTCGTTCCCATCACTTTCTTGAATTGCCCAGATTTTCACACATGAAAACCTTAGCGAGCATCGGCGAAATACAAAAATGCTCCGGTCGCCCATTGACTTCAATGGGGTTCGTTACTCGAAACGAACCCTCGAGCATCGCGATAATTTCGTCCCGAGTAACGAGCACCCAAGCATTTTGGTGCTCGCTCATCTCTATACATGACCTTTAAGCACAGATTTGGATTCTTCAACAAATTGTCTCTCAGATAAATATATCCCATGCACCCCTTCCCATTTGAAAATATTGACTTGGTTCCAAGATGGCAGCTTTCAAAATGGCCACCGTGTTGGACACAGCACCATACAGATTTGCCCCCTTCCCCTTAGCAACATGCTACACACAGGATGACATTCCCAATCACTGTTTTACATTTATTCAGGTATCTCCATACCTTTGGATCACCTGTATCAATATATATAAAGCTGAAAGCCCTCACTGACTCACTGACTGACTGACTCGCCAAAAGTTCTCCAACTTCCCGATGCTAAAGAATTAGCGTCCAAATTTTACGTACGGAATCTAATTTTCTCACTTTCCGGTGTCATAGAAACATGAAATTTGGCACGAGCATTGATAATGTCATACATAGGAAAAGTACATAGGTCCCAAATCGATTATTCAAATCTAGCGCAAAAGAATTGGCGTCAAAATTTTACGTGCGGAATGTAATTTTTTCACTTTCCAGTGGCATAGAAATGGGAAATTTGGCATGAGCATTGATTATGTCATAAATAGGAAAAGCTAATGGGTCCCAACTCGATTATTCAATTCTATGCGCAAAATAATTAGCGTCCAAATTTTACGTGCGGAATGTAATTTCTTCACTTTCTGGTGTCATAGAAACAGGAAATTTGGCACGAGCATTGATTATGTCATAAATAGGAAAAGCTAATGGGTCCCAACTTAATTATTCAATTCTATGCGCAAAAGAATTAGCGTCAAAATTTTACGTACGGAATCTAATTTTCTCACTTTCCGGTGTCATTGAAACATGAAATTTGGCACGAGCATTGATAATGTCATACATAGGAAAAGTACATAGGTCCCAAATCGATTATTCAATTCTAGCGCAAAAGAATTGGCATCAAAATTTTACGTGCGGAATGTAATTTTTTCACTTTCCGGTGTCATAGAAACTTAAAATTCGGCACGAGCATTGATTATGTCATAAATAGGAAAAGCTAATGGGTCCCAACTCCATTATTCAATTCCATGCGCAAAAGAATTAGCGTCTAAATCTTACGTGCGGAATGTAATTTTCTCACTTTCCGGTGTCATAGAAACGGGGAATTTGGCACGAGCATTGATTATGTCATAAATAGGAAAAGCTAATGGGTCCCAACTCCATTATTGAATTCTATGCGCAAAAGAATTAGCGTCCAAATTTTACGTACATAATCTAAATCTCTCACTTCCCAATGTGATAGAAACATGAAATTTGGCACGGGCCATGATTATGTCATAAATAGGAAAAGTTAATAGGTCCCAACTCGATTATTCAATTCCATGTGCAAAAGAATTAGCGTCCAAATTTTACGTACAGAATCTAATTTTCTCACTTTCCGGTGTCATAGAAACATGAAATTTGGCACGAGCATTGATTATGTCATAAATAGGAAAAGCTAATGGGTCCCAACTCCATTATTCAATTCTATGCGCAAAAGAATTAGCGTCCAAATTTTACGTGCGGAATGTAATTTTCTCACTTTCCGGTGTCATAGAAACGGGAAATTTGGCACAAGCATTGAATATGTCATAAATAGGAAACGCTAATGGGTCCCAACTCGATTATTCAATTATAAGCGCAAAAGCATTAGTGTCCAAATTTTATGTATGTAATCAAATTCTCTCACTTCCTGATGTCATTTTATATAAAGGAAACGTCACATGGTTACCTCCCCGTGGTGTTTCCTGGGTAACGCAGAGAACTATGCAAAATGGTGAACATATTTTTTTCCTCAGTATCTCTAAAGTAACCACGACTTCATAAGATTTTCCGTGTGAACACCAGATAAACACCAGTACCAAATTAACTCGGGCGAAGGCGGGTATATCAGCTAGTAGTATAATATAAGAATCGTCACTAGGGTTCGCACATCCGAACAACAGCCTGGAGAAGGTGGCAGGTCCAAAATTTGCCCTAGGCCACAGGACCATTGTTACGCCCCTGCTCCTTAGCCAGTATGTGTTAGGTTAAGATACTCATTGATAGCAACATTATTTTGCTGAACAAGTGACAAATTCTAATCAGGCATTAAACATTAGGAGTGCCTGCAAATTGGCAAAATTTGTTTATTCAACTTACAATTAACTTTTATTTGTTCTAGAAAAGTTCTTTTTTTTTAAAGGTAGTTTCTCCAGAATTGTGTTTACAGATAAAAGCAACACGAATGTAGAGACATCTGCCAATAACAGACTGGAATAAAGAGCTGAAATGTGTTTATGTATCACTCCTACCCAAGGGAGAGGTGGTAATTGGGAGGACATATGGTCCACTGAACATCAAGTGGCTGATTACTGGACAGGACCTGTCAGTTTATGACCATGCTAAAGCAGGAGCACATAAATCCATTAATCCAGGGCTCGGGTAAGGCACATAAAACCTGACTCCACTATGGCCGGGCTAGCAGTGTGCTGGGCCCTTGGCACAAAGGTGAATTTGAGCCCCTCCAAGCTGAATATACACAATAACTACCCATTAAGGTCAGGCTCAAAGGGCCGTAATTCGCAGCTTGCTATACACGAGAGCAAGTACACCATGTACTATCTTGACATGTATGCACATGCAATATGTGCCAAGATAGAACATGCTGTGCAATTTGTGTGAGCAGCAACATGGGCGCCTATGGGAGATTGGTACAGTGTATTCCGCACTCAAAACCCGCCTGCAGAATATACTATACCAACACGGTTGTGTGAGCCCGGCTTAAGTAAAAGCTCACAGTTGTACAGTAGTACCTACAGTTATTAGTTTATCACATTTTTGGATGGCAATTACAAACTATTATCCATGTACCAAACAAAACAATCTAAGCAGGTCAGAATCAGATCTGAGATTCATCATTCACAAAATGGATTTTTGAGTTTTTCGCCTGGCAAACCAGAGATCCAAACCCCAAAAAATTACAGTGGCTTCGGAATTGCAAAATTTAGGAGCCAAAAAACATTTTAGTCACACAATTTAAATAAGTAATTCCTGCTATAATAGAAAATAATTAGAGATGAGCGAACACCAAAATGTTCGGGTGTTCGTTATTCGAAACGAACTTCCCGCGATGTTCGAGGGTTCGTTTCGAATAACGAACCCCATTGAAGTCAATGGGCGACCAGAACATTTTTGTATTTCGCCGATGCTCGCTAAGGTTTTAATGTGTGAAAATCTGGGCAATTCAAGAAAGTGATGGGAACGACACAGCAACGGATAGGGCAGGCGAGGGGCTACATGTTGGGCTGCATCTCAAGTTCACAGGTCCCACTATTAAGCCACAATACCGGCAAGAGTGGGCCCCCCCCCCCTCCCAACAACTTTTACTTCTGAAAAGCCATCATTAGCATGGCATACCTTTGCTAAGCACCACACTACCTCCAACAAAGCACAATCACCGCCTGCATGACACTCCACTGCCACTTCTACTGGGTTACATGCTGCCCAACCGCCCCCCCTCCCCCCCACAGCGCACACCAAAGTGTCCCTGCGCAGCCTTCAGCTGCCCTCATGCCACACCACCCTCATGTCTATTTAGAAGTGCGTCTGCCATGACGAGGGACCGCAGGCACACACTGCACAGGGTTGGCACGGCTAGGCAGCGGCCCTCTTTAAAAGGTGCGGGGCGATAGCCCACAATGCTGTACAGAAGCAATGAGAAATAGAATCCTGTGCCACCGCCATCAGGAGCTGCACACGTGGGCATAGCAATGGGGAACCTATGTGCCACACACTATTCATTCTGTCAAGGTGTCTGCATGCCCCAGTTAGACCGGGCTTTTTAATTCATAGACACAGGCAGGTACAACTCCCTATTGTGAAGTCCCTGTCGACCGACAGCATGGGTGGCTCCCTGGAACCCACCGGCGGTACACAAAAATATCCCATTGCATTGCCCAACACAGCTGAGGTAGTAATGTCGTGCGTAATACAGGTGGGCTTCGGCCCACACTGCATGCCCAAGTCAGACTGGGGTTCTTTACAAGTGGACACATGTAGGTTACACTCCGTGTGCACCTACAGCATGGGTGGCTCCCTGGAACCCACCGGCGGTACACAAAAATATTCCATTGCATTGCCCAACACAGCTGAGGTAGTAATGTCGTGCGTAATACAGGTGGGCTTCGGCCCACACTGCATGCCCCAGTCAGACTGGGGTTCTTTACAAGTGGACACATGTAGGTTACACTCCGTGTGCACCTACAGCATGGGTGGCTCCCTGGAACCCACCGGCGGTACACAAAAATATCCCATTGCATTGCCCAACACAGCTGAGGTAGTAATGTTGTGCGTAATACAGGTGGGCTTCGGCCCACACTGCATGCCCCAGTCTGACTGGGGTTCTTTAGAAGTGGACACAGATGCATTTACAACTCCCTGTGGACCGACAGCATGGGTGGGTGCCAGGAAGCCACCGGCGGTACATAGAAATATCCCATTGCATTGCCCAACACAGCTGAGGTAGTAATGTCGTGCTTAATGCAGGTGGGCTAAAAATTCATTTGATTACACTGTAGGCGAGGGCCCACAAAAATTGCTGTATCAACAGTACTAATGTACATCCCAAAAATTGGCCATGGCCAGCCAAGAGGGCAGGTGAAACCCATTAATCGCTTTGGTTAATGTGGCTTAAGTGGTAACTAGGCCTGGAGGCAGCCCAGTGTAACGAAAAATTGGTTCAAGTTACAGTTCCAACGCTTTTAAGCGCATTGAAACTTTTAAAAATTGTTTAGAAAAATTATTTGAGTGAGCCTTGTGGCCCTAAGAAAAATTGCCCGTTCAGCGTGATTACGTGAGGTTTCAGGAGGAGTAGCAGGAGGAGGAGGAGGAGGAGGAATATTAAACACAGATTGATGAAGCAGAAATGTCCCCGTTTTGGATGGTGAGAGAGAACGTAGCTTCCATCCGCGGGTGCAGCCTACGTATTGCTTACGTATCGCTGCTGTCCGCTGGTGGAGAAGAGAATTCTGGCGAAATCCAGCCTTTGTTCATCTTGATGAGTGTAAGCCTGTCGGCACTGTCGGTTGACAGGCGGGTACGCTTATCTGTGATGATTCCCCCAGCCGCACTAAACACCCTCTCCGACAAGACGCTAGCCGCAGGACAAGCAAGCACCTCCAGGGCATACAGCGCTAGTTCAGGCCATGTGTCCAGCTTCGACACCCAGTAGTTGTAGGTGGCAGAGGCGTCACGGAGGACGGTCGTGCGATCGGCTACGTACTCCCTCACCATCCTTTTACAGTGCTCCCGCCGACTCAGCCTTGACTGGGGAGCGGTGACACAGTCTTGGTGGGGAGCCATAAAGCTGTCCAGGCCCTTAAAGACTGTTGCACTGCCTGGGATGTACATGCTGCTCGATCTCCGCACCTCCCCTGCTACCTTGCCCTCGGTACTGTGCCTTCTGCCACTAGCGCTGTCGGCTGGGAATTTTACCATCAGCTTGTCCGCAAGGGTCCTGTGGTATAGCAACACTCTCGAACCCCTTTCCTCTTCGGGAATGAGAGTGGGCAGGTTCTCCTTATAGCGTGGGTCGAGCAGTGTGTACACCCAGTATTCCGTTGTGGCCAGAATGCGTGCAACGCGAGGGTTACGAGAAAGGCATCCTAACATGAAGTCAGCCATGTGTGCCAGGGTACCAGTACGCAACACATGGCTGTCTTCACTAGGAAGATCACTTTCAGGATCCTCCTCCTCAGGCCATACACGCTGAAAGGATGACAGGCAATCAGCCGGTGTACCGTCAACAGCGGGCCAAGCTGTCTCTTCCCCCTCCTCCTCATCCTCCTCATGCTCCTCCTCCTCCTCCTGTACGCGCTGAGAAATAGACAGGAGGGTGCCCTGACTATCCAGCGGCATACTGTCTTCCCCCGCCCCCGTTTCCGAGCGCAAAGCAGCTGCCTTTATGCTTTGCAGGGAATTTCTCAAGATGCATAGCAGAGGAATGGTGACGCTAATGATTGTAGCATCGCCGCTCATCACCTTGGTAGACTGCTCAAAATTACCAAGGACCTGGCAGATGTCTGCCAACCAGGCCCACTCTTCTGAAAGGAATTGAGGAGGCTGACTCCCACTGCGCCGCCCATGTTGGAGTTGGTATTCGACTATAGCTCTACGCTGTTCATAGAGCCTGGCCAACATGTGGAGCATAGAGTTCCACCGTGTGGGCACGTCGCACAGCAGTCGGTGCACTGGCAGCTTAAAGTGATGTTGCAGGGTGCGCAGGGTGGCAGCGTCCGTGTGGGACTTGCGGAAATGTGCGAAGAGCCGGCGCGCCTTTACGAGCAGGTCTGACAAGCGTGGGTAGCTTTTCAGAAAGCGCTGAACCACCAAATTAAAGACATGGGCCAGGCATGGCACGTGCGTGAGGCTGCCGAGCTGCAGAGCCGCCACCAGGTTACGGCCGTTGTCACACACGACCATGCCCGGTTGGAGGCTCAGCGGCGCAAGCCAGCGGTCGGTCTGCTGTGTCAGACCCTGCAGCAGTTCGTGGGCCGTGTGCCTCTTATCGCCTAAGCTGAGTAGTTTCAGCACGGCCTGCTGACGCTTGCCCACCGCTGTGCTGCCACACCGCGCGACACCGACTGCTGGCGACATGCTGCTGCTAACACATCTTGATTGCGAGACAGAGGAGGAGGAGGAGGGTGCTTTAGTGGAGGAAGCATACACCTCCGCAGATACAACCACCGAGCTGGTGCCCGCAATTCTGGGGGTGGGTAGGACGTGAGCGGTCCCAGGCTCTGACTCTGTCCCAGCCTCCACTAAATTCACCCAATGTGCCGTCAGGGAGATGTAGTGGCCCTGCCCGCCTGTGCTTGTCCACGTGTCCGTTGTTAAGTGGACCGTGGCAGTAACCGCGTTGGTGAGGGCGCGTACAATGTTGCGGGAGATGTGGTCGTGCAGGGCTGGGACGGCACATCGGGAAAAGTAGTGGCGACTGGGAACTGAGTAGCGCGGGGCCGCCGCCTCCATGATACTTTTGAAGGACTCCGTTTCCACAACCCTATACGGCAGCATCTCAAGGTTGATGAATTTTGCTATGCGGACGGTTAACGCTTGAGCGTGCGGGTGCGTGGCGGCGTACTTGCGCTTGCGCTCAAACACTTGTGCAAGCGACGGCTGGATGGTGCGCTGAACTACACTGGTGGATGGGGCCGAGGACAGCGGAGGTGAGGGTGTGGGTGCAGGCCATGAGGCGGTAGTGCCTGTGTCCTGAGAGGGGGGTTGGATCTCAGTGGCAGGTTGGGGCACAGGGGGAGAGGCAGCGGTGCAAACCGGAGGCGGTGAACGGCCTTCGTCCCACCTTGTGGGGTGCTTGGCCATCATATGTCTGCGCATGCTGGTGGTGCTGAGGCTGTTGGTGTTGGCTCCCCGGCTGAGCTTTGCGCGACAAAGGTTGCACATCACCGCTCGTCGGTCGTCAGGCGTCTCTGTGAAAAACTCCCAGACCTTAGAGCACCTCGGCCTCTGCAGGGTGGCATGGCGCGAGGGTGCGCTTTGGGAAACAGTTGGTGGATTATTCGGTCTGGCCCTGCCTCTACCCCTGGACACCGCACTGCCTCTTGCAACCTGCCCTGCTGCTGCCCCTGCCTCCCCCTCTGAAGACCTGTCCTGAGTAGGCGTTGCAAACCAGGTGGGGTCAGTCACCTCATCGTTCTGCTGCTCTTCCTCAGAATCCTCTGTGCGCTCCTCCCTCGCACTTACTGCCCTCACTACTACCTGACTGCAAGACAACTGTGTCTCATCGTCATCGTCCTGCTCACCCACAGAAAGTTCTTGAGACAGTTTGCGGAAGTCCCCAGCCTCATCCCCCGGACCCCGGGAACTTTGCAATGGTTGGGCATCAGTGACGATAAACTCCTCTGGTGGGAGAGGAACCACTGCTGCCCAATCTGAGCAGGGGCCAGAGAACAGTTCCTGGGAGTCTTCACGCAGCTGAGCAGGTGTCATTGTAGTGGAGTGAGGAGGCTGGGAGGAAGGAGGAGCAGCAGACAGAGGATTCTGATTTGCAGCAGTGGACGGCGCAGAACTGAAGTTGGACGATAGGTTGCTCGAAGCACTTTCTGCCATCCAGGACAGGACCTGCTCACACTGCTCATTTTCTAATAACCGTCTCCCGCGTGGACCCATTAATTGGGCGATGAATGTGGGGACGCCAGAAACGTGCCTCTCTCCTAATCGAGCAGCAGTCGGCTGCGACACACCGGGATCAGGAGCTCGGGCTGTGCCCACACCCTGATTCGGCCCTCCGCGTCCTCGGCCGCGTCCATGTCCTCTAGGCCTACCCCTACCCCTCAGCATGCTGTATTACCAGTGATTTGATTTCACAGGCAGGAAATAAATTGGCGCAAAACTGCAGGCCAAATATAATGTTTGCCCTTTTTGGAAAACGAAAGGCCCCACTGCCTCTAGTGAATGAATTATCTAAGTTTAATAACTGTGCTGTGGCCCTGCTAATGTGTCACAGAACTTGAGGGTAGCAGAGTTATTATAACTCTGGCAGAGCAGGTATTTTTTTCCCAATTAAGGAAAGCAAATGGCGAAGCCAGGAGTAAAACGTAGCTGGGTGCGTCTGATTTTTAAACGTTGCACACGCAGCCGACACGTGTCCACCGCCCTTAGGACGGACAGAGGCAGGACAAATAGAATTTTTTTCAGTTTTTTTCCACCAAAAGGCAGCACTGCGTATATTCAATGAACATGAGAAGTTTAATAACTGTGCTGTGGCCCTGCTAATGTGGCACAGAACTTGAGGGTAGCAGAGTTATTATAACTCTGGCAGAGCAGGTATTTTTTTTCCAAATTAAGGAAAGCAAATGGCGAAGCCAGGAGTAAAACGTAGCTGGGTGCGTCTGATTTTTAAACGTTGCACACGCAGCCGACACGTGTCCACCGCCCTTAGGACGGACAGAGGCAGGTCAAACAGAATTTTTTTCACTTGTTTTACAAGCAAAAGGCCGCACTGCGTATATTCAATGAATAATAACTGTGTTGTGGCCCTGCCTACACAATTCTTTCCCTGCAGTATCAATGGAGGGTGGAATGCTCTGCAGAGGCGATTTTGAGAAGAAAAAAATATGCAGCACAGCTAACAGCAGCCAGCACAGTACTGCACACGGTTAAATATGGCCCTAGAAAGGACCGTTGAGGTTCTTGAAGGCTACACTCACTCCTAACACTCTCCCTGCCTATGCAACACTTCTGTCCCTAATGCCGGGTGCAACGCTCTGCAGAGGCGATTTTGAGAAGAAAAAAAAATTGCCACTGCTAACAGCAGCCAACACACAGCTATCAGTGGCCCTAATAAGGACCTTTGGGGGTCTTGAAGCCTACACTAACTACCAATTCTTTCCCTACAGCAGCTCCGGTACAAACAGCACTGTCCCTCATCTAACTCACAAGGCATCTGAGGCGAGCCGCGGGAGGGGCCGTCTTTTATATTAGGCGGACACCTGATCTCGCCAGCCACTCACAACAGGGGGGTGGTATAGGGCTGGAACAACACAGGAGGAAGTTGTAATGCCTTCCCTGTCTTTCAATTGGCCAGAAAAGCGCGCTAACGTCTCAGGGAAGGAAGTGAAAGTAACCCGAACACCGCATGGTGTTCGTTACGAATAACGAACATCCCGAACACCCTAATATCCGCACGGATATCAAGTTCGGACGAACACGTTTGCTCATCTCTAAAAATAATACATATGACATCTACACGTCCAGTGCACCCCACTGCTGTATAATCTACATAGATCATTCAACGCTCTCATCCAAGTAATTGTCTACTGATCCAGAGTGAGGTCCCCCACTACGAGTCTCTGTTTTGAATTCCATTCTTCTGTTCCATTATGAAACAGAAGAATGAAAAGAAATCAGTGTCGGATCTTTCAAAATAACAGAAACCAGCGGCGTCTGACAGAACTCATTGACTATAATGGGTTATGTATGGTTTCCGTCATGAGTTCCATCATTTTATTGGAAAAAAATGGCACAATATGCCACACTTTTTCTAGTATTTTAGACAGAGCCCATGATGAAAGCCAGCCAACAGAAATCTAAACAAAGCCTAAGGGTGGATTCAGACAACCGTATATCGGCTCGGTTTTCACGCCGAGCCAATATACGGTGTCCTTGTATGCAGGGGGGGGGGGGATGGAAGAGCCAGGAGCAGGTACTGAGCTCCCGCCCCCTCTCCGCCCCTTGCCACTATTTGCAATAGGAGGGGATGAGACAGGGGTGGAGCTAAGTCTTGTAGCTTAGCTCCACCCCGCCCCGCCTCTCACATTGCGGGAGCTCAGTTCCTGCTCCTGGCTCTTCCATCCTCCCCCCTGCAGACAAGGACACCGTATATCGGCTCGACGTGAATACCGAGCCGATATACGGTCGTCTGAATCCACCCTAATATATACAGTGTGCAGAGGCGCACTACAGAGAATGGCCTGTAAGGGGCAACAGACAGGCAGTCTGGTGCCTGAGACAAGGGGAAAACACCCGCAGGTGTGGTCAGTAAGGAGGATAAAGGTGTTTGTTCCTGCTGCAGTCAGAGGTAAAGTGGGCTGCAAGCCAGACAGTTCCAGTGAGCGAGACCTGGGTTGTGAGCCAGACAGGTCCAGTAAGAGGGACCTGGGCTGTGGGAGCCCAAGACAGATCTAGGGAGAGACCTGGACTGGGAGCAAGAGGTCTGGAGAGAGACCTGGACGCTGAAAGAGACTGTTTGTGTGCCTCAGGAAGCTTGAGGTGAAGCCTTCCTGAGAGAAAACAGAGGGAGTCCTGAAAACAACTGTATGAAGCTGCCCTGGAGAGTGGGTGAGAACCACAGTTGGACTGTTTATTGAACCTAATGAAAAAGGACATTTAAATTGATTTACTTACATAAAGTGCCATGCTGAAGCAAGCTGATATTGCTCAGAAGTTGAAAATAAATAGAAATTTGGAGTTTAACCCATTGGTGTCTACCTGTGATGTGAGCGAATGATCCCCGGATTGCTACAAGTGCCAAAATATACTGAACTAGGACCTCTCCCCTTTCAGTATAAGGGCGAGCACCCACTGGCGTTTGCGTTTTCCGCGGGGAAAAAACGCAGCGTTTTCGCCGCGTTTACCGCGATTTTTCCGCGCGTTTTTCGCGGCGTTTTCGCGGCTTTTCCGTTAATTTACATTGACTTTCATGGGTGCATTAGGAGAAAAATAAGGACACATATGCAACTGACAGTTCCTATGTTAAAAACGCAAACGCAACGCAAAAAAAACGCCAGTGGACAGGAACACATGTTATCTCTATGCCTGTGCAGGAAAAACGCAAAACGCAGGTAAAAAAACGCCAGTGGGTGCTCGCCCTAAGGCTAGGGCTACATGATAGCTTTTGGCTGCGACAAGTGTTGCTTGACCAAACATCAATGTGTAGCCTCCAACCTCCCCCTATCTTTGAGAACAACTAGGTCGTGGTGCTAGGTGCAGAATGCTGTATCTGTAGGTCGCTGCATCCGTGTGATTTGTAAAGAAATCCAACCTCAGATTTGATGTGTGCTGATTAATTGACCAATGAGATATATTTGTAGTAGTAATGCTTGATATTGTCAACTATGTTTTATCCTTGAGAAAAAATAAACCTTATGTGTTGCTGCAATTACTCAGTATGTGAGGCACCCAAAACTATTTTTCTACTACTCCATGTATTATATGCCTTGATAGTACTGACATCTGCTACCATCTCATATTGTACTAGGGACAAATATTTAATGCCCATACTTGGGGGCAGAGGCTTCTCCCTATGATGATGAGTTGACCTGATCTTCATGTATATGGCCAGTTTATGACACCAAGTGCAGTGATGACTTTTGGGCACTGAGCTATGTTAAAGGAGTATTTTGGGACTCCCATATTGATGACCTATTCTTAGGGTTGACCATCAATATCTTATTGGTGAGGTTCTAGCCCTCAGTACCACCACTGATCAGCTATTTTTTTTTTTCAAATCAGATTTTTATTGTGGTTTTCACAAAATATACAGGGGTAACAGATAAGAACACGGACAGATAGAAGCCCGAAGGCTAAGGGTCCGACTCGAACCGACGCTCAATAGTAAGTAATACCAAAACATACATAGTATTCTCAACTTGGTGCGGTCTACACCGCCTATAGCTGTACGGATGGCATGGCGAAGAGACTAAGTCGTCTCGCATCGGCTTCTACAAAACAGTTGTCCTTTTCTAGTCGGACCGTCATGGGGAGGCGAAAAAGGAGTAAACCAAATAACCAACAATGAAAGGAGGGGGGGAGGGGGAAAAAAGGGGGGGGGGAGGGATGCAGTATGGAACGCCTGCACTAGAGGGGGTGTAGAAAGGTACGTCTCACTCATCCCACAACGCCGAGGATCTCACCTCACGCCACGGAGCCCAAGTCACGATAAATTTATCGTAGGAATTATTTGACCAGCTGTGGAGTTCCTCCAAGGAATATAAGTTGTCAACTCTCTCTCTCCATTGACCCAGCGATGGAGCCATACTCTGAAGCCACAAGCGAGGGATCAGGGATTTGGCTGTATCTACTAGCAGGGCGACCAGTTTGTTCCTTTTCGGGTGGAAATGACTACTGGGCCTCCAAAGGAAGACTAGGTCCGGGGAGAGGAGGGTATTTGGCGCAACTTTCTGAATGATTTTTCCTACTCCCTGCCAGAATGGGAACAACGTCGGGCATGACCACCAAATGTGCAAGTATGAACCTACGTCATTCTTACATCTACAGCAGGATTCCTGGGGAGAGAGCTTGTGTTCAAATAGCCACTATGGAGTCCGATACCATCTGACCAATAATTTATAGTGTGCCTCCTGGGCTAGGACACATGGAGTGAGGCCGAAAGATGTATCGAGGATCGCCTTGGTCTCCTCCTCCGAAAGCCGTATACCCAGTTCTCTCTCCCAGGACGTAAGAAATGCTGGTTTGTAGTACTGGTGTGGAGAGATAAAGGACTTGCGTATAAAGGAGATCTTTTTATGGGAGGGCTTGTTTTCTGACCAGGCCTTCTCAAATAAGGTGAGGGGTCTGGTTGAATTATATACATTGAGAAATTCCCTGAAGAACCCCATTAATTGGGCAGTCTCAAGGAAGGAAAAGGTTTCAGTGGGGAGGAGATTATGTGGAATCGTCGAAGGGGTCAGGTGGGAGAGAGCCTGTATATTAGCTATGGAGAACGTCTTGAATTTCCTCCAAACTGGTGCCAAGGGCCGGTTAGCTTGAGGGTTCAGGATTCTAGGGATGGCGTTGAGGGGGAATATGGGGGAGGGAGTTGGAGCAAGTTCCGCTCTGAGCTTATCCCATAACTCACAAGGACCCCTGAGGAGGGGATTGTAGGTTTTGGACCAGTAATGGGAACCTTTTGGCATCCATAAGACGAAATTAATCATTCTGTGGAGAAATATGGAGACCCCTTTCGAGGCCGACAAGGGGTGAGTGCAGTGAAATGCCTTGGGAAATGATTTCCCTGGTAAGGGAAATGATTTGTCTCCCTTGAAATGGGTCTCTTGGAGGAAGAGAATTTTGGTGTCATACCTCCTCAGTAGCAGCTCGAGGTTGTGGCGTTTGGAAGGCGAATTAAGACCCCTGGCATTGAAGGAGGTGAGACGCAATCCACTCATTGCGGTAGACCTGTACTAAAGATGAGAGAGAGCACACGTGAGCAAACAGCAATATAATAGCAATCACAGGGATGAGGGGTGTCTCCAATGGTACTCCCGAGCGCGGCGCCCCAACTTGGTAGGTGGGTATGAGGTGTGGAAGAAGAGGGAAGGAAAAGAGGGTAGGGAAGAGAAATACGGGAAGGAAGGAGGGGATTGATACAAGTCAAATAGGCAATGAAAAACAAAATTACAATACCGCAGAGTCTCTGCTGGCAAAGATAACCTTATTTGAGTGCGCCCCGGGGGGTCCGATGACTCTCTGACGCGGGCCCACTCGTGGGGCAGCCTACTGAAATCCCGCAGAGCAAAAGGCTCTGACGGGAGAACAGAGTGTTAGTTACGGCCTGGACGGTACAGGCACCCACTAGCTCTAAAAAAAAACGGAAAAAGAGACAGAAAAATACAAAAAAGCAAAATCAAGGAAGGCTAACCGCCCCAATATATGCAATAATAACGTAAACATACAACCGACAAATATCATGTATGGTGCTCTTCTTACTCGTCGGCTTGAACGCATAGTCTAAAGAGTGAAGCGCCAGATGTAGGGAACAGAGTCAAGAAGACGACGAGACATCCTTTTCTCACATCCTCTAGAGACGAACCACGAAGGCTTGGAACTCATCAGAACTCCGAGCCTGTAATTCTGACCACTGTAGGAGCAAAGGTTAAAGCGAGGAGATGAATCGAAAAAGTATCGAAGTGGAGCTGGCAACATAACCTCTACTGGTAAGGCAACAGCAGGGTAAAACCCGCTTCCAGCTGGCTTATTTCAGCGCAGAAGGGTATATCCGGAGAGGAACACTCTCTGAGCTTTGGGCTTCACGAGTCCTGCTTGGGCTTCTTTTTTTTCCCCTTGGGGGATTTCGCATTGCTCGCCACCAGCCAGTCTCCTGGGTTCTCTAGAGGTTGAAACTGAGGAAGTTCTGGGAGCGGTTGCAAGTTTGGAAGTTCGATTGGTTCCATGTCTAGAAGGCTCCATAAATTTTGCATCTCTTCTTGGGTACGTTTGTTAACTCTCTTGCCTTTAATGGGAATACTGATGCCAAATGGGAATAACCATGCGTACCTGATCTCCTTGGATTTCAGGACTTCCAGCTAAGGACGGAGGGCTCGGCGCTTTGCTAAGGTGGAGGGCGCCAGGTCCTGAAAGATCAGGATAGGAGAACCTTCAAATTTCAGATCCTTATGGGTTCTGGCCGCTCTTAGAACCGCGACTGTATCCGGAAACGCCAGTAGTTTACAAATGACATCTCTGGGCAGTTCTGGGGCCCCCGACGGGGATCTAAGGACTCGATGGATCCTTTCAATGCAGATGGGAGCCGCTCTCTCTTCCCCCAGTAGAGCGCCAAAAATGGCTTTGGCGACTTTCTCCAGGCAATCGTTTGCATAGGATTCAGGAATACCTTTAAAACGAAGGTTATTGTGCCTGTTCCTATTTTCAAGATCTTCTTGAAGCAGGAGAGTTCTATTTAAATATAGGTGCTGTTCCTTTAAGGTTTGTTCTAATTGCAGTGAGTGAGAAGTCATGGCAGCTGATGATGACTCCAGGTCTTCCACCCTGTGACCTAGTTGTTTAAGTTCTTCCTTTATCTCTGCTAAGTCAGAGCTAATAGGGCGCAGGGCATGTGAAATTAGATTCTTCATAAAGCCCCTGGATACAGACTCACCATCTTCCTCCTCTGAGACCAGATCCTCTTCCTCCTCGTGGCTGGGTGCAGGAGCGAGCGCTTGTGCCGGCGCCATCTTAGACGGGGGCCGCAGGCAGCGGGCAGTCCATTCCCTGAAGAATCTCTGCATGTCAGCCTGCGTTTTGGCCGGTCGAGGGGTGCTCTGGAGGTCAGTGCTCTTTTCCTTGCTCGTTTTTCCCATCTCTGTGTCGGCTAGCAGCTGCTGTGAGGTGCCGTGGGTGCCCGTTAGAAGGAGCGCAGCTTTCAAGCAGCCATTGCGCTCGGCGTCCAGGCTCCGCCCCCACTGATCAGCTATTTGAAGAGGCCCTAGTGCTCATGAAGGAGGGAGATGGGTGGTGGTAATCTTGCTTGGTTCAGGCATAGGCTCTTGGGGAACCTGATTGGGTTTGCTTATCCTCCTGAAAATTTCGAGATCACTCTTAGTCACTGGTACAGAATCCACTCCGTTGGTAATAGAAACTGGGACTCCATAAGGTCGGATCAACACTAGGTCAGAGTGGGTACAACACTCGGTTACAGGATCGGTATTGTGCCAGTTATGATACTGGAAGGCAGTCATATGAATTTCACATATGGCTGGAAACTTTTTATTCAACAGGTAACAAAAAGTTTCAACATAACAGCAGGTAGTGAGTAGCCCTTAGAAACTTGTGAAACATAAGCCAACTTTTCTTCTCTGTGCCTTGAACAATGAACCAGACTGCACTCGGTCTATGGTAGCAGATACTTTCTCCCTATCATGTCTAGCTGAGCCACCACTCATAGCATCAACATGATGTTGACCAGATTTCCTACCATCTGTTTTTGCCCTAATTTAAAGAAACATATCAAATCATTAACCGAATTTGAACAATGAAAACAAAGCCATTGTAACACCCCATTACATCAGGGTGAGTGCAATGGCCTCTACATAGGTCAGTGACATCACCTTCATTCGTCATGTACCCTTTCACCAGCTCAATCTCATTCAAGTGAAAGGGACTGAGATGGTGAAGTGACAGAGGAGTCTGAAAGAAGACAGGCACATTCGCTATGAAATGTACAGGGTTGTGCTGTGAAAAGGTCATGATGCTCGCTTGAGCACAGCATGCTCTTCAAAACAGCTGACCTTTACAGTAGACCCTTACTTATCAGATATTGATGTCTTATCCTAAGGATAAGCCATCAATATTGCAGTCCTGTAAAATTCCTTTAAGAAAGGTGCCTGAGGCTGTGTTGGGGTAGTATTATGTATGGAAAAAATAGTTTTTTAGAGGGTCATTTTGTTTGAGTAGATTTTAGTAAAAATTTTTTCTGTTTTTGCTGGCATCTATACATAGCATGTTTACCCAAAAGTAGGACCTACCCTGAAAAAAAGCCCTACCCTGATTTTACGGTGAGGTTTGAAATATAAGCCCTACCCCGAAAATAGGCCCTAGCTAGATTATTTTTAGAGATGAGCGAACGTACTAGTTAAGGGCGATTTCGCAATCGAGCATCGCTATTTTTGAGTACCTGGCTTCTCGGGCGAAAAGATTCGGGGGGCGGCGTGGTGGAGCGGGGGGTAGCAGTGGGGAACAGGGGGGAGCTCTCTCTCTCTCTCTTCCCCCCCCCCCATTCCCCTCTGCTCACCCCCGGCGCCCCCCGAATCTTTTCACCCGAGTAGTCAGGTACTCGAAAATAGCGATGCTCGATTGCGAAATCGCCCTGAATGAGTACGTTTGCTCATCTCTAATTATTTTTTTAAAAAGAAGGCAATGCTTTACCTAGCAGGCTTGGTCCAATCCTCCCGTTGGTCCCCGGGCTCCTGCGTACTGTCTTCAGTCCTCAGCTGCCGAAAAAAGATCGCTTCCTGGTTACAGGATTCATAAACCCTGCCTCCAGGAAGCGATGGCTTTGATTCATTCTTGAGAACTGCTCAGCTAATCAACGCAGCGCTCGATGAACTGATGCAATTGCTCTGATTGGTTCATCGAGAGCTGCATTGATTGGCTGAGCAGTGCTCGAGAACCAATCACAGCCATCGTGTTGTGAAGGCGTGATTTATGAATTGGCCAATCAATGCTGCACCTCAGACAGTTCATAAATCCCGCCTACACAACGTGATGGCTGTGATTGACTCTTCGACCGCTGCTCAGCCAATCCATGCAGCAGTTGAAGCGAGCTTCTGTCGTCGGCCGAGGACTGCAGCAAGCGCGACGGAGCTCCAGAGACCAGCGGGACGACCTGGACCGCACCTGCTAGGTAAGTATTATAAGACATCCCCAAAAATAAAACCTAGTGCCTCTTTTGGGGCAAAAATTTATATAAGACTGGGCCTTATTTTCAGGAAAACACAGTAGTACCAACACCTTTCCTGAATTTACTATTGTAGAGTTCTTGTTTCAGCTGACAAATTTTTTGCCACACTAACAGTAACATTATCAGCTTTCCTTCAGTGTGTTGTTTTATACTGTATTTTACCCTTAGGCAAATCTGTTGGCATCATAGATAAAAGAAGTCGCCCTGCCATGGGCTGTCCTCAGCAATTCAAATCAGGTGGTCATTTTAGTGCTTGCATTAAGCATATCGTATCTCATTCCCTTCTTATTGAAATGCCTTACTGGTTTTGGATATGCCCCCAGATTCTTCCCTCCTCTTCCTTTGAAGCCTGTACTAATGCATCTCTAATTCTTGCTTATCTCTCAGTCCTGTTGCACACTTGTCTGCCAGACATCATTTTGCAAAGATTTTTTTTTTCCTTCTTTCTCTCTCGCTCTCTTCTCCACTTTATCTACACCCCCCTCAGTTCTTTCCATGTTGACTCCTTACTGTAAGCATCCTGCAAAAATCCTCTTTCAGCCCACCGCCCAGCTGCTTCTGCTGACAGCAGGAAAACCTCCAGAGTCCTCCTGTTAATTCAGCACAAATGGTTCTCTGGTTTTCTCTAACACTCGGCTCGGCTTATTTTGACTCAGAAAGTGCATGCACAGATCCGAAAGGCTGAGACGTCTCACTATTCCTTGATTGGACATCTGTAGTGGGGCGATAAGAACTGCTGCACAAGAACAATTCAGGATGATTGGAAGCAGAAATGATCAGATGAAGAGACCGATAACATCATAGGAATGGAGATTGCGGAGATAAGCCTCTCTGCCTAGAGCTCTCCTGTAACATAAGAGACCAGCAGTCATGGCATTCTGGTCAGACACATTAAAGTTGGTCAAACTTGCTAATTCTGGCAGGATCAGCCAGCGATCTAATGTGTATGGTATGACCTGATGGTCCTCTGATGTCTGCTGTAGGGGAGCGGTTATTAACCTACCTAAAGGACAAGACACTTTTACTGGCCTATTGTTTTTTCTTCAGCTACCAAAATTATTTTTCTTGCATTTTTTTCTGTGACATATACAGCTTTTTTTTCCCCCTTAATTTCACTGCCTTTTTTTCGTTTTTAAGTTTTATTGGGGGTAAAAAGCAAAAAAAAATTTAGTTTTTTTTAATTTAGAGTTGTTTTTTTTTATTTTAAATTAGTATATTTAAGCTAAATAAAGTATAAGAATTTTTTTATTATTATTTTGTTTCAGATGTTTTGATATATAGTATGTATGGTTTTGGATTACAAGGCTCATATGGCGACGGTTTTGCTTGGCGTCGGCTTTGGGTGATTTTCTTTTTTATATATATATTTATTTTAGGGTGCATTCAGACGACCGTATATCGGCTGGGTTTTCACGCCCAGCCGATATGCGGTGTCCCTCTCTGCAGGGGGAGGAGGCTGGAAGAGCCTGGAGCAGTGCACTGAGCTCCCGCCCCCTCTCTACCTCCTCTCCACCCCCCTGCACTATTTTCAATGAGGAGAGGTGGGACAGGGGTGGAGCTAATTCCCAAAATTTAGCCCCGCCCCTGTCCCACCTCCTCTCATTGCAAATAGTGCAGAGGGGTGGAGAGGGGATGGAGAGGAGGCAGAGAGGGGGCTGGAGCTCATAGCACTGCTCCCGACTCTTCCAGCCTCCTCCCCCTGCAGAGAGAGACTCCGTATATCGGCCGGTGTGAATACCCGGCTGATATACGGTCGTCTGAATAAGCCCTTATTCTGTCCTTTTCTTAAACTTATCTTTGTAACTATTTTTTTTTACCATCTATGATCCCCATGACGTTATATTAGACATCTAGGGTTCATTCACACTGTCTTTTTTTTTTCATATCACAATTTTTTCACAGTAGCTGGTACATCACTTGTAAATCTGATTCGGAATGAGAATAATTAACGGGAATTTGTCACCTATTTTTAGCTTTATAAATTAAACTTTTGGGGTAAAAGCAGGCAACCCGATGAGTCCGGGAATGTAAGTGTTATACTTACCTATACTGTTGTTCGCCTGTTGTCAGCGCTGAAAGCCGCAGCTGCAGTTCATTAAGTAATCTGCCAATTATAAAATTAGAATTTACAGACTACTTAGCAGCACTGCTGAATGCATTGAGAGCTGGATTTTGGTACTCGCACCAGGGGAACGACGGGCAAGGTAAGTATACACTTACATCTCTGGACTCAGTGGGTCATCTACTTTCAGCCCACAAGATTAGATTTTAGAGCTAAAAGTAGAATAGGTGACCTACTACCTTTAAAGTGAACCTATCAGCAAGTTCATGCTGCCCGAACAACAGGTAGCATGAAACTGGGACAGATATACCCATTTGTATGCTTATCTATGCGTATTTATAATAATAAGCAGCCACTCCCCTTAATTTGTGGTAGATATGCAGGTGGTTGTTCATCAGTACTTTGCATCTGCGCAATGTTCCTCCATATTGCAATTTGACCTGTCTGCATGCTGAGGGATGTGGTGCTATACCTACCCTTACATATTGTATCAGAATATCAGTAAGTATCTCTGGACTCCAAGGATCACCTACTTTCACCCCGTAAGTAGGCGACAGTCTCCCTTTAAAATGTATCTGTCCGCAGATTCAAGGGGCAGCATGAACCTGGGACAGTTATGCCCATTCTGCCCATGTATGTTTTATTGGGAAGCACTGCTGCATTTCAGAAAACATATACTGAGATGTTTGACTTGAAGTTCCCAGTGAAAGAGTTGGGCCGCACCAGACTCTCTCAGACTGCAGCATCAATATTGACAGGTCCAAAGTTAATATTAATTCCCTTCCCTCCTGCACTTCCTCTTCTTCATTTTCAGCTTTTGACCCAATATCAGAAGAAGCCATCTCCAGGTTCCTTTCTTTTTCTTGCCCTACTGCCTGCGTTGGTGACCCTACTGACTCACACTTTGTCCAAAGTCTTTCCTTATCTTTTATTGGTCACCTCACTACGATATTTAACCTCTTCCTTTTTTCTTTACCTCCTCTTTCCAACATGTTGTTACAATGCCATTGCTGAGAAAAACATCTCTTGATCCATCCTGCGCTGCTAACTATTGACTCATCTCTAATCTTCCCTTCATCTCTAAACTAATATGACACTTGATCTACTCTTGCCTAATCAGCTATATTTTTGCTAACTTTTTTTCTGGGCCCCTTATAATCCAGTTTCCACACTGTTCATTCCTCAAAAACTGAGGTGTCAAATGATCTCCTGATGACTAAATCTAATGGCAACTACTCTCTATTACTTTCCTGGAACTCTCTGTGGCATTCAACACTGTAGAGCACCAGTTCTGGTCAGTATCCTCCACCCAATTGACCTTTTATCATTTTTTTGATTTTGCTCCCTTCTCTCAAGCTGCTCATTCATTGCCTAATTTGCTGGGATCTCTTCTTCTCTTCTTCCTTTTGTGGTTCCTTAGTGTTCAGTTCTAGTTCCTCTACTTTTTCTTTCTACACAAACCCTGTTGGACACACTATCAGCAGATATGCCTTTCAGTACCGTATTTATGTTGATGACAATCAGTTATGTATTTATTCCATGTGTTACCTTCTCTGGCAGCTTGACTCTGTGTCTCCATGCATCCCCTGCAGCAGTAGTGTCTTCCCTGTTGAGCCCCTATGAATGACAAAGCATTCTCTATGGTTGTGCTTTAGCCCAGTCAAACTGAGGAAGAGGCTTTGTCCTCGAAACACGTTTTTTGCTGGCTTTAAATGTCATCCAATAAAAAAATTATCTTCTTTCTAACTGTTTTTTCAATAGGTCCATTTGGAGGATTGCACCACAATCCAGTACTTCTATCTACGTCTCTAAATTTATTCCATGACATGGCTACTCAACTACTACAAAACTTCAGTTAGTGTCTGTTTACTGATTCAAACATCATGTCCTCTTTCTATCTGAAAATTAATCTTTCAAACCTTGAACTTCTAGTGTTTCCATCATCTATTAACCAACCTAAACCTGAGAATTCCAACTCAGTCTGTGGTACTACCCAAACTCCTAGGCATCATGCCCGCTGTCTTGGAGGTATATCAGACTCTGATCTTTCCTTTACTCCCTGTATTCAATCACTTGCACCTCTAAAATATTTCTAAAATGTTACCCTTATTTTACTATGGAAATGACCATAGTGAAATAATTGTTTCTCTAATTTCTTATCTGCTTGATTATTGTAATCCACAGCTAATTGGTGCTGCCCTCCCATCTATCCTGAGTGCAGAATCCAGACCCACCTTTTTTTTAGTGCAACCACTACACTAATGCTTCTAGCATGTGCCAGTCACTGCAATAATTGCCCATTCACTACAGAATGCAAATGGAACTTCTTAGGCTACCCACACACAGGTGAGTGCAATATTAGGCCATGTTACTTGGCCCGATATCACTTAGCCAACGTTCGATTTACCCTTGGATGCAAGGTGTTTTTCTTTAAAAATGCCTTCCACCACTTCAGATAAGGTTGCGATTAGAGATGAGCGAACGTACTCGTTACGAGTACTTACGCACCCGAGCACCGCCATTTTCAAGTACAGCGGTACTCGCGCGTAAAGATTCGGGGGGCGCCGTGGCGGCACGGGGGGTAGCAGTGGGGAGTGGGGGGAGAGGGAGAGAGAGAGGGCTCCCCCCTGTTCCCCGCTGCTCCCCCCTGCACCGCCGCGCCTCTCCCCGCCCCCCGGCGCCCCCCGAATCTTTACGCCCGAGTACTGAAGTACTCGAAAATGGCGGTACTCGGGTGCGTAAGTACTCATTACGAGTACGTTCGCTCATCTCTCGTTGCGATCTCCCGGCTTCCAGCTTTCAATGGAAAACCTTGCATCACACACCATGCAATATGTTTTTCTGCCGCGTTGAAAACAGTGGGTGATGCATTCTAAGGAATGCGAAAATATCACACGATTTTCTCGGCCGTGTGAAAGTGACCTTACTCTCATCCATAAAGCTTTCCATGGTGCTACGCCTCCCTACATCCCCTCCCACATCTCTCTACCACTCGAAGCAGGCTCTATGTTCTAGCAACCTTTAAAGACTGGCAATACACCATCATAACTCCTAGACAGCACGCCTTGGGGTTATATTCGACCCGATCTCTTCTTTACCCCTATATCCAATCTCTCACCCCAACATGTCAGTTACACCTCAAGAACATTGCAACAATCTGCCCTTTTCTCACCGCGGACACGCTAAAAATGCTCACTGTTGCCCTCATCCACTCTTGGCTCGATTATTGCAACTCACTGCTGATCGGCCTCCCCTGCACCAGACTCTCCCCCCTCTCCAATCCATCCTGAATGCGGCAGCCAGGCTCATCTTCCTGTCCAGCCGCTAATCGAACGCCTCTGCCCTGTGCCGGTCACTGCACTGGCTGCCCGTTAAATATAGAATTCAATTCAAACTCACTACCTTCATCAGAGGCGTAACTTGAAGCTCCTGGGCCCCAATGCAAAACCTGTAACAGGGCCCCCAACTATAATGCTTTATGCAAAGTACAGGGCTCCATATATGGATAAAAGAGGTCTTATGGCCCCCCTAAGGCTCCTGGGCCCGGGTGCAACCGCATCCCCTGCATCCTCTATAGTTACGCCCCTAACCTTCATCCACAAAGCTCTTCACAGCACTGCGCTGCCCTACATTGAATCCCTCTTCTCAATACACCACCCAGCCCCCGCCCTCCGCTCCGATAATGAAATCAAATTAAGCGCCCCTTTCATTCGAACCGCTAATTTCTGCCTCACAAAACGTCAGGCATGCACTAAAAACGTACCTTTTTAGGTAGTCATACCATATCTCTGAAACCCAATCCCTCTTTACTCCACCTAATAACATGCTCCCTGTTCTACTAACAGCGATCCCTGCTAGCCGCCATCTACTGCCCCCTGCAGTCACAACGATGCAGCCACTATACGGCTCAATTTTGACCACTGTCTATAAGTATAGCTTTCCTCATTCTAGCCATACCATGCACATTTCCAGCCTCTTTACCTTCTGTACCACCCCATTATCTGTAGTATGTAAGTTTGTTGGAGCAGGACCCTCACCCCTACTGTTTCCATCAATCGATTACTAGATGTAACAGTGGTTTTTGTATCTTTGTTTTTTGCATCAGCTCTCCCCTGTCTTGTAAGCGCTGTGGAATATGTTGGTGCTATATAAATAAAGATTATTATTATCACTCTCCTGTCTGCAAGACTCTTCTCGTGCTGCACCTCTTCCCTAGAATGCACCACCCCAGACAACCAGATTAAATTCCCAACGTCTTAGGTTTTAAGTGTGCTATAAAAACATATCTTTTTAGGCAGGACTATCACATTCCCTAAATTGACTTCTTTCTGGTTGCCTCCCTCCTACATTATTCCTCAGCACCTTATCTCTTCATTCAACAGTAACCCCCACACTCCTTAACCCTACTGCACTTTCTATCCATATATACACGACTGACTCATGCAACTTTATGTTCTTTTGTAAAGATGGTTTGAAAATTGTCCAAAACAAATCATTTTTACCTTCTGTGTCATCCTTCTTTCCTCACAGCTCTCACCCCTATTGTTTTATTGAATTATTAATTGGTTTCTTACTCAGTAGTGTCTGATTTTCTCTATCCATTTATCCTCTGTAATGTAAAGTGCTGTAGAATATATCGGCACTATATAAATTATTATAATGTAGGTGAAGTAGACTTAAAAATTAAGGTTTTTCTTGTATCAGGAGTTGACATAGACTATGTTCAAAGTCAAGGAAACAGAGGAGAAAACTTTCCAAATAATGCATAGTGGATAGATGTTAACTATGTGTTCTGGCTAGTGATGAGCGAGCATACTCGCTAAGGGCAATTGCTCGAGCGAGCATTGCCCTTAGCGAGTACCTGCCCGCTCGAGAGAAAAGGTTCGGGCGCAGGGAGCTGCGGGGGAGAGCGGGGAGGAACGGAGGGGAGATCTCTCTCTCCCTCTCTCCCCCCGCTCCCCCCTGCTGACTGCCCCTACTCACCGCTCCTCCACGCCGGCACCCGAACCTTGTCTCTCGAGCAGGCAGGTACTCGCTAAAGCCGATGCTCGCTCGAGCAATTGCCCTTAGCAAGTATCCTCGCTCATCTCTAGTTCTGGCATTTCAACTGAAACATTTAATTTTGATAAATCCAAGAAAATCCTAATTTGAATGTTTTATGACCGTCGGAACGTCATGTGGTTAATACAATAAATGGCTGACACAAGATGCACTGAGATTTTCTTCTTTGCATTGCTTTGCTTCCTCCTCCTTTGCGTCTTCCAGAGGCCACGAAGCACCGGGCAGACAGATCACCAAAATTCCAAAGGGAAGGAAGACATCTCTGTTTCGTAGGCCCAGAGACACCTGTTGCTTGGCAACGCCATTTAACTAGATGGATAAAGGAAATGTGAACAGGAGGATCAAACCGGAGAGAAAAAGGAACGTCACGTAAACTAAAGGAAAAGCATCTGTCACCTGAGTGCGAGGCAGCCTTCAGGGGCTTGTAGCGGAGCTCTCTTTTTATTTTTATGTCTTTTCATGATATTGATCATACATCACTAATGCAATGCCATAGCAGAAATAACAATATTTTATCATCCAAAATACATAGTTAAGATGTTTGATATTTCCACTGAGATGTAGAGAAAAAGTTGATAGCACAGATTTAGTTTTACCCCAGCTAATGCAGAAAATGGTTGTTTTTGACAAGTTTCTCCTACATTTTTCCCACTTGTTCTATCAGGTTGATCGCCATTCTAACTATGCCAATGTAAGGAATGCAGGAGGATGGGTGGCGATATTACTGAGGAGGTGGTTGCATTACACCACTTCTTTAATATAGACTATGTGGCACCACGACAGCAGTGCAATGGGCACAACCATGCGGAAATATACAGTTGATACAATGTGGAACTAAAGTATCGTTCACATCTGCGCTTTTGTTTTCTATTTAGCTGTTCCATCTGAAGAGCGGCCAAACAGAAAACAATGGTCATGTTATGTTCCTATTCATTTCAATGGGGATTGGAGTTCTTTAGTTCAGCTCAGTTTGTCTCTGTTTTGTTTGATTTCCATTTTTTTATATGGAAATTACAGTGCAGAATGCTGCTATATTGTTTCCGCAGAGAAAAAAAAAACGGAAATCCAATGGAAAGGTGACTCATTTTGTTTTACCTAATAGTCAATGGGCGACGGAACTGAATGGAAAGGTTTCCATTTGATTTAGTTTTTGATGTCTGCTTAACAGATCCATTTTTATTTGAGATAACTCACAGAAAAAGAAAGCAAATATGCATCACCCGATAAACTGCAGGGTAGGCTCAATCACCATAGACCCTATACTGTCACTGAAAAATGGCGTACTCGGTATGGACGTCACGGGAATTCCTAATAGCAGCAAGGTAACACTGAAAGGATAATGATAAAATACAACTTTTAATAATTCTAATTAAAAATCAGGAACTTATAATAGCCAATAGTGATTATGTTAGAGTGAAGCAAAGTATAAACCCAAAAAGTACCAAAAACAACACAAAAGAAAAAGAAAGGAGGATGAGGAAACACACCAATAAATGCCTGGATCTCCCTCTGTCATTGGTTAGCCCCAAAACATATACAAAAATGTGCTCTAATGGATATGTGGGCACAATTTGTGTAATACACACCACGGTCCTTATTAAGTCGTGTGTGTTACAGACACAGGGCCATTGGTGTTGCAGTGATTGATCATGGAGGTGGGAGCACAATGTTTATTGGTAACCGCCACTGTGCGAATGCAACCTCATAGGTGATAAAACACCGGATGCCCGGATCACAAGTTCGTGTTAAAATGTCCTACGGCTTAAAATTTGGTTGTATAGTTGTAATTAAACCAATATCAGTAGACATAACACGCATTCGTCGTGGTACCCATCTAGTGACGTAATGAGCGATAACCTCATTATAACATCCATTAATTGACCCAACTTGAATTTATAACAACCGTTATTTGACCCTGAGCGCATTTCAACCAAGCTAATGGTATCATCAGGGGTCATGTATCGGAAAGTGCCAGTTTCTTTTATTGGTTAATTGGTCCTGGGTCCCTCATCCTACTAGCAGTGGTAGTCCATTGACAGTAATGTGGATGTAACCTTTATTACAGTAGGCGCAGAATGCTGCGTAGACCTCAAATATGATATCATAGAGGGAGCAGGGAATCACCCCGCACCTCCAAATATATGAGGAGTACTCAATGGTGCTATGATCTGGATTATGAATACGAGGGTTAGACCCAGAAGTTCCAGGGTCATTCATTACCTCAGTAAACACTCTATGCTGCACTTACTATCTGACTGTTAAAAGTAACAAAGGAGCTGATTGCCATCAGCCAGATGTAGCTGTCATTAGCCTGGTGTGGCTTGAGAACAGCTAGCTACTCTGGCTAACTAGTAGAAATCTGGCTAACTGCCCTCTCTTTGCTAAGCCAAAGGCTTTCACATAAGCGTATGTCGGCCGCCGTTTTCACGGTCGGACGATATATGCTACTATCTGATGTATTGGATTCCAATGCATCAGATCAGAAGGGCATATTCCCGCCACGTAAAAGCACCCAGCCGGCCAATATAGAGCCAGGCGCTTTTACACCAGCCAGGAAAGATAGCCTATTACAGCTGCTGGAGAAAGGAGGTGGGAGGGAGTTTAGCAGCATGACTGCTAAACTTCCACCCCCTTCTCTCCTTCTCTCTGCCCTTTGCCGGCTGTTTGAAATGGAAAGGGATGGGACAGGGGCAGAGCTAGTTGCTAAGCTCCCACCCCCACTCCACTCCCTCCCATTGTTGGCTTAGCACATTAGCTCCCGCCCCGCCTTCTCCCCTTGCCATGAGGTAGCGAGGGGACAGAAAGGGGGAAAGCAGTTTAGCAGAGGTAAACTGTCTCCCCCTGCCCGACGGCGATCCGGGCTTGGCGTATATGCGCTAGTATCGGGCCATCTGAATGGGCGCACAAATGGCAGATGTCTGCCCGTTCAAGTTTTTACAGTGCCAGCGGGCACACGTAAAATTGCCTACGCCCGTGTGAAAGAGCCCTAAGTTTAAACTGCAGTCAGTCAGTTCTTAAAAGAACTAACAAAGTGTGGTGTTGTGGAGGAACCACCAAATGGCTGCTCCTTAAAATGTCATCAAGAGCCTTCTGAACAGGCTTACCTATTTATTCCATATGCTCCTTCCCCTCAGGTTCTGGAAGAACCAAACGAGACAGAGATGCACACCTGTAGGTTGATAGCAAAAGTTCATGCAAGACACTATCCAGATAGCAGAAGTCTGTGCGAATCACAGCCTTCAGAAACTGACATGAAGGTAGCTTAGTCAGTAAGAGCACAGCGCTAGCAGTGGCACGGTCATGGGTTTGATTCCCACATGGGCCAGTTACTTGGAGTACTGCAGGAGGCTAGACCCCATGGACCAGGGGATCCCTTCCAAATTCCATGATCATTTTATACCATGTCAGTGGATCATTGTAATCAAGACATGAACAATGCTCCTGTCTCTTATACAGTCTACAGTCCTTAGATCTGAAAAGACACCTGATCCTTGTCATCACCAAGAAAAAAAAGCATTATGATTGGATTTAAAGGGGTTCTGTCATTACAAAAAAAAAAATTCTATATTTACCTATTCCTCCCCCATCAGTCTTCTTACTACATCTTCTCCCCAATGATCTTCTCCTGCAATTCCCCCGGGTCTCATCACCTCCAGCCAGACAATTCTTCTTCTTCCAGTGATGATGTGTACATTGCCAGAAGCCTCCTTCCTGGAGGGCAATGTACATTACGTCAATAGTGACATAGCATTCACAGCCTAGCAGGGAGTGTGGAGCTATTGCCAAGACTGTGCATGCATGCTGTCTCTCTGCAATAGTATATGAAGACTCATGGCAAGACAGTGTGTATGTGCAGTCTCGGCAATAGCTCGGCATTGCCTACTAGGCAGTGAATGTTATGTCACTAGTGACGAAACCTACACTGAAGAAGAACGCAGAGAATGGACGCTCCATAACAAGAAGAAGAGGATCCAGTCAACTTGAGGTGACCCAGGGAACAGGAGCAGATCAGTGAGAAGATGCAGAAAAAAGACTTTCTGGGAAGGAATAGGTAAGTATTCATTTTTTTTTATGACAAACCCCTTTAATGTTCATGTGGAGATGTTTTTAAATGAGCATGCGTAGAAGGTCAGAAAGACAAAAGAATACAAAATCAATGTGTTAAAAATGGATGTAAAATTGAATGAAATGAAAATAAATTGATGTAAATGATCCATTTTTTTGACAGATCTGTCTACCAGATCCAATATAAAAACTGAAATTATGGTTTCCATTTGGTTTATTTTTAAATATGATTTGCTATCCATTTAATAAAGAAAAAAATCAGATCAATTAAAACGGAAAGCAAAACGCTGATGTGAATGAGCCTTTAACAGTCTCTCTTGACATGTCAGGATACAGTGTCTAGCAATGTCAGCTTGGCTAATAACTAAGCTTAAAGGGTTTTTCTGATTCCTACAAGCTATACCCTTACAGACAGGATTGGGTATAACTAGCGGCGGTTCGACTGCTGGGATCCCCCACTAATCACGAGAATGGGGTCCCAGTCGAATCCCAAGAACATGAAGAACAGGTCGGGCAATCGCACTTTACTACATTAATTTCAATGAGCGTGCCAAAGATTTCCGAATGCTTGACTCAAGAATCTTTAGCGCCCTCGTTGAAACAAATATAGTGCAGTGCACCTGTTCAACTTGCGCTTCATTCGTTCGTGGTCTGACCGGTATCACATTCTCATGATCAGTTAAGGTCCCAGTGGTTGGACCTCCAGCAATCAGCTAATTATCCTGTGGATAGGTAATAACTTGTAGGAACCTGAAAAATACTTTAATATCAGTGTCTGTACTTATTTTGATATTAGTTACTTCTTACATCAGGTGCCCTTGTTCTGTAAGACTCACGCTTTTTTCATTGCTTTAACCTCTAGTATAATACCAGCTGTTCCTTTGGGTTACTGTTAGGATTTATGACTGTCTCCATCCTTGTTTCACCCCTCCAATAAGTGGCAGGCTCTGCATTACAGTTCTGTTGCTACCTTTGGCATACTACAGGCAATGGTCAGTGGCTTGGTTACTTCAAGTCACTAGACAGACTCCAGCTCTCATACTGCCACAATATAGCATTTCCCTTTCCTGTCTAGGTGAAACAAATTTTCCCAACCCTCTTGACCCGGACTTTTTCACCCTCTACTGTGGGATACAGGTACAACTGATTTAGGTTACACTAATCTGCTGCATGCTTTTTGTTGAAAATAATCCAAAATCATAGCCTGGCTCTCCTTTACTTTTGTGTGCTGCCCTATCTGTGTATCTAAATATCCTGGCCAAAGCAGGATAGTATGTTAGGGATTCTCCTGTCACTAAGTATCAGGAGGAACACTTGTCCTGATGGCCCTCTATGCCTCTGTCTTCAATCAAACTCAATCATAAGACTAATTATCATAAGCTCATCCATTATAGACATGCTGGCTACTAGACATGTAACAAGCGTATCTTCCAATTTGAAATAAAGAACTAGACAGAAACTTTCTGGACTGAGATTTGGGTCATAAGTAGTCACCATCTTTCCAAAAGTTCAGCAATAAAACTTTCATGGGTTGTCAAGAATTGTATAAAACCGAGACCCAACTAAAATCAATGTGGAAACTAGTCTTCATACTATATAAGAGAACAGAGCTAGTTGCCATCTCTATATAAAATGTGCCATTATATATAATGTGCCTGGCCAAACTAAAGCTGGCACATTAGATGTATGTCAGCTGAACTCCTCAATTTTGGTAGGAATGGTCAACCTTTTAATTTGTAGGTGGTGTCCCTACTCTTTACTCAATGCCAGATGTTGGAGCAGTTAAGGATTGGGTGGTTGCCCCAGCTTGTTCTTCCTAAAGTCATCTTCTGTCATTCCATATCGACATTGCCCTGTAACAAAGGAGCCTTAGTGGTCTGTAGAGCACCGCCAACTCAGACACAATCATTAGAGGACATAGAAAAGAGGGAGCTTTACAGCAAATATCAAATTATCTCATTGTGTTGTTATATTTTGCTATCCATGACAGGAGGGTCCAGTGGCTGTTTTTACCTCCATCCTCTTTCCATGATCATTGGATCAATTTCTCACCATTCTCATTGTTTGCAATGCTGTTCCTCTGTATATGGAGTCCTGTATAGCTTCCTTGCCCCAAGAGCCCTATAGCAGTTGAGTGGTATGTATGCTTTTGAACACAATCCTTGAGCTATCCCCCATTACATTCGAGGTTTTATTACTACTGATTTCAATGAATACCATATAATGATATAATTGGCAGTACCTGCGGCTCCCGGGGCCTCCGTATTCGCACCGCCGGTCCTATCACCCGGGTGGCTGGGATGCAGCACAGGGGAGCTCCTGTGTTGGTGACTTCCCCTGGCTGCCATAGTCATGTACGCGGCACTGGGTTGCTAGGGACACGGCACACGCCGCCCCACGCTGCACCCCCATTACTATGACAGCCGGGGGCATGTCCTCTGTCTCCACCTGTCCAGCAAGTGCAGGGGGCAGTGTTTCCAGTGCGCCGTGATTGGCCCCGGCAGCTCTCAGGCTCCCTGCCCCTATCAGCTGCTGGGGCAGGAGTTCTGACTGCATATAAACCTTTCAGTTCCTTTCCAGTTTGCCAGTGTACCCGCGGTTTCCTGATTTAATGCCTGGTTTTGATTTACTTGCTTGGACCCTGACTTCGCCTTCGCCTGACCCCTTGTACTATGTTCTTTCCCGCTACCGACCCGGATTGCCTGACCTGTCTCTGTGTCTGTTTGTCTCTGTTTTCGTCTGTCGTCTGACTCCCTGCCCCGCTTTCCTAGTTAGCCTAGGGACTGTCGCCAGGGGCGTAACTATAGAGGGTGCAGGGCATGCGGTTGCACCCGGGCCCAGGAGCCTTAGGGGGCCCATAAGGCCTCTCTTCTCCATATAGAGAGCCCAGTACTATGAATAAAGCATTATAGTTGGGGGCCCTGTTACAGGTTTTGCATTGGGGCCCAGAAGCTTCAAGTTAGGTCTCTGTGCAGCATGGTTTAGGTTTGGGTACAGGTATAGATACAGATAGAGGGGGGGCCCCAGCTCACGTTTTGCATCAGGGCCCTTGAGCCTTTAGTTACGCCCCTGAGTGTCGCTCAGTTGTCGCCCTGGGGCATAGCCCAGGGGAGCAAGTAGGTAGGGAGAGGGGTTGCGGGCAGTTTTTAGGGACTTGCTGTACTCGGACCCCAGTTCCTGACAATAATGTTCTGCATATTTATAATCCTCAGCTATCTAAATCTCCAGTTGTTTTCTTCTCTCTTCTTCAACTCTGAAGGAATATTCCCCAGGTATGGATCCTGTGAGGATAGCCGGGACATTAAGAAAAGATGTCAGCATTCCGCAACAAGGGCTTAATTATTTTCCAGATACTGTCAATAGCAGAGATGCTTGGGATGTTGATTTACTCTAATGCATTAGCAAAAAGGTTACAAAGTGTGTTCAGATTTTGTTTCCTTTCAGCTCTGCCAATAATGTAAAGTATCTTGATATTATCAGAACATGGGGATTAACACTATTTCCTTGCATTGACAAGGTGATGCCTGGAACCCTGAAAACCCACATTTCATTCGGACTTGTCAAGCAATGTTCATTTAGAACAAGGCTCTTTGATTGGTGGACTGTTTCAAGCATTTCCTGAATCAATGAACTTACAGACATCCTAATGTAAAGATGGTCCACCGAGAGCACTCAAAATAAACAGCTCTCACTGTCAGAATGCACTGCAGTACATTACAGAATGACGTGGAGCTACCTTCTAGCTGTGACTAGAGGAGAATAGAGATGTACAGAACATTACAAAGGTTATATACTTAAATCTGGCAACATTTTAAAAAAAAGTCATTATAATTATACGATTACCGTATTATTTGGACTATAAGTTGCACCTGACTATAAGATCCACGCGGGTTTAGATTATAGAAAATAGGATAAAAATATTTCATACTAATTAAAACTTTCCTGGTGTACTAAAGAAGTGGAGGGTCTAGTTTCAAGTGGACTTGGGTAGTGACAGCAGCCCCAATAGTAATTGAGCCCCCTCTATAGTAATCATGCACCCTCTCAGTTCCCCAGAAGTAATTATGGCCCTCAAGTAGTAATAGTATCCCCCAGTGGTCCCAGTAGTAATAGTGACCCCCAGTGCTAATATTGCCCCCAATGGTAACAGTGGCCTCCAACAGGCCCAGTAGTAATAGTTGCCCCAAATAGTCCCAGTACTAATAGTGACTCAAGAGGTATTTGTGCCCACAGTAGTAATAGCAGCTCCCAGTGGGGCAGTTCCAGTTCAGGACCACTGATGATCACAGGCTCTAATCTCTGACTCTTCCACCTGATGTTAGCATTAGTACACTTCCTGCACACAGATGCCAATGGGAAGTATCGAAGGTTAGGGCCTGTGATCATCAGTGGAGCTGGGACAAGAGCTCTGCGGGCAAGGTGTAGTATTTCCTAGTGGGGTTGCCAGTCTTAATGATCAGTGACAGTGCTTGTGCACTGTAACTGAATACTATGGAAGCTGTCAGAGGGGTCTAGCGCTGCCAGGCCCTCTTGACATTGGACCAAGAGATGCACACATCTTTCAGCAAGTTTTTTTTTCATACTTAAAACTTTTCGTCTTTCAGTCCAAAAAATACAGTACATACACAGGGTCAAGCAGAGAAAGTGTGTTGGTACCTACAAAGTAGAGAAATTTTGCTAAATTTCTATATGAATTATATCACATATTACTACATAAGTGTAGGGGTTATTGAAAATACTGTTATCACACTACAGTGACTTTGGAAGTGGTCTAGAGTGACTTATACATGATGGTTTGAGTAGTTATGGCTTAAGATCTAATATAGCTGAAGGTCTCTCTCTCCAAATATGGGGAGATATGTAAGAGATCTCCTGTTGCCCTGCCCCCTCTCTCTCCAAATATAGGGAGATATGTAAGAGATCCCCTGTAGCCCCACCTCCCTCTCTCTCCCTGCAATGGGGGATTACAAAGCTCTTGCGCAATCTTCTCTTATTGATTTCAATCAGGACGTCACTGCTGCTGCTGCTAGCCCCATTGCAAACAATGGGCGATATCACAGATATAGCAAGTTGCAGTGAGTGAAAACATCACAAGTGAGAATGAAACCATTGAAAATCATTGGTTTTATTATCATGCGTTTGCATTCCCTTTCGCATCGCTGGAACATCTTATTGCCAGTGGGGAAGAGCCCTTAGGGTGGTTTCACATGTGATTTTCACTTGATGCGAGAGTCAGTAAAAAAGCATATTACGAAACCAATGATTTTCATTGGTTTCCTTCCCATTATGCTCACTCGCTGCCGCCTATGTGCAGCCGCTCATTGCCGCCAATGCGCAGCCGCTCGCTCGCTGCCGCCTATGTGCAGCTGCTCGTTCGCTGACGCCTATGCGTAGCCGCTCACTTTTTTTTTTCTTCTCTCTCCCTCACTCAATCACCCAATCCTGCTGCACTTACACTTTTACACTTACACCTTGCACACAACCACTTACACACTCACACTCTAATACAGTCTAATACCCCTCACTTAGACCCACAGGCACACACACTTAGATTCACACACACACACACTAGGACAGACTACATACACAGAAGACACACACTTAGATTCACACACACACTGGGACACACACAGAAGATACTTATCGGCTCCTGTCGCAGCTCCTCCGCAGCTCTGGTGACGTCACCTGCTTCCCTGGCGGCCGTGCTCTCTGCCCTCCTGCAGCTGCCGCTCCGCTCTGGGATCTGCTGCTCTACTTCTGCCCGCTGGATCTTCAGCGGGCAATCGTCCAGCCGCGCTCCCACTGACTCCTGGTGGCCTCCGGGCGCCGGTACCAGCTCCTGCGCCGCTGCGGTGTCCCCTTCTGCCCCCCGCTCCTGGTTGTGGCTCTGCCTCTGGCGCCTGTTTCTGGCGTCTGACGTCACTTCCTGCTCACCTGACTTCGATCTTGACATCCATCTCCGACCTCTTTCATCGACAAGTGGTTTCATCCCTTTAGCTGGATGTTTTGCCTCGATCACACTATTCTTGGCATACACTCCATAACGATGTGCAAGAAAAATCCCACAAGTTTGGTAGCTTTTTTAGATTTTCCCATCTAATGTGGATTCACATTGAAACTGATCCACGGAAAACTTGCTCACTTGACCATATGCTGCACTTCGGGCTCACGTGTCTCATATACATGCAGAGAAGCTCCAATCGTGAAACTGTCGGTGTCTCATATAAAGTGGCCATTCACTGCACATACTTATCTGTCATGATAGGAAATTAGGATGAAATCTGACTCTAAAATAGTAGTTTGCGATCTCTTTAGCAATCTCCAAGTGTTAAAAAAGTAAATAGATTTGGAAATAGACTTAAGGTTAGAGATGAGCGAGCACCCAAATGCTCGGGTCTGCGTTATTCGAGTCGAGCTTTTCGTAAAATTGGAGAGCTCTACTCGAGTAACGATCCCCATTGACTACAATGGGAGACTCAAGCATTTTTGTATGTGGGACGCCGGGTCCAGAGCTTTTTTTTTTTTTTTTATAGGTCTCTCTCTCCCGCCCCCTCCCTGCCAGACAAAAAATTTGCCATTGACGCGCGCTGTGTCACGGCGGGGAGGAGCCAAAACAGGCACGTCACAGCGGGGAGGAGCCAAAAACTGGGGCAGGGTCAAACACGGCTTGATACTCACTCGAGTAACGAGCACCATCGAGTATGCTAATACTCGAACGAGCATCAAGCTCGGCAGAGTATGTTCTCTCGACTCTACTTAGGGCACCTGCACATGGGCGGAAATCCCGCGGCGGGATTTCCCGCAGGATTTCCACCGCTCAAAGCCTGCATAGGATTGCATTAACAAACGCAATCCTATACAGACGGCAGCGGTTTGGCCGCGCAAAATCTCGCGTGGCAAACAAACTGCGGAATGTCCTATTTCTGTGCGAGCCCCACACAGAAACATCACTTACCCGGCCGCCGGCTCCGGTCTGCGCATGCGCCGGTTGCCCAGCAGCTGGCACATGAAAGAGCCGGAGCTGCGGGGCGCGGGTGAGTACGCGCTGGTCCCTGCAAGCGCTCGGGTCCCGCGGCGGGAATCCTTGCCGCCGGATCCGACCCGCCCGTCTGCAGGCGGCCTTAAGGTGTATTTATAGAAAGATTTTTGTCAACAGCACTTAATAAAGTATAAGCCGAAAATCACTATGGCTGGAGCAAAAGGTGCATTTAGACACAAAGATGATTGCTCAAAAGATGAATGATCATTTTGCATAATCTACTAATTGGTACTAATGCCTGTTAGTACCAATTAGTAGCGCGTGAGCCACCGGGAGCTGAATTTATTCAGAGGACAGCCCACTGTTCTCTAAATTCCTTTTGTTCTGCTGGCGGGACTGATAGCTGAGAACAGCTGAATCACCTGTTATCAGCGCTCCCCAGGCAGAGCACAGTGTGCGGTCTGTCTTATCAGCTGTTCTGCTGAACGACTGATTTCAAGCTGAACTGAAATTCATCGTTTGGCAGAAAACTGAAAGATGGACACATTTACACGCAACGATTATCGCTCAAAAGATGGCTTTTGAGCAAATTTTGAGCGGTAATCGTTGTGTCTAAATGGGCCTATACCCATACAAATTGAGATACATGCATGAATCCATATGGACATATGACATACCTTATGAACAGTGGACCCTACATTGAGATCCCAGTATTGGTGAACACCTGCTAAATGCTGAACCGAATATGAAATCCTTATTAATAAGAGGTGGCCGGTGAGAAGTCACATCTCCAGCCAACCCTATTATCTTATATGATGATGATGATCCTGGGAGTCCTGCTCCAGTCTAGCATTGGCCTATTCTTCTTCCGCTCTAAAGCACTCGGGCAGAATTTTTTAATTCTCGATTACTGTACTATCATGCTGGTTCTGGCTCTTGAAGGCTGATCTATATTCATTGGTATTACAGGTACACAAGCTGCTTGTAACCTAACTGTCCTACAGTATCTCTGTGATGTAGTTCCTTATGAATGAGCTCATGCCGGATTACTATATCTAAGTCTTCCAGCTGCACAGTTAGGAGAATATTCCTGCGAGAATTTCAAAAGAAAATAAAAACACATTAATAAGAAATTGGATTTGCTTTTTCTTTTTTTTGCAAAGTCTGAAGCATCCGTGAGACTTCCTGATTACCGGCCGTTCTGTTTCTGCAGAGTGCTAATGAGTCCAGCTCTTCCCTACCATTAAAGCCAAGACAGATATTAGAGCAAATCAAGTAGGTACAATCACGCCCCACACAAATGTCTTAAATACCTCTCAGATTCCCCAAGGAGCCCGGTCAATTTCCTCCTTGAGCTGAGATCATTAATATGTTTTATTTATTTATTGTTGTGAAGAAGAAAAAAAATTGCTTGTTGGGCCCTCTGCCAGCCGCCGATACCGCCATTTCCATGCTTATTTATATCCTGTAATTTCATTTTCAACACCTATCATTTTTTTCACATCCTTAACCCTTTTCCACAAGAGGGGCAAAGCATTACATCGCTGAAACCTCTGCCATTCGAGGGATTAGCGACATCACACAGCAATAACATGGAGGCATGAAACCGATTAATCCTTTTTTATTGGTAGAGGGAAGACGGCTATGGAACTGAATAATTAAACGAGTATGCCGGCTTTAGAATTATGCTCAGCAGTAGCAGCTACGACTTTAAATAATTACAGTTCAACATAACCTTCGATTTCAGAGGCCTTCAACACGGGCTACCATCTGCAAAGCTTCAGCAATCAAAGTAATTTACTTGGCATTGTGATTACTGGCCGTTGCGGTTAATTATTAAATATGTATGACTAGTTTACATGTTCGTGGAAAATGTGTCAAGCAAAAATCAAAGTCGTTTACTAGCAAAAGACTGGGGTGGGAGGTAATCATGTTATACTGAAGCCCAAAATTCCCAGGCCTCGGCCATGAATGGTGCTGTATTCCTCCATTTAATATAGCTATGTTGTAGCAACTAATTTGTATTAGTAGGTACAAAGTAGCAGTTCCTCTGCCAAAGCACTATTAAGGCCCCGAAAGCAAAGTTGCAACCAACTCTTTGACTTTGGAGGTTGGAAGGTCTAAAGGAGTTGCCGAATTCAAACAAGTACAGGCTATGCAGTGAGCTGGACCAAGAGCAAACCAACGATAAGGCCGCCTGTCCAGTAGCGGAATGATAAACTGCAACGGATTTCCGCCGCCGGGGAGCACTTTGCCATCGCGATTTTCCGTGTGATTTTCCACGATGAATTTGTCGTTGATGATAGGTTTATCATGGAAAATCGTGGCATGCCACAATTTTTTGACGCAAGCGGATTTTCCGCTCGTGTACATCGGGCTGCGCTTTTCATAGTTATCCTATAACTCTAACGCAGTCAAATATCAACCGTGAACACGAGGCCTAAGGGTAAAGCAGCGGGGAATAGGACGGTTGTCAACGTTGGCTCTGCTGCTCCCCTGCAAATTGTTTACAATCGTGATCTGTGGCGGTAAGCCCCATGCAGAGAAAAACAAATAGAATAAAAATTAAACAATAAAATAGGCAGCTGTTATGGCCTGCTACCCGCAGAGTTGGGTAGGGTAAGATGTTACTTTTTTGGGGATGCCAGTTCATATATGGGTAGGGACTTATTCCGGACAAAAATAAAAAAATATAAAAAATGGTGAAATCTTCTAAAAATGGGGGTAGAAGTTCTTGCACTCCTGCAGTGTCGTGTTGTACCTCAGTGCAGTATATCGGTGATAGGAAGAGACATCAGGAAGCAGACTTTAGGTGATGAAAAGAATTTAACTCTTTCTTGCAGCGAGAGAGATTATTTGATGTGGAAATAGTAGTAGCTTTACATCACGTTGATTAGAAGTATTTGAGTTGTACTAGTAGATATTGCATTGCAAACAGTTGAAATGCTTTCTCAGGGAGCTGTGGCAGCACATTGTAGTAAAACACTTCCAGTTTTCATCCCTGGCCTTGTCTAGCACTGTGCATAAAATCAACTGACTTAGGGTGAATTTACACTGCAAAGATGATCGCTTAAAAGATGGCTTTTGAGCGATCATTTTGCATAAACTACTACTTGGCACTAAAGCCTATTAGTACCAAGTAGCAGCATGTGAGTCGGTGGAAGTTGTAATCAGGGAACAGACCTGCAGCTGTTTCCTGATTATTGTCACTTTGATCTGTATACAGGGCTGACAGCTGAAAACAGCTGATACAATGCAATTAGCTGTAATCAGCTCTCCGCGGGCAGAGCACAGCGTGTGTTCCTGCTTATCAGCTGTTCTGCAGAGCGATGGTTTTCAAGCAGAACTGAAAACTGTCATTCGGCAGAAAACTGAAAGATGGGCAAATTTAGACACAATGATTATCGCTCGAAAGCCGTCTTTTGAGCGAATTTTGAGTGATAATCATTGCGTCTAAATGGGCCTATAGTTCCTTCTTTTTCTCTTCTGTTTCCCTTTTCTCCTTTTTGCTCTCTCCTCCCCTGTCTCTCCAGCATAAACTTGGCTTGTTATAATCACACTTGATGTTTTCTTCCCACCACACTGGCTGTTGTAAATATTCTATGGGGAAGACTTTATGAAGATGTTCTCCTTGTAACTCCCCGGTCTCTATCTCTGGCTGTCTACTCTCTATGGACTCCAAGACAAGATTAGCTAACTCTCTACCTTTTATACTTTTCCTTTACATTAATCTGGAGCTAGGGGAAACTCTTTATTCAATCCCAGGCTAGCTAGGCGTGACTGACAGGTATTAGAGTAGGTTAGGGTGTATTCTGCAAAGTCATACAGTGTTAGGTGGTAGGAACACCCACTATTGTCTATTTAAAGTGAGATACACATAATTACAAACATTTACAAGTATATATATACACACTTTACATGAGGCAGCAATAGAAATGTTGTGGGACTCCAACTCTGGGGTACTACAGCTACATGAAAGGGTCATGTGCTGGTTGTTAAATAATGTAATGTCAGGCCAACTTCACCGTGATCAGCGGCTATTGTTATAGGAGGCAGCATAGAAGGGAAGTACACAATGTCCACTGAGCTCAATGTGCCATCCATGCAATTCATGAACAGGTCAATACGTCTATTGGAAGAGATGCTCTTTGTGGTGGTGCTTTGCTTTTTGTAGCTGCAAATAGAGAAGACCCCAAGTGAGAAATCTCCTTAATTTCACTCATGTGCCTTAATTATACACTTATGTCTAAAAAAAAAACGCTCCTAAATCTATCTTTATGTACAGTTTAAGGGGGTAGTCCTAAAATATCAACTTATCCTGATAGGGGATTAAGTGTCTGATTGTTGGGGTTTGAATACTGGGATGCCCACCGATCATGAGGACAGGGGTCCTCTGTCCTTCTTATGAATGGAGCAGTCGGCGAACTTACATGCTACTGCTCCATTTATCTCTATGGACTGCCAGAGAAAGCCAAGTTCAATGCTCGGCAATCTCCAGCTATTCAACCGAGAAAAATGGAGAGGCAGCACAAATTCATATGGGGGACATGAATCCCCATTCTCAAGGTAGATGGGGTCCCAGCCGTTGGGACCAATATCTTGGGACAACCCCTTTAAACTACCCATGGAAAATATGACACTGTTACTGAATATGAGATCCCACCAAATTTTTGCTCAGAGGCTTCCACTAATCTTGATCTGCCCTTCCTCTAACATTTAGTATGTACAGATGTAGCAAACCTTATATTGACGCTTAACATTTTAAATGCCCTGTGTCAGCAAACTTCAAATTGACATGTAACATAATAAAAGCCATTTGATAGTTAAAGTTTGCTGTACTTATGTATTTAATGGCTTGGGCCACATGGCATATTTGGCCTTGACACGTCACATTGCCATGTGATGATACAACATCGCAATCTAATGTATTGTATGATATTGCATTGCAGATCACAAGTTCCCGTGATCCAACAATTGCAAGAAATGCAAACTTGCTATGTTTCTTATAATCATTATGATCGCAGGATTATGATTGCATAACATGTTGCACGACAATATTGTTATCTCTGGCAGCGAGGCATGTTGTGGCCAAAGTCGCCATATAGTGCTAACCTTAAAGTTTGCCCTTTTAATATACGTGATATGATCCCAGATACACTCTTCCTTCACTCTGAATATACCCCAGGTCTATCAGATGATGAGGAGGGCCCAAGTCATCTTCACATAAGCAGAAGACACGCCATTTCAAGGAGATGACTTGTCACCCATTAGTTCTTATTAATGATGTGTGTGCAGAGTGGATGGCTGTAGGGTGGTCTATGATACTAATTTCCGCTAGAGGGCCTAAGGTATCTGGATTATACTGACCTTACCACATTTAGGGCTCTTTCATACAAGCATGAGCGCATTTTGGGCATGCAAATACGGTGCATATTTACGTGACTGAAAATCGCTTTCGCCCACTTCTGCGTATTTGCGCACACAAAAAAAGAATGCACGAAATTGCATTGATTTTGTGCATAAATGCACAGCGAATACATAGGCCAATTCATTTCAGTGGCCTTATATGGTGCTTAATATGCCGCAAGATAGGACATACTGTATATTTTACAAGCGATCACACATCACGTGAAAAATACGGTCATGTGTATGAACACATTGAAGTCAATGGGCTCTATACACTGCGTATAATGCGCACAAAAATTACTCACGTAATACATGGCACGAATACGCTCATGCAAACGAGCCCTTACATGAAGATTCCTAAACACCATGGGCCTACGGTCTTAGTTTCTCAGCATAATCTGCAGTAGGGCGCAAGTATAGTATGCATCAGGAGAGTTAAAAAACGGAATGCCCAACTAATAGCACTTTCTTATCAATAGTGGATCAATGACATGTTCTCATTTACTCCGAGCAGTGGGTGCTGTTTCCGCATGTCCTCGGGATTAGAGCTGTTTGTTCGGGGATTAACGCTCATTTTAGCGGCACTGTAGTTACAGAAGAGAAGTATCCCTGCACTGTTTTAATGATCTCCAGAGTCTTCCGTGAAGATTAATTCCGTGTTCGAAGGGATTATGGGCTTTAGATATATTGTTGTTTAGGAATTTGATGGATACAAGATACAGAAGCATTGCTGCAGTACAGACAGGCCTGTACAATAGACGACAAGAACCTGGTAATGACAGCATAAACCTCCACATCCCCAGATTTAGGAGATACCTATATTAAACACGATGTGCACAATATTAATGTACAACAATATGATTATTGGTCTTTAGTTGGATTAATTTATTGAGTTAATTTAAAAAATTGCAAACATAAGTTTAATGCAAAAAATATTGCTGACTTAAGGGGCCAAAAACTTCAAAAAGCAACATTTATTACAGATGATAAACAGAAGTAGAAGGACATATTTCTCACAGGTTGGGCTCGCTAGTCCATCCCAACAGCCCTCGGTAGTCAGATTTGGCGCTGGTCGCTCTACCTAGCACGGTCTTTGAGGATTCCTGGTCCACATCCTTTCCTTCCTCATGAAGGGTTGAACTTGGCTGCACAAAGCCTCCTGGTTACATCCACAAAGCACTAACTAACTGATGGAGCAGACAGGAAAAATGTAAACCATGAAGGTGAGGGGTCAATATCAGTGGGGTAGAATAAACATATTAGCCAAAAGAGAATACTAAAATTCAGGTGAAGGACAAGCCATGGTCGGAAAGCAGGAGAGGAATAAGTAGCCACAGAGCGGCAGTCAGTAGGGCAGTTAGGTAGTTCAGGGTCAGATACCAATCAAACGAGAGAGGGCAATCTAGAGAAGAAAGCAATCCACTATCATATGAGAGTAAGGCCTCCTTCACACGAGCGTTTTATCGCCATCTGATACATTGGATTCCAATGCACTTGTTCACATGTGGGATTTCTTGGTGTGTTATATCAGCCGGCTGGAAAAGAAAGCGCACACAGTGCGCATTCCGGCCAGCCGCTTTTACGCTGAATGGTAAAGATAGGTCTGGACGTATCTTTTGCCGGAATATGACGACCGTTTCCATGGGAGCCTATGAGAGCTGCAAGAAAAGGGAGGTGGGAAGGAGGTTAGCAGCAGCTGCCAGTAAAGAAAGGGGACAGGACGGGCAGGAGATTAGCACACTTGCTCTGCTAAGCTCCTGCACCATCCCGCTCCCTCCCCTTCCCAGCAGCTGGCAAGAGGTGGAGAGGGGGTGGGAGTTTAACATACTAGCCCCCACCCTGTCTTTCCCCACCTTTTACCGGTAGCCAGCAAGGGGCAGAGATGGGGAGAGAAGGGAGAGGGAGTTTAGCAGGGCTAAACTCTCTCCCTCCACCTGATATTTTACTGGGTCCTGAATGGGCGTTAAAAACGGGAGATGCAGCAGCAACTTGGTCGCGACTGCCTTTTGCTCACAATATTTTCGGCTGCGATGTGGCCATGACGTAAAAGGCCCAAAATGTCAGCATCCGTGTGAAGGAGCCCTAAAATAATTAAGGGTCAATAACTGGCATCTAAGTTCTAGTAAAAGTGAATTATACACCGAATGATCATTGCATTAGGAACACTTATTCAGTAACTGGTTGGTCAACCTTTTTCGGCAATCATGGTATTCAGACATGGGTGAACAGATTCTTCCACTTTCAACTCAACCTATTATTAACGAAGAACTGGGATCAGATCTCACAGCCCTTTCCAGCAATTGGTAACTGTAATCCAGACCAGGACCAGGCGTAGGCAGCATTTTATAATTGCTTTGTCGGATCTCAGGGTCACTACTTCTCTCAGCAGGCCCAACTGCGACCATGAATCTCTTCACTGCTAACTAACATATGGCGGATGTGCCTTAGCTATGCAGAACTCTGCCCTAACACTCTCTAACTGACTGAAGCACTCTGAGTTCCTCTTATATATAACCGCACACCTCCGAGGACACAACACATGCTTCACATTATGTTAGATCCTGGGTCCACCAAAGGATTCTCTGGTACTTTGATGGCCAGTCTGACCATGGTATCAAACAGAACGTCTATGAGCGATGAATGTTGAAAGTTTCAGACTGCTGGGTAATTGCAAATTAATATATTTTTTTAGGAATATACTCCTAGATGCCCGACCAATAGGTTTTCTATAGGAACTGGTGGAATATTATTATATGTTATTTTTCCCTAAAGGGTGTTTATGTTTCTTTTAAGAACTTCTCGGACATTTTTTTAACCATGTTTTGCAGCACTAAGACAGCAATAGTTTTTCAGCCCACAGTTTACAGTTACAGCAATAAACTCCGAAGACCGTAGCGCCGGCTGCATGATGAAGTTGTGCTTTGGATTTCAGGCTATGTCAACTGAGCAATGCAATTCCTTCATTTATGATGCTTTATTTTAAAGCTCAGCTCTTTACTCGGTCCCCCCCTCCCCAGCTTCTCTCCTCCCATGGTCGTTCTTTATTTTTATATTCTTAAGAGATATTTTTGGGGGGATTTGTGGAATGTAAAAATGTCTGCGGTCTGCAGTCATAAGATATAATAGCTGTCTAAAGTCTGTTATATGACTTTTAAGGATTTGAAAAATAAACTACGGAACAACGATATGTTCTAAGTGTTCTTGAATTTCCTGCTTTTTGCCCAAAATTTATTTCGCAGAGAATCAACCTTGAATACATTGAAAGTCAAAAACTAAGAAAGCGAGTATGATATACAGTGTAATAATAAATCCATATAAAACAACACTGCTGACACGAGACATAAAGGTTTAAGAGCGCTGCTTGTAATCCGCTGTGAAGGAACATATGCAGAGGCTGCCGATGGGGTCAGTCGGGGCTCTGCTCACCAGAGGGAAAGATGCCATTCCAACCAGAGCATCGGAGACTTATGCACTCTTCTTTACTGCTCTTGTGGAACAGCCGCAACAGTGCAAGTAAAGGCTTGTGCTAACTAAATTACACCATATTATCAGCCTGAGCAGCCTGCGTGGCCGGGAACACACATCACCAACAGATCACAGAAATGCCTTCACAAAAAATGGGGAAGCTTTATTTAGGGAGGTCTAGTTTTAGTAATAATTAATATTAGTCTGTCTCATATATATATACACACACACATACATATATGGTCTATTCATGTCTATCTATCTATCTCTATCTATCTATCTATCTATCTATCTATCTTTCAATCTATATCTCATATCAATCTGTCTCATATCTATCTACCTATCTATCTATCTCATATTTATCTCTCTATCTATCTCATATCCATCTATCTGTCTCATATCTATCTATCTATCTATCTCATATTTATCTCTCTATCTATCTCATATCCATCTATCTATCTCATATCTATCTATCCATTCATCCATCCATCCATCTATGTATCTATCTCATATCTATCTATTTGTAGCATGCCTTATTAACATTCCAGACTGTGGAGGGATGGGCAGAAAGAATGGGGGTCACAGTGACTTCACTGTATCCCTCACACACAGCGGCGGCTAACAGTGCACCCAACTAAAGAAATTAAAAGTAGCATAGTATGGGCAATAAATACAGAGACCTCTTCTGTATACTAGGGCACTTTACTAAGTGAAAAGCACAGGAATCCTGGTTTTATCCCCAATGCTTTGCCTCCTGTTATTCTTTCTTTCTCTGTTAGGCATAAATCACTTCTTTGCTATAGTTACAGTTTTTCTAAATCTGTTCCAGTCTTTTGCTCTTACACTGATTCATCTCTTCATTCTTCTTAAACATAATGTTTTGTACTCACACTTTCTCCTTCCCACCACACTGACTCTCCTCCTTCAATCTTGCTTCTGTCTACATCCTCTCTCTGTCCACTCTCTAGACACTCCCTTCCTGATTTATAATACTAGCTACTCTCAGTCAACCTGAGCGGAGGGCTTATCTACCAATTACAGGCTGCCTATCTCCAAATCTGGGGTACACTACATTATCTATCTATCTATCTATCTATCTATCTATCTATCTATCTATCTATCTATCTATCTATCTATCTATCTATCTATCTCATATTTACCTATTTCACATCTATCTACCTATCTCATTTCTCAGTATGAAATGAATAGAAACCATTGATTTCAATGGATGCCTTCACATGCGTGTATTTTGTGTGCGCATTTTCTTTGTGCAATTGAATATTCAGCATGCTCTATTTTCCTGCGTATTTGGACAGGAAAATTGCATATATTTAATTATATTAATTTCCCATTGCATTCAACGTGCTTTTTTTTGTGAGCAAATACGCACAATTTGCACATGCAAAAAATACAGTAAAACATGCACAGGCACACGCAAAAATGCATCACCCATCTCACAAATATGCAGCGCAAATGCACACATTAATGCGCTTTCGCTCACGTGACACCGGTCTTAGAGTCCTCCTGTTTGCGTTCCTCTTCCACTTGTTCCTTCTTACCCCTCCGGTTTCTCCACCTGAAAGGACATCTGCATACGATTGCGTAGAATTAAAAAAAAAATGTATTTGTTTTTCCGTCTTTGTTTGGTTTGTTTCCAAGGACACATTATATCTCATTCCAATCTACACTCTGATCTCTCAAGCACAGTTAAGGGATGACAGACATTACCGCTTGTGAAGGGAAGAGCATCGGGGTGATGGCATAAATTCCTCAAAAATCTTATTACCAAATAAATTAGATAAACATCATTAAAAAATCATCCGACTGATTTAGTTACCAAGGAAACCTTAAATGGTTTAAGGAATACATCAACTCGCTTATACAGACAGGGCTTTAATGATGTGAATTGTGCGCTGCGGTTGGCAATGCTGTTAGTAATCTTTATTTTCTGAACTTTAGCGACCTACCACTATAAAATATCACAACTGAGAAGCAAATGTGGCATTCGTCACAGATAGAAGTTCTGTTTGATGTCAAGTCATTAGAGATTTGTGCAGGGAATGGACGGAGTTTCCCTAGCAATTCTTAGATAGTTCTAGTTCTATCTTTTGACCGATATATGCTGGCGGCTCTCATAGACTCCTATGGGAGCTAGGAAAAAAGGTTAGGCATTTTAGCAGCGTCCAACACTGCTAAAAGCTTACAGGTGCCTCTATGTAGGCATTTGAAGTCGTTCTGATGATTTATACCAAGCGAGGTCTTTCCAAGATGACGTATTTTTTCACTAAAAACGTTGCACACGGTCGGGTGAATGGACGAGAAAATGCTAATTAAGCACAGGACTTGATTGCGGAAAATTGTCCATTCATGCAAATTTATGGTGCAGATGACAGAGCGCAAAAATACATACACCCGTGTGAAAGAGCCTTAAGATAGAGCTTTATCTTAAGGACCGCTCTCATTTTAAATTAGAAGCCAGACCAGCAATTAGTTAGTGACCTTGGGTAATAATATTATTTTGCTAATGGACTTGTAATTTGAGGTAAATAAATTAAAAATAGTTTTTTATTGTCAAAGTCCCTTTAACCCAGGGGGGCGTGGCCTAGCGAGCAGAGAGAGCGGACGCACAGTGCTCCTGCAACTAGAAGCGGTTAAACCGGATTACTGGCTCATACGACTCCTAGACATTCCGCTCATCATCAGCACTTGCAACTCTGTGAGCTGGGGAACAGAAGGAGACATTCCGGACCCCCCTAGGTGAAGTTACCCGCTGAGGCCCAGTGTCTGGACAGAAGCCGGGGCTTAGATTTTCGCGCCGGATAGGAGGCGCTCGTCACGACTGAGCCCGAACGGACTGTAGCAGCTACCGTTCCTCCGGCGACCACCCGAGGAGACACTCCAGCCAAGGCCCGACAGGAGGGGGTAAGTGCAGATTGTAGAGGGGCGGCAGAACGGCGGCACAGCGGAGGAGCAAGTAAAGGCGGGAAGCGGGAGTAAGCAGGTGAGCCCGCATTATAAAGCCGTGGGAGGACTGTAAAGATCTCTGCCCTCATAGCATATCCCGGCCGGCTGTGCAGCACCTACAACAGGCACCCTCCATTAAAAAGACCGGTCACCGCGGCCTGCCCGCGCCCCCCCTGCCGCAGTTTTCCCGCCATTGCCCGGGACTGATCTCCCCCCCCCACCCCTACCAGTGAAGACTACGTATGACCATCCCCCCAGTCATACCTAAACGGGTGAACGGAGTCAATTAACCCTTGGCTCGCCGGTCAATGATCTTGCCCTGAAAGGGAGTGACGCAGACTGAGTTAGTCATTACCCTGTACCCAGGTGTCCTTCTCTGGGCTAACTTGAGACTCCCTCAGTGAGCGCCACTGAGCCCCGGACTAAGGCTGAGAACAATCTGCAACCTATAAGCGCAGCTATAGGGCTGGTGCACATACGAACTATTAAACATATAACCGCCCTACCCGGAGGACTTTTTGGTTACTACCAAAGTCCTTTTAACCCATGTAGGTGGATAAAGTTACATCAATCATGGTAGCATTCAATATGTTTTAAAGGTGTTTAAAAATGACTTTATTTTCTGGGACTTAATGTCTGAAAAATATATTATTTTTCTTAATATCTGAGCAATTTGATGGTACGTCATGTGACAAAAATATACCACCATTCCTCACTGGAGTCATAAGGCTCACATATTAGCAACATGTGGATTCCCGGAGTTTTGGGCAACGGAATTGTCTATGAAATATTAGCTATTAGTAAGTTGTTGAGATTTTTATTATGAAACAATGAATATAAAAAAAGAGAAAAACCCAGAAACTCCCTGTAAATACAGAATTATTCAAGTAGTTTTCTCCTAGCAAGAAGGTAAACAGAGGCGGCGGCCCTTGAATTCAGCTTCGACCCACAGAGTAATGTATTCGGTCTACTAGAAAGGTTAATCTGAACGGTAACACTAGGAGCATTTCCTTGCATTTCTCAGTGTATTTGTATTTATTATACATAAATGACATCTCAGGAGAAAGTAACCCCTTAAATATGAACAAATGTCTTTCCTTTGCAAAACCATCCAGGTCGCCCCTTCATTAGTATGTAGCAAGGTGTTTTGGTGGACTGGATAAGATGCCTTAGATACAACTCGGGGTGGTGTGTGTGGGTGGGTTATGTGCTGGTTCTCATTGAAATGACCCAGCAGGTGTATGAAGACTCGTCTACAAGAGTCTCTGGTTTGGCTAACATGAGCTAGTTTACATATTTTTCCCTATACAGCATTGCGTGAAATTGTATCCATACACCCGCTAGCTCTCTTCAACCCTTTCCAATCCACTGTCTGACGTCTGAAGACATTCTGATTGAAGGCTGTACAGCTCCGATGTCGGAAGATGTCCGGCAGGGTATTCTTACTGTATATTACTAACCGCTCTGTTGTCGGGGACCTCTTCAGCATTTCCCATGTTGCACTACTGGCTCTAGCCAGCAGATGGCGTCATTGTATAATGGCAGAAAGAGAAAGTCCCCGTAGGAAACCCTGAATCCAAAATTGGATTGCAAAGGGTTAATAAGCTCCATGGAAGAAAGAGTCAATACAATCAGGGATGAGTTAAGGTTGGTAGGGACCCTTGGTATTACCAACTACTTGGTATCTTGTACAACACATAACATCAGAGGCGTACCTTGAAGCTTCTGGGCTCCAATGCAAAATATGTAACAGGGCCCCCAGATATAGTGCTTTATTCATGGTACTGGGCTCCCTATATGGAGAAGAGAGGCCTTATGGGCCCCCTAAGGCTCCTGGACCCAGGTACAACCGCATCCCCTGCATCCCCTACAGGTATGCCCCTGATCTAAACATTAAAGGAGATGTCTCGAGGAAGCAGTGAATTTTTTTTTTGCCCAGTCCCCCTAATTAAACATACATTACTAATTACCCCTGTAAATTACTTTCCTAGCTGGTTTCTACTTACCGTTCCAGCGTTTCAGCAACTTATAAAACTTTTTCCCAAGATGGCCGCCAGCTCTTTTCGCATCGCTTGCTGTAGCCCGACGTGCGCGCTCCCGAGACGCTGCCAGCTGTGTCTCCATGGCAACCAGACGCCCCGCAGCCGCCGACCGGACCCCTGGAGTGAACACCGCCGACCTGTCACCCACCGCCAGGCACAAGGTAACCGGCGCAGCCCCCCCCCCCCCCCCATCACAGCCCCCCCGGCCCAGCGACAGCCCCCCCGGCCCAGCGCTAGTTCCCCCGGCGCAGCGGCAGCCCCCCCGGCCTAGCGACAGCCCCCCGGCCTAGCGACAGCCCCCCCCATCACAGCGGCAGCCCCCCCGGCCTAGCGACAGCCCCCCCCATCGCAGCGGCAGCCCCCCCGGCCTAGCGACAGCCCCCCCCCCATCGCAGCGGCAGCCCCCCGGCCTAGCGACAGCCCCCCCCATCGCAGCAGCAGCCCCCCCCCCCATCGCAGCGGCAGCCCCCCCGGCCCAGCGCTAGTTCCCCCGGCGCAGCGGCAGCCCCCCCGGCCTAGCGACAGCCCCCCCCATCGCAGCGGCAGCCCCCCCGGCCTAGCGCTAGTTCCCCCGGCGCAGCGACAGCCCCCCCCCCATCGCAGCGGCAGCCCGGCGCAGCGGCAGCCCCCCCGGCCCATCACTTACCAGGACAGCTGGACGGCGGGACAGCTGGGCGGCTTCTCCGGAGGCTCGGCAGCTCTGCACCTTCCTCTAACAGAGGAAGGTACAGAATGGCCGCTCCAGCGCGCTCCCGAGCAGTGACAGCTCGTCTGCGCATGCGCAGAAGAGCTGTAGCGGGGAGCACACTGAAGCGGCTCGTGCTGAATGAGAAGACCGGACTGCGCAAGCGCGTCTAAAAAAGCAAGCTGCCGGCGAATTTAGACGGAACCATGGAGACGAGGACGCCAGCAACGGAACAGGTAAGTGGAATAACTTCTGTATGGCTCATATTTAATGCACGATGTATATTACAAAGTGCATTAATATGGCCATACGGAAGTGTATAACCCCACTTGGTTTCGCGAGACAAGCCCTTTAAGCTTACACATGGCATATTGCAGCAGTGATCTACAGGAAACCTCCCCTAAATGTTCAATTTCCCTGCAGCGCCACCACAGGGAAAATAAAGGATTCCATCTTGCTCTTTCATATCAACTGAATGTATGTAGAATATGTGGTCATGTTAGCTCTAGGGCTGGGCAATTTAGCCCAAAATCAAAATGTAGATAATTTTTCAAAAATGTTCTCAATTCTAATTTGCATAACAAGCTAAAAGAATACTAAAAATACTAAAACACATTTTTACATAAGGGAATTCCATGCGCAGCAATTCCTTAACCCCTTCCCGCTCCATGACATAAGGGTACGTCATGGCAGGTTGGTACTTCGCGCAACATGACGTACCCTTACATCATCGGGATAGCGCGAGATCATGACTGACCTCGCGCTATCCCGCAGCGGGAGCCGGCTGTCAGTCACAGCCGGCATCCCGCTGCAACAGCGGGGGGCATCAGAGATGCGCCCCCCGCTGTTAACCCCTTCCCTGTCGCGATGTTATCATGAGAGCCCGGCCTGTCGCCATGGCAACAGGACGCCAGTCCTGTAGTGCCAATACCTATGATCACTGTATCAGCGATAAGGCATGGCAGAGCAGTAGCTCTGCCATGCCTTATCACAGCGATCATCGGGGCAGTGCTGCAAGTTCCTCAGAGGGACTCAAATAGTGTAAAAAAAGAAATGTAAAAAAAACCCTTTTTTTTGTGCTTTTTCTAATATTAGCATAAAAAAAAGGTGAAAAAAAAATTAAAACCCCACATATTGGTTATTGACGCATCTGTAACAACGTGTACAAAAAGTTGAACACACTTTTTATTTTGTACGGCAAAAAGCGTTTAAAAAAACTTTAAAAAAACAGAGGCAATTTTTAGCATTTTGCCTCCCAAAAAATGCAATTAAAGTGATCAAAAAAGCCGTACATTCCCCAAAATGGTACTAATAAAAACTGCAGCTCATCTCACAAATAATAAGCCCTTATAGAGCTCCATACATAGAAAAATTTTAAAAAGTACAGGACTTTGAATGCAGCTATAGAGAAAAAAAAAAGATTTCCAAAAAAATGGGTTTTATTGCAAACAAGTGTAAAAACCTAAAAAAAATATAAGAATTTTGGTATCGTTGTAACCGTACCGACCCGCAGAAAAAATTTAGTGTCTCATATATGCTGCATGATTAACGCTGTAAAAAAAAAAACTATGGCAGAATTGATGAGTTTTCTCTCACTGTTATAAAAAAAAATAATAAAAGTTTAGCGATATAGTCTATGTACCCAAAAGTGGCACCGATAAAAACTACAGTTTGCCACGCAAAAAACAAGCCCTTATACGGCCGCGTCGACGGAAAAATAAAAAAGTTATGGCTTTTGAAAAATGGAGATGGAAAAATACCAAAAATCGCTTGGTCCTCAACGCCAAAATAGGCCATGTCATTAAGGGGTTAATATATACTGATTATCTGAATTATATTCAATACATATAAAGCAACTTCAGGTCCACTAAACCACAAGCCTGCCGTTATATAGCTGGGGTTAGCTTTCTAAAGTTACCTCTGTGACAAGTGTCTGTCTCATTATCTATAACATTTCTAACTTCTTGGAGATGAGTCCAGGACTCCCGTCTACTGACATCGGCACGCACAGTGAAGCAAGATGTGATGTCTAGAGATGAGCGAGTACCAAAATGCTCGGGTGCTCGTTATTCGAGTCGAGCTTTTCGTAATATTCGAGAGCTTTACTCAAGTAACGAACCCCATTGAAGTCAATGGGAAACTCGAGCATTTTTGTATTGGACCCGCCGGGTGCCGAGCTTTTTTTTTTCTCTCCCAGTCAATGGCATGCGTAAATTTGCCACAAAACACACATATATGCGTATATTCGTTGTGTATATACACAGGTTGCTAGGCAATTTATAAAAAAGTTAGACGAAGTAGGAAGTCTAGTATTTTTTATTGCACGGGTATTGCATAGTATTGCATTACAACATGTCAAAGAGTGTAGATATGGAGAGTTTAAATTCTCTCATGGAGCGGAGGCCTGGACTTTGGGAGGTAGATGCCTAAAGGACCGTTTGCAGGAAGAAGTAGCCAGCAGGGTTTTCAAGGAGCGGTGGGAGAAGAGTACACTGACTCAAAAGAAAAGTTTGTAAGTATACTGTATTTTGTGTTTTTTTTTTTTCTTTAAACAGAGCCATTACAGAACTAATCAGAAAAAAAAGTAGATCACTTTAGAATTTTCACCAAACATGTGCTCATCGTTTGTATTGCTGATTACACTATAATATTGTCCGTACTTCAGGGCATTTTTCCTCCTTTTTTCTGTTTCTGGGGATGCTGATTGTGTCCTTTTGTAAGCACATGTTTTTTTTTTAATTCTAAAGGAATGTACAGCGGTTTCTGCTTATTAAAATGAGCGTTCTTAATTTATGTTTTGCAGAGGAGGACGTTAAAATAAAAAGCTGGCATAATACTGTGGCCCAGTGTAGAGGGGAATATGGTGCCCAGCCAAAAAATGGTTCAGGAGGCTGTAGAACAAAAAAAAAAAAAAACTTATATTCATCTAAAGAAACTGATCTTTTTTTTTTTTTTTAGATGTGTTCTTTTTAGAAATAAAAAAAAAATAAAAATTGTAATAAAAAAGTGCATTAGTTATGCAGACATTCCACCAGTATATAAGTAAATGACCGGAGGCTATCTTGTTTAGTCCCTGTGGTCTCAGATTGTCTGTATCAATCCTTCTTGTTTGATACTCCCATATCAACTTTCACAATGCTTTGCACAAAATGCGTTTTGTGTCAGAGGGCCCAAATTATTTTTTTACTACTCTTTTCTTAATGTGCCCTGTTTCCAGAGCGTTATCAGTACTGTGATATTAGTCTACGATTTAAAAATTATAGAAATAATGCTATTTCAGAAGAAGTAACCATTTCCCTGAAGGACATACTGCTTGTTGCAGATATTCTGTCACCTTGCAGTATCCAAGGGTGGCTGATCCTCAACATCAACGGGATGAGCAAGATGCTATAGCGGCAGAAGTAGAACAATAGGATCTTAAAGCCAACTCATCAGTCTGCTTACGTCGTGCTCCAAAAAGTGCAGTGCTCCATTCAGTCTTCCCCTCATTGTAGGTACAGCAACCAGGAACCAGGCCTTCAGCCAAGGGGATGGGGGATTATTTTTTGACAGACAGTTCACGGTGGCTCTACCGTCTCCCTCTTTCCAAGATGGCTGAAGAAAAACCTAATGTAACAAGTTTTTAACTTGTTTATCCTAAAGGTGTCCTTGTTTGTCATCGTGACACCAGTGCCCCTGGATAAGTGACGAATCACCCATCAAGAATAAAGATCAGTCCACAACTAAATGCTTTTCAAAACTGTGGGCACATGGTTTCCTTTTACTCAACCTTAACTTGGTTATTTACAATTACAAACAGTTCACTTAAGTTGTGCAAAGTATGGCATTCAGTGCTTCAGAATAAACCTTCTTGCATCAACACTCCATATCTCATTTAAATTAAGGTACAGTTCTTTTCCCAAGATACACACATCCTCAGTCGCTGTTATCTGATGGATGCTTCTCTTTGGCAAACTCTATTAAATACCATAATTCTTTCATACATGTTCCTTATGTTGCTAATAACAATCAGCTTTCTCACTGGTTTCTTTAAGCTGTGGTTCAGCAGGGAAGTTGGTGGTATTGCATTCTCACACCAACTCCTTTTTCGCATCACTGGCATTCCTATCCCCGAAGGGGATGAACTTCCTACGAGGAAAGACAATGATCTGTCGGTATTATTGTACTTTGACGCCACCAGGAAGTAGTGCTGGAGAGAGCACTGACAGCCCGGTGCCGCCCCCAGTACCTCATTGGCTGTACAGATGGCTCCCTTGCAGGTCCTGGAAGGATAGTGTGATGCTGCTGTCCCAGCTCCCAGGCAACACTTCTCCTCCCAGGTCATGCTGTATGTCTCCCAGTTTTCCTGGGCGACCCCAGAAGAAACCTCTGTGATGCAGCTGTCAGTGTTCCAGACTCCCCTTCTGCAGGCTGCTCATGGCCTTCTCCGCTTCTGCGTTTTCTCCCGACCGCCTGCGACAGGACGTCCCAGCTCCCGGGCAACAGTGGTCATTCCCGCTAATGTTGTCCATGTCCCAGGCTTTCCGCTCGGCCCCAGAAGTAAGGTCCGTGATGCACCTTAACATGTCCTAGGCTCCTTGGCCGCAGGCTGCTGGGCTCCTTCACCACTGCTCAATTTTCTCCCGACCTCCAGCGGCAGGACATGCAGTGTATGCTCAGGCCCTTCCCCGCTGTTGCTGCTCCCTGCTGTACCCGGTTGCCCAGGGAAGATGGAAGGGTTACGGCTGAGTATTATTGTAGCTTAAAGCCACCAGCAAGGACCTTACAAATCTCTGCCAATCCGGAGGTAGGGGTGTGCCAGGGGCGTTCCTGCATGGAAGCCTTGTCAAACCCCTAGCTTCCGGTGGCATCAAGGTACAATAATACCTGACCTGTCTCAGCCCTGGCAGGAGCAGCCCTTCTCTCCTCCATCTCCATCCTCTCTCAACTCCTGACTTCTCCTTTCACACTCTCTCAAACTCATCCCCCTAACACCTGACCCACTACACAGCATGTGAACACAGAGGTTAGGACAGACAATACACATAACTAGACTAGACTGATACAATTCCATGCACCAGACATTAACTCTTTCATACCCATTTTGTGTTAATACAGATAATACTGCACCAAAACACCACGCTCAACAGTGTAATGAGACAAACACAAAGACAAACAGATTCAGTGCTGGAGGAACCACGACTCTGGGACACTACACAGGGCGAGGTCAGAGAATGTCCCTGTTATAGTTAGCTCCTCGTTGTTCGAGCCCCAGAAATATCACTATGGTCAAAGCAAGACTGAAAACAGTGTCACCCACCACATTCCTTTTAGAACGCAGAATAAGACTTTTCACAGGGGGTGGAATAAATTCATTACCAATATCCATGGGCTACCTGTAGACCTTGATGTAGAATTCCGCATTCAAATCTGCTGTTAGAGCTACGAATTAGGGCTTAAACAGATGGGCGGGATTGTGTCTCGTTATGCGGCACATAACAGGACTAAGACACGCCCCATGTGGAGAAGCCCTTAGAGCGGACTCATACAAGCATGTTCACGTGTGTATGTGCGCATGCAACACGCAGAGACTAGAACCCATGGAGTTCAATGGTTCATTCTCATTCATTCTCGTTTTTGCACGTTCCTTTCATGCGCTTAAAAGAAGTGCAGCATGCTCTATTTTTGCTCACCAAAGGCCCCATAGAAGTCTATGGGAGGTGCTCAAATGCACACTCAATACCTGCGCGATTGTACAATACGCTACGCAATTTTTCAGGCCATAGAACACAGCAGGAAGTAATTAGGCTAAATAACTATTTGAATCAGGACAGGGTCCTGCTGTGTCCTGCAGCCATGTGAAATCACTAATCAGCGCAAAAGTAAGAAATCTGCGCAAAAACGCATGCAAAAGCGCATCGTTCAGGGCGCAAATGCACTACGTGCACGCGAACACTTTTTTGCACATACACTCGTGTGAGACAGCCCTTCTTACTAGACACATGAGAGGAAAAAATCCTCTATTCCCAAAATGGAAATATCCTACCGATATGGCTATATGGTGGCATATATTACAGGCGTTTGCTAGAGGATCGCTCATCTCGCTCCCATTGGAAATCTATTAAGACAGAAGGTGTCTTTGGTAATCTGAAATCCCAGCAGTGAACCGTAAAGTAAAACATATTACCTAATAAAAAAGAAGATATTAATATTTGTATGGCAGGTGCTTCCAGTCATATCAAAATGATTAACCAGACGGCATGACCATCGTGACCTAGGAAAGGAGATTCTAGGACATATATTTCCATCTGACTGCAGGGGACAAACATATGATCACCTTTCTATCACTTTACAGAGGTAATGCTTTCGTTGCCTGGGAATAAGGGTCCTATATCATATAGATAGCCCCCAGGGCAGCCGAGCTGTGAGGTGTAATGTCCATTTAAACAAATTAAACATGGTTGCAAATTAAACCCCCCTTCTCCGCTGTCAAGGACTGCCCTTTTTCAGCTCCTGAAGTGACAGTAATTTAAAATTCCTTTGGCTGCCCTGACAAGATTCTCCACGAGAAGACAAATAGCTAATGGCTTGATATGCCACTTTAAAGATATTACACAACTAAAGAGGAACTTCAGCTAATCCATCACTTTTCTGCCTAAATGAAAGAATGGATGTGGGTGGGTGGGGTGGGGGGAGAGATGTGATAATAAACACAGAAGAATACCTGAGCTTTCCATTGGAATTTTACATTTTTGGAGTATTTGTACTTTCTGCTCTATTTAACCCCTTTTTAATAGAGGGCTATTGAAGCTGGTTGGGTGGACTGTGTGATGGAATTAGCGTAAATACTTGCAGGGGGCTGGGATGGAATTGGTCCACCTTACATGCCCAAATTCACACCTTTATCCTACCATTTCCGCACCAAAAGCCACAAGTCTTATTACGGATTTCGATGTGGAATTGCTGGCAGGATGAAGCCATTTTCAATTCTGTATCAAAATCCATATGGAGCCATGCAGACCTTGGTGCAGAATTTATCACAGCGTGCGATGTGTCCTGTGCAGTGAATGTGAGAGCACCCTAAGGCCCAATTTCCACGGTGGATCATACTCCGCATCCAACCCTGCCCACGGCCGAAGACACTACTTACCCATCCGGGTCTTCTGCGTGCCTGTCCGGGTCTTCTACTTTCTTCACTGTGGACATGTGTAGAACTGCCGGCCGGCAGGCATGCCACCGAACATGCACAGTAGAGGTTTTTTCTCAAACTCCTGCTTTCTCAACGACGGGCCGCGGATCAGATGTCTTCTATTGACTTCAATGGAAGCCGTCGGTGCAGACACCATACTGAGATGGAGCATGCTGCGATTTGTTTTCTGGACCAAAAGGACCGCAAAACAAATCCGCATGCTTTAATTAATGTCTGGACTCCCATGCTTCCTTATGTGCGGCTTGATTTGCGGATCTTCCACACAGGTGACCCACACGAATTCCGCAAATAAGATCCGCCCATGGACATTGTGCCTTAAGGTAACATAGTAACATACACTGCTCAGAAAATTAAGGGGACACTTAAATTACACATTGGATATTGATGAAGACATCTGCTCTTACCTGTGAAGAGAACAGATTGTAAATGATGGACTTGCCAACTCTGATATCCTCTAGTGGATTTTAATCTACCTGCACAGGTCCCTTTACAGGATATTGGGCTCTCACGCCACCCTCATGGAAACTGTTTGACGGTTTGGTCAGAAACTTGCCGACCAGTAGCCCACCAGAGGTCATTTTGTAGGGCTCTGGCAGTGCTCCTCCTTTCCTCCTTGCACAAAGGAGCAGCTACCAGTCATGATGCTTCATGCTCTTGAGATTGTACTAGGAGACACGGCAAACCTTCTTGCGATAGCACATATGGATGTGCCATCCTGGAGGAACAGGTAACTACCCCATGCTACCAGTGGTGACAAGGACACTAGCAAAACACAAAACTAGAGAAGAATCAGGAAGGAAAGAGTAGTTGTCTGTGGCCACCACCTGCAAACCCATTCCTTTTTTGGAGGTAGTCTAGCTGTCGCCTCTCCAGGGCACCTGCTGTCACTTTCATTTGCACCGAAACAGGTGGAATAGATTCACAATCACCTACCCTTCCTTTTTTGAAGTCCATTTTTATTGAAAGTTTTGAAATTGGTGCACAACGCTACATAAGAAGTAAATAGTTAAAGGAATACAAAGCAATATGCCAATATTCATTTGAGTAACAACCTCCATATAAAAATTTACCCCAAGCCAAAACAAGCCCTTCCACAACCAGATTCACGGACATCTCCACTTAAGAACATAAAACAAAAATAAACATAGTCAATTGAACTGCATTTTAGTCCTGGTAGAAGGCTACACAAAGTAATCATACATTTCCATGAGAGCCACCAAGCCTCCCCAACAATCCGGCTTCCTGTGCTAATAAATACCAAGAAGTATGTTAGAAAACATCAATCTGTTGCCGGATTTCCTTGTCTGAGAAAAATTCCCAAATAAATATCATCTAATTTTTAAAAGAATGACTTAGTAAGGAGTTCTTTCGACAGCTCTATCTCCAGGCGATCCATATTCAAATAGCATTTAACTTGCTGTACTACCTGAGGGTGTTGGAGGAGAGGGTTGCATCCAATGGTTTACTAAACATCTTTTTGCTACCAGAAGAAGGATGTGTATGATCTATGGTATTGGTCCCCTGTGGGAATGGGTGCAAGGGAAGCACTGCCAGATCTTGGGCAATAGTAAGACCCAATTTGCGATACAGTAATTGACATATCTCTGAGCAGTCCCCCAATGTGTGAACCATGTCCGTTTTAGGCTCCTTGCAAAGTCATCTGGTGTGGAGTATTTGTATGATGAGGGATATTTAATCCATAAATAGCATTATGAATTAACCTAATCTCCCACCACTTTCTATATCGGTCGATTGTTGAGGCAGTGCAGGAGCATTTTTTTACATTATTGCTTTACTCCATCGAGGGTCCAGTCGGGAATTGGACACAGAAGCCCTGCAGCAGACTCCAACCACCAGGAGGATCGATTGGCACCATTGTGAAGATCTTTTGAGATCTGATAAGCGGACCTGGACGAGGAGGTGTTGGTGAGACTCCTTCACACAGGGGTCCTCACCAAACACCGGGTGAGTCCTTACCATTTTTTGTTTATCCTTTATGTTTTAAAATACCATTTCCATCTCAACCTATACTCCAAGGTAGCCCCTAGAAGCGCCTCCCTGACGTTTTTATAACTTTCTATATAGGATCGCTTTTCTCACAACATCCCAGTCTTAAAAAAGAGAGGTCTGGGTCTCAGAACCGCTCAACATAGCTGACAAAAAGTTTAGCTGATTCTGACTCCACTGCTCTATCTGTGAATTTGCCATAAAGCATAGGAAGAGATGTTTTTTTCTTGGCAGGAGTAATCCATGTATCTAACACATTACTGAGCCTCTCTGTTGTCCAATTGTGAAGTCTAGATCAGACACAACTTACCAACTGCCAGAAAGCCAAGAAAAGTTGAGGGCCGGGGTTATAATTCTCCCGGCACTCATCAAATGTTACCAAACTATCCTCTTGTGGATGAAGAATTGACGAATTGTGCCAATGCCTCACTCTATAGGAAATAAACTATTTTCCCTACCTGAACTGAATTCTGGGTGGCCCCAAAAACTAAAATATTTAGTTTAATATGGAATTGCAGGCAGGATTCTGCTATTTTCAATTCTGCACCAAAATCCACATGTTAGCAGTATTGATTTGGGGGCTAAATAATTCACAGGAGAGCATAAGTCTCTTATTCATCCAAATCAGAGCAGAAAAGGTGGCATTCAGCCTATTAATATCTCTATGCTTGAGGGTAAAGGAGCCTTGTAAAACTAATCATTTTAATCAACTGGCAGCTATGTAGGAACGATAACGGTAGATGGGACCACCTTTTCAATTCGGTAATTATTCAATTAATTAACAGTGGGTAATTCCAGTTATGAATAGATTCTGGTGTTCTGTCTACTTTAATGCCCACTTTGTGATACAGGAGTACGTTCTAGGTAACAGTAAATACAAAAAGGCCCACTTTTGTTTATCAAGTTTCGGAGAGGTATCCAGCAGTTCACACTTCTTGGTATTTACCTCGAAACCTGGAAGATTGCCAAATGCATCTAAACTGTGAAATACTCTAAGAATGTCTCGCAGTGGCTGAAATATCAAGACATTATCTGCAAACAATACAGTTTTTATTACTGCGTGCCCCATCATAATTCCTGCAATATTCCCTGTGCTGTCCAGAAACTGAGCCAGAGGTTCGGTAGAAATATTAAAAAGCAAGGGTGACAGCGAACAGGAAGCCCGGTATATGAATTCTGGCTTCTGGCGAGTCATAAAGTGAGCCAAGATTGTTTTGGAATGGGCCTGTCAATCTAATGTTATCCAAGGCACTGCCCGTCCACCCCCAGAGCACATTATCAAATGATTTTTCTGTATCTACTGAAAGGATAGCTGTGGATGGATGAGCAATGGGGGAAATTTTTACGGCATCTAAGACCATCAGGATTTTGCGAACATTTAGCACTGTCAATCTACTTTTTAAAAAGCCAGTCTGACTGGGTTATATTAGTCTGGGTAGAGCATTTGTCAACCCCTTCTGCAAGCAACTTGGACATCATTTTTAAATCAACATTTATCAAGAAAGTTGGCCAATATGATGCAGATAGACGTAAACTCTTGCCCAGATTTGGGTACCTTTACATGGGCTGTATTAGTAGGGGCTGGGTTCCTCCCAGCCCCTCGTTGTACAGCTGCAGTAAAAAAAAGGGAATATTTGGTCTTATAGTAATTTAAAGAACTTCGCAGTGTAAGTATCGTGACCAGGAGCCTTCTGATTTTTAACCCTTTCCAATCCACTGTCTGACGTCTGAAGACATTATGATTTAAGGCTGTACAGCTCCGATGTTGGAAGACGTTCGTCGGGGTTTTCTTACTGTATATTGCCAGCCTCTCTTCTGTCGGAGCTTATCCAATGTGTCACCTCATGCAGTACTGGCTTTAGCCAGCAGATAGCGCTGTTGTATAATGGCAGAAACAGTAAGCCCCCTAGGGAAACCAGGATACAAATTGGATTGGAAAGGGTTAAGAGAAGATATAGTTCATTCACTATAGAAGAGTGTAGCTCCTCTATAGTGACTGGACTATTAAGACTCTTCCTTTCTTACTCAGATAATTTTGCCAAGGTTATACTATCTAAGGAGGAGGAAGTAGCATCCAACTTACTCTCAGTCACAAGATAGAGAGTTACATATAGAACTGCCCAAGAATATTATTTAGAAACTTTCGTGAGATTGTTTCTTTCCTTCTCAATTATATAAGGCCGAAATGTGGGAACATATCTTCCCCTTGCTATCGTCGCCAATAGTCAATGCGCCTTGCTCCCATAGCGAAACAAGTGGGCATGCTGGTATGAGCGTCTGGATTGTTCTCGCCTATCCAGCCACAGCTCATACTCTTTTTTTTTTTTAACCATGTACCAAGTAGCCTTAGCCTGGAGAGAGAGGGGAGCCAAAAATTAAGTGTAAACCATCCATAGCCGGTAACTAAGTTCTTTTAATTTATTCTGTATCTCTTTTTTTGTGCTGGGAAATATAAGCCATAAAATATGTATAGTCTAAGCTGCATCCCAATAGAGTTGTGTGTTTTCCTTGTGGAGATTACTAGTAGACTCATACTCCCATCGAAGATAATCTTTCAAACGACTGAAAGATTGAAGGATTTAGTGATCTTTTGCATAAAGTGTTAATGGCCACTGATGGCCATTAAGATTTTATCATCTTCATTTGCATGTAAAAGGGCCTCCAGGAGCTGTTTTCAGAGCCCAGCATGTGATTAATCACAAGCCCAGCTGTGCAGACTGCTGCATTGCTCTGCTTGAGGCTGCTGGCAGATTGCAATGTTATGTGTGCGGTCTACTGACAGATAAATGTGTTTGCTTTACCTGTAAGTAGCTGAACGATGGATTTTAACCCCTTCATGACATGGCCTATTTTGGCGTTGAGGACCAAGCGATTTTTTGGTATTTTTCCATCTCTATTTTTCAAAAGCCATAACTTTTTTATTTTTCTGTGGACGCGGCCGTATAAGGGCTTGTTTTTTGCGTGGCGAACTGTAGTTTTTATCGATGCCAATTTTGGGTACATAAACTATATTGTAAATTTTTTTTTTTTTTTTTTTATGATAGCAGAGAGAGAAAACGCATCAATTCTGCCATAGATTTTTTTATTTTTTTTTTACACCGTTAATCATGCAGCATAAATGAGACTTTCCATTTTTTCTGCAGACCGGTACGGTTACAACGATACCAAAATTCTAACATTTTTTTTAGGTTTTCCCACTTTTCTGCAATAAAAACCCTTTTTTTTGGAAATCTTTTTTCTATCCTAAATTGCTGCATTCAAAGTCACGTAACTTTTTTAATTTTTGATGTACAGAGCTCTATGAGGGCTTATTTTTTGCGAGACGAGCTGTCGATTTTATTGGTACCATATTGGCGTACATACGACTTTTTTGATCACTTTTATTGCGTTTTTAGTGAGGCAAAATGCTAAAAATGAGCATTTTGCCTCAGTTTTTGAGCTTTTTTTTTAGCGTTTTTTTCGGTGCACAGTCAAAAGCATGTGCAACTTATTGTACGCATCGTTACGGATGCGACAATACCAAATATGTGGGGTTTTATTTTTTTTTACCTTTTTTTATGCTAATCTGAGAAAAAGCATAAAAAATGGTTTTTTTACTCTTTTTTTTAACATTTTTTTTAATTCATTTTTTAAATCTTTCTTTTTTTTACACTGTTTGTGTCCCTCTGAGGGACTTTAACCACTGCCCTGATGATCGCTGTCATAAGGCATGGCAGAGCTACTGCTCTCCCATGCCTTATCGCTCATACAGCGATCTCAGGCATAGGCAATACAGGACGCCAGTGTCTGGCGTCCTGTTGCCATGGTGACAGGCCGGGCTCTCGCGATGACATCGCGAGTTCCGGCCGGAGACACAGAGGGAGCCGCGCTCCCGCTGTGAACTCTTCCCCTGCCGCAATCTACTTAGATCGCGGCAGGGAAGGGGTTAAAAGTGGCGGGCGCATCTCCGATGTCCCCCCGCTGCTGCAGCGAGACGCCGGCTGTGACTGACAGCCGGCTCCCGCTGCGGGATAGCGCTGGATCACATATGATCCAGCGCTATCTCCAGGACGTAAGTTTACGCCCTGTTGCGGGAAGTACCCCGCTCCCAGGACGTAAACTTACGCCCTGCAGCGGGAATGGGTTAAGTTCACCTTAAAAATCATTGTTCAAACAAAAAGTGTACAATGCCCACGTTTACATGTAACGATTAATGCCCATTTTTGGTCGTTTAAACAAATTTTGAGTGATAATCATTACGTGTAAGGCCGCCTGCAGACGGCTGGGCCGAATCCGGCTGCGAGAATTCTCAAAGCGGGACTCGACCCGAGCCCCTGCAGAGAGCAGCGTGGCACTCACCTGCTCCCGTGGCTCGGATCTTTCATGTGCCGGCTGCCTGGCAGCCAGCGCATGCACAGACTGGAGCCGGCGGCCAGGGAGGGACATGCCGCGATTTGTATTCTGAGCTTGATTTTGCGCAGACAAATCACGGCCGTTTGCATAGGATTGCATATTGTAATGCAATCCTATGCAGGTATGTACGGGCGGAAATTCTGCGGGAAATCCAGCCGCGGAATTTCCGCGCATGTGCAGTAGCCTTAAATGATCCTTTAGCTGCAATACCAGACACGTCTTATGAACAAGAGCAGCATCGTTTTTGATCAATTGAGAACACCAAGCACAACCCAAGATAATGAATATATTCCTTTATTTGCAGCTGAGACAGGACAATCCATTTCGGGACCAAATGGGACCCTTCGTCAGGTAGGTCACCACCAACACCGCTAATTCTCATTTCCATTGATATATACTAATAAATTCTTGCGGCTATAGGTCAAAGTTCAAAAATGCAAAAAGAATAGAATAAATAATACAATAAGAAATTTTTTAAAGAAACACCAGGAGTAAAAACCTAAATAAGGAAATTCATAAAAATATGTCTAAAAGTCTGCATGCTGTATTATTAATGTACCTGATGCCTCAGGCTAGGTTGTCCGTTCTCAGAATATTAATCATACAAATATAAAACATAATTTAATAAATGTCAAAAAATCCCTAAAATGTTAAAAAGTACCTAAAATCTTTCAGTAAGGACTCATGCACATGGGCAGATTTTTGCGCGGAATCCATGCCGGCCATCTGCCTGCGGGTTCTGCAGCAATGTCTGTCCATAAGATGCAATGCAAAAGTGATTGTTCCATGCACACGAGCCAAAATCAACTGCGATTTCCACTTGCGGAAGAAAAATCACAGCATGCTCCATTTCGGAGCATTTTCCACACGGACAGTTTCCATTGAAGTCAATGGAAGCCATCTGATCCGCGGCCTATCTGGAATGGCAATTCTGGAAAGGTTGTGGGGAAATCTGTACTGATGCGCACATCGGCACACATCAGCCGTAGAGAAGAAAGAAGACATGGACAGGTACGCAGTGTCACCAGCCATGGGCGAATATTGTGTGGGATTCCCCATGTGGGATCAGTGCATCCCCATATGCATTCAGCCTAATGTACATATAACAAAACTGTTTTCCTAATCCTATGCAACTTTAAGACAATACATAAGGTTTACGAGAAGCCCTTTGTAATACCACAGAAAATATAGTGCGATATATAGTTACTGCTTCCTCTGTAACCGCCCGACAATGCAAAAAGAAATACTTCAAAATGGCTGCCCGAATGATCAACTATATAATTCTATAAAAATCTGTAAGCCATTTTCCGTTCCATATTTCCCTCTCCGTTGATTTTCTTTTCTCCGTCCTCTTCGAGACAAGTGAATATACAGTGAAAAATCAATAACAAAGGACAGGAAGCTGAGGGAACGTATTATTTTACTAATCTGTCCTTTAATCCATCGGAGGTGAGTGAATACAGCCGGGCTTTCGTTCCCACACATTCCTGTCAGCGCTGTAAATCAATCAATATACAAAGATTGCTAATTAACCAGCCAGGAGCCGCCGGAGCGGCGGATTATTAATAAATGGTTCCCTAATATGTCCCAGCATGCACCAAGCAATTGATGTAGTCCATGTAGATATATACAGTAGAGGTGAGAGTTTAGATTACCTCAGGTCCCCGGGGAACAGGGACACGAGATATTATCAAGTTGTCACACTGAGAGAAGACACCATTCTTCAACCTGAGCTTAGAAAGTCAATGACGATATCAGTATACTATCAAAACAAGCTGTTCGTTGACATGGAGAGAGATTTGATGTATTGTGCATTCAAAGGAAATGAAGACTTCAGCCGTTCTGACCTGATAGCGAGTTCTAGCAATGCGGGAAATACATAGTATTTACTAAAATGACGTCTAGGTGAAAATCGACACTAGAACCAGAGCAACCAATCATCCATCTATCTGTCAAGGGTAAGCTAGACAAGGAATCGAAAGGCGGGTTGCTATGGTATAGTGGAAATTCAACTTTTTAGCAGTTTTGGTGAATGTTTCAATAATTATGTACATAGGATGGTACAAACCCGCTTGACTATACTCAACTTTTTGTCAGAACTACTAGTTAGGGCTCCCACCCACTGGCGATATTTTCTCCACTGCGATGCGATTCTAAAGTTAAAGTCTCGCATCTCAGTGCAGGAAAAAAAAATCGGCATCACGCCGACATATCGCCTGTCTCTTCAATGGGGCCAGCAGCAGCAGCGCTAGCCACATTGAAAAGAGATGGAGAATGCAAGGGACTTCTGCCACAGCTGTTACAGCTGTGACAGCTGTGACAGGAGTTTCTTTCCTCCCCGCGGGGATAAAGCTATTCATGAATGAATAGCTAAGAGCTATGTGTGATTGGCTGAGTGCACAGCCAATAGCTAAGCAGTAGCTGCTATTGGCTGAGCCCTCAGCCAATCTGCACAGCTCTTTCAGGAGGCGGGGATTTTTAAATCCCCGACTGCTGAAAGAGCTTCATAGCAGTGTCGGGGAGCCAGCAGGAGGACGCGGCTGAGTGCAGGAGAGGTGAGTATGATTTTTTTTTTTCACACTTATTTATGATTATCGGAGAAGGGCTTATATTTCAAGCCCTTCCCCGATAATCATTCTGCGGGGCTTGGCTGAAATCATTGATTTTAATGGGATCGGCAGCAGTGCCGATCCCATTGAAAGCAATAGAATAGAATGCCGCGGACTTCTGCCACAGCTGTCACAGCTGTGGCAGAAGTCTGCAGCATTCTCCCTATGCTTTCAATGGGGCTAGCACTGCTGTCGCTAGCCCCATTGAAAGCACTTGCGATATGCCGGTTCTATACCGGCCTCTTTCTTGCGCTGCGATGCGAGATTTTTCTCGTGCTCTCGCAGCACAAGAAAGAAAATATCGCCAGTGGGTGGGAGGCCTTACTGTCTAGTTGTAGCGCCATTCCTGTCTTAATTTTACCTTTCTTTTCTCAAAAAGCAGTAGCTGGATTTTCGTGTTTCAAACACATGGTAGGATACCTATGACTTGTTTTCTCAGAGATTTTTAAGTGGTACCCATATACAATGTGTTTACTCATATTAACCACTTCATTCCCAAGCGATTTTTTGTTTTCATTTTATTGCCCCCTGAGACTTGATAACTTTATTCTGTGGGTCAGTACAAGTGCAGTGATAGTTAAGATAAAGTTTACAACTTTTAACCCTTTGCAATCCGGTTTTGGATTCTGGGTTTCCTAGGGGGCTTTCTCTTTCTGCCATTATACAATGGCGCCGTCTGCTGGCTAGAGCCAGTACTGCGGTATGGAACATGCTGGAGAGGCCCCCTGACAACAGAGCAGCCAGTAATATACAGTAAGAATATCCTGCCGGACGTCTTCTAACATCGGAGCTGTACAGCCTTCAATCAGAATGTCTGAAGACGTCAGACAGTGGATTGGAAAGGGTTAGAAAAAGAAGAGAAAACTTTTAAGAAAAAATTGCTTTCTGAGCCCCATAATGTTTTTATTTTTCCGCCAATGGCACTTTTTTTTTTTGTGGCTCGAGTTGTAGTTTTTATTGTTTTTTATAAGGAACAAAAGACTTTTTGATCATTTTTTCTTCAATTTTTTTCTGAATGGTGTGACCAAAAAAACTGCAATTCTAACATTGTGTATTTTTTTTTTAATGCCATTCGCCATCTGCAATAAATAATGGGATATTTTAATAGTTCACACTTTTACAGACATGGCAATTACAAAGTGACATAGTATATAAGGCACAAAACTATTTCCCTGCAATATTGATCCACAGGAAAGCAATTCCTTCCCGACTACAAAACAATGTATGCCTATTTTTAATTTATAGATTAAAAAAATGGGGAAAGAGCTTTAATTTAATAAAATGTAAACTATTATTCAATTTAATTAAAAAATAACATTATTAAATACTAATAAAAATTGTAACAATGGGCTTAAGGCCTCTTTCCCACGAGCGTATATCTGGATTCCAATGCATTTGATCACATGGCCGTATTCCTGAGATGTAAAAGCACCCAGTCAGGCCAATTTAGCACAGGGCATTTTTATGTCGAGGCCAAAAGATAGTCCTGGAACTATCTTTTGGGCTGGAGTACGTCGGCCGCTGCATGGGCTCTTATGGGAGCCCATGACAGCGTCTGCAGGTGGGAGGGAGTTTAGCAGCGTGGCAGCTAAACTCCCTCCATTTGTTCTCCTCCCTGCTCTCAGGCTCACCTCTGCTCTCCTCCCTGCTGTCTCTTTGCAATGGAAGGGGGCGAAGCGGGGGTGGAGCTAGGCTCCGCCTCCTCCCCACCCCTTGTCCACAGCCAGCAATGAAAGTAGACAGGACGGAGCAGTTCTTAGCTTCGCCCCCGTCCCACCCCCTCACATTGCAAAGAACAAGTGGGGAGTAGAGCAGAGGTAAGCCTGCAAGGGGGAGGGAGAAGAAAGGAGCGACGGCATGTTGACCTCGGCATACATGTCCTGGGGCCCGTGCCGTGTTAACAGGCGCTCAAACAGTAGATTTGTGTGCCTGTTGACGAGCTTCTACGCCGCACATAGTAGCGTATATCAGCCAGCCGTGAAAACGCCGGCCGATATACTCTTGTGGGAAAGAGGCCTAAAGGGGTTTTCCAGGGAGAATACTACTGATCCTCTGGATAGGTCATCAATAGTTGATTGGCTGAGGTCTGTCGCTTGAGACTCCGATCGATCAGCTGAGCGGGCGCATGCTGTCAGCGCTGCAAATACACGTAAGTCGGAGTGGAAGCAGCAGAAGTCTCCACGCCAACCTCAGCATAGTGGCTGGCGCTTGTAACTGCAGCCACAGCTCCTATCGAAATCAACGCGCGCTGATCAACACCCAATGATCACATTGCAAGTGCTGATGGGGTGAGGGAGGGCATCCCTCCCACTCTGTCTACTGGCTTATATGTCACGATCAGCATAGACCACAGCATCTAAGAGGTTAAAATGGGGTTAAAACTTTTACAGATGTTATGTCAGATATTAGATGACAACAAAAATGACTACAATGATTGTTCCTAGAGCTAATTGCTGTCAAGCTGTTCCTGACCTCTGAAAGGTTAATCATCTTGTTATGCAACCATAAGGAGCAGGGAACGTATTATTATATAATTAGGCAGATTTGCTTTGCAGGCTTCTTAAGGTAGGCAATAGTCACTTTTAGAGCTCTAATGGCAGTCATATTGGTTGTCCACTGACCAGGGGCGTAACTATAGGGGGTGCAGGGGAAGCGGTTGCACCCAGGCTCAGGAGCCTTAGGGGCCCATAAGGCCTCTCTTCTCCATATAGGGAGTCCAGTACTATGAATAAAGCATTATAGTTGGGGGCCCTGTTACAGATCTTGCATTGGGGCCCAGAAGCTTCAAGTTGCGCCTCTGCCCCTGACGTTTCCAGAAACATACATAATTCTGAAATATACTTAATAGAGGTGCTAACAACTTGACAAATGAGGACTACTCAAGGGCTAATTTTACCAATGACTTTTAATGATATGATATCAGTACAGACCTGACATCTCCCCTGGGAGCACATTTATCGCCCCTACTGCCTGTACTCTGAGCGCTGTCGATTAATTCTTGAAAGAATCTCTTCTTTCCTGTCTGCGCCTTTTTGGCCAGAATGGATCAAGGATTTGCATTATCCTTATTTAAACTAAAAGCTGCACTGGTTGTTCTGGGAAGAGTCCAGGTCTGGAGTTCAGCGCATTTAGTATATGTGAGGACATCCATTCAGATATGGTAAGCATATTAATGAATCCTAATATCATATGGCAATATCACCACTTGAGTCTTTATGCTGCATGATTGACACAGGATTTCCAATTTACATGAATTAATCCAACCCTCCTCTCCCCTCTTGTAGATGTTGTTTCTAGTTAGTTGCCTGCGTGCCCTGCTATTGCAAGGTGTAAATTTGAGGACCAATGAGCAGTGCAAATAAGAGGTATGTGATGTGCGCTATCTGTTATGTCCTATTTAGACAGGAGGAGGGTCGTCTAAGCGACTGCACAAAGGCTGATGTCACTGCTAAGGTCGTTAGCGCTCGTCCAGAGCGTTTAGACAGGCAGAGATCGCTGTTGGATCGTGGGCTTCTCGCTCATAGAATGAGAGTTGCTGAGTGGAGAGCGATCCAGCAATAATTTTTATGCTGACGGAAAGTCGTCAATAACAAAAAAATGAGTTTAGGTTTTTTTCCGGGACTAAATGATTGATGATCCACCCACAGGATAGGTCATCAATGGTTAATTGGCTGGGGTGCATCACTCGGGATCCCCCCCAATCAGCTATCTGAAGAGGCCGTTCATCAGTCACATAGTCCGAGAGCAGTGCTATACCAGACACAACCACTATAGTGTACTGCACTGTCACAGCTATGGACTGAATTGGTCACAGCAGTACTCAGCCCACGGCCATTGTCGTTTCAAGCTGATATTGATGACCTATCCTGAGGATAGGCCATCAATTTTAAGAAGCTAGATAACCTTTTTAGTCTAAGGCTCTGTTCAAAAATGTGCTATATATTTCGGTCGTTCAGCTGCATCATGAGAACTGAGCAAAAACAGTTCTGAATATAGTCCATCACTGACTTGAACAGCACCTGGTAAACCTCATTGACTATAAAGGGGTCCATCGAGTTTCCACCATGCCGCCCGGCATTTCAGCAGACAATGAGGGTAACATGCTGCACTATTTTGTCAGGATCTGAGACAGAGGTCCTGACACAGATGTGAACCAAGCCTAAGCAGGGGATGTATCTGTTACCATGCAGGGCGGCGCGGGGTCCGGCGGTCGGCGGCCAGCGTCCTGGAGCTCTGGGGTCGGGGCTCTCCCGGTGGCGTGGGGCGGCCGGTGTGCGGCAGCGTGGGCGTGCCCGCCCGTAGGGTGCCGCCCGCACTCCTCCATCCTTCTTAATCAGCAGCGGGAGGAGTTGCCTCCTCCCACTCTCCGCCCCTGGGCGGAGCCTTGTAGTTAAAAGACTGGCAGTGATCTGAGTTCACTGCCAGTTATTGGTTCTGTCAGCCACTAGTCAGTCCTGTCTGTAGTTCTGCTCAGTCAGTTCCCTAGCTTGCTGGTCAGTTTCCTTTCCCAGCTTTGCCTTGCTCAGTATTTCCTGTTTGGTCATTCCATCTGCCTTTTCTGTCAGCACTCTGTCCCCCTGTTAGGTAGTTCCCTCTGTGTAGTCGCCAGGTCCCTAGCCAGGGTAGGGACCGCCGTCCAGTTGTCCGCCTGGGGTTAGCCGTGGCCGAGGAAAGTAGGCAGGGACAGTGGGGGACGGTAAGCTCAGGGCACCCCACTTGGCGCCCAGGGGTCAGAGTGCCGTAACAGTATCAGAAAAACAGAGTTCCAACTGTATACATTAAGAACTGAACTGCGTACACTAAAACAACATTGTCTCAAAAGGTGGACATTTACTTTAACTGCTCATACACATGGGATATGGGTCAGGAGATACATTAGCAAGCTATGTCAGGGGCAAGGACAATTGGTTGTATGTTGTTTGATGCTTTGCACGCTCAAGAAGTGAGCCACTTTCAGAAGGTCCTGACAGCAATTATAGCAATATACATGCGTGCTCTGCCATGTACATGGTGGGTTGGGGCACCTAGCTGTTGGTGAAATACCCATTTGTCCATCATCTGCCTTATGTGCACAACCAGCTTGTGATGCTAACTTAAGGAACTTTTACGCACAACGATTTTTGCTCAAAATTCGCTCAAAAGCCATCTTTTGAGCGATAATCGTTGCATTTAAGTGTGCCCATCTTTCATTTTTCTCCTGAACGATGATTTTATGTTCAGCATAAAATCCATCATTTGACGGAAGAGCTGATAACAGGGACTTCACGCTGTGTTCTCCTTGGAGAGTGCTGATAACATTGTCTCAGCTGTCAGCCCTACAGTAGAACAAAGGGAATGTATTCAGAGAACAGACCACCCGCTGTTCTCTGAATTTAGCTCCTGGCAGCTCACACACATTAATAAGCTACTAATTGGCATTAGTACCAATTAGTAGTTTATGCAAAATGATCGCTCAAAAGCCGTCTTTTGAGTAATCATCTTTGTGTGTAAAAGGGCCTTTACTGCACATCGGTGAAGCATAACAAAGTTTGGCCTTAAAGTTAAACATCTTCGACTATCTTGAAGGACGTCTGATTTGCTCGAAGAAAAAAAAGTATAGATAATAGGATAACTTATGGAACATTTCCTTTCATCGTTGTCTCTCTACATGGGGCTGAGTAAGTTTGAAAAAAAAAGAAAAAACTTCTGACTTTCTTTCAATCAGCTGCCGGAAGAATAATCAGACACTGAGGATCGTGCACACAAACACACATCTGTCTGATTGATTCTCATTAGCCGATGAAATGAAAAGACCTCGAGGTTACAAACCCAGGAGAGTTTCTCCTTTCAGGTAAAGAAAGGATACAGCTCAAGATGTGAGAGAACGCATTTTGTATGTAATTTACTGGTAAAGTACTCGCCGGGTGTTTGCAGGCCTGGAATGTTGATCTCTTCTAATGAAGACATCGGTAGACCTGTTTTACGATTGTCTTTACAATTAAAATTTCATATACTGGAAAGGTGATTGATCAGTATATACTCCGAGCCTCTACATACAGGGCAGTGACAAATTACTTGTTTGGCCCCTTTCATTCCTGTATAGAAAAAGAAGTGCAATGTGACCTTTGAGCTGGCTCTATTCAACCTTGTTAGCTAACATAGGCAGGTTGGCTGTAAGACCAGACCTTCGAAAAGGAGTGTGACAAATTCCTGCTGGGCTCCTAGACGTCTGCAGGATTTGTCCATAGAGTATGCCGTGGTGCCAATTTTGCAATATTCAAACGGGCCTCATACATTACACACAGTAGTTTGTAGGCGATGAATGTATAGATCACTAAGTACCTACATGCACCACACAGCAGGGCTTTTAGCTCCAGCAGGTATATGAGCCTGGGTCCAGCAGCCATCCAGACTCTCCCTGTGTTAGTGCACACTGCTATTTATATAGACCTCTTCCTGGCCCAGCCTCAGCACCTGTGCTGATTGACCTTGCACATAACCTGGAGTGGAGGAAGTGGAATGGATGGCCCCACTACCAACCTGCCATCCATTCCAAAAAACAAACCCAAAGACTTTTAAAGAAACCATCTCCAGCAACTACTTGCTAGAGATTACATTGCACTCCTGGATTTTCATGTCTCAAACAGCAGGATATGAACTTCCTCCCGCCCCACCTAGCATAATAACGGAACCTAGGGGCGACGTAGTGACCATCCACTATCACGCTCCTCAGTACCTCACATACCCTCCCCCTCTGCTCGAACCCGTAGGGGCGAACATTTTTACTAACCAAGCAGTGGGTTCGGGACAACGCATTGGCATTTCCTTGTAGCTTACCAGCCCTGTGCTCTACAATAAATTTTAAGTTTTGTAAAGTAAGGAACCACCTTGTCACCCGAGCGTTTCGCTCTTTGGCCTGACTCATCCAGGTGAGAGGGGAGTGGTCTGTCACCAATCTGAAGTGTCGTCCTAGCAGATAATACCGTAGGGACTCTAAAGCCCACTTTATCGCCAGACACTCTCGTTCCACGATAATTTTCCTCTTCGGGGGTAAGTTTCCTACTAAGATAGGTGACTGGGTGCTCCTCGCCTCTAACCACTTGGGAAAGCACAGCCCCCACACCTACATCAGACGCATCTGTTTGTACTACGATGTTTTGCTGAAGTCGGGAGTAATTAAGACCGGCTCTCTACACAGGGCTGACTTTAACTTCCGAAATGCCTGCTCAGCCTCGTCATTCCACTTGATCATGGTTGAACTTCTTTCCTTTGTTAGCTCTGCCAAGGGTGCTGCTACAATTTTGCAATATTCAAACGGGCCTGATACATTAGGCACAGCAGTTTGTAGGCAATGAATGTATAGATCACTAAATACCTACATGCTGTGCACCATATTTATGTTTTAGATACTTCTCGCGCATCACTCAACAAGAAAGCAAGGTTTAGCAGAACAGAAGTATTGGCAAAAGCTAAGCCAACCAATAGGTGCTGTAAAGTTAGACAAACGTGTTTGAAAATTTGCCAAATTTATCATCCAGCATGATCCACAGTGATGAATCTGGCACATTTTCAGACTACCTAATCTAAGATTATCGGGATTTATTTACTTGGAGCTGGACCAGCGGTTCACATGCTGGTCTAAGTAAACCCTGCACCTGTTTATGAGCAACAAGTGTATGGTGTACATTATAGTAAATATGATGGGTCATGCATAGCCCCTCCGCCTAAAGTCAAACCCCTCCCATTTTTTGAAAAGGTTATGGGGCATGGAGTAAATTCTATATAAAGTTGCAATTTTGGCACGTGCCAGAACTGCAATTTATGGATGCCAGTATTCTGTCATTCAGGGATTTTAACTAGACCCATATTATGTAAATATTAGCTGGAGTTAGTAAATCTGCCTCAGTCTTTAAAAACTTTAGAGAAGTTTTCTCTTCTGTAACTAGCAGTAGAAAATCTTAAAATGATCCAGAATTTACTCTCGCCACTAGACAAGACTGATGACTGACGATTCCTTTGTATTTAATTTTTTTTTCGCTTGCTTGTTAGCTTTGTTGTATAGCCTGGGGCATAAAATCAGAGTTATCTCATATTATGTAGGGTACAACCCCCTGCTCAATGTAGAATCACTAAATCATCCCAGACAGATGTCTGTTTAGTCTCTGTTTGAAGACTTCCATTGAAGGAGAACTCACCACCTCTCATGGCAACCTGTTCCACTCATTGATCACCCTCACTGTTAAACAGTTTTTTCTAATATCTAATCTGTGTCTTCTCCCTTTCAATTTTATCCCATTGCTTCTACTCTTTCCTTGAGAATAGGGCTGATCCCTCTGCACTGTGACAGCCCTTCACATATTAGTAGACAGCTATTAGGTCTCCTCTCAGCCTTCTCTTTTGCAAGACAAACATTTCCAGATCCTTGAACCGCTCCTCGTAGGACATGATTTGCACACAATTTGGTTAGCATTGATTGCTAACCAAATCGTGTGCACATGTGTTTCGTTCACCTGACATAAGAATGGTCTTAAAGTCTTCTACTTGATATAATATCATCATTCACAATGCATGTAATGAAAAAAAGGCACTGTGTTAACATGAGAATGAATAAAGTTATGTTAAAATGATGCACACCATTGTTTTTCTGGAGCAATTCTCTGACCGTTTGATATATGACACACCTAGATTCACATTGGAAATTTTTTATTTAAATCCAAGGTGGTATAATTCAAAATGGCCGTCATTTTGATGACATGGCTTAACAGGTTTCTCCTTTCCCCCACAGTTTGTATGAAAAATTAGATCACCAACTGCCAAACCATTTTCATTCTATATGGGTGCTTCCACACTTTTGAGACACCCTGTACATGAGTACATACAATATTCTCTTTCACCTGTTGCTTAGATGTGTTTATCCAAAAACATTTATTATAGGAAAAAAACTTCAATTTTTCTAATGATTCAATAAAAATATGATTTGTCTGATTAAAAGCACAAACTATAAAATCTGTTCCATGACTGCATGAGAGGATCACCTCCTGCTCACACAGAATACAGACGCCATATAGACGTCCTTCTACTCCTACGCAAGCCATAGTGTTAGTGTAACAGATTACTTTTGGTTCCAGTGAGATTCTGTAGAAATATTCTTTTGTTCTTTGTTTTCCGAGGACAAAATCTTGCAGCAACATATGAGCTTATGTCACATCAAATGAGACTTGCCAGGAGCAAGGTTTCTTCGTTCACCACCACTACAAGTCTGTTCAATGAATTTTCATTTTAAAGATGCATCTATGAGGTCTGAGATAAGCAGTGGGTAAAAGAAAGGCTAATGTCAAGCATGGAATAAAAGTGACCAAACAGCGTCCATCTTTTACCTCGTAGACCTGAGATCAAAATTATAACATTGACTCTATATTGTGAGGTTGGGGCAAAAAAATGTAAAAAAAATAAAAATAATTTTAAATCTTACCTTAAAGGATTGACTATATACACTCTAAATACAAAGGAGGGCAACACAAAATAGTATATAAGGAAACAAAGGTGAGGAAACAGGAACTGACCCCAACCTACTGTTACAAGGAAACCCTACCTATAATGCTGCGCAAACACCCTGATAAGGGTGACCCCACACCAGGAACCTGGGGTGACCCTGACTTTCCCATGATGGTAACAGGAAGTAGTGGCAAACAAAAGACGACACTAAACGAGCATATTTAAACTGAATGATAAGTGAACGAGCCAGAGTAGTACCCCAGAGTTGGGTACTCCAGCACTTTCTATGCCGACTATATCCTTTACAATCAAGTCTTAATGTGATGCTTGATAAGTGTGAAACGTTATGACTATAGAAGATCGAGTATACTCGCTAAAGGCAATTGCTCGAGCGAGCATTGCCTTTAGCGAGTATCTCCCCCACTCGAGACTGAAGGTTCGGGTGCCGGCAGCGGGCAGGGAGCTGCGGGGGAGAGCGGGGAGGAACGGAGGGGAGATCTCTCTCTCCCTCTCTCCCCCCCGATTCCTCCTGCCGACAGCCGCTACTCACCACTCCCCTGCGCCGGCACCCGAACCTTCCGTCTCGAGCAGGGAGATACTCACTAAAGGCAATGCTTGCTCGAGTAATTGCCTTTAGCGAGTATACTCGCTCATCTCTATTTATGACATTATTGTTCAGATTTCTCCACTGTAATGTGTGTTCTGCAATGTTCTCCAGCCCCTGGTGGGTACAGGTCTCCTAGCACCAGTCAGGGGATTGTTTCCATGGGCGAACCTCTGTGAGGGCTTGTTTTTTGCATGATGAGCTGTAGTTTATTGGTACCATTTTGGGATGTATTCAGCTTTTTTGATCACATTTAGGCCACTTTCACATGGGCAACGCAATATTGGCGTGAGAAAATCGCAGCGATATCGCATGTGTTCTGTTTGATATCGCTGCGATATTGTGTCGCTGCAAAGTTGCACATGATGCTACAAACTCAGGTGACTTTGTAGTGCTCTTTTGCCATGATTTTTTTTGGGGTGGGGGAGCTTGAAATATAAGCCCCACCACGAAAACTAGCCTTATCTGCATCAAAAAAATAATAATACATAAACGTTCAGGCGCTGGCAGCTCCGGCACACTTTTCTGTAGTCTTCAGGCAGCTCTTCCTAGACTAGAGATTAGCAGCGTCCGAGGAGTGGGCCCACAGCCGAGGAGAAAGCGGGGTAGATGAAGACCTTGTCACGGGGCTCTACCATCTCCTCCCCTGTGGGGTAGCTCGGGACCCAACCAAATTACCGCTGGGGGAGCTCACAGGGAAAAAGTAACCAGAGGTTACCTGCAGTCCATTTGTCCCATGTGCTACCACTGTTGCGTTCTCTGTGGTGAAACTTGACGATAGAATAAAGTAGTCCACACACAGGGAAAACTTTCTGAACAAAACTGGGAAAGGTCAGAAATGTCCGTTTACTGTAACTTGTCAACGTTCAAAGTACATCAACAGTGCTGGCACAGATACAACAAGATAAAGTGGAGGATTACTCGGGATATTCGGATAAATCTACAGTCCAAGTTATCTGTGTGATTCCACTCCTGGTGACTCTCTCTCTCTGCGTCTCTCACTCTCTACCGGTCCACATTCACTTTACTTGTGCCCTCTTCTCGCCATGCAGCCATCTTTCTCAGTGCTTAGTCGTAGCATTGGCATATACTGGGGAGTCTGGGTCAAGGACAAGCAGAAGGGAATCGCTCATCTTCCTCCATGCTTACCTCACACGGACCTGTCAGTGTTGGTGTGGCTCACTCAGCAAAACTTATCTCACTTGCAAACTTGTTAGAAGCACTCCTCTATTCTACTTCTCCCCAACTCACAGCTCACTACTCACTACTCACAGGCTAGACTTCTCCTAGCATTCTTGCGAACACATACATATATATAAAACATAGTCACATGATTTACACAACGATACATTTTCCAGACATAACCCAGACATTAACCCGTTCAATCCTGCTGAGGTGTTTGATGCAGATAGGGCTTATTTTAGGGCTTTTACAGTAGGATTTCCTATTGTAAAAGTTGCATCGCACCACATGAAAACCGTGTTTTCATGCGATGCAACACAAAGGAAGGCTCCATAGGGAAACATGGGCTACAAAACATCGCAAATCGTGGCTATTTAGAGCATGCTGCATTTTTGTATTCTCACAATGTAGCAGTTTACAAAACAACGCTAATGTGAAGAACCCATGGGCTTCATATACATGCGATTTGTAGCACTGTCGCATTGCGAGAAAATTGCTCGATTCTGTCACCCGTGTAAAAGCGGCCTTATTGCATTTTTTGGGGGTAGCAAAATGAACAAGATAAGCATTTGCCTCCATTTTTTAGGTTTTATCTTTATGGATTTTTCCGTGTAGGATAAATAGTATGTTTTATCCGGTTTTTTTTTTTTTTGTGACTTAAACTATAACGTCCTGCTATGCTTTAATAACGCATTGCAGGACTTCGATACTGCAATGCCTTATCACTTACAATAGCGATCATAGGCAATCACAAGCCAGAGGGAATCACATTCACATCGCGTTCTCTCTCCGGGGAAGGGGGAGAATGTAATAAAATAAACTAACATACTCACATGCCACTGCATGCTGCTCCCCACTGCTGCAGGTCTCCACTCCAGTCTCTGTTTACATTGGCTGGCCAATGGGATGCTGACAATGATATCATTAGCGATATCCCGTACAGCTGCCTCGGGGCTTCTACATTGGAAGCCCATGTGGCAGATTTATGAGATGTCACCAGGCTTTCTGGCAGATTCTGTGGAGGCGGGCATGGGTATTGGAAAATCCCTTTAATAGACTTAAATTCATTGCAGGGCCCATGAAAGTTTCAGACTAATATACGCCTGTAAATTATGACGTTTATTGTATAGCATGCCTTCCTTTTGTCGCTTGTAAGCCAGCAGATACAGTCAAGACTGCTGCTGAATTGATTACCTGTTGATTGTCATGTCTGTTCTGGACTGCTGAAAAAAACATGGGTGACATGGTACCGGAGTTGTCAGGTAAGTGTGATTGCTCACTACTAAGCTAGCTTAGATGTAGAAACAGACTGAACAAAGGTGTACCAGTCAGAGCAAGATGCTCTGAACCCCCTCTGACAGAACATGCCTTGAAGCAGTGTACCTGTCCTGAAAGGAACGACCCCACTACTTGCACAAAGCCAGGTCCAGAGTCAGAGGGGAACTAGAATACAGAAACTGATGGCAAACAATGACTGACAAAAAACAAAGGATAAAACGACACAGAGCACAAAACAAACAGGAACACAGGGAACAAACCAGAAGCCAGACAGGTAAACTAAAGGCCCATTTATATGGGATGAATGTCGGGCAAACGATGCCCGACACTCGTCCCTGCACATACTCTTTCTCATGCTGTTGCACGGGAGCCAGTATCGCTGGCTCACAGTGGGGCAGCTGGAGAAGATTTCTCTCCTCGCTCCGCCCCCCTCCATTGACTTAACATAGCGGCCGTTCAATACTGAACGGCTGCTATTTACACTGAATGATCAGCGATCAGCTCATCGCCCATCATTTATGCTGCATAAACAATGGACGATGAGCTGAACGATGATCAGCAGCACGAGAGCGAATATGTGCACGGCCGAGTGTCGGCCATGGTTTCTAAATGGCCCTTAAGGTTGCTGCTAGACCAGAGATACAGAAATATAAACAACACTTCCAGCTAGGGAGAGCCAGAATATATAGGAAAAAAGGGAAAAAGTGATTGGTTGTCAGAGCTGTCAATCAACACAGACAGCACAGCGGCTGACATAATTAATGAACCAACTGATTGGCTGACAGAGCTGTCAATCACCAGCCACTACTTCAGCATACAGCAGCAGGGATTTATTAACCCTAACTAGTCAGGACAGAACAGCAGTAACGGTGTGCTGGCAGTGACGTGACGTTGATGCTCTTTGCTGCTACTCATTACTGCATTATTGCAGACTTTTCTATCTTGTCACTACAACACAAGCTGTCACCGTGATTCTTGTCCTGTCTTTCTTCAGCTCTTTGCATATTATTTTCCAGACTGATAACCAACTTTGTGTCACGGAGCGAAGCAGAGTTCTCTTATTCAAATACTAGAAATAGATGTAGATGTAACCGTCTAGTTAAAGTTCTGCCGAAGCACGGGGGCACGCATCCCTCGGACCCCCGCTGAGTGCCATTGCAGATCAATGTCACGGTTGTATTTACCTACACATGGGCACAGTCCCGCTACATAGGAAACCTCATTTGTCTGCATGTTTCTATTTTATACAGTATTAACACAGCTGAGCTATAATGGATGCAAAATCTCTTACTTCAAAAAACACTGCAGGTTGAACCTATTACACCTATTAAACTGCCTCTGGCACAGTTGCATCTGTTCAAATATATAGGAAAATATGCTAGAAGCTCTCCCGGAAGTAAGGACTATAGATAGACAGACAGAGAGATAGATAAACCCATCGTTCCTCTACATCTATATTGCCCTAGTCATAGAGCATCTTTCCCCATATGCACTCTTTATTGAATATTGTGGCATATTGCCTTAGCTGAAACTATAAGCCCTTTGTTTCAATCATTGGTGGGGTCCAGGCTGAAACAATATGCCATTGCTTGCTATAATTGGAAAATCCCCTTAAACAGAGTCCGTAGGGGCTATTGCACCCACTGAATGGTCCCCATGCACTCAGCTGAGGAGCCATTAAAAGATTGCACCAAGATGTCCCTTTTATGCCAGGAAGTTGGGATTTTAAAGGAGTTTACCAAGATTGCAAGTTATCCCCTATCCATAGGAAAGGAAACAACCTGCTGATCGGTGGAGGTCTCCAGCACTCTGTTTAGTCTCCTCCTCAATGCGGGCAGTGCAGTAACCCCACAGTAAGTAGGATGGGGAATACAGGACCCTTAATTTAAAGATCTCAGCAGTAAGACCCTTACCAATAGGGGATAGCTTGCAATCTTGGTACAACCCTTTCAGTAGTGGTATTTGACAAAAAGTAGTTTCTGGAGATGAGTGAGTATACTCGCTAAGGGTAATTGCTCGAGCGAGCATTGCCCTTAGCGAGTACCTGCCCGCTCGAGATGAAGGGTTCGGGTGCCGGCGTGGGGGAGCGGTGAGTAGCGGCGGTCAGCAGGAGGAAGCGGGGGGGGGGGGAGAGAGGGAGAGAGAGATCTCCCCTCCGTTCCACCCCGCTCTCCCCCGCAGCTCCCTGTCCACCCCCGGCACCCGAACCTTTTGCCTCGAGCGGGCAGGTACTCGCTAAGGGCAATGCTCGCTCGAGCAATTGCCTTTAGCGAGTATACTCGCTCATCTCTAGTAGTTTCCAATAACTTATCCTCTGTAAGGTGAACGTTTCACATTGAGCATGCTATTCTGCAATGGTATGTTATATGGCAGAAAGAGTTAAACAGATTACTATATTGTTTTGCATTAAACTAGTATGACTAGTAGTTTATTATTGGGCTTAGGAGTCCAGGGGGTTGGCTTATTAGTGATTATCAGCCTTTCCTGTGTTAAGGCCCATTTACACACAAAGATAATCTTTCAAACGATTGAAAGCTTGAAAGTTTTAGTGATCTTTTTGCATAAAGTGTTAATGGCCATTAATGGCCTTTAACACTTTATCATCTTCATTTGCATGTAAAGGGGCCTCCAGGAGCTGTTTACAGAGCCCAGTGTGTGATTAATCACATGCCCAGCTACATTGTTCTCCTCCTGTCTGCCCGCAGATTACAATGTAATCTCCTGGCTTCTGTAGAGAACATAGCATGTGGTCTATTGAGAGACACTTTCTCTCTAAGCGGCTGAACGATAGATTTTAAGTTCACCCTAAAATCATTGTTCAAACGAAAAGTGCACGATGCCCGCATTTACATGTAACGATTATCGCTCATTTCAGTCGTTTGAACGAATGTTGAGCGATAACCATTACATGTAAATGGGCCTTTAGAGTGCATACAGAGACAGCTGTCAATCCTTGATAGCCCCACCCCCTGGACTCCTAACCCCAGAATAAGCAGAAGTTTATTTATTCTCACAAACTATATATCAATCTTCTCTGCTCCTCCTGCTCTATACTATGACACCTGCGGATCAGACACAATGTCTATAAATTCCCGTAATGCTGATTACTCCAGTGATCTGCTGGATTCCAGTTCCCTTTGCTCATGGTTTCTCTAAACAATGCTCCCCATTGCTGTATGCCTGTGTATGTACGGCAGAGATGTTCCATAGTAGACTCTGAATTAGCCGTGTTACTGTGTAACGACATGATAGTGATGGTAACATTGTATACATTCAGCATGCCCCTCAGCTTTCCCCATTATCAATCCCTCCTGTAATCTAATGTTTATATGAGTATCATTATGTTTCACGCTCTGCGGATCTGACTCTCGCTGAACTCTTCCTTCATTCTGCTGCTCAGTTTGCCATTTCCTTGAGATGGAAAATTAAAAACAAAACTCCATTAATCTCTGAAGTGTCTGATTATGAATATATTGGCCGGAAGCCACACATGTCGCAGTCCTCGGTTCCAACTGTTATTGCCACCTGCTGGTTCTAGAGGTAATGACCATCTCTCAGTGCAAAGCAAAGGGCAATGAGAAAGCTGAGTCAATCTCAGGTATATCTGCATGTGACCTGATAGCCAACCGGATGCCTTTAAAGGTAGATTGGATGTTAATGGCATTTACAATATCCTTCCTAAACCGAGTCTTTATCATTGTTCATCCTGATCTTACTAGTGCATGAATAGAATGCCAGATTTACATAAATAAATGCTGACTCGGCACACAAGTTTTCTTTATGTTTTTTTTTTAAAGCAAAAATGCAGCATTTTCACGCTTTTGTTGCACGTTTTTGTAACAAGAAATGTTGCATCCAGATTTTGGCTGTAGGTGAGAAGGCAATTTTGAAGCACATTACAAACAATGGATTTTCTGTGTAGACTTTTTCCTTTCACTTTTGATGTAGCTTTTTGGGCCCCTGGTGGATTTTGTAACTTTTAGGGTTTAGTCAGATGGGCGTATATCAGTCAGGTTTTCACGCCAGGCTGATATACACTCTCTGCAAGGGTAAGAGGCGGGACAGGATGGGAGCTAGTGCACTGAGCTCCCACTCCCTCTCCACCCCTTGCCACTGTTTGCAATGCAAGTGGGTGGCGCAAAACGTAGCTCCGCCCCATCCCAACCCTTTTATTGCAAACAGTGGCGAAGGGTGGAGGGGAGGAGGGAGCTCAGTGAACTAGCTCACGTCCCGTCCCGCGGCGCCTCCTCCCCTTGCAGAGAGGGGCAGTACAAAGCGACCAGGTGTGAAAACCCGACTGATATACTCCCGTCTGAATAAGCCCTAAGGCTGCTTCCACATAATATGGACACAAGAAAATTGCAGCGATATTGCATTGCTGGTTCATGTGATAATGCTGCATTTTCTCATAGTAATAACGTGATTTTGCTTCACTACAAAGTCGACCGACTTTGTAGCACCACGTGCGAGGATTATTTTGGGGGGTGGGGCTTGTAATATAAGCCCTACCCTGAAAATAATCCCTAGCTGCATCAAAAAAACACATACATTACCGTAAAAGTGCTGTAGGGTCTGGCGCGTCTTCTCCCCGTCCACGGCCGTTGTATTCAGGCATTTCTCTCTGGTCAAAGATTTTTAAATCCTCGCCTTCAGAAAGCGCTGCCTTTGATTGGCTGAGCCCCATGAGCTCTACATACATGCGATTTGTAGCACTGTCACATTGCGACAAAATTGCCTGTGTGAAAGCAGCCTTAGGGCGAGCACCCACTGGCGTTTTCGCCGCGTTTCCCGCGATTTTTCCGCGCGTTTTTCGCAGCGTTTTCGCAGCGTTTTCACGGCTTTTCCATTCATTTCCATGGAGAAAAATAAGGACACATATGCAACTGACAGTTCCTATGTTAAAAACGCAAACGCAACGCAAAAAAACCGCCAGTGGACAGGAACACATGTTATCTCTATGCCTGTGCAGGAAAAACGCAAAACGCAGGTAAAAAAACGCCAGTGGGTGCTCGCCCTTAATGTGTTTTTTAGGCCATGGTGTCTTTTTTTTAAATTGCAGCCTGCTATGGGTGCGGCTTCTCTATAGGAAAGAAATGGCAAACAAAGAAAAAACTATGGAGGGAAATTATGAAAGCTCTTGTGTCAGAATTCTGGAGTGAAAAGTTGTAGTTTTGGTACAACCAACACTTGTCGTCACAGTTTATCAGTAGGACATTTCAAGACTCTGCTGGTGAGAATGAAGACTTTGAAAATATATGTTTGTAAAAATGTACATTTCTACCTTCATTGTATCATCATTTTGTGACAAAGTCAATAAAAAAAGAGATTGGAAAAAAAATTATGCTGCCTGTTTCCAGTACAGCATTCATCCAGGGACTGAAGAGACATCCATCGGGTTGAATACTCACCCACAAGCATCATTTTGACACTCGCCGTTTTTGCTTGTCTTTGCTGTTATAAGTAAGAACCTGATTTTTTTTTAAACTTTACAAAGGGGAGTTCGATATTTTTTTTAAAATGCATATCAAAACATTATATTTTTAACTTTTATTATTACTTTTCTGGTTCTGGATTGCCAAAATGTGTGAGTTATTGAGGATTACGCTGGTGTTTTTTTTTATTAAGTGGGTGGAGCTAAACAGCAGGAAGTGTGGCCACTACAGCCCATAGTATTTATAATAATTTACATAAAAAACTAGTATAAATTACTTGTAGCTGGCATAGATTTCATTTTTTGGTGCATGACAGCCTAAGGCTGGATTCAGACGAACGTATATCGGCTTGGTTTTCACGCCGAGCCGATATACGGTGTCCTCATCTGCAGGAGGGGGAGGATGGAAGAGCCAGGAGCAGGAACTGATTTCCCGCCCCCATTCTGCCTCCTCTCCACCCCCTCTCCGCCCCTCTGCACTATTTGCAATGAAAGGAGGCAGGATGGGGCGGGACTAAATTATAAGAATTAGCCCCACCCCCACCCCACCCCTCCTCATTGCAAATAGTGCAGAGGGGCAGAGAGGAGGCGGGAGCTCAGAGCACTGCTCCTGGCTCTTCCAGCCTCCCCCCTGCAGAGAGAGCTGCCGTATATCGGTTGGGCGTGAAAATCCAGCCGATATATGGTCGTCTGAATCCACCCTAAGAGGTACCTAATATATTAAAGGGTTATTCCGTTAAGGTGAGGTTAGGAGAGAGGACAAGTACTGTAGGTAATTGGTGATTGAGAACATTCAGAAAAAAATAGAATTTAGAATAGGTAAAAAGAATAGATAAATATACCTAAAGTCTTGTAATAGTGATTGACGTAATCTGTATTTACCATAAGCCGCACCAGGAATATATAATGACATATAATTAATAAATGGGACATGAGGTTTGACTGCAGCTGCATGTTCAATCTACCAGGTAGATGGAGAATAAGGCAGTTATTTGATCAGGAGCCATGAAATGTGTTTTTCACACAGCTTTAGGTTATCCACCCCCTGCACCTGGCAGATTACAAGGCACTAGCTCAGCTATTCCATGTGTACTATATGTATGGAGAACGAGGTATATAACCAACACACATAGTCATAAATACATCTCACTATATGCAACTGTTATTTGATACTAATATATATATTTATTACACATACACTATACATGTACCTGGATTGCAGCAGTAGGCAGGTGAATCTGTAAGGATAGCGTAACACTGCTTTTTCAAAAGCACAGCATTTTTGAAGGTTTTAAAACACTATCTTTTCTCCTTAGGGAGAGCAGCTAGAAGGTGAGTGAGTGAGGAGACTTATAAGGCAATTCATGCTCCTCTGGGTAATATGCAAATGAGGGAGATGGAACTATACCTCTGCAGCGACACCTATTGGAAGGCAGCTTCCTGCAAGTCAATGTTAAACTCTTTATACAAGCCTAGCGCAATTTTGTTGCGTTGCTACAATGCTACAAATCGCATGTATGTGAAGCCTTTGCTTTCCTATGGGTTACTTCACACATACAATGTTTTGTAGCATGCGACATCCTGACACAAAACCCCCGCGGGTCCGGCGATATGCACGCAGCTTGTGAGGTTTTGTAGCGCAAGTTTCCCTATGGAGCCTTTCTCTCTGCTGCATCGCACGAAAACGTGGTTTTCGTGCGGTGCGATGCAACTTTGACAGTAGGAAATCCTACTGTTAAAGCAATAAACTAATCCCTAACTGCAAGAAAAAATAAAAAAAGGTATACATCACCTTAGAAGCGCTGTCAACCCGACCGCATCTTCTCCCTGGTACCCGATACTATTCTTCTTCATCTCTTCTGGCCAGGGATTGAAAAATCACCGCCTCCTGGAAGCACTGTCTGCTTAGCCAATCATAGCCAGCGATTGATGAACCAATCACAGCCATTCATCGAGTGCTTGCTCTGATTAGCTAAGTGTCAGCCAATCACAGCCAGCGCTTCCAGGAGGCAGGGATTTTTCAATCCACGGCCAGAGGAGATGAAGACGACCAGTGACGGGGGTGAAGAAGAAGCTACAGCAGAACCCTGGACAGCGCTTCTAAGGTGATGTATACTTTTTTTTTATTGCAGCTAGGTGTCAGGTTGTGCTGCTGGGATCTGTTGTACTACAGGGTTCCAGGAGCACACCTTCACAGGTGAGGGCTAATTGAGCTGGCTGGGTGTGGAGTTCCTCCTGCCAGCCAATCTCCACAAGTCGGCTGCATATATTCACAATGCCCTCTGCAAGAGGAAGCTGGTACCCCCTCTCTCTGGGGTTTGTAGTTTTGCATGCCTGCATATGTGTTAGGTGTGTGAACAGAGTCTTGTCCAGTGTCTTTGCAGGTGGCCAGACAGCAGGTGTGGACAGTCCTGTTCGGTGCTTATTCGGTCTCTGTTTGTGGTGTGAACCGGTTCTATGTGTGGTGGCTGCAAGAAAGGTTGGTGTCGCTGGATTCCTGGTTAGTGTAGGGACTAGCGGTATAGCCGGGAGCTGTGAAGTGGCCCGCTAGCTTCCATATTTTGATCAAAATGTCAACTAATACCTGGTATTTATAGCTTAACACCTGCTACTAGCATTTGAATTTTGGCTGCTGTATGGTGTGACTCTGGTTCTGTCTGTCAGATTTCCCTGTCCAGTTGCCCCTGTCGTGGTGGCATGTTTATGTAAATCTGTGGTAGTTCCATGTGTTCCCTATCCTTCTTGGACACGTTCGTTTAGTTGGGCCCCTTGCTTAGTTGCCTACATGAACTTAACACTAGGCTTATTTTGGGGGTAGGGCTTACATTTCAAGCCCCACCCCTCAAAAATCCTCACAAGTAGTGCTACAAAGTCACGCAATATTGCGGCGATTTTCTCACTTCGATGCCGTGTTCCTGTTATGAAGGAGGCCTAAGGCTAATTTCACACAGACGAGTGAGATATTGGGTTGTGAAACTCGGCCCAAAATCGTGTTCGTCAACGTGCAATTTCGCTGCAGATGCGAGGCATTTTTGTATCAAAACCACCTTGCATCACTTCAGGGAAGTAGCGATCCTCCACCATGGCTGACAGCTGACAGTATTGCGGAATGTTTCTCATTATTTCGATGGGAAGCCTCACTTTGCAGCGCAGTAGTGTGCACCTATCATGTGGTGTAATGCTGCCGCCGACTCCATTGAGAACAATGGGTGGTGCAATACGAGGGCACGCCTAAAGATAGGATATGCCACGATGCATGTGTATGGGAAATGATGTCCTTGCGCAAATTGTATCACAAAAGTGTCTTACATGCTTTGCATCACATTTATGATGACGCTTTTTCAACACTTTTTTTCTCAGAATCTGGCAAAATTTGCAGGACTTCTTGAAAGGGGACATAGCTTAACCGTTTCCAATCCAATTTTGGATTCAGGGTTTCCTAAAAGGCTTTCTCTTTTTGCTGTTATACAACGGTGCCATCTGCTGGATAAAGCCAGTGTGTGTGCAAGAGAGGCTCCGACAGCAGAGTGGCTGGCAATAGACGGTAAGAATACCCTGTCGGGCGTCTTCTGACATTGGAACTGTACAAGCTTCAATCGGAATGTAGGAAGACGTCAGACAGGGGATTGGAAAGGGTTAAATGCGACATCATGTGTGAAAAACGAAACCAACTAATAGATGGTAGAAATACTAGACAGTCTAAAAATGTGCTAGATTCATCATAATGCCAGATAACTCAGGCATATTTTACCAATGTAAGCATATGTATTATGCCCTATACGCTAGTACAAAAGTTGCAATTCTTCGCCAGGCCCCAGCATTTATTTTAAAAAGTGAGCAGGGACAAGCACTAAGCACCATGGCCACTGGCCATTTACATTTAGACTTTTGTCGCTGTGAGTCCAGCGCATCGTTTACTTAAGGTCCATTTACACAGGCAAAAGCACCTAACATCTGTCCCATGACCTGCCGCCTATGACGCCTCTACTTACATAGGAGCAATAGTCGTTCAATGGAATGGAGACAGAATGGGGAAAACTGCTATGGCTCGCCCACCTCCATTCACAGTAAACAAGAATCGCTCAAACATTGAACAGCTCCTTTTTAAACAGGCCAATAGTCGCTTGTTTGTTACTTTTGCTCGCCCAGTGCCCTGTCGGTGGGAAGAGTGCTGCCCAAAATAACTGTTTCCACAGAGAATTTGAGTGATAATCGCCTTGTGTAAAGCACCCTTCATACTAGTGTATGCCGCTGTCTGTCTAAGTTTGCCTTGTGTTAATTGTTACATAGAATTAATAAACCCACTCCATCTTTTTGGTATGTTCACACATAGTGGAATTGGTGTGAATTTTCCCCTGCGGAAAATCGACATCAAAATCCATGTCAAATTCTGCGCCAACAAAGTTAGGTTGAATTCACATCAGCATTCAGTTTTTTTTCCTGTTCCTTACTAAGATTAAAAACAAAAACAAAAAACAAATCCTGTGCTTCCCCAAATCCCCGTTGATTTTTATTTTTTTTTGGGGGGGGGGGGGGGTCAGGAGGTCGTGGCTTGGTTGCCTGAGTGAATGGCTGCCTGACTGCAGAGCTGATCCGCCAGGGCTCAACATCGTCTTCAAAGCGGTAAAATCACAGTCAAATGGGCCTCCTCTTCTGCCTAAGTGTCCAGGATGTGCCGATAGGGAAGTACTTTTCTGCCAAACTGGAGAAGCTTATTAACGTTTACTTTTCTTAGCCTTCGGTGGGGGACAAAGACAGTGTGGCCAGAGGTCCCTGGTCAAGCTCCCCTGCATCTGCACCAGAAGATCGCTCACCGGAGTTTGCTTGCAAATAAGACGGGAAGTCCTGTGAAGGACAGGCGGGAGCCTCCACAACAACACAGTGATGATCATCCTCGTGGCCACATGGCCACATGGCATCCCAAACTTCTATGCAGCAACTCTGGCTCAGAGAGGACAACTGCTTCCTTTCACTACAACATTTCAAGATAACAAAATTGCATATGAGTGAGGTTTCTCGATACGTCTTCTGATTACCTATAGCAACACTACTTTTGTGGTTGAACCACTGGTTGATGGGATTAGCCTTTTGCAACAATAGAACTTAAAGTCGGTATTATTGTATCTTGACGCCACCGCAAGCTAGTGGTTTGACAGAAGGAACGCCCATCTCACTCCCCTAGCTCCCAATAGGGTGAAGAAACAAAGGTCCTAGCAGCACTGTGTGGATTGATTTGTGTCAGCGCTGCAGCGTCAGTCTGAAGGTAAATGCTACCTGTAAATGCTGCCATGTTACCGCTGTCATAATGTAAGCCTAAGAAGTATGGTAACCCTGAGGCTAAGGCTGCAGTGTTCAGACACATCTATGCAGATGCTGCAGTCTGTGTGCTCCGTCCCGCCTCCTATTTCAGGCATGCATGCCACACTCCCGACCGGCTGCTCACCTCTTCGTCCCAGCCGCCACCTCATGGCTCTGTCCCGGGCTGCATCTGTCATCTCTGTTCCGGCGGCTGCATCAGTGGTCCGTGACCGCCGCGCCTGGTAAACCACTGTCAGTTAGGTTTGGCCTCCCTGGTGCCCACGGCATTGAGTGCTTCTACAGTGAGGGGGGGTTCTGCCTTCTGGACCTCCACCACCACTGGGGAAGGCACTTGCTCCTGGGTGTGCGCGGCTGCAGCGCTGCCGACCACTCTATGGCTTTTCTACTTATCTTTAGTGCCCTTGCATGACCTGCTGCCTAACACCCTGTGCAGCTAATCAGGAACAGGGGGTGTCACCCCCCTGTCAATCTTGGCTCCACCAGGAATTTGTGGTGGCGTCAAGATACAATAATACCCTTAAAGTCTCCATTCCTAGTAAGCACCCTAAACAGTCCATCCAACAAGTGCCAGAAGAGGAGCAGGTGGTAAAATCTCACAAACAAGCTCATCGCTAATTGATAAATCTACCTTGCTGGGGTGAGACTCTGGAACATCAAGAAAATTTGGATTGTCCAGGTAATATTTATCAGCACACCTGCTGCCCAGCTCCGGTTGAGCTGCTACATTACCCTTCCCATTCACAGGCATGTGAAGGAGTTTTTACTGTTATCGTTGTCTTTTTCTTTTTCTTCTCTTTTCTTGCTATATTACCAGGTACGACCAAGCACAAAAAATAAAAAACGCCATGCCTCTTGGAATGCGGCGACACAAAAGCAAATCTTTAAAAAAAAGTGTTTGTGTACAAAAAAAAAGCAAAACATAAAAAAACTGTGCAAACTTGGTATCGCCGGAATCATGCTGACTCAGAGAATAAGGTTATTGCATTATTTATTCTGCATGCTTAGCATCCTAAAAATGTAATCTAAAAGACAATGGTGTCATTTCCCCCCCAATCCCCATAAAAGAATTAATTTAAAATATACTATACATTATATGTACCCCAAAAATAAAGCCATTTAAAAATAATTTTTTGTTGGATGCCTTATCTCTATAAGGGCTTTTTCACACGCGCGTATATTGGCGTTTGCACGTCCGGACGATATACGCTACCATCTGATGCACAGGCTCAGTGTATATGCCGTTGGGTGGGGCATATACTCCCCTTTCCCTCCCACTCGCTAGCTCACCTCCTCTCTCCTCCCCTCGGGCTGTTTCACATGGGAAGGAGCGGGGGTGGAGCTAAGCTCCTGCCCCCTCACCGCCCTTTGTTCGCAGCCAGCAATGGGAGGGGGTGGAGCTAAGCTCCACCTCCATCCCACCCACTCCCATTACAAACAGCTGGAGGGGAGGAAAAAGGAGGAAAGAAGGTAGAAAGAGTTTAGCAGTCATGCTGCTAAACTCCCTCCCACCTCCCTTCTCCAGCCATTGTCATTGGCTCCCAAAGGAGTCTATGGCAGTGTCCATAGTCCGACCGGAAGATAGTTTCAGGAATATCTTTCCTGCCTGGTGTAAAAGTGCCCAGCCGGGCACTTTTATGTCGTGGGAATACGCCTGTGTGATCTGATGCATTGAAATCCAATGTATCAGATGATAGCGTATATTGGCTGGCCATGAAAATGGCGGCCGATATACGCTCGTGTGAATGCACCCTAAGACAGTGAAATCCCGCACGGAATCCAACCCTGACCATAACCACAGACCCCGCGTACCTGTATTTATTCTTCTCTATCTGTACTACAGATGGTCTGGCCGCCGCGCCACCGCACATGCATAGTACAGATTTGCCCGCGCCATCACTAGGCGAAGACACGGTTCCCGCGGCCATTCCGGTATAGCAGTGTGGCTTGATGGCTTCCATTGACTTCAATGGAAGCCGTCCATGCATGTCCCGCACGAAAATAAAGCATGCTGCGATCTTTCCACTGCAAGCGGAAATCGCAATTGATTTCTGCTCATGGGCATGAAAAATCACTTTGCCATAGCATGCTATGGAGGGTTATTGCTGCGGAATCCAGGGGCTGATGCCCACCCCAGATTCCGCAGCAAAAATCTGCCTTGGTGTGTGAGGCCTATGAAAGAGTATTAAAGTCAGAGGAATTCTAGCCAAAATCCCAAATGCAGATAAGAGAATCAGGAGACATATAGCTGCCAAATGGAGACCCTGCTAGGTAAAACTGATTTGGGGAGGCCGTTGTGAATGAATTTTAACTAGAATGGTCTCTCTATGGCATGTGGCAGCTATGCATCTCCTGATTCCCTATTACTCTTCTCTCTTTCTGAGTAGCAAAGGGTTAACAGATAAATCACTTACTATCCCTCTGGTGTGGACCCTGGGCCCTCTGTACAGGGCATCATCTGGCCCTCCTTCTGCATTTCAGCACCTGGCTAGCATAGCTTAATGATCCGTTAACCCTTTGTTGCTTAGGGGGTGGAGCCTTCTGGCTCCCACCCCACCACAGCTCAATTATTTTTTACCGGCAATAAAATAAATACCATCAATGGCCCTGGGGCATAAATACTGGCCAGGTGGCAATCTTATGCATGACTGAAGGAGAAGAAAGGGCATACCTCCCGGGATTGGGACCCAAATCTGGGACTGTCCCAGAGAATCTGGAATGGTTGGGAGGCATGCTAATAAGGCATATTTAAAATTTTATCTGTGCTGGAATCCTGGTGGAAAAAGTTATAATTTTGACACAAGTGCCAAAACAAACTTTTCTGAAAATCATGCCACAGGCCGGCCCCTTTTTCAAAAGTGCACCTATCTTATAAATAGCACATTACTGTGTCTGTGGTCCAACGTGGCCCGGGAGCTTGAAGGTCTATGCAGGCACGGTGATCTGAAGCCATGTATCAACAGAACCTGGGCATGTGTGTAATTCAGATGATAAATGATAAAGACGAAAGATTTAATGGACAAGGACAGTGATCTTGGCAGTCAGCGCTAAGTCTGCCAGCATGATCACAGCTTGGGGCTTCACACATATAATTATCATGGGTGTAGTGAGAACGGGCTACCACCCAAAAACACAACGCTAACAACAGTCCTGCGGTGCGGAACAGAGTGTTGATGAAAGAGGCCAACAGAGCCTGACGTGTCTCTTCCAAAGTGACAAACGAGGGACAGCTTCGGTAGTGGTGGCCACAGATGTACAACGACAGGACAACTCATTGTTGTACAACCAAAAAAAAAAAAGAAAAAGTCAGCACTTCCCAACTATAAATCTATAGGGGCACGATAAACCGCGGATGCAACTAAACAGTACAAGCAGAAACACATGGTAGCAGCACTCAAATACATTTTTTATGAGAAAAACAGATAATTGTAATGTATATGCTAGCCACATTAGAAAAATACAAAACTGTAATATATATAGCCACATTTGAAAGTGCCAGGTTCTTAGTGTAGTGGCCCGAACTCTATATATCTGGCCCCTCCATTACAGTCATTTACAGTATGTCATGTTTTCAGTGTGGATGCACTGTGCAAATTGTCTTGTCTCTAGTTATGTATATTACACAGCTGCAGCATGTAAGAGGTTAATGGTTGTGAATGTCTGGGATATGTCTGGAAAATGTATCAAACTGTTTTGCCATGTGGGTATAAAAGGTATAAATATGAGTGCAAGCCAAAAGGTGTAGTGAGTCAAAGTTTCATTGCTTCAATGGTAGAGTGTGAAGGTAGACTACCGGCCACATGGGGGTACCTTTAACCATCATGTGGTGAAGAATGGAGGCTAAGGAGAGGTATCCTGATGTTCCCATCCCAGGAGCCCTACCTAGAGAGTGAGTGGAGAAAGGAGCCCACCATGCAGTGTTCAAGCTACTAACCGCAAGTGAGTGTCAGCAGAGTGTTTTGGTCACCTCTGGTGTGTGTGTCCAGGAGCAGAGTCATACAGATAACTAAGCCTGTAGGCCCGGTGTCATCCTTTGTCCTGGAGTGCGTGTGTCCAGGAGCAGAGTCATGGAGATAACTGGGACTGTAGGCCCAGTGTCATCCTTTCTCCCAGGCTGTGTGTGTCCAGGAGCAGAGTCATGCAGATAACTAGGACTGTAGGCCCGGTCTCATCCCGTGTTCTCCCTGACCTTTTCTGAACTGTTCTGCCTGCACTGGTGTATGAAGTTTGCATTGGAGTAGTAAAGTTTCAGTCACTGCCTGTTCCCAGTGATTGAGGTATTCAAATATAACTGTGTGTGGTCTCCATTATTTTCCTGCCGGATAACCAATGGTGTGAAGGAACAGTGGTGCCACGAGTGACAACTTCTCAAGTCCACTACACCACTATACAGATAACCAGTGTCCCAGCGTTGCCTAGAAGAGGCCTAGCGGTGCCTTGGCTGAGGTTACGCGTGTCCCTCGGGGAGGAGTTTGGTAGAGCCACCATGACAAGTGACATCTCTACCCCGCCATCTCCTCAGCATGTGCCTCGTGTCTCGGTCGCTGCATTAATATATAGTTTGATGAAAGTATATTGGCCCATCCTCCAACATTCAGGTGACCATGCTTTCGGATGGCTCCTGACACTAATACCAGGTATATGGTTTAATTATAACTAGAGATGAGCGAACGTGCTCGGCCCCGCCCCTTTTTCACCCGAATACCGCGATTTTCGAGTACTTCCGTACTCGGGCGAAAAAATTCGGGGGTCGCCGTGGCGGCGCGGGGGGTTGCAGCGGGGAGTGGGGGGGAGAGGGAGAGAAAGAGGGCTCCCCCCTGTTCCCCGCTGCTACCCCCCACGCCGCCACGCCTCTCCCCGCCCCCCGGCGCACCCGAGTACTTTTCACCCGAGTAGTGAAGTACTCGAAAATCGCTGTATTCAGGCGAAAAAGGGGTGGGGCCGAGCACGTTCGCTCATCTCTAATTATAACCTGTGCAGCATGTACAGTGGTGGAGTTGTGGCTGCCTCCACCTTGTTGTGCACTCCTGCCCATCTACTTCCTGTCCCTTTAATTAGACCATATAATTGATATCCTACTTTTCTTTGTTTTATTTGTAGGCTTAGGCCAAGAGAGATGTATGCTAAAAGTTAGGAACTCACCTTCCCCAGGTTATAATTAAAAAGCCTGGTATTATTGGAGTTGTCACCCAGCTTTCCTTGATGACTAGCTAATATATACCCTGTTATGCAGTGAAAAATCCCCTGTTGCACATCTATGTGAATTTCGTCCATCAGTAACCTGGGAAAACTGAGGGACAACCTACTTGGGAGCAATAATGGCAGCCATATTGCTTGTCAAACAGAGATCCAACGTTAGCAACAGCTAAAGAGAATTATAGGAAGTCTTTCACTTCCAATTGCCAGACTCAACTAATCCTAACAAATTATGTTATTTTCACACTTTAGCCGTGGTATTCTTTAACCCTTTGGATGGGCGGTACTGACAAAATTCGCCCGGTTTCTCTTCACCTTCATCAACGCCAATCATGTCGCTTGGCTTTTGGTGGACATCCCCTGAGCTGGAGACACCACATATTGCAGAGTCTGCACCTGTGCAGAACTTCTGGTTTCACCACATGTACCTGACGTCATGGAGGACGAAGAAGGCAAGTCACTGCACATGCACTATCTCTGAAACACATGGTTGGGCCTATTTATGATGGATGCCAGAATTCTGGCATCCAAAAGGCACAATTTTGGCTCACAGCAGAACTGCAATTTTTTTAGGATTTATACCGTGCCCAACCACTTTGTCAAAGACTAGGTGGGACTTGGTTTTAGGTGGAATTCACTAGATTCACTAGAAACTGGCATAGATTATACAAAAACCTACTGTAACTCGGAGCTGGTGTAGATTTTCATCTGGGTGTATCACATGGGTTTGACGCCAGATGAGACAAATGTATTAGGACGCTTGCACTTTCTAATGCATTTGTCGCTAGTAGCCACCGCAAAATTCACTTAGACCAGCGCATGAAATGCCGTTCTAAGTAAATAAGCCCCTATAAGGCCCATTTACACATAAAGATTATTGCTTAAAATTCATTCAAATAAATGAATTTCAGCGATAATTATTTAGTGTGAATGTAGAAATATCGCTCACTTGTCATTCGTGGTTGTTTAATTTGACTTTTCAGTCAACTTAAAAAACTTTGTTGGCTCGCTGACTTCTCATCCTATGTAAATGCTCCCTGCTCATAGGAGGTGAAGCGCTGATCGAGAAGCGGATAAGAAGTCTGTGAGCCGGCGGCACGTCTTTCAGTTTAAATGTTTTGCATGAGCGCTGATGACCTTAGAGGTTATGTCAGCACTCGTGCAGTCGTTTAACCCATTCCAGCTCCAGGATGTACCGGTACGTCCTGGGAGCCTGGTACTTCCCGCAACAGGACGTACCGGTACGTCCTAGGGATAGCGCGGGATCACATATGATCCCGCGATATCCCGCAGCGGGAGCCGGCTGTCAGTCACAGCCGGCATCCCGCTGCAACAGCGGGGGGGCATCCGAGATGCCCCCCCCCCCCCCCCCCCCGCTGTTAACCCCTTCCCTGTCGCGATCTAAGTAGATCACGGCAGGGAAAGAGTTCACAGAGGGATCGCGCTCCCTCTGTGTCTCCGGCCGGCTCTTGCGATGTCATCGCGAGAGCCCGGCCTGTATTGCCTGTGCCTATAATCGCTGTACAAGCGATAAGGCATGGCAGCAGTAGCTCTGCCATGCCTTATGACAGCGATCATAGGCACAGTGCTGCAAGTCCCTCAGAGGGACTCAAATAGTGTAAAAAGAAGAAAAGAAAAGTGTAAAAAAAAGAAAAATGTAAAAACAATGTAAAAAAACCCCGTTTTTTTATGCTTTTTCTAATATTAGCATTAAAAAAGGGAAAAAAAATTAAAACCCCACATATTGGGTATTAACGCGTCCGTAACGATGTGTACAAAAATATGAACAAGCTTTTTATTTTGTAAGACAAAAAGCGTAAAAAAAAACGATAAAAAACAGAGGCAAAATGCTAATTTTTAGCATTTTGCCTCACAAAAAATGCAATAAAAGTGATCAAAAAAGCTGTACATTCCCCAAAATGGTACCAATAAAAACCACAGCTCGTCTCGCAAAAAATAAGCCCTTATAGAGCTCCGTACATAGAAAAATAAAAAAGTTACAGACTTTGAATGCAGCTATAGAGAAAAAAAAAGATTTCCAAAAAAAAGGGGTTTTATTGCAAAAAAGTGTAAAAACCTAAAAAAAAATAACAATTTTGGTATCGTTGTAACCGTACCGACCCGCAGAAAAAATTGAGTGTGTCATTTATGCTGCATGATTAACGCTGTAAAAAAAAGAAAAAGAAATCTATGGCAGAATTGATGCGTTTTCTCTCCCTGTTAGGGCGCCCACCCACTGGCGTTTTTTTTTTCCCTGCGAAATTCGCAGCATTTTTTTTCTGCAGGGGTCTATGGGACTTGTAATGTTAAAATCGCGATTTTGCGCGATCGCGATTTTAACATTACAAGTCCCATAGACCCCTGCAGAAAAAAAATGCTGCGAATTTCGCAGGGAAAAAAAAACGCCAGTGGGTGGGCGCCCTTATCATTAAAAAAAAATTTAAAAAAAATTTACGATATAGTCTATGTACCCAAAAGTGGCACCGATAAAAACTACAGATCGCCACGCAAAAAACAAGCCCTTATATGGCTGCGTCCATGGAAAAATAAAGTTATGGCTTTTGAAAAATTGAGATGGAAAAATACCAAAAAAATCGCTTGGTCCTCAACGCCAAAATAGGCCATGTCATTAAGGGATTTAAAGACTGTTCACATGTGTAAAAGAATCTTAGAGTCTCTACCTGGAGAAGTAAGGTGACCAGACATCCCGATTTAGGTCTAGTCCCACTTTGGGACCCTGTGTCTTGCTTTACCCCAGGACCCTAGCATGACAGCCATTTGTTCCAATTTTGAGACGTCTGTCCTTCTTACAAAATGTCTGGTCACTATTAAAGTGATTACCAGCCGGGGTGCTGCAGCCCCCCGATTGGTAATCTCTCGGCAGCACCACGGCTGGATGCCTACACTGATGGCAGTGTTTGCATCCGGGATCTTTTTTCCCTTCTCCACAATCCTTTAGTTACGCAGAAAGAGAGGAGGGGGGAGGAGGCGCTGCTGCAGGTGCATATACTTCCGTCTGCAGCAGCACTGAGAAGAGGAGCAGCAGCGCTCTGAAGACCAGGAGTAGTATATTGGTTTCCGATTCCCATCATCCTGGTCAGGTGCGACACTGCTCATCAAGTAAGGCTACTACATGCCACTGGGAACCATAAGCCGGGGAGCGCTGACAGCGGGAAGCCTTTGAAGAAGGTGAGGGATAGCGCATAGAATGAAATCAGCTATGGGTATGCGGCTGATTTCCAGTCAAAAGAGGCACCAATGCTACAGATTTTGACTGTTTTTTGGATGTAGAAATGCTCCCTGTCTTTTTGGAAATGGCCATGTTCATTTTATAACAATGGAGATGAAATCATAGGTTGTGATAAGCCCTGCCCCCTGACCACACCCCACTGTCTCGCTTTGACCCTGGGAAAATCTGGTCACCTTAGGAAAAGTCATAGCCAACCAAGCGGCATGGTTGGCACCGATTGGGGGCAAAAAGCCTGGACCAGTTCTGCAACTAAACTGCCTTTCAGATGGTTTAAAGCCAATCAGCATAGGGTGCAAACCACAATATCTTGTATTTGGGGGCATTGCACTCACTGCTGAAAAAAGAAAACGCATAGTTAGTAGAGATGAGTGAGCATACTCGTCCGAGCTTGATGCTCGTTCGAGTATTAGGGTGCTCGAGATGCTCGTTACTCGAGACGAGCACCACACGGTGCTACAGCCGGCTCCATTGAAAGCAATGGGCTGCCGGCAAGCGCGGGATGAATTTTCGGGAAGGGCTTAAAAATATAAGCCCTTACCTGAAAATCATCCTAAAATGTGTAAAAAAAAAAAAAAAATGTATACTCACCTTTCCGCTGCAGCCGGAGTTCAGCCGCGTCTGGCCGGCAGTTCTCCTGAACTTGCTCTCTGTAGTATTCAGCAGGTGGGGATTTAAAATCCCCGCCTGCTGAATGAGCTGCCTCTGATTGGTCACAGCCTCACCAATCAGAGGCAGCTCTCACTCACACCCATTCATTAATGGGTGAGTGAGTGCTGCCTCTGAATGGCTCAGCGCAGGGACCAATCAGGGGCAGCTCTCACTCACACCCATTCATAAATTCATGAATGGGTGTGAGTGAGAGCTGCCTCTGATTGATGAGGCTGTGACCAATCAGAGGCAGCTCATTCAGCAGGCGGGGATTTTAAATCCCCGGCTGCTGAATACTACAAAGAGCAGTTCAGGAGAACTGCCGGCCAGACGCGGCTGAACTCCGGCTGCAGCGGAAAGGTGAGTATACATTTTTTTTTTATTTTTACACATTTCTGGATGATTTTCAGGTAATGGCTTATATTTTTAAGCCCTTCCCGAAAATTCATCCCGCGCTCGCCGGCAGCCCATTGCTTTCAATGGAGCCGGCTGTATTGCCAGCTCCATTGAATTCAATGAGCTAACATCGTTCTTCTCTGCCACAGCTGTGGCAGAGGAGAACGATCTTTATGCTGACAGTGCGGGGGGGGGGGGGCACTCTTGCCGCTATTGTGGCTTAATAGTGGGACCTGAGAACTTGACATGCAGCCCAACATGTAGCCCCTCACCTGCCCTATCCGTTTCTGTGTCGTTCCCATCACTTTCGTGAATTTCCCAGATTTTCGCAAATGAAAACCTTAGCGAGCATCGGCGATATACAAAAATGCTCGGGTCGCCCATTGACTTTAATGGGGTTCGTTACTCGAAATGAACCCTCGAGCATCGCGGGAAGTTCGACTCGAGTAACGAGCACCCGAGCATTTTGGTGCTCGCTCATCTCTAATAGTTAGATTGGTCTGTTAATCCTACATTATCTGTTAGGATTAGTCTGGGCTGGTAATTGTGAAGGACTTCCTTTAATAACTCCATGTCTTATGTAAATATATATAAGAGAAACACATCAGGACTTTGGCGGGGAAGTGAGCGATCAACTACGAAAAGCATTTATATTTATAGGTAAAAACAAAATGCTATGGAATTTGGGATCCTGCCAGTTACATTGTCCACAGCTAGAAATACAGGATTCATTTGCTTGCAGAACTGAATATGCGGAAAATGCTGATTCCCAGGTGGTGGTGATGTATGTGCAAATATGTTAAATTTAGTCTGAAAAAAAATGCCAATGCAGAAACATTAGAGGACTTGCAATAACAAAGGGAGAAAAGTACAATTGTTTTTGCTGTGTTTAGTGTTATTCTTTTAATTTCAATAGGAAAGTAATCCCACACAATGATAACGTTCTTCGTTTTTTTTTATTACCCTCACATATTAATCTCCGACAGCCTTGTGCAAAGAACCCCTACTGTGCAATATGTATATAATAAGGGTCCAGGGGCGAAACTAAATGCTCATGGGTCCGGGTGAAAAAGTTTATCTTGGGGCCCCCCAACTTCTCTTAACCCCTTAACGCAGAAGCGTAACTTAAAGCTTCTAGGCTCCAATGCAAAACCTGTAACAGGGCCCCAACGATAATGCTTTATTCATAGTGCTGGGCTCCCTATATGGAGAAGAGAGGCCTAATGGGCCGTCTAAGGCTCCGGGGCCTGGGTGCAACCGCATCCCCTGCATTCCCTATAGTTATGCCAGTGCATAGGTCGAAGTTCCCTGCATGAGACCCCTATATGGCCCAGAATAGAGAGATGCTCAGGACGAGTGGTTCCCATTCTGGTGGACCTTCTGACATTCTGGTATTACAGGACGGCTATGCATGCGTAGGGCTGTTCTGTAATACTACCTATCCCCTGCAGTCATCACTGCAAGAGAAATATCTGGCTGGCTGCGACATTCGCCGACGAAATAAGCGGATTGTCGAGATGGACACAAAGCTTACAAAAATATATATTTATATTATGACAAGTGAACTTGGAGAATGAATTAGCAATAAAAGGTTTTGTTGCTTGCAAAAAATTAGGCAGTTACTAAGGAAACATTAGACAATGTATCAAATATCACTTAAGTATTAACCAATCACGGATACGTACCCCTGCTATAACAGTCTATAAGTTCCTGTTTCATCTCCAGTCAAGCTTCTGTATTTTTAGTGTTGGCTCGAGCATGTAGGCATGACTGGTGTGGTGTGCACAAAAGCAGGTTTTTATCGAGGACCACCCTCAACTTACAGTTCTCCAGGTGCACTTGGTAGCACAGAGGGAAAGAGAAGTCTTTCACAGTCCAAATGAGATGATTAATGCAAAGAGTTGCAGAACTGTGCCTCTCTCTCTAACAGTCCCAGCTGTGGTCCCTTTGGCTGCAGTCCTGTAGTATTGCTACCTTTGGTCTATCTCTCCTAGCAGTTGTTCCTGACACCATGGTCATACCGGGCAGTGTCAATCAACACTCTTAGCCACAGGTAAATACTGTTCACCTGGCTTTGTCCCTCTGTTCAGCTTTGCTGTGTTCTCTTCCTTCTGCTGCGTCACAGCTTCACACCGCCACCACACATAGGCCTTAGATATACACATCTTCTTCCTTCTTTTGGCCAGGAACTTCACCAGCCAATAACTGGGGTTTTCTGCTTAAAGAGAGATGTCTAGTCGGACAAGAACTTCATTTACTTTTAATGGGAATGCAGAGAAAGCTGAGTGACACCCGCTTGTGTTTTTCTGTCAGCCCCATTGAAATGAATGTTCGGCCAGCACTCCCTTCATACTGACATCCCTACAGGGAAAGAAGTGTACATGTGAGTTCCATTCTGTAGATCAGAGGCGGTCTCAGCATTGGGATAGGGGATAACTTGCAATCTGGATACAACCCCTTTAAAGTGTATGATAAACTTAAGCTGACCCTCTGGTCCCAGGTCAAAATTTATCCAGGGACCAGAGGGAAAGCATAATATTACAGTCCGTTTCTTAGTTTTGTCATAGGTTCCTGGGGTTCCCCTTTATACATCCAACATGGCTGCTCTGGTTATTACTCAATGCACATTGTGCATTGGTAGCCAGACATTGCAAGCTGCTTCCTGCTTGGTCAGTGCTGGTCACATGAGCAGTTCTGGCCAATCAGAGCAGTATGTAATGTTTTAGACTACGCATGCATTATTTGTGTGTGAAAAATTTCCTTGCCAGCTCTGGCTGGGATGACCTTAAAAAAAACACCAAATAGACTATAGAAATAGGGGATAACACATTGAATAAAAGGTAATTTAAGAATGTTCAGACCGTATACTAATTAATGGATAAAACATTAAACAATAGTTATAATAAAAAAAAGACACAATGAGCAAAAACTTCACTAATAGTGAAAAGATGGTAAAAATAGTACCAATGGGAGAGCTGCCTGATGAGCCTTGTGGAACTGAAGCTGATGTGATGTGTAGGGGCTTAGTGGTCTGAAGGTTGGATTGGATATGGCCCATTGGTGGGGTTGTGGGTGGAAGGGAGTGTGTAGATGGCTGAAGGCAGGGCAGAGGTTGGACACAACCCCTGTTAGAAGGCAGGGCAGGGGTTGGACACAAGAGCTGCGGGGCTAAGGATTTAAAGTGTTTGGTGCTTGGGAAAGAGGGAGCATGCACAGTCAGTCGCTCCGGGGGTAGCGTGCCATCCCGGGACTGTCAGACCACACATACATGTGGACTTAGATATGTTAGTGGCTGCAGTTCGTTGGTATATAAGGGGATAATGTGGAGAAATAGTGGCAGGCAGCGCTCTGGGAATGAGTGGGGACAGAACAGGGATTGGAATAGGGAGAAGGAGATGAAATGAGGAGGATTATGGTTGTAATATAGGGGGGATGGTTGTTGTAGCATCTAGAAAGTATTACAATAAACCATTGAATAATTATGAAACTCATTTGAAATGAAATCAACGAGGTAGAAGATAGTAATAATTAAAAGATAATTGAAAATACATGAGTGGAGGGGAGCTATAACTGGAAAGGAACCGGGGTTAAAATAAAAAGAGTGCTGAGCGGGAACATATTAACTAAATAGTAAATAAGTGGGAATACATGAAAGGAGGGGAATCTGCGACTGAAACGGGACAGGGGGTACAATAAGGAATAAAATACTGAGCGAGGGCATGTTAATTACCATCGTCTCCCAACACACACATCCCTAAAAATATTTTTTTACAGCCATACCACTCAGTTGTCATCTGCATTCGATATCTACACATCACACCCTCAGTAATGATTTTCCATGCTATATACGTCCACCCACTGGTGTAACTATAGGGGATCCGATCCAGAGGATGCGGTTGCACCCGGGCCCAGGAGCCTTAGGGGGCCCATAAGGCCTCTTCTCCATATAGGGAGACCAGTACTACGAATAAAGCATTATAGTTAGGGGCCCTGTTACAGGTTTTGCAATGGGACCCAGAATCTTCAAGTTACGCCTCTGCGTTAATGAGTTAAGAGAAGTTGGTGGACCCCAAGATAAACTTTTGCACCCGGGCCCATGCGTCCACCTATGTGTTTTATGCTTCTTGGGCTGGCAGTACTTGTCAATTTATGAATATACCACTGCTGCCATCTACCATCAAGAAATCCAACTACGGTAGGACAAGGATAAACTTATTCCTACCACACCTACCTCACACCACTCCCTTTTCTCTCATCATCTACGCCTTTTTTGAGCATTACGTGTTATAGTCACTAATTACTTCAGAAGAGTCCGTGATCCAGAGATTATTCCGATTGCCAGATTGGAGTAGGGAAGGGATTTTTTCTCTAAAATGGGAAGCATTGGCTTCGACCCCATTGGTATGATTTTTTTGCCTTCCTCTGGATCAACCTTGGGGGGTAATAGGCTGAACTGGATGGATGTGTGTCTTTGTTTCAGCCTAACATACTATGTTACTACGTTATACATTGTAAGTACAAGTATAAAAACACAGGTAGGTGACATAATTCTAAGCATAGAGATAATGGGGTTTCTGCAGAGGAAAAAGTAACAAAACTCATGCAATGAATGGCCGCCTGAGCAGATGTTTAGATTTCTCTTTGCAGCTTCATGAATGAAAATTGGCTGCCAGTCAAGTTTTTTTCTCTCATACAATTTTCAGCCCCATTTTGCTTCTGAAGATGGGCGAGTGCTTCTCCTGCAGCTGGATCTTAAGGCAGCCACTTTAGATAATGTGTGGGTTTTTTATGCTATGGAATGGGAAAATGGTCATGAATTTGTCACAATACTAATTATCTCAAGTCATTTGATGTTGTCATAGGCTTAGTTAAAGCTTTTCCCAAACACAAAAGAGGATGAAGATTCTTTAATAACTTTGTAAGTATCTACTAGTCTCACATTTCAAAATGGTAACAAATACAAGCGGGAGAGTTCTTCTACTGGCTGCAGGCATAAGCATTGATGTTCTGTGGATAGGTAATACCATACACCACACATGGAAGAGTCATCAGTGGGCTACTGCAATAGTGCTGGGCTATCTCCAGCAGTCTCTTTGAAGATGAATGGAGAGACATTGCATGTGTGTGACTGCCTATCCATTCAGGCTACTCTTAACTGCAGAGGATGGGATACAGTGAGCCCACAGTGTAGAAGGGAGGCAGACACAGGACCCCTGTTCTCAGGATCAGAGGGAGTTTGAGACTTGAGACTTCCACCAGTCAGACTTTTATTATCTATCTTGTGGATAGGTGATAAAAGTCAATCTTAGAAATCCCTCTTTAAAATTGGATTAAAAAGTGCTTCCATTAACTGACCAATGAGTGCTTCTGATTAGCGAATACTGGAATAGTCATTTCATGTCAGTATCAGGCCATTTCACCAAAGTAGATGTAACCTCAACTGATCTTCCCTGTGCTATTGGCGGAATAAAAGAATGCAGGCTATCTATAAGCTGAGAGAACACATGAATTCAAGCCTCAAGGTCCACACTAGCAGCAGGGGAGGTAAGCACCTCTAAAGCACGTTGTGCAAACTCTGGCCGCTCATCCAGCTTAGACACCTAGAAGTCAAAGGTGCCAACGCCATGCCTGAGTACATTCATGCGGGAGTTGACATACTCTTGGACCATTATGTATAAGTTTTAACTGTGACTAAGTCCTACCCTGTGGTGTTGCTGCAGGCTATAATGAGTTGAGAAAACTATGCAACAGACTTGCCCTGCCACCAGTGGTGGTGCTGCCGTAGCGCCTTCCTGCAAGTCTGCTATGAGCTGCAATCTATGGATGATGCATCCCTGCAGTCATGGGAAAACATTCTGCTCAAGCTGCTTAACAGTCTGTCCTGATAGTTCTGCATTTTGAGATCCCTCTCCATTTCCGAAATTAGATTTGTCAATTTAACCTTCTAGTGGGGAACCTCCTGTGACAACAACACATCATTGTCTTTGATGCCCTGTAGCTTCTGTCCTAGCCTGCAGACAACAGGATGGTCATACTGATCAGTGCATCATCACAACTGACCATTTTGGTCACTTTCGCAAGACTGGCTAAAACAGCACACACATCCTTGATCTGCAGCCTCTCCACAGGCGTCAAGTGACTGACCTTCATGCAGCGTCAGCTAATGGCATGCACCATTGCAATCGCATCTGGTACTCCGTAATCACTCTCTGCTGCTGGATTAGCCTCTGCAACATGGAATTCCACCATAATGGCACATAACGGATGAGGTCGTTGGGTGGTAGCCCGAACTCTCTCTGCACCTCCACCAGACGAAAGTGTGATCACAGTTTCCTGGTCTTTTCCAGCACTGGATGTAAACCTGGGTAATTGTTTAGGAAGCACTACACTACCAGGTTCATCATGTAGCCCAGGCAAGGTATGTGGGTGAGATTGCTGAGGTAAAGGGTTCCCAGCAGGTTGGACCATTGTTACAGATGACCTTACCTGGCCTCTGATTGTGCGGGGTCAGCTACGTGTCCGCCTGGGCCTGCAGAACCATCAACAGTTCTTTGGCCATGTGGCTACGTTCCCTAGCGTTTTAGGATAGCATATTGGGATTTATCACATGCAGCGCTGTATGGAGGCCGGGTTTTTCACGTATCTCTGCCGATGTGGAGAGTGTTGAAAGGTGGTACTAAGAATTGATTATGGATTTTGTGATCCCAGAGCTTTGTTCTTTTTGGATAGTGCTGACTGTGGCTCAGAAGTCTGATCCTGCACTGACCTGACAGCATGGAGCTCTGGGGGTCACAATCATAGCGCTGGCTCCCATCATGGGATTTTATTTATTACTGACATATAATTAAACCAACTTTATTGAATAAAAGCACACAACACCATTTTGGAGATAAAAATCTGCGGTATTTTATTAAAGGGTTCAGTTGGAGAGTTTTCCTCCCATAAACCAATATCAATCATCATGTAATAATTCAAAACAATACTTGGAGACCATGACACAAGCAACCATATAACTTAGGAGGGCCTTGTCAATTCGACTCCAGCCTCAATAACACCATCAACTTTGTAATAACTTAAATGAGGACTTAGTTCACCTAACTCAAGTCCCCATCCCATCAAAACCACCCTCTTAATTGAATACTGTGACGGGGTAAACCAAAAGGGGAGGGCAAGGGCGGGCAACTTTCACTTGGATTCTTTAACTGCTGCTGTATCACTGATCTGCAGGGTTCTTATAGAACAGCTCCCTCCCTGAGTTCTTCAGCCTCCCAATCAGCTGCTGTTACTAGGCCAGCGATTCAGCTTCTCTTTTACCCTCCATTTCCAAGCTAGCCAATCGGATACTGTTGATGTGCCAGCTGCTACTGGGGCAGATATTCAAGAATCTTCCATGGATGATCTCATCTGACCCCTAATGAACTCAAGCACAAATTTAAATCCCTAACCCTCATTACTGGGGGCATATATATTACTTAACATTAAACGCTCGGATCCCATGATGCTTTTCTTCCTAATAGTCATCAAGCTTACATTATTCGATGACAAAAAAAAAACTTCACAGGGGTGTCCGAGAAGATGACTCCAGCTCCTAAAATGGTATCCAGTGGAAAGTCCAATAGGCAGCAAGTAGATTTCAATATTATAGTGTAAACAGCAATGTGTTTCGGCTCTTTAAGAGCCTTTATCAAGCATACCAATTTAGATAACATAAGGAGTATGTATAGTGGGACTTACATTACATTCAGGATGACCCCTGTCCCACCTCCTGGCATCCCGGCGTCGTTTGATGATGCAATACACTCGTCGCATGTCACATGACTCGCGGCGTTGTGAGTGAAATGCAAAGGTGCGTTCCACTGTGAAGCAGAATGAGGTCATCACATCCATCTTCAATAGAAGACTTCAAATAAACTACTAGCCTTCACTGGCAACCAACACTAAACTAGGTCCAACTCTGTAGGTCTTCACTTCCTCCAGTCTGCCACTAGAACTCACAGTGCACTCAGATGGAAAGTGCTTCTTAATTAAATCAATTCACTCAGTGTTATGCCATGCAACTGAAACAATTTGGCAATTCGTTGGGCCTCAAGTCCTAAGCTACAGCAATTTCTCCTCAACACCCACCCTTCACCCAGGGTTGGGGAATGCCATATCCCCAATTTGACTCACTATCCGCCTCCCCAGGCTTTGAGTTGAGACCCTAATTACTCCTTCCTGGTTCTCTTTAGGCTGACATCTCAGCAGACATTCCTACCAAAACTAAACCCAACCAGGCCAGCGATGCTCTTGACCTACACCACTCCATTGATGGTCTGCACAATGAGCCTGCAAAACACCTTTTGCCAAGGTTAACCTACCCATCCCCAAGTCCTGACTATCAGTTGCGGAGTTAGTTAACTGTACGCTTTCATGATTGCAGTCTCGTTTGGTAGAACAGTTTAACCACTCCCAGAAGATCATCCAAGTAACCTTCTGCATAGCTTTCCTCAGACCACCATCATACCATTTAATCCACCTCCAAAGGAATTAAACCTTCTGAGGCTCTAGAATGCCTCTAGAGTATCCTCCAAGCCCAATCATGGCACAGCAGTGCCAGGTCTCCAAGGACAGTCCTGTGAAAATCAGGACTGTTGTCAAGTATGAAGCAGGCATTTCCCACAGTCTTATAACGAATGTTATGACCAGGTCGGTGCCTTTGTACAGCACCGTAATACAAAGCTTTTCTCACCTTGAATCAGCTGCCATATGACATCCTTAAATCATGGCAGATTTTTTTTTCTGTTAGATGTACCCAACAGACCAATCTGGGTACCATATTGTGACTCCTATAGTTCAGAGTTTATATGAAACTGTAATACAGCCACGTACAATGAGCCTAACTGGATAATTGTCTCCACCAAAGAAGTTTGTAGACAATTTCATTTTGTTGTATGATATTCTGATCCAGACATATGCTCCTCATTATAGTCAAGCAGAGTGACTGGTATAGAGCAACTACTAAAAGCCGTTGCTTGTTTTTGCATCATAGTCACTACCGGAACAACCGGGGAGGTCATCTTGTTTTCCCTCTTTTGTCCCTTGAGTTCTTTAGCCCTAGAGGTGACCACATCTTCTCACCATAAAACCCCCGAGTCACGGTCCCAAACAAAACAGGCTATTAATTGTTGTCCAAACACCTGAGCTGCTTTATTCTACAGGGGATATAATATCTGTCCTTTTAGATTATCCTTTATCAACACAATGGAAAAAGCTGCATACTAGGAACCGAGCTTTGTGCTGCTATTGTTCGACATCTGAAGGTTTTCTGCTTCTAAACCACACAATACGCCTTTTAACTGTTCATAAAACCAGTACATTAATCACAGAACGGAGCCGTCCTCCATGTTCCAGGTACCCAGCAGCTTCATTCTATATCACCTTCCTTTTACTGATATGAACTCTGTATTGTCTTAATTAGAAGAGATGAGCAAAGTGTATAGGTGAGAACAGGACTGGAGTGAAAAAACAGACCACTAGAGAAATAAAGGATGTAATAAGAGTATATCACACAAAACCTCTCATACTGTAGTTTAGGTCTTTTCTTCCAAGCAAAAAAATTGCTTATGATAATAGTAGGGGAATACTTGGGGGAAGACGGGTCCTAGTATCCAGAAAACCACTGATCACACCGACTGAAAGGGATTATTTGGCCTTACAAAAAAAATTAAAAAGCTACCATTTATATTAAAAAATAAATAAAAAAATAAACCAAGCTTATCTCTTTTTGCCGCAAGTGATCCAGTGCTGCTGCTCCGCCCAGTGGCGTAAATATAGGGGGTGCAGAGGATGTGGTCGTACCTGGAGCCAGCAGCTCTAGGGGGCCCATAAAATCTCTCTTTCCCATATTGCAAACCAATACTATCAATGAAGCTTTATAGTTGGGGGCCCAGTTCCAGATTTTGCACTGGGGCCCACCAGCTTCACGTTACGCCTCTGGCTCTGCCAGTACCCTGCTGGTAGTGTTTAATGGGCGCAATGGTCATGTGTTGTACCCTTGATATCATGGCTCCCGTTGCTACGCGGTGATGATGGTAGTACAGCATGTGTCCTTTAAGGGCTTAGGCCTTACTCCCACGAGTGTAATTTCATTGCGTATTACGCGCGCATAATACACGGTGAATGGAGTCAATGAAAGTACATTGATTTTCATTGATCCATTCACACTTGCGTATATTAATTGCATATTAAAAAAAAAAAAAAAACCACAACATATTGTATATTACTACGTATTATGCGCGATAGAGCCCTATTCTTCTCTATGGATGCATAATAAATGCTGTACATATGCAATCACATGGCATGTGTGTGGCATTTATACGTAATGTCACTAAGCGACAGAGCGGGAAGTAAAAGAAGAATGAAACAAATCAGACTGCGCATGACAGCGTAAAGGAGATGCACAGTCATGCGCAGTAGGAAAAGAAATCGCTTTCATACGCGGTGAAATGTTGCGCTTTACACGCAGTGTTTTACCACACACTCATGTGAGCCCGGCCTCATTCAGATGAGATTGTCTCATTTTGGTCTATGGATTAGGGATGGATTTTAACCCTGGTATACGTTTGTTTGGCATCTGTATGCTTTGCCTGTGTCCATTCTTTTTTTTTGTTAGTTTCATGTTTCATTTGCTTTTTTTCTCAAGCGCAAAAAGGAAGGAGGCCCACTTTTTTTCTAGCATTAATCAACAATGATCCGTGAAACATAGCCTGTACATGGAAAAAATAGTTGTTTTTTTTGCGCACCCATGTGTGACCGTCGTCCGAGTAGTCGGCACAGAATTGGCCATGCTGCAATTACATTTTTTACACATACCATTAGTCCATTTATAAAAAAAAAGAATGTCTGCATCTCCCCACTGACTGCAATGGGTCATTGTGCTGTCCGTGCGCAAGCTGTTACAAACACAGACAGCAGATGGACATGACAATCCCCCCATGTGAATGAGCCCTAATATTACATTCACCCTGAAGTGCTTGCTGCAAAGGAAATGTCAGACTGGCTGCAACTTCCTGGCAAAATAAGCCATTTGCTCAAGGGGGGGGGCGGGGGTGGTAAGAGCGGGACCTGGGGCAATCAGCTGTTTGCTGGGGTGGTAAGAGCAGGACCTGGGGCAATCAGCTGTTTGCTGGGGTGGTAAGAGCAGGACCTGGGGCAATCAACTGTTTGCTGGGGTGGTAAGAGCGGAACCTGGGGCAATCAAATGTTTGCTGGGGTGGTAAGAGCAGGACCTTGGGCAATCAGCTGTTTGCTGGGGTGGTAAGAGCGGGACCTCGGGCAATCAGCTGTTTGCTGGGGTGGTAAGAGCGGGACCTGGGGCAATCAAATGTTTGCTGGGGTGGTAAGAGCGGGACCTGGGGCAATCAGCTGCTTGCCTCCGGCTTCACATCCTGAAGTTGGTTGTGTATGCCATCACAATCCCTTTAACCCCTTCACCTCTACACCAGCAGCAGTATGCAGTTATATTATCCCCTAAAACTCCCTATGTGGGATATAGAAAGTTAGTAAAGTCTATATAGTTGGGGGAATTAAGGCCTTATGGGCACCAATACACTTGTCAGTCTCCCCTAAATACCCATTTTCACCCCTGCACAGTGCCCTGTGATGTGATCTACGCTGGCTTTTTTATCTCTGCATGCATGTTCCCAACCAGATAACACAAGGGAGTATCTGTTAAATTGTCCTGTAGAACGAGATACTAATTAAGTTGTCACTGTCAAATAATACAGCGCTTATCATCATTAATTACAAATTATATTGATTATGTTCCACAAGCTTGTTCTAAAAAGGAAGTCACCAGGGTCATTCTACATAGTGTCATTGTTCAGTTGGCAATAGCGTATCTGGTTATGTAAACGACCCAAACGCAGTTCGAGAGTTCAGGCTAGGATAATATCCTCGGGGAAACAGGTTCTCTTTTGTGACAGCAAAACTCACTTAAGAGGCTTGGCTCCTTAGTTCGGACTTATAAAATAGGCATCTAATGTATAAAGACAGTCAACTAATAGGAAAAGAGTGCCAACTAGTATAAAAAAATGGCAAAAATTACAATTTTCACTGGCACTTGTGCCTTACAATCCGCCCTTTCCTTAAAGGGGTTGTCCTGCGAAACAAAGTGGGGGTATACACTTCTGTATGGCCATATTAATGCACTTTGTAATATACATCATGCATTAAATATGAGCCATACAGAAGTTATTCACTTACCTGTTCCGTTGCTAGCGTCCCCGTCTCCATGGTGCCGTCTAATCTTCAGCGTCTAATCGCCCGATTAGACGCGCTTGCGCAGTCCGGTCTTCTCCCTTCTGAATGGGGCCGCTCGTGCCAGAGAGCGGCTCCTCGTAGCTCCGCCCCGTCACGTGTGCCGATTCCAGCCAATCAGGAGGCTGGAATCGGCAATGGACCGCACAGAAGACCTGCGGTCCACCGAAGGTGAAGATCCCGGCGGCCATCTTCACAAGGTAAGTAAGAAGTCACCGGAGCGCGGGGATTCGGGTAAGTACTACCCGGTTTGTTTTTTTTTATCCCTGCATCGGGTTTGTCTCACGCCGAACGGGGGGGCTATTGAAAAAAAAAAAAAACCCGTTTCGGCACGGGACAACCCCTTTAAGTTTTCCTTAGCTGTGTTTCCATTGAGGGTGCATTCACACAAAGGATATTCTCGCACGGATTTTGTGCGATGCGATGTGCATAAAACCCGCATGAATATGAAATCTATTATTTTGAATGGATTCATTCAAATGAATGATGCTGCGAGGAAAAGAAAAAATGCGATGTGCATGTGAGTGCATGCGATGCCTCCCATTGAAGTCAGTGGGAAACACTCGTGATCCTTCTACGTGCGTGAAACATGCAGGCGAGGATCACAATTTCACAAAAGCTGAGTCTCTCGGCCTGTTACCGCGCTCACTCTTGTAAATGTAGCCTGACAAGAGATATTTCCTCAACCGATGCATTGAAGGGATGCTCCCAAATAGACAACACCCTCTCAAGATCAAGTCTCTCTAGGGTTTAGCTTGTGAAACCAGTTGATATTGCAAGGGGGATATAGTATATTATACTCATTGAGGTCAGTGCAAAACATTTTGGGGTGGAAGGGAAAGGTGCAATTTTTTTTTATGGTTCTCTGGTAGAAGAAGAGTCTCGTTAGAGAAAGGTTCCATCTACATTATGATTTTAGACTTAGGATAGTGAAGCGATGCTGCAGGATAGGGTCGCAGTACTTCGGAAGCCACTCTTATGGGTAGGGAAATTGGTAGCACCTCCTGTGCTGCACTAAAGGCCCTTTTACACGCAATGATTATTGCTCAAAATTCGTTCAAAACAGCCAAAAGTGATCGACAATCGATACATGTAAACGCTGGCAGTTGTACACTATTCGTTCAATTGTCGTATAGACAAGATGGGTCCTCCAGAACGAGGGATGCTCTTTGGAGAAGATCTCTACTTTGGCCAAGAAATGAGAATCCTGGAAAACAGAGGATTAACACAGAATTCCCTAGTAGGGTGTATGAAGATGTTTTGTTTAAACTGGACAACCAATTTCTCCCTTTATGACGTAGATGAACATCACAGAGGTGCGATTTGGCATCAAGCAGGCTTGGGAGCCAAGCTCACTGTATACACGGAGGGTGTCAGCTGTTTGAAATAGCTGACACCCGTCACAAACAGCCACGATCAGAGCTCACTGCAATCACATCCACTTGACAGTTTACATTTGCTGGCATGTAGGCTGTCAGCCAGAGGGGGTTGACCCTCTGACTCACCGGGATGCGATCGTGGGGTGATGATGCTTGCCTTGGTGGCCTCAGGCCTAGTGAGAGTTGCCAGGGATGCAATGTATTAATCCTTGCCTGTGGCAGGACTTAAAAGATTTGTCCAGTTACCAGACAACATTGTCCCTATAGCTCCAGCTACGGCTCTGGATTCCCATGGTAAAGTAATGGCAAGTATTGTTTTTTGTGTTATTTTAACACAACTAGAGCTATAGGGACAATGTTGTCTGCTAACTAGACAAGCAGTTTAATATGTGGTTAAAAATACAGTATACTGAAATACCAAAGTATTGCAAAATATTGTAGAAGCCATTAAATGATAACTGCTACGTCTATGCAACACCAAACCTCAGCACAGATGCAAGATGGCATTCAGAAAAAATGCCATAAGCACACACAAAATGCATACTGAACACCAAAGTAGGACTGTGAACTGGTCTCAGTATCTGACATAACATATCACTACGCTAACGAGACAACCACCATGTGAAAACCTGCCTGCAAGCAGGGTGATCATCCCGATAAGGACGACCCCGCACTGGAACCTAGGAAGCTACCTATCCCTGGATGGCAAACGATCCACAACAGGACAGTACACTGCTTACACTAACTCACAGAACAGGACTGTTTACACCGGGTGTCTGTAAACCTACACAGACACTGAGCATGTCGCTGTTCACACCAACACCCCAAGGACTTGCACACAAGATAGAGCAGGACTCTTCACACACCTTGTGTGGCAGCTGCACAGACCCAATGAATACAACACTGCTCACACGCATGTCCAGCCACCTGCACAGACATGTGCCACACATCATGCATAGAAGCAAAATCCTGGGGTGACATAGAAACCCAATCCAGAAACCCCACTCAGAGCTCCCATGCATACAGATAAACCATTGCTAGTGCAAGTGTCCTCAAACCAAGGGGAAAGTCAGACACCATATTAAAATAGAGGGAACAGTGTCAGGCATCACCCACCTGACACACATAAGATATCAGACGTCTGGAGGCCGCACTTGTAAAAAGGAAAGGGGATCTGCATATAATGCAGACAAGGACTACAGGGAAGGTGAGACACACTACGCACTAGCCATGCATGACACCAAGCACAGAATGGGATCAATACATAATGCATAAACATGATAAAATGACCAGCATTCTCTGACAAGAGAAGCTGGTATTTATGTGCAGCAGGCCAGGGGGATTGGCTGGCTGGTGAATACCACACCCAGCCAGCTCAATTAACCCTCACCTGTGAAGGTGTGCTCATGGAAACCTGTAGAATCACAGGTCCCAGCAGCACAACCTAACAATCACAAGTTCTAGTCCCCTTTCTCATTGTGCCACTTTTGATTGCAATGCTACATGTGCAAAATGTGGATGAACCCAAAGTAAGTGGCTGAGAGCATTGTAGGGTGTGGTACATATTGACTTGCACTAGGATTATTATGGTTAGTAGATAACCCTAAATAATTATTGTGTCATTATGTGAAACCTTGTTCCTACATGGCGGTCATAACTGTATGGATTTTGGAACACGTTGAGGTTCTACCAGTTTTTATTCCAGCGCAGTAGTAACCAGTAGCTTGCCGTGAACCTTCCTTTGCTTGCTGATAGTTATGACAACAAGTGCTAATTGATATTTTGCTCTTCAGGAAGAACATCTGATAGAAGAGCACCGGCCCTCCTGGCCCACTGCCACACCTTCCTACATGCCCCTTCCTATGAATATTGATTTATACAACAAAACTGCTGCCCAGTGTGTAACGGGAACCAATGCATGCAGCAATTGTAGTCATCTATAATTATAGACCAAGTGGGCATCAGTATTGGATATGTGCCAGGCGTCACGTGGGTGTCTTTCCCTTATTACTACAGTACATAGTGAATGGGAAACCCTCTATAATCTGTATTCTTGTTATCTCTGGAGGGTTTCTCTGCGATTTGGCATAAAATGCCAATTATGATATTAATAGACCGGGCATTTTATCCTCTGGATAGGGCTGGACAAAAAGCGGTCTCACTGTTGGGCCTCCTTTATTTCAAATGTCAGCGTTCCCGATAGATTCCATGCGGGCCACCGGCATAGAAGGATATAAACAAGGGAGGAAAGAAATATAAAACTTTCATTATTTTTCTTAAAATTACGGCTCCGATAGTCCTTCCTGTAAAGTTGACCTTCTCGGCAGCTACGAATACCATTTCTGGATTTCATTTCAAAGCATGTTATAGAAAGCCTATAACATTAAAGGAGAATGCAAAGCTGCTTATTATTAAAATGTCAGGGTTTAAGTCTATGCGGGTTTGTCACCTTTAATGCTCTTGTTGTAACATGGTAAACTCCTATCCATTCCCTACAGGGGCTAGACCGCCATCCGGAAACAAAGAAATAAAACCTTGTTTATTTTCATTACCGTTCAGGTCTGTGAAGGGTCGACGTACAATCTGCCAAAAAAAAGGCCTTTTTTTTGTTATTTCAATAAGATACTTGAGCAACGTTGAACATTATATCTGGTTGCTATGGCAGCTGTGACTGGGTTTAGTTATTGTGAGAAATATACAAAAAAAATTAGTCACCAAAGGGAAAGCGTGACGTGAAGAGAAAAAGGAGAAAAACAAAACGGAATGGGGAGGGGTGAAAAAAAAAAAAGTTTAAAGCAGTAATAAAGGCAACCTTTCGGAAATCAGGGAGAAGGTACCCTACAGCTAAATGTACTTGGAGTATAGTGGGAAGGAAACATTCGGATTTAGTCAGGAAAACCAATACCGTATTGTAACATTTGCCCGTAGAAGATGAAGAAAAAAGTCACTCGTTGGCTTCAGTAGTTAGAAAATCCCATATGGCTGCATACAAAGACCAGACTTGTACAGAGGGGCTGTGGCACCGGACCGCCCTGTCCTAGAAGCCTTCTCTATGAGACATAAGGGGGGGATTTTTTGGGTGTGGTGGTGGAGGGGCACTCGCTCTACGGCTTTAGAGCTAAGGATACGGCCCGAGGTCCCCTCTGCTTTCATGCAGAGCTGAGAGGAAGTCTCAGCGGGTTACAGGCCGGCTCTGTGTTAGTTACATTCCCTCAGGGATTCCAGGACAAAGTCAATGAATGTTATTCATCACAGGAATAGTGCAGAGCGTCGTTTAGCACATCCTCGCAGGTCCTTGTCGCATTTCTACATTTTTGGAGAAGAGGGGAAGGGACTGCAAAGGAATTAAGCTGCATCTGATGGACCTTGATGTATAGAATGTTCCTTGCAAGGAAACCTAATGTTGCTGCCGTTGATGCCAATTTGAAGAGGTTGACTTAGGGTTGGGGAATAGAACAGATATTGAGCTACACATTTACTTTTCTATCTATCTCATAATCTATCTGTCTATCTCATATCTATCTATCTCATAATCTATCTGTCTATCTATCTCATATCTATCTATCTATCTATCTATCTATCTATCTATCTATCTATCTATCTATCTATCTCCATCAATCTATCTCATATCTATCTCCATCAATCTATCTCCTATCTATCTATCTATCTATCTCCTATCTATCTATCTCCTATCTATCTATCTCCTATCTATCTATCTCCTATCTATCTATCTCCTATCTATCTATCTATCTCCTATCTATCTATCTATCTATCTATCTCATATCTATCTATCTATCTATCTCATATCTATCTATCTATCTCATATCTATCTAATATCTATCTATCTCATATCTATCAATCTAATATCCATCTAATTATCCATCTATCTATCTATCTATCTCCTATCTATCTATCTCCTATCTATCTATCTATCTATCTATCTCATATCTATCTATCTATCTATCTCTCATATCTATCTATCTATCTCATATCTATCTATCTCATATCTATCTATCTATCTCATATCTATCTAATATCTATCTATCTCATATCTATCCATCTAATATCCATCTAATTATCCATCTATCTATCTATCTATCTCATATCTATCTATCTATCTCATATCTATCTCATATCTATCTCTCTCTCTATCTATCTATCTATCTATCTCCATCAATCTATCTCATATCTATCTATCTATCTCCATCAATCTATCTCATATCTATCTATCTCCATCAATCTATCTCATATCTATATATCTGTCTGTCTCATATCTATCTATCTATCTATCTATCTATCTCATATCTATCTATCTCTTATCTATCTATCTATCTATCTCATATCTATCTCATATCTATCTCATATCTATCTATCTATCTATCTCATATCTATCTCATATCTATCTATCTATCTATCTATCTATCTATCTCCATCAATCTATCTCATATCTATCTATCTCCATCAATCTATCTCATATCTATCTATCTCCATCAATCTATCTCATATCTATCTATCTCCATCAATCTATCTCATATCTATATATCTGTCTGTCTCATATCTATCTATCTATCTATCTATCTATCTATCTATCTATCTATCTCATATCTATCTATCTCATATCTATCTATCTATCTCATATCTATCTATCTATCTATCTATCTATCTATCTATCTATCTATCTATCTATCTCATATCTATCTCATATCTATCTCATATCTATCTCATATCTATCTCATATCTATCTCATATCTATCTCATATCTATCTATCTCATATCTATCTATCTCATATCTATCTATCTCATATCTATCTCATATCTATCTATCTCATATCTATCTCATATCTATCTATCTCTCTATCTATCTATCTATCTCCATCAATCTATCTCATATCTATCTATCTATCTCCATCAATCTATCTCATATCTATATATCTATCTATCTCTTATCTATCTATCTATCTATCTATCTATCTATCTATCTATCTATCTATCTATCTATCTATCTCATATCTATCTCATATCTATCTATCTATCTATCTCATATCTATCTCATATCTATCTATCTATCTATCTATCTATCTATCTCATATCTATCTCATATCTATCTATCTATCTATCTCATATCTATCTCATATCTATCTATCTATCTATCTATCTCCATCAATCTATCTCATATCTATCTATCTCCATCAATCTATCTCATATCTATCTATCTCCATCAATCTATCTCATATCTATATATCTGTCTGTCTCATATCTATCTATCTATCTATCTCATATCTATCTATCTCATATCTATCTATCTATCTATCTCATATCTATCTATCTATCTCATATCTATCTATCTATCTCATATCTATCTATCTATCTATCTATCTATCTATCTCATATCTATCTCATATCTATCTCATATCTATCTCATATCTATCTCATATCTATCTATCTCATATCTATCTATCTCATATCTATCTATCTCATATCTATCTCATATCTATCTATCTCATATCTATCTCATATCTATCTATCTCTCTATCTATCTATCTATCTCCATCAATCTATCTCATATCTATCTATCTATCTCCATCAATCTATCTCATATCTATATATCTGTCTGTCTCATATCTATCTATCTATCTATCTATCTATCTATCTCATATCTATCTATCTCTTATCTATCTATCTATCTATCTCATATCTATCTATCTATCTATCTATCTATCTATCTATCTATCTATCTATCTCATATCTATCTCATATCTATCTATCTATCTATCTATCTATCTATCTATCTATCTATCTATCTATCTATCTCCATCAATCTATCTCATATCTATCTATCTATCTATCTCCATCAATCTATCTCATATCTATCTATCTCCATCAATCTATCTCATATCTATATATCTGTCTCATATCTATCTATCTATCTATCTCATATCTATCTATCTATCTATCTATCTATCTATCTATCTATCTCATATCTATCTCATATCTATCTCATATCTATCTCATATCTATCTCATATCTATCTCATATCTATCTCATATCTATCTCATATCTATCTCATATCTATCTCATATCTATCTCATATCTATCTATTTCATATCTATCTATCTCATATCTATCTCATATCTATCTCATATCTATCTCATATCTATCTATCTCATATCTATCTATCTTGATTGAAATGTCAATGTCTAGCTCAATATCTGTTCTATTCCCCAACCCTAAGTCAACCTCTTCAAATTGGCATTAAATATATATATATATATATATATATATATATATATATATATATATATAGTGACATCCAATACAATTTTCACCCCTTAGCGACGTGCTAACTTTGATCCCTGGTGTTTGACCCCTCAATGACATGGTCAATAACGACCGGAGCATCTGAGTGGTTAGACATATGGAAGGGAATAAAGGCAAGGTATGATGGGATAATGCTAATAGGTTAAAAAAAATAGATTCAAATTTCAAAGAATTAAAAAAAAAAAATGTAACCCTTTAACGAATGTCGATACGACTTATGATGGCCTTGTGCGTCAGGGTATGTGTGAAGGAAGATCGTGGGGCGATCTCTCTTCATACAACGTGGTTGCCAGCTGTTTCTTATGGCTGACACCCAGCGGCAACAGCTCCAATAAGCCGCACAGCTCATCGGAGCTGTTAACCCTTTAAATGCCGCTGTCATTTCTGACTGCGGCATTTAAATCCCCCGAACGATGTTCGGGGGTCCTGTACAGCCCTTGCGGTGAGATCGCAGGGAACTGTGTGGGTGTCATGGCAGCTGGGGACCTTCAGCTATGACATTACATCATACTGCAGGAGTGATCAAAGCATTGCAAGTTGTTGTCCTGTCCAGGGAAAAATGAAAAAAAAAGATCAATAAAGTTTTACTAATTATTAAAAAAACCTTTTGCCATATTTAAAATAAAATAATCTAAATAATAAAACAAAAATACATATTTGGTATCCCTGCATCCATAAAAGCTTGATCTATCAAAGTAATGCATTATTTACCCCATGCGGTGAACGTTGGCAGAAAAATAAATTATTCCAGAAATGCGCTTTTTTGGTCACCCTGTCTCCAAGAAAAAATGCAATAAAAAGCGATCAAAAAGTCGTATGTATTCCAAAATGGTGCTAAGGCAAACTAAAGGATGTCCTGCAAACAATGAGCCCTCGCACAACTATGTCGGATGGAAAAATAAAAAATCTATTGCGAGCAGAAGATGGCGGCAGAAAATAATTAAAAAATATATATATATATCTTTGAAAAAAAAATACAAGTAGTACAGCAGAAAAAAACTATATGTTTGGTATCGTAGAAAATCGTACTGACTCATAGAATAAAGTTATTATTAGAGATGAGCGAGTGTATTCGCTAATTGAAATTACTCGAGCGAGTATTGCCATTTTTGAGTACATGCCCGCTCGTGCCAAAAGATTCGGGGGCCGGCGGGGGTGAGCGGTGAGTTGCAGGAGTGAGCATGGGGGAGCAGGGGGGAGAGAGAAAGATCTCCCCCCCCCCCCCCCTGTTCCTCCCCCGCCGACCCCCAAATCTTTTGGCACGAGCGGGCATGTACTCGAAAATGGCAATACTCGCTCACGTAATTTGCCTTAGCGAGTTACGATTTTTAAAAGAGGGGAGGAAAAAACGAAAATGGAAAGACAAAAAAAGCTTGGTCACTAAGGGTTAAACAATAAAAGAAAACCATAATTGGTATTTCTGCATTTGTAAATGTCCAGACTAATAAAGGGTCACATAATTTATCACAAATGGTAAAGGTCCTTAAGAGAAATAGAAAAAGAAAAGAACAATGCCAGAAGCAGTTTTTTTTGGTCTCCTTGCTGCCCAAAAAAAGTAGAATGTAAAGTGTTAAAAAAGTTGTGTTTAACAATGAAAACAGCTGAGCTATGCAGTTTCCATAACTCCCATAGAAGTGAATGAGAGTTATAGAAACTGCGTTGAATAAACCCCCTCGGCTGTAACTCCAGACCAAGCTTCGGTTGAACTTTTAGGACTTATCAATTGGATATGCAATAAAAGTCCCATTTTTTGAATCCTCCGCTAACATGTACACAAGCATCCAACAAGTATAAGACGAATTAGCCCTCCACACTGAAGTGAATGCAGGGTTTGGTTATATGGGAACACATTGCGTGCTTAACGTCTACAGATCAGGTGACCCTCCTGGAGTGTCACCCTTGTAAGTCTGACTGCACGCAAACAGGTCGGATTCCGCAGCCATCCCCGGCTGGTGACCGCGCGCACCTATGATTTTCTGTATTGTGGATGACTGCAGCAGCTCGCTATTGGACATGTGCGGTACAGATTTTCTTTTTCAAATCTCTGTTTTTCCCGTGCCAACGCTAGACGATGACGTGGGTACCAGCAACCTATCCACAATGTCAGTTGCGGATGGGCCGCGGGTCGGACAGCTTCCATTGACTTCAATGGAAGCCATCCACGTGGGTTCTGCACGAAAATAGAACATGCTGCGACTTTTCCCTCACTCGCGGAAATTGCAATTCAATTTTGTGTGTGTGTAGGAAAAAGCAATTTTGCATAGCATGTTCTGAATGGTATTTGCTGTGGATCCTCAGTGTGGACGCTGACTGCAATGCAAATCCATTCATGTGCAAGCGGCCTAACGCTGTATGCAAGGGCCAAATACAGCATTTGGCCAACATTTTATGCCAAAATTGCTATATTGGGGCAGTCTTTATTTGCATATTACCCAGAGGAGCATGAATGGCCTTATAAGTCTCCTCACTCACCTTCTAGGTGCTCTCCTTGAGTAGAAAAGATAGTGTTCCTGACCCACATCACAGGTATCTTGCTAACTAAGCCAGAAACCTACTGCACACTGATGAGGTGAAACGACCAGAAACAGCTGTCTGTGTATGGATTCTGGCTTGGCTTTCAATTCACAGTCACTGTTACAAGGCTTGTATAAAGAGTCTAACATTGACTTGCAGGAATCCTGCCTTCCAATAGGTGGCGCTGCAGATGTAATGTTCCATCTCCCTTATTTACATATTACCCAGAGGAGCATGAATGGTCTTATAAGTCTCCTCACTCACTCACCTTCTAGGTGCTCTCCCTATGGAGAAAGCTAGCGTTCCTGACCCACATAATATTGCTAACACACAGGTTTTTTGTCCCATCATTAGGACATACGGTCTTATGTTAAAGGAGTTTTCTGAGAATAGATTTTTTAATAAATATAAAAAAAATGTGATATTTGCTTAAAATGCAATCTTTCATTAATGTATCTTTACTAAAAATGTTGCACCGTTGTCCTTTTCCATACAACCCACTTCCGTGCAATTCTGACCATTGCAGGTGATGTCACATCAAGAAGCCATGTGTATGCAAGGGCTAATAGCTCTAGATGTTTGTTGGATGACGCAGCCACTTGACAAGTCATCACTCTATGTGAAGTCGCTTATAATGTCTGTCTGCGGTTTGTAGAGTGAGGAAACAGCACAGAATGTTTGATGATAAAGTAGGAAGTCATTCAATTTCATTCAGTTTTAAGCAAAGAGTACATTTGTATAGAAAAAAGCCCCAACCATGCCCCCCCTCCACCCAGTAAACACCATTAACAATAATGCAATTATTCAAAATCAGTCTGTCAGAGCCCTTGTCACCATCACACTAATTACAGCACCAGATTGGGTCTGTTTACACCAGACTACTTATCCTTAGAACAAGTGAAGAAGGCAACTATTTGCAATCAGAGGAGGGGGGGGGGGGGGGGGGGGGGCTTGATAATGGCTATGAACCAATCTATTTCTAAGTGGCCTTCCCTTGCTGTGGTCATCAGAAATAATTCCTTTGAGATACTGGTCCATTGTCAAAATCCCCCAATATCTGTTAATTACTTCCAAGGCCTGTTTAGTTCTATCATCATAACTTGCAATTAGCCTTAAAGGGGTTGTCCCGAGGCAGCAAGTGGGTCTATACACTTCTGTATGGCCATAATAATGCACTTTGTAATGTACATTGTGCATTAATTATGAGCCATACAGAAGTTATAAAAAGTTTTATACTTACCTGCTCCGTTGCTGGCGTCCTCGTCTCCATGGTGCCGACTAATTTTTGGCCTCCGATGGCCAAATTAGCCGCGCTTGCGCAGTCCGGGTCTTCAGCAGTCTTCTATGGAGCCGCTCGTGCCAGAGAGCGGCTCCGTGTAGCTCCGCCCCGTCACGTGCCGATTCCAGCCAATCAGGAGGCTGGAATCGGCAGTGGACCGCACAGAAGAGCTGCGGTCCACGAAGACAGAGGATCCCGGCGGCCATCTTCAGCGGTAAGTATTGAAGTCACCGGAGCGCGGGGATTAAGGTAAGCGCTCCGGTAAACTTTCTTTACTTCCCTGCATCGGGGTTGTCTCGCGCCGAACGGGGGGGGGGGGGGGGGGGGTTGAAAAAAAAAAAAAACCGTTTCGGCGCGGGACAACCCCTTTAAGGTCTTACTATCATGTTTTTTTTTTCCTGGGGTCAGCAGAGTGGAACCGATCTGACCATAGCCACTGAGTGACCAGGCCAAATTTTGCAAATCTGACATGTGTCACTTTAACATGGAATAACTCCGTAAAGGTTTTGCATATCCAAGTGATTCTGACATCATTTTTTCACCGCATATTGTACTTTATTGAGGTGGTAAAAATGGACTGATAGAATTTGTGTATATTTATTAAAGGTGCCAAAATTGAGAAATTTTTGAAAAAAATTTGCATTTTTTTCACATTTTCCACTGCAATATGTCAAATATATCGAAACATACTATGGGAATTTTTGATAAGGTATGTATTTCCATATGTTTACTTTTTTCTGAATGCACATTGGAAAAACCTTTGGTTTTCTTTTAACCATTTAGGAGACGTACAAATTTAACATTGATTATTTTGTTTTTCTACACCAAGCCAAGATTGCAAGGGCTGATAGGTGTCAGAATGATAGATACCCCCACAAATGATCCCATTTTAAAAAATGCACATCTTAATTAGAGATGAGCGAGCACCCAAATGCTCAGGTCCTCGTTATTCGAGTCAAGCTTTTCGTAAAATTCAAGAGCTCTACTCGAGTAACGAATCTCTCTCCCTCTCCCTCCCTCCCCCCCCCCCCCCCCCCCCGGCCAAGCCAGCCACAAACTACCATTGACGTGTGCAGCGTTGCGGGGAGGGGCCAAAACTGGGCCGCGGTCGAACACGGCATGATGCTCGCTCGAGAAGCGAGCACCATCGAGTATGCTAATACTCGAACGAGCATCAATCTCGGAAGAGTACGTTCTCTCAACTCTAATCTTAATGTATTCACTGATGGGTGTCAGGAGTATTTTGACCCCACAGTTTCTTTTCCGGAATTAATGCAATTTAGAGGAGAAAAAATAAAATATAATATTTTTGCAAGTATGTCATTTTTAAGACAGTTTTTTTTTCTATACTGCACATGAAAATGAGGATTTGCACCCAAAATGGATCCCTCTGTTTATCCTGTGTTCAGAAACCTACCCATTGTAGCCCTAATATTATGTCTGTATACTCAACGGGGCCCAAACTGAAAGGAGCAGCCGGTGGCTTTCAGAAGACATTTTGCTTGATGGCGATTTAGGCCCTATTGCCCACTTGTAGAGCCCTTGAGTGGCCAAAACGACAGAGAACCCCCACAAATTACCCCATTTTGGAAACTAGACTCCTTAATGAATCCATCTAGGGGTGTACTGTGTATTTTGACCTCACAGTTTTTGAATGACTCTAAGGCCTCCCTCACACAGACGTTGGCAAAAACGCAGTGTTTTTCATTGCTGCGTTCACTGTGGTTTCAGCAGCGCTGGTAAATAAATACGACTTTTCATTCTTGTCCAGTTTTCCAATCACTTTTGGTAGTATAGTGTACATTAAGGGTTCCTACTATGGATGGATATTTGCTGCAGAATCCGCGGCGGTCGTCCGCACCGCGGATGCGCAACAAATAGCGTCCCATAGCATGCTATAGGAAATCGATTCTTCCTTGTGGAAACCAATTGCAGTTCTCGCAAGTGGAGGAAAAATTGCAACATGCTCCATTTTTCCATAGATTCCGTGCCGACGGCTTCAGTTGACGTCAATGGAAGCCATCCGGTTCGCGGCCCTTCTGCAATGACAATGCGGAAAGGTCACCTAGCGATGACACAGGAAAAGCAGGAGAAAAAATCTCTACTGCCCATGTCTGAGGGCTCACTATGCGGAAGATCCGCAGTACAGATTAAAAATCGAAAGTACCAGGTATGCATGGGCACCGCTGCTCTCACTGGTGGATTCCACATGCGGAATCCGGCCCTGCCATGTGCAGGCAACCTAACATGCCAGTTTTACCACCCAGCTCTAGTCCTGGCTACTCTGGTTCTTAGTAGGAGGGGATCCAAAGCTAAAGATCAGCCCATCACCATACCCTATGGAAGATGTGAACCCAAGTAATCCCCAACTCTGCAACTTTCACAAAAAAAGGAAGGAGGAACGAAATAAGGATTCAGCCACCCATCTGTCTGTTGAAGAGGTTGACGAACAATCCCCAAGCCCTCCTGACCTGGGATAAGGCGGGTTGTAATGGCATTCATCAGCATTAGGAGGGGTTACTATTTCAATTATGGTGCAGAGTGTTATGGCAGCAGAAATGCAGTCTAAGCTCTCGCTCATGACCTGAAGGTTGCAGGTTCAATCCCCGTGTAGTTCAGGTAGCCGGCTCAAGCCTTCCATCCTTCAGAGGTTGGTAAAATGAGTACCCTTGCTTGAGGTTAAAAGATAACTGGGGAAAGGAATGGCAAACCACCCCACAAAAAAACAGTCTGCCAAGAAAACGTCACGATGTGACGTTACCCTAGGAGTCAGTCAGTACTTGGTGCTTGCACCAGGGGACTTTACCTTACCATTTTAATTATTGCTTTGGGGTCACCTCTCCTTGCTGTTGCTACTTAATTACATCAATGAATAGGTTAAGTCTTCTACTGAATGCAGAATAGTGCTAGAAACTATCAGTAGTACTTCATTTATACATTCTGTAAAGAAAAAAAAAAGTATTTTGATCCTAGTTGTCCTATGAATCATTCGGAAAACTGGGACCAGTGATAATGACATCTGTTTCACAGGCAGAACAGTCTGTCACATTTCCGCTACTTGAAGATTGATCATAGCATTCATGAAGCAGAACATTGAATGAACTCCTGGTCTCTACCAGCAAGGTTGTAGCAGACAATGCAGGTTTTCAAGTATTAGATGTATCGGTAGGGACCGCAAAGTTGGTTTATTGGCCAATAGGTATTGATATAATTAAGTCCTACAAAATAGCTATGAAATTCTTAGATGAACGTTGTGATTCATTACATGAGTATTAAAGCTGGCCATAAAAATTAGGATTTAATTGGTCGTATAAACAAACAATCCGGGGCTTTTTGTAGTTTTATACTCCTACAAGCATGTAGAGACGAGCGGGTAGATACTCGGCTAAGGCACTACTCGATCGAGTAATGTGCCTTAGCGAGTATACTCGCTCATCTCTAGTTATTATGTATTATATAGCAGAGTATTGCTGGGATGCTGCTGTGAGTAGTAACTTATCATTCAGTAAAAATACCAGCCTTATAATGATATTGAGGGATTGCTATTCATGCAATTCCCTTGTGTATTAGTTAAATGGATTCAAAAGATAGACCTTCACGGGCTACACCAAGATTGACCATCTATAGGATACATCACAGAAGTCTGATTGGTGGGGGTTCCATTAAAAGGGTTAGCCAAACTTTTAAAATGAATGCCCTATCTTTAGGATAGGCCATCAATAGACAATATGTGACGTCCACCACTTGGGATCACCACCAATCAACTGATTGAAGGGGCCACAGTGCTGCAAGTGCCACAGCCTCTTCGGTGTTTACATTTGATTATGATCCGGTTTGTACTGTGAACACCATATTTATAGCAGTCATTCTGAGAACCATAGGCTTGTCCCATTGAAGTGAATGGGACAAGCCTGTAATACTCAGAATGGCCACTATCAGTAATATAGCATTAAAGAGACTATGGTGTTCACAGTAGCACCGTGGCCCCTTCAATCAGCTGATCAACGGGGATCCCAATCTGATATTGATGGACTATTGTGAGGATATGTCATTGATTTAAAAAAAGTTGGATAACCCCTTTAACTATCAAGGCGGAAAACATGGCTGATCACTAGAGAACGTAGTCGGTTCGGGTGTTTTTGGACCCGAGCACCACTTTTTCCGAGTAACTGACTACTCGGACAAAAAGATTCAGGGGGCGCCGGGGGGCGGCGTGGTGGAGCGGGGGGTAGCAGTGGGGAACAGGGGGGAGCTCTCCCCTCCGTCTGAGTAGTCCGAGTAGTCAGTTACTCGGAAAAGCGGTGCTCGGGTCCAAAAACACCCAAACCGAGTACGTTCGCTCATCTCTACTAATCACACATGGGAACCCAACTGTTGTTCCTCTTGCCGGCCCAGAGGAAATTACCATTTACAATATAAAAATAGATTTTCTCTATAATAACACAATTGCGAGATTACGACGTGGCGATTTTGGGTGAAATCATTACAATAAACTGCAGCTTCCCTGCTTCATGCAACCAAACGAGAGCTCCTTTAGAACTCTGTGCCGACCCCTTGCAAATTGTCATCTGCTAGCGCCCCCGGCCCATCTGTTCCACTCCGGTGACGCAATTGTATCCAGAATCTAAAAAACCTTCTCTTTTTTTCTACTTTGTTCCCGAGCTCCTCTGATACAGCACATTTTGCAGACAACAAAAATAATAATTGCTGATTGTTTCATATGCTGCTCCTTTGCAGTTTTTTGTCTTTATTCCTTGTTAATTGTACGAGAATAAAAAGGGAAAAAAAAAAAAGAAAGAAAGAAGTCGCAACATCTGCTTCATTTGCATTTCCTGCGCAAGGCAGAGTTAGCTCTGACTCCTATAGAGCGCAGCTTGGATGATGAGAGGGAGACAGAACAGAGGAGTCTTTGAACTGCTGACTTCAGAGAGAAGGCAGGTTTGTCTTACGTGAAGCGGAGGAAGGCAAGGGGAGCTGAAGCAGAGTGTTGGGGGCTCCGAGGTGTTTATTGTATTCTTGTAAGGTTCATTTGCTTCTCACATTTCCTCTTCGTCTTAGTTTAGCTGCTCACCATCCTTTCTTCTTCTAAGGGAGCTTTGCTAGTGCGAAACAGCTGCCTATGATAAAAAAAAAATGCCAGCACAAAGCTATGTCTGATCTGCGCTACCACACCCTGCCTTCTGGCGTTCTGTTAAACATTGCTGTCTGGATGAGTTTTACACTGGTACCATTCACAGGACAGGGATGCAGCACGCATTTCATTGTCGCAAGGCCTGCTACTGGAGACAGCAACCTTTCAGGCCTTTGTCTCTCGAACAAGTCATGGTAGAAAGGTCAGCTTACCTTTGTGTTTGATTCCGAAGGTGTGCGAGTCCTTCGTAGGGTGACTTTTAACTCTTTTCACTGATCTAGTACACGGACGTGAATGTCACCAGAGGATACAGGACGGGTACAAGAAAGTCACGGTGCAGGTGTGATGTTGTTGTGTTAGGGGGGGTAATAAGTGATCATAGCGCGCCACAGTAGAATCTAGATGGATGCCACATATAGCGACAATGCAATATTTCTCAACTCGTATTGTTTCTTTTGCTAATATCTTGTAATTTCTCATTACGTCTCATGCATTGTTCTCTGCTCTCACCAACACATCCAGCCACGGTTTACTGACCCTAATCTCTGGTGATCTCTAAGGCTGGAATCACAAAGTTTTAGTTTCAGTTTTTGGTGCAGTTTTTTTTCTAACTATTTCTTTATTGACAAGTTTACAGAAGTTTAAAATTATATTTATACTATACCATATACCATGTAAAACCATTGCTGCATCTGCTTCGTGCGTGCCATAACTGCAAAACAAAATATATCCTCCTTGGCAATGTTCACACCATCAGGAATCCCCTGCAGTACGAGGAAAAAGTAAGCAAAAGAGGGAAACTTTCCCTAGGGGGAAGAAGAGAGTAACATCCCCTGCCTACTAGTGGATGGCCTGCCCTGATAAGGACACATCCACCCCCCTGCCTGTGCCACTCACTAACCCTGATGAATGACAAAGGAAAAACCACCATAAGAGTAAACTAAAACCTCAAAGAATAAATCTCAGTAATAAATCTCTGAACTTATATGAAGAGCCGCTGAGAGAACCATGGTCACCTGTACATTACATGCTCTAGGGTGGGTAACAATAAAACTCTTTCCATATATACACCTGAGGGTAAAACTTACAACATTGTTCACCCAAAAGCACTACATTAGACACCCGCATTGTATTTGTAAGAACATTGCACACCTCGCTCAATTGAGACCCCTCTTCTTGGGTTTACATGTTTGTAATATCACCATGAGAACATTCACAAATCGTATATTGGGTCAGGTAAAGCCGGCTGCTGTCTACGATATACCACCAAAACAAACTTTTTGCATGTCAACGACTTTGCCAACAGTGTCCACTGGCGGCACTTATATAGCAACTAATGACATTAATGAACATTTTAGCTAATAGAAATATTACTGAAGATGATTGGGCGTGAGGTTCATGTGCCGCCTCAAAATCTAATTTTTGACGACTGAATGATTTGGGACCTCTGCACAATGGTGTAAGAACACCAGTTATTATGTAGATGAAGGAAATAACTTTGAAAGCCCAATTTTCAATAACTAATCCCTACGCTTATAGCGCCGTGCAATGCATCGGTATATCATCTAGTAACTTATATTTATACTTTACCAAAGTCAAGGATCAAACACAAAATGTGCCCTAACAGTAACAGACGGATATATATGGATAATAGCGTGCTAAATGCATTTTTGGTGTTTTGAGCCAAGACTAGGAGAAGATTGAAAAGGAAAGGGGAGTATTGTTACAAGTAAAGATAGCTACTCCTTTCCCACAGCAGAGAGTCCCAGCTTGGATGGCCAAGGAGGGAGATGCGGCCAGAACAGGAAGAGGAAGTATAGTTGTGTAAGAGAAGTGGGTTTTGGTGAAGAGTTCTGAGGTGGAGACAGCTGAAGTCTGCCATGTGAGGTAGAGAAACTTAACCTTAGTGGTTACCTGTAGTGTTCTTAGACAAGTGCCAGGACTGTCTTGCAGGGACGGTGTTGGAAACAGACAAGAGTAGCTGCATTGAAGCAGAGATAGTCATGGATTAGAGAATTGCATGGATAGAAGGTCTGTCCTTAAAGTGGAAAGCTTAGTACTGATCAGGATCAGTGTGACTATAGCATGTCAAGGGCACTTGGTGTAAGAAGCTAGTAGCCAAGAAGCAACTAACCAAGAATGTAATGAGACTGATATTAAGTTTCAAAACCAGATCTGTCAGGATATCGGGGAAAGCAAAAATCGGGGGTCCCTGCAACGTAGCCCACAACCCCTGTCCCTGCCTACTTGTCCCCCTGGGCTAAGCCCAAGGGCGGCAACTGGGCGACGTTCCCTACACTGGCTAAGGAAAATGATGGGGAAAACCACAATCCCTGGAAACAGGAGCGACAGTGTCAGCAGTGCTGGCATGGCGACCCCGATAGCCGCCCATCCTGACAAGATCTTAATAGACATTTTGTCATTTGTACATGAATCGTTAAGATTCATCTGTAGTCACATATATTCTATATGGTATGAAATGCAACATGCAGGATCTGTTCAGATTAGACAGAACATAGTTGGGTGTGCAATGCTAGCTGCACCAGAGTTTCTTGGGCACAACTCATACGGCTGAGTGAATTTGGCTTAAAGCAAATACTCTTCCTGTTGGGTGCACCACTGGCTTTGGCTCACAAAGCCTTGCTGATTGGGGCTTATTAATAGAGTGTTTCTAATTTGGATATTTGCATGGTAGATTCTTCTTCTACAACATTAAATGGAAAGCCATTCCCCACCGTCAGGGCATCTAGTGACTATTATAATGTTCATGGTTAAGACTCCTGTAAAACTACCGCAACCCTTTTATAATAGGGGTTTTCCAGGCAAATGTTTTTAATGAGCTGTACTCAGGATAGGTCATCGATAGCTAATTGGCTGTGGCCACTGCTCGACACTCAGACCATTAACCCTTTCCAATCCAATTTGTATACTGGTTTTCCTAGGGGGCTTACTCTTTTTCTGCCGTTATACAACAGCACTATATGCTGGCTAAAGCCAGTACTGCATGAGGTGACACGTTTGATAGGCTCCGACAGCAGAGAGGCTGGCAATATACAGTAAGAGAACCCCGACGGACGTCTTCCAACATCGGAGCTGTATAACCTTAAATCATAATGTCTTCAGAGGTCAGACAGTGGATTGGAAAGGGTTAAGCCATTGTCAGCACTACAACTTACAGGGTACGGAGCAGAAGCAGATCGCTTCAACCCCCAATAGTGGCCGATGCTGGTAATTGCAGATGCAGCTCTCATTCAAATTGACAGTTAGCCTTACCAGGGCCGGCGGGGCACTACACAGTGGTCTGCCCTGCTTCTGCTCCGTACCCTGTGGGCTGTGGTGCTGACAGTGGGCGCCACAATAGTTGATTGGTCAGCCGATCGGCTATTGATGAACTATCCAGAGGTTAGGTCATTGGCTATTGATGAACTATCCAGAGGTTAGGTCATTGGCTAGTGCTGAACTATCCAGAGGTTAGGCTATCAATAACATTTGCCTGGAAAACCCCTTTAAACATAAAAATGTAATATAGTAAAAAAGAAAACTGCATGAAAATCATATTAATAGAAAACATCTACACAAAGAATGATTCAAATGTCATATTTACAAGCAAATAGAAATGTAACACGTCCTTTACAATATTTTGCCTTTAAGAAACTTTCTCCTTCGCCTCATCCCATGTCTGATGTACCCACACTTTGTTAAAGTTTGTTCTTTTTCTGCCTTTACAAGCAGTAAAATTTTACAAAAAACTGTGTAAGTTATGGAGAACACGCATACACACTGCCTGCAGACACTGGGAATCAATATCTTGTCAGTCGTGCTTTCTGTACATCAAGAAAAAAATATTTTTGGAATATTCAGTAACATTCCTCAGCTTGTCAAAACACTTCACAAAAACCATGGAGCATCTTCTTACAAAATAGGATGTGATTCACAAAATTATACTTTTATTGTATCTGTCCTGCAATGCAGTTATTGCTGAACTTAGCATATTTATATGACCCCTGTACGCATAACGGGTAATAACCACTGTCAAATTAAAAGCTCCCGGCGCTTACGGAAGGGTGAAATATTATATACTGTATTTATTTAGAGAGAACTTCCTTTTTTTCTATTTTTTGTATACCAGTGTTGTGGAAAATGCTGAAAGTAAGAATGCCTTCAAAAAGAGAAGTGTTAATAGTTTTTGGGGTTTTTTTTTGTCAATTCACAAAATGCAAAGTGAATGAACAAAAGACATGTGAATCAAATGCATATTGTGTTGGGCCGACCTTTACCTTTAAAATAGCATCAATTCTTCTTGGTACACTTGCACACAGTTTTTGATGGAACTGGGCAAGGAGGTTGTTCCAAACATCTTGGAGAACTAAGCAGAGATCTTGTTTGGATGCCGGCTTGTTCAGATTCTTCTGTCCTTTCATGTCATTCCATACTGATTATGATGTTAAGCTCAGGGCTCTGTTTGGCTATATCAGCACTTCCAGGACTTCTTGTTCTTCTTTACGATGAAGTTAGTTGGCTGGATGTTTGGGGCTGTTATCCTGCTGCAGAATAAATTTGGAGCCAATCAGATGCCTTCCATTCTTGAAATAGATTCTTACTTTGCAACATTTTTTCCACACCTGCTTAAAGGTTTTACACAGTTCTGTATATGGCTGGCAGGTCCACAGTAGTTACTCTAAACTGAACCTCGAACAAGAAAGTACAGTGGTTCCTCCCATTCAATATTAATTGGTTAAAGGATGACCCGTGTAGGTTGAAAATATTGCATGTTGAAACCAGAAATCTATGGAAGTCTGGTAATTGGTTCCAAATTGCCCAAAATGTCAAATGAAGGTTGAAGCAGGTTGAAGAAAATTGAAGCAGAAAACTAATGCAGGTAAAGCGAGTTCTTGCATATAAAAATCAGAAAAAGCTGCTGGAAGCTGTAAATCACTTTCTATGATGAGGACAGGAGCTTCTTCAGGGTCCTTTACAGTACCCTGGGTACCAAAAAAATGACAATCTTCACCTGCTGTCCAAAGGAGCCGCTCATCCAAGTACAGGTAAAGAGCAGCACAAGGCATGCACTGTACTGTAGAGAGGAACTAGGTAGAGGGTAAGGCCCCTGGTGCAATCACCGAGTCATGACTGACTCCTAGGGTGATGTCACATTGTGACCTTTTCTTGGCAGACTGCTTTTGTGGGGTAATTTGCCATTGCCTTCCCCAGTCATCTTTTACCCCCCACCAAGCTGGGTACTCATTTCACTGATCTCAGAAGGAAGGAAGGCTGAGTCAACCTTGAGCCGGCTTCCTGAATCAAGCATGGACTGAACTCGCAACCTTCAGGTTGTGAGCGAGAGCTTAGGACTGCATAACTAATCCGTGCATGTCTCCCAAGCCCCGTGTGGTGTAGAGAGTTTAGGGAGCAGAAATGCAGTTCTAAGCTCTCGCTCATGCCCTGAAGATTGTGGGTTCAATCCCTGGGTGGTTCAGGTAGCCGATTCGAGGTTGACTCAGCCTTCCATTCTTCCAAAATCAGTAAAATGAGTACCCAGCTTGGTGGGGGGTGATTAATAAATTACCTGAAAGCACTGCAGAATAAGTTGGCGCTATACAAAGATTTATTTAACAAGATTTTATATGCTGTAGATGCCTATATACGTTGCAACTGCACAAGGTATGTGCAATTAGGACTTGTATAGCTGTATGTATGACGGTAAGGGTTTAAAGAAGAGGTACGCCTACGTCACTCCACCGCTCTCTTTTCCTTTACCTCAACCAGTCCATACAAAACTTCCACACCTTCCCATTTCCTTTCAGGACTGCTTTCCCAGCCAATCTAGGCTTGCGCTGCCTGAATCACAATATGTGCCCTTAATTTGATTTTGAATCTGCTTCTGCTTTTGGCTGAAAATGCTTTATCAAAAATTGCAGTAGAATTTTTACAAAAAACGTTGCATATCAAACCACCCTAATGGCATTTTTCTGTATTTGGTATCAAATAAAATGATATATTTCATATGATCAAACAGCAAGTATGAAACAAAAACCATGAAAACACGTTTTTTACAAATATTGAAAATTTAATTAAAACCGTAGTGTCTGAATGATGAGCACTCACAGTGCCCCCTAGCTGTGCTTATAGCACGGACTATTTTACTCCGGCCCTCCCGGATTCCCGGCATAGACTCTGTAAGACTTAGTATGCCAGAAACACGCACAACTTCACTTTCCTCCTGATATAATTTCCCAGTCAATGTTCTCTGATAATGTGTCTCCATCGTTGATAACCTTATTGATTTTCTTATCTTCTATCTGTGTTTATAGCTGTAGATGTTCTAGTGCGCTTTTTTTCTCTCTAGTCAAGTGAATATGTTGTTACACTGCAAAAAAAAATCATACTGGGTGGGATATTTGAGGCCACCTGTCACCAGCAAGGGCTGCCATATTGGTGAGTCCAAGATAGCATAGGCTATTGATTCTCGATGTCGCTAGTCAGCCAATTAGTTGTTAGAATGGCTGACATTGTGGGAAGGCAAAAAGTGCACTAAAATTTAAAAAATGAGGTCCTAGTCTGTAATCTTCTATTGAAGTGCAGATACCAAGGAAAACTATTGCAAAACATCAGCGAGGACACATTTTAATGACTAAGCTATGAAAAAGATAGCCATCCATTCACTCAGTATAATGGGAAACCCTTTCCAAGAGATGTTGTGGTGATCATCGGCAAGTCCAACTCCCGGGATTCTAGACACAAAAAGATTCAGCCACTTATGCATCTAATACATAGATGGTGTGAGTCCACCAGGGCCAAGCTTAAATACTTGTTGGTAATCCCTACATGACAATGTCCTAGTTCGGGGTATGGACAGATGTTGTCCTTATGGAAGAACTTCATTAACAAATAGGAGTTGGAGAACTTGAATACTTTAAATCTGCACTGGATTTAGATGTGGACTTCCTTCTGTAACCAGGAACCATTTCCAATGGCATATTCCTAACAGGGTGACTTAGTGATAAGATCAGGACTCAGGCTATGCTTATATGAGTATAGAAAGCAGTCCCAGGACACCCTGCCCCTTCACTTTTGAATCCTACAACATAGTTTACATGGCTCAAAGGTGCTGACAGGTGCCCTTTAATAGGGCTGCCTGTAGTAAAATAATAAACTGAGCAGTACTTACCTCTCTGTTGCAGCTAAGTTCCAGCACTGCAGCCCTACGCTGGTTTCGGTGGTTGTTGTGACAGCTGACATCATAGAAAGTCAGATGATCACTACAACCAATCACAGGCTGCAGCATCATGTTCCTAAACTCTGGGGATCATGGCGCTCAGAATGTGAGCGGCGATGCCAGGAGAATGAGCAGTACACAATATACTACAAATGTATGTAACAACTGCTGGACACCATTATAAATATGGGGGAGGGCTTTCCGTCAGTTGATACAACAGTAGTACCATATCACACAATACTTTCCACTCAAATATGGGAACACAAAACTGTATGATTGGCAGGGCTGTGGAGTCGGAGTCAGAGTCCCATTTTGGTGGAGTCCAAGTCCCATTTTGGTGGAGTCCGAGTCCCATTTTGGTGGAGTCCGAGTCCCATTTTGGTGGAGTCCGAGTCCCATTTTGGTGGAGTCCGAGTCCCATTTTGGTGGAGTCCGAGTCCCATTTTGGTGGAGTCCGAGTCCCATTTTGGTGGAGTCAGTAGAAATGTAGCGACTTCACCTTATAAAAAAGATTATTATAAATATGGTATAATTAATTCAATGCAGAATTTGTTCCATATTTCTTTTCACAGGAATTTAGGAAAGTTTTTAAAAGTCCTATAAATATTCTATTCATTGACATATTTGTGGGAGATTTCAAAACTTTCCTCAATTCCCATAAAAGAAAATATGCAAAAATTCTGCATTGTGTATATTTACAATTTTGTAAACTTTGTGTTCCGAAATTGTATTCCATCCAATAAATATATTTTATGTTTTATCTAAATGACCTGATTATTTTATCATAATGGGGATGGAAAGCCTGGTCTTAACATTTTAACCCTTTCCAATCCAATTTGTATCCTGGTTTTCCTAAGGGGTTTACTCTCTTTCTGCTGTTACACAACAGCGCTATATGCTGGCTAAAGCCAATACTGCATGAGGTGACACGTTGGATAGGCTCCGACAGCAGAGGGGCTGGCAATATACAGTAAGAGAACCCCGACGGATGTCTTCCAACATCGGAGCTGTACAGCCTTAAATCATAATGTCTTCAGAGGTCAAACAGTGGATTGGAAAGGGTTAATACAGTAAATTTATAATTTAAAAAACATGAAACATATATGAAGGAGTCGGAATCTGGGAAAATTGAGGAGTCGGAGTAGGAGGATTGGCTTAACAACTCCACGGCCCTGATTATCGAATACTTGTCTACAGCCGTGACTGTAACTGAAATGGCTTTGTGGAAGAGATGCACATGGAATATTTGTGTCCTTTGCCAACAGGTTTTCCCACTGGGTGACTCTAAGACTGACACAGATTGACACTCAAAATCAATTTGCTACCAAAGCATTGACCTAAAGTTTATAAGCAAGGTATCCAGTCAGTTCTTAGCTTAAATCACATATCCCTGTATATTTCCCACGGGCCTAAAATGCAGCGCAAATAATGTAGGACGTGCTGACTTCTCGTAGTTCAGTGCGGTTAGCAATGACCATCTGATTCTAATTGGCACTGACAGTCCTTTGCAGCACTTACTTGCTTCACTTATCCTACACAAGTCGACTGATGTTTATAGTACAATAGAGAATCCATCCAGAAGGGATTAGCAAAATTAAGGCCGTCTACACGTCGCTATTCTCTTTAACTGTTATTAGACATTAAAAGAAAATCAGAGGACATTTAGGTCAAATTAAAGCGGAAACACAGATAAGGACTAAAGGATTTGCAAATGTATTCTTTCAGCTAGACTAGAAAAGGAGACTCAGGGTTAACTGAGCAGTTGGGCAGTGTCCGAGGGCACAGTGCTAGGTAGACCTAGAGGCTCCAGCAGTGAACCCAGTGGTGGTCCGCTCCTGAAACAGTCAAGGGAGAAGATTATCATCAAGTCTACTTTAACTAAAGTTAAAGTCAGTTATCCTACCCTACCTTTAAGGGTGCTTTCACACGGGTGGGAGTTTGACATGCGAGTTCTGTCCAGTCGCGATATAGAAGGAACTCATACGTGAAAAGAACATGTGTACGTGGCTGAGTCAAAAATTATCCGCACTCCAGTTATATTAAAACTTTTGTTGGCCACAGTGTCTTATCAATGCTTTCTGCTATCGGTCACTGCCTTCCGACTGCTGTGTGGATTTTAACATGTTACGTCAATTAATTTGTGACTGCAGAGCGAAAATTGTGATTTGCGCAAATGAAGAGTAGCATGCAGTGATTTGTGTTTAATCCATCACAGACTTGGGTTTTGAATAGTGTGGGCAGCATGGGTTCCTAAAAAACCCACGGAAGAGCACAAACAGAAGCGTTTGTTGTGTTGTTGGATGACAATGCACATCTGCACACTGCTGACCCTACTGTCAACAGTCTCTAAAAACTTTGTTTTAAGGTGTTAAAGCATCCCCCCTGTAGTCCGGATCTTGCCCCATCGGACTATCACCTGTTTGGTCCCCTGAAAGGAGCCCTAAGAGGATGAAGATTCATGTCTGATGAAGAGGTGAAGACAGAGGTATATTAGTGGCTCACAGTGCAGCATAAAATATTTTTTTTACTGAGTGAATACAAAAGTGTGTTGACAGATGAACAAAGTGGGGAGATTGTATAAAAAAATAGTGTATTTTCGTATCTGAAAAATGATTAAAATAAATTCTACAACCAGAGTGCCGATAATTTTTGACTCGCCCTCTTTATTCACACAAGCAATCTATCTATCTAGCTGATGGTCCAAAGAATTGCAGAGGTTAGGGTGCAGGTTTTGTTTAGGATTTTTTACGTCATTTTTTAATGCACCCTTAGGCCTTAGTCAGACGGGCGTTTTTTCGCCCGATTTGCGCATACGTCCGGCGATTTTATAAAACCATTGCTTTGCAATGGTATCGGACACATGAGCGCTTTTTATGCGCTCGTTCGATAAATTATAGAACAGAAATCGCAGATCGCACCTATCTGCGATCTGCGATTCCTGTTCTCTTCTCTATATGCGCTCAATGGGGCCGGCGGCAGCAGCGCCGACCCCATTGAGAACATATAGAAGACAAATCATTCTTCTCTGCCACAGCTGTAACAGCTGTGGCAGAGAAGAATGATGTTTGCCCATTGAATTCAATGGAGCCGGCAATACAGCTTGCTCCATCGAAAGCAATGGGCTGCCGGACAGCGCTGGATGAATTGTCGGGAAGGGCTTAAATATATAAGCCCTTCCCTGCAATTCATCCAGAAATGTGTTAAAATAAAAAATATATATATACTCACCTGCTCCCTGCAGCCGGAGTTCCGCGCGGCCGACCTGCAGTGGGTGTGAAGGGGGTGTGACTCATGAATTCATGAATGGTTGTGAGTGAGACCTGCCTCTGATTGGCTCAGTGCTGAGCCAATCAGGGGGCAGGTCTGACTCACACCCCCTTCACACCCACTGCAGGCCGGCCGCGCGGAACTCCGGCTGCCGGGAGCAGGGGAGTATATATATATTTTTTATTTTAACACATTTCTGGATGAATTGCATGGAAGGGCTTATATATTTAAGCCCTTCCCGACAATTCATCCCACACTCGCCCGCAGCGCATTGCTTTCAATGGAGCCGGCTGTACTGCCGGCTCCATTGAATGCAATGCGCTGGACAGCTCCGGCCCATTTCTAATGAAACGCGGCTAGGAGCAGATTTTCGGGCGATTTTCGGGCACCGGTCACGCGATTTGCGGATGCGCATCCGTCATGCAATCCGCAAATCGCGCGAAAAAACGCCCGTCTGACTAAGGCCTTAATTTGAAGAGTTGGAATCAGCGCAGAATTTTTTAAAAATCTCATCATTTTGCTGCTACTGTAAATGCCATGGATTTTCTCTGTGGAGGATCCACAGAGAAAATCCGCAGCAAATTCACCCCGTGGGAACATACAATAATTGTTCATATATTGATGGGTTTGGAGACAGAGCAGGTCTCTGGCAATGAAGCAGAGCTCAACAGGTTTGTGGAAAAATAGTAGAGCCAAGCTGGTATAAAGCTTATATGAAGAGCCGCTGAGAGAACCACGAAACCAGATCCAGAGATGTCATCCCTCCACAGCAGAAGGAGACTTACTGAATTGACCAGCACAGAACCAGGCCAGAAGGGAACTAAAAGCCCTACCCAATTGTCCCCAGGTGTACACCAACAGCTGACACACCCATCAGAATCAAAGTAGACCAAATGCAAAGTCAAGCTCAAACTGAGACAACACTGGTCACACTAAAACTTGTGGGTTCAGCCAGTATACATCTAATGCATGCGCCCAGCCTAACTGTCCTCTAATTGTTGAGTGGAGGTCAGCCACAACTTTAACATTTAATTAACAAGTGGCAATAATATTATAACAACCACCCTTAGCATCCTGCCAAGCAAGCTATGAGAACGAGTGACCCCTAGGGGGCAGCACTTTCGAGTGACTTTTCAGCACAGAAATGGCTTTTTAGCTAAATAAAGTATATTACAGTTTTGCTTGTTATCACACTGACTATCACAAGTTATTTGAAAAGTTAGTCACCGTTTAAAGTAGCTGTATTCTTCTAAAACCAGCACACCTTTCCACAGACTGTGCATGGTATTGCAGCTCAGCCTCATTCATTTCAATGGAATTGAGCTGCAATACCAAACACAACCATAGAGAGTTGTGGCACTGTTTCTGGAAGAAAGCAGCCATATTCTTTTTCTAATCCCAGACATTCCCTTTAATTGCACTGACAAAATGCATTCCTTTAGAAAGGAAAAGCAAGCTCTGCCTCCCCTTCTTAGAAAAAGGACCCTTCTTTTTGACTGACTTATGGGATCGAGGGGAATGTATACAGGTGGAACTTTAAGCTCCTGGACCCGAGGCAAAATCCGTGACACATATCCACCCATATACATATACTTACCAAGTGCCATTTATGAAATGGATGTCCTATGTGTCAAAGAGGTCTTTATCTGGATTCAACGGCCACCTCTGGCCCCCTAGGTCTATGTGGCACGCTATCTCCAGCCCTTAGGAAAGTCATCTTCATTGCCTATATGGAGTTCTGTCCCAATAAATGGAAAAGTTCTATCATAAATATGTCTGAGGTCACTGCACAGGTTTTTAACCTCACATAGCTGCCCCCACTTAATCTTTCATGAGTGTCCTCCAGAACGGCTGACGTCTAATGGCCTTACAGACTTCTCAGGTACTATCGGCTTTCATTCTCTATCCACGCTGAGCAGAGATATTCATTTTCTAGCCCAACCTGACATACAGATCTTATCAGTCATGAAATTTTGATTAGGTATGACAAGCAGCTGAGAAAGGATAACGATGAAGCATCAGACACCTGCCTTATGGTGTCACCGGGACTCAAGGGATACCAATAAATTTTCCCTTAACAGTTAGTAGGCTAATTCTCATTTCCAATGCATGATTTAATGCCATTTCTTCACCTTGCAATGTATATGTTTGCTGCAGCGCGAGCAGGGAAGTCTTCAGCCAGAGAAAACACCTGCTCCGTCACTTATGGCTTTCAGTTCGCTTTCGCCGTGAAAGTGCTTTTATAGCCCAGTGTTTAGTGCTGCAAAGTCGTAACATGTTAAATTTTTAAGCAGGAGGATATAATAAAGGGGCAATCATTCTCTGAGATGTACGGAGACCAGATGTATGGTCAGACGCTACGGGAGCAACACGGGAATGCTATAGTGAGAGGTCAAAGAATCCGCTTTAGTGCTAGGATTCCAAATTCTCTATGGTAAAAAATCGAATGATACAGTGTATGGGTACACCACAGTCTGAATCAAGCGGTGACAAGAGGCAGACATACTATGAAGGGAAATTTTCAAGGCTCTTCCACCAGTTTTCTGGCCTAGAAAAGACTCAAATTTTGGCCACTATTGTGCAAAAAATTGGGACTTTTTTCAGTTTTACGCAACAATTGTCACTTTTCCAGAGAGTGGGCGTAGCCTAGTGAGAGGGTGTGGCTTCTCACAACCCTATAGATTTACTCGAACTCATGCCAGTAATATATCACAAATTTACGCCAACTCATAGATGCCATAGATTTGGTTTTCTGACATAGACGGCCAAAAAATGCTCAAACTTTATTATGAAGGCTCTGCCTATTCATAAATTTGGCACTTCTTATTCAGAGCAGTTTATATTGACTGGCATAGGAAATGCCTATATTGATATATCAGGGCCTATATGTAAGTCCCATTAGCACCTGATAGGGGCATTCCATTACAGCAGAATATCCTCTGTCTATAAGATAGGGGATACCTTTATGATTGGTGGGGGACTGACTACTAGGATCCCCACCAATCCCAAGATATCACTTCTAGTGCTTCCTAAAGTTTTCAACAGCAGGAGCCATGCATGTGTGCCACCATTCCATTAACCTCACCACCAGAGAGAGCACTAAGCGAACTCCAGCAGTCCCATTTACTTCAATTGAACTCAGCTCTCTCTAATAGATTCCATTGAAGTTAAAGGGGTCCAGTTGTAAACTATTAATACTAGATTGGTGGGGGTTCATTTCCTGGCACTCCCATCAATTTGCTGTTCATGCACTGAGATAAATTCTACAGTAAGCAGACAGCTCTGTTCCCACTGCAGTGGCCTGACTTGGTATTGCAGGCAAATTTCCTATTGAAAGGAATGGAAACTTGGCCTGCAATACCAAGTCGGACCACTGACATGGGAACGGAGCTGTCTGCTTCCTGCAGAAATCTTATCAGTGCCTGATAACACCAGCACGACGAACAGCTGATTGTTGTGGCTCCTACTCAGCAGACCAATGCTAACCTTCTATTAATGGCCTATCCTGAGGATAGGTCATCAGTAGTTTAGAATTGGACAACCCTTTTGAAAGAAGTGGTAGCACACATGTGCGGTCACTTCAGGCAAAGCCTTTAGATCACACTAGAGGTGATATTTCAGGATCAGTATGGGTCCTAGCGGTACGACCCCTATGATCAGCAAGTTATCCTCTATCCAGTGGATAAGGTATAACTTTCTGAGGTGGGGAAGCCAGCAGCTTCTTACAGTCTATTAGATTGCATGTAAAGAACTGAGCTAAGGAATCTGATAGCTAACACTTTCTGGGGGTTTGCTAGGGCCGAATCCCATTTGTCTGCCATTCCAGACACTTTCCCCCTCAACACAGAATAAGGAAACCAGAGGAAAACTGATATGAAAAAAAAAAAAATTATGGGTGCAGTTTTGCTAAGGTCAGTTTTATGTCCAGTGGCATCAATTGAGATGGCGTACATCTACCCAAGCTGGATAGAGAAATGTGTCAAGTAACACTTTTTTTCATCAGTTGTGTCCATCTAATTCTAAAAAGAACTGTCCAGATACAACTGTAATGTGAATACACCCGTACAGATATAAGAGGGTACTCTAGGATGAGCTTTTAAAGTGTAAGAGGCCCATACAATTTTTTTTGTAAGGGGGGGGGGGGGGGGTCTGTTGTCTATGTCAGCCATTGTTTTTGCTAGTTGCAAAATTCTGCATAAGAATTGAGTTGGTTTCACCACCTTAATAAAAGTTTCTCCAAAAGAAAGAATGCCTTGATAAGTCTGGTCTGTCATAAATATGCAGCAGTTCTAATCCACAAAGTTGACATAAATAGTAGATCACATTCTCTGTGATTCTAAAACATGGCAGCTTTGTTCCAGCAGCAGCATCACTCTTGTCCATAAGCTTTTTTTGGTATTGCAATTCAGCACCATTCAGCTTTGAAAATTGCAACGTGCCAATATGCACTCATATTCCACGTCTTAAAAAAACACATTGGCCCTCATATATAATCACATCATTGCTACCTATACCTAGAAAAGAGATACCGTTGAGGACCATTGTGTGAAAATGAATTAAACGAACACTCCAAGCAAAACTGATACTCTATATTATGCCCAACGCAGGGTCTAAGGGCATAATGTCTGACACAATGAATCAGAGAACACCAAAGAGAGAATCCCTGAGTCATGTACCGCCCCTCAGGCCTTATATCAGGCAAAAAGCAGCATATCACTTTCGCCCAGAGTATTCATATTCCCTCACTGCTTACATGCGGTTGCATTTTGGAACGTAAAAAGCCAATAAAATGAATAAAAATGCAACAAAAAAACAGGGAAAAAAAAGTGTGTGTGTTTTTGTATTGACCTAGAAGTGTCACTAATGATATTGACATCTCTGGGGAACTCTCTATATATATCTTTAATTGTTTTATATATTTTCTATTGTCTTGCCTTGAAGGTGGTGGCTTAAGGGGAGTATAATAGAGAGAGGGATAGAACAGCCCAGTGACTTCTCACAGTGCAGACAATTAGTATCAAGCTGGTGCGAGGAGCAAAAGTTATAAAAGTTCCTGCAATTATAATTGTTTTAATAATCTAGAAAGTTCAGAAGAGATAAGAGAGCGTAGTATAATTTAAGCTGGGTTAAAGAACAGTAGCTGACAGCCATTCCTAGATCTACCTGACAAGGAGGAGTGGTGTTTACTGAGAGCTGCAGACTCCAGGGTGACTGTGTGAACCTACATCAGCAGTAGAGAGCTATGGCCAGTGTACAAACTCCAGGGCCGTGGTGTGAAAGTGACAGCAAGCAGTGCAGAGCAGCAAGGTAGAAGGGACTAAAGCCACCATCCTCAGGACAGAACTTGAGTGGGATTGTAAAATCTTGTGCCTTCATCTATTAGATGTTGAACCGAGAAATTTCTGAACCAAGTAAATGTGAATTGAACTGTTTCCCTCTGTCTCCTTGGTCTCTCTTTTATTGGGGTACACATTACAGTTCACCAGAGGCGTAACTTGAAGCTCCCAGGCCCCCAACTATAATGCTTTACTAAGAGTACTGGGCTCCATATATGGAGAGGAGAGGCCTTATGGGCCCCCTAAGGCTCCTGGGCCCGGGTGCAACCGCATCCCCTGCATCCTCTATAGTTACGCCCCTGCAGTTCACCATAATACCAAAGAGCAGAGACTAACCCTTCACCCACCCCCCATATTTAACTGTAGTGGAGCTGTTTGAGGACTGACTCACAGTGTATCAACCACCTTGGGGTTAAAAACCATCTACCCAATGCATCGCCCCTATTCTGGCATACTGTAGATGAGTCCTCATAGCCATGATTAACCCCAGTCTCCCTTCCCTGCATGGAAGTATAACACCTGGAGGATGATTCACCGATATGTAGCCAAAAGACAGGAAATATTTCTTTACACGTTTCATTCAATAAGGGCAAGGTTTAAGGTTGTTTGTAGGATTATGATAATTGTTAACAATTCCTTATAGGGCTCTGGTCACACGAGCGTCCATTTATAATGGAGCCATGACAGCTATTCCAGATCCATTTTAAAAGAAAGGATGCTGGAAGAGCCTAAGAAACTCAATGAACCTCATGGTGGCTCAGATATTTTTGAGAGCAAGTACAGAACTCTAAACTGTGCAATGGTTGAACTAAAAAGTACTAGAGAGGCTGAAAGCAGTATGATGAACAGAGCCTAAGGCGGCCGGGTCGGATCTGGCTGCCAGAATTCTCGCAGCGGGACCCGACCCGAGCGCCTGCAGAGAGCAGTGCGGAACTCACCCGCTCCCGCAGCTCCGGCTCTTTCATGCGCGGAGTCGGCAGCCGGGGAGTGACGTTTCTGTGCGGGGCTCTGCGCACAGAATTTGAGCATGCCGCGGTTTGTTTTCTGCACGTGATTTCGTGAAGACAAGCCACGTCCGTCTGCATAGTATTGAGTGTTGTAATGCAATTCTATGCAGGCATCCAGGGGCGGAAATTCTGCGGGGAAATCCCACTGCGGAATTTTCGGCCGTCTGCAGGCGGCCTAACACAGATCTCAGCCTGACAATCATTCCTATCTTGAAGAATGAAATGCTCTATTTGCCCTACAAATTTATAACCTGTGAGGTTAAAGAGATTTTCTGGGACTTAAAAAAATTGACCTGCCTAAAATGGTGTAAAATAAAGAGAAAATGGATACTCACTTATTCCAATAGCTCCCCATCCTGTGCTGGGGTTGTAGAGTTACAGTGCGTGAGGGGGTTCAAAGAAGGCCAACTAAATTAATAAACGGAATGGGAGGACTGGAATACCCAGAGAGGCTATCCAAATTGGGATTATTTACTCTAGAAAAAAGACGGCTAAGGGGCGACCAAATAACTATGTATGAATACATGAGGGGACAATACAAGAATCTATCTCATGATCTGTTTATACCCAGGACTGCGATGGTAACAAGAGAGCATCCGCTACGCCTAGAAGAAAGCAGGTTTCATCACCAACACACAAGGGCGTTCTTTACTGTGAGAGCAGTGAGACTGTGGAACTCTCTGCCTGAGGACGTGGTGATGGCAAAATCAATAGAGGAGTTGATCCAGGAATTAATCTGACCGCCATTATGGAGTCCGGAAGAAATTTTTCCCCCTCTATGGGCTAAATTGACTTCTGCCTCACTGCGGGTTTTTTGCCTTCCTCTGGATCAACAAAGGAAGGGGGAGTGTTGACAGGCTGAACTGGATGGACACTGTCGTCTTTCAGTCTAACATACTATGTTAGTGGCTGCCGCTTGGAACCCACAAGCATTGAGTGGTCACATGCTGTATATTGTGCACGTGACAGTTCTGCTAATCACAAGCTTTAGCAGCTATAGAAGTATTACAGCTGACCTCTAGGATTGGCTGAACAATCATATGCACAATGACCGGCATCTGACCGCCCCCTGGCTTCTTCCCAGTTCTGTGCGGGTTCAGAAATAGGTGAACATCTATTTTTTTCTTTTTAATTTACAGAGGATTATACAATATTAGGACTGCCCACAAAAAGCCACTCTTGCCCATAGTCTGTGCCTGGTATAGCAGCTCATCACTTGTCTAGGACTCAGCTGCAATACTAGAAGCAGCCGTGAATAAGGGTGGATTCAGATGACTGTATATAGACTCGGTTTTCACGCCCAGCCGATATAAGTCGTTCTCATCTGCAGGGGGGGAGCCTGGAAGAGCCAGGAGCAGGAACTGAGCTCCCGCCCCCTCTCTGCCTCCTCTCCGCCCTTCTGCACTATTTGCAATAGGGAGAGGCGGGACGGGGGCGGGGCTAATTCTCAGAACTTATCCCTGCCCCCGTCCCACCTCCTTTCATTGCAAATAGTGCAGAGGGTCGGAGAGGAGGCAGAGAGGGGGCGGGAGCTCAGTTCCTGCTCCTGGCTCTTCCAGCCTTTCCCCCTGCAGATGAGGACACCGTATATCGGCTCGGCATGAAAACCCAACCGATATACGGTCGTCTGAATCCACCCTAAGAGTGGCGTTATTTCAGAAAAAAAAATATCCCAATTTTTTATGGCAGCAAATGTGAATAATAAGGCCGGCTGTCCACGGGCGATGCGGTATCCTGCGGCGAAGCTTCACCGCGGGAGCCACCGCCCAGGAGCAGGAGCCGCCGCTGAATCTCCACCTGTCAGCCCTATCTAATAGATAGACAGATTGCGGAGAATCGGGGCAATTCGCAGCATGCTGCGAATTGCCCGCCGCGAGCGGAGAATCGCAATGATACCAGATTGCGATGCTGTGGGAAGCGTCTGCCAGCGTGATTCGCCGGCGGTTTACCACCGTCGAAATCACTGCCGTGGACAAGGGGCCTTAAAAACGATTGCCCTGGGTCGTTTAGACAGGGTGATCTTTGCTAGATGACGGAATTAATGAGACTGCATGCAGAATGAAATCGAGTTCGCTGTGTCAGTGCTATAGAGCAGAGTTTTCTACCTTGCAAATCACAGTCCTATAAATAAATAAGGAAGGTCCGGAATGTTGTGCGCCTTAATTTGAGATTGAACAAACAATATCGCAACCTTGACACCGGAAGTCACCCTAAAGTCTGATGCATTACAATCTTGCTGCTGAGGAGCAAAGGCCATGTTATCTAGCAGACTACATCAATGTTTATTTGTGTGCGGGCCGAGGGACAAGGGCATAAGGCAGGCTCCGAGCGCACTACCAGCAGACAAGCTTGTATTTTCGGCATTCAGTCCAACTCTTTTTCCTGAAAGAGGTGATTTTTGTACTCATTGCCAGTATTAATACTTTGTATCATAATATATTTGCTACAATGTTGCTTTTTTGCCTATTTGTAATAATATTTGCGTGTCATTTTTTTTAAATGGATTTTTTTTCCTATATGACAATTTGGAATTTTATTCTTCTACCACATACTACGTAGCACAGGTTCATAATAAACGGGTTGTCCACTTTTGGAGAACACATGTGCAACAGTTTATTTAATTCTTAGCACTGGGTTGATCCAGAGTCCTAGGAAGGCTTTCCTTCACCGGGGCAAACATTTAGCACACTACACAACACTTGCTGAATTCATTACCTTGGCCACAGCCTATTGACACCATCATAATTAGGCCCATATGCCCTAATGCAGCATAGATCAAGGGGCTCTTTTAACTCCTTAAAGGGGTTGTCCCGCGAAACAAAGTTGGGGTATACACTTCTGTATGGCCATATTAATGCACTTTGTAATATACATTGTGCATTAATTATGAGCCATACAGAAGTTATTCACTTACCTGTTCCGTTGCTAGCGTCCCCGTCCCCATGGTGCCGTCTAATCTTCAGTGTCTAATCGCCCGATTAGACGCGCTTGCACAGTCCGGTCTTCTCCCTTCTGAATGGGGCTGCTCGTGCTGGAGAGCTGCTCCTCGTAGCTCCGCCCCGTCACGTGTGCCGATTCCAGCCAATCAGGAGGCTGGAATCGGCAATGGACCGCACAGAAGAGCTGCGAGGGAGAAGATCCCGGCGGCCATCTTCACCAGGTAAGTAAGAAGTCACCGGAGCACGGGGATTCGGGCAAGTACTATCCGTTTCTTTTTTTAAACATCTGCATCGGGTTTGTCTCGTGCCAAACGAGGGGGGCTATTGAATAAAAAAAAAAAAAAAACGTTTCGGCACGGGACAACCCCTTTAAGGACCAAGCTGTTTTGGACATTAAGGACCAGACACTTTTTAGGGATTTTACCCATGTGGTGGTTTTACTGCCCTATTTTTTTTCTTTCATCTACTAAAATTATTTTTGCTGCATTTTGTTTCCTGTGACATATTGGGCTTTTAAAAAATCTTTTCACTGACTTTTTTCCGTTTTTTAGTTTCATTGGGGGTAAAAAGCTAAAATAACTGATTTTTTTTTTACATTTATAGTTGTTTTTTTTTAAATTAGTATATTTACCCTAAAAAAAAAGTATAGCGACGGATTCCTCATTTTGTTTTGGACGTTTTGATATATAATATGTTTGGTTTCAGACTACAGGGCGCATATGGCGACAGGTTTGGTTGCTGTTGGCTTTGGGTCATTTTCTTTTTCATGAATATTTTTTATTATATTATTTTTATCTATTTTAGGGCTTATTCACACGTCTATATATATCAGCCGGGTATTCACGCCCGGCCGATATACGCTGTCCCTCTCTGCAGGGGAAGGAGGCGGGCTGGGAGCAGTGCACTGAGCTCCCTCCCCACCCTTTCTTTGCCCCTCACCACTATTTGCAATGGGAGGAGGGGAGGGGTGGAACTTAGCTCCACCCCTCTCATTGCAAACAGTGGCGAGGGGTGGAGAGGAGGCGGTGAGGGGCAGAGAGGGGGCGGTGAGGGGCAGAGAGAGGGTGGGGAGGGAGCTCAGTGCACTGCTCCCGGCCCGTCCTGCCCCCCCCCTGCAGAAAGGGACAGCGTATATTGGCCAGGCTTGAAAACCAGGCCAATATACGCACATCTGAATAAGCCCTTATTCTGAAGCTTTTTGTAAACATTTATTTTACTATCTATGTCCCCCATGATGTCATATAACATTCCCTTTTTTTTTTTCATTACATACTTTTCCTTTCTAGCTGGGGCATCCATGGGAGCACCAGTTACAGAAACTAATATCCCTTCTAGTGACAATATTCATTAATGGAGCTGATCTTGGTCTGCCAGGACCCTGCAACTCTGCTGTAACAGAGGGACCCAGTGGTCACGTGATTGCCAGCTCGCATTGTGGAAGAAACACTTCCACTTTTTTGTACGTAGCGCTCATTGAGGGCTATGTACCCGGGAAAGGAAAAGGCAGAAGCGGTTAAAAACCGCTTCTCCCATCTCCTCTGGTTTCTCAGCTGTGACTAACAGCTGAGAACCTGACCTGCACCTGCTTGATTGCAGAAGCAGGAGCTTTAATCCCATGCCATATTTCTGCAATAGGGTGGATTAAATCCCAGGACCAAGCGTCGTTAATTTTCAGTGTTTGGTCCTTAGGCTGGGTTCACACGAGGCGGATTTGCCGCGGCAAATCCGCATGCGGCCACTAATCCCGGGATTAGCCAGCCATGTGGACGAGATTCGCCGACCGCAGCATGTCCATTTTTTTTTCCCTGCTGCAGCCGCGCTCTCCTCTATAGGAGCGCCGGCTGCAGCGGAAGAGCGAGCGGCCGGGCCGCTTCAAAGCCCCTGCGGGTTTTGCAGCAGCGGTTCTCCCAGCGGAAATCTTGCGTTTTTTTGCTGCGGCCAAACCACGAGATTTCCACTGAGAACCCGCCCTGTGAGAACCCAGCCTTATGGGGTTAAAGAAATTATGCCATGAAATGTTTGTTCAGGTGAAATCAGCTAGATATAGGACTTCTTCAAAAGATCACTTGCATTGAGAAGACCATCCTTTTATTGTAGGGAAATAGCCTGCTTGAATTGTCTGGCAGCAGCTATCTGTCCACATCAAGTTTGCATGGTATGGGAGATAGGGAGAGACAGGATCGGATTAAGGCTACAATGGGCTCTGGGTTGCACTAAAAAAGCCCATACAGATCTAGGGGAGGTGCGCAAATGCACACATATGTATGCGCAAAATGCGCCTTGTTTGGCTTTATAGTCATTTAAATCAGGGCAGTGTGATTCCCTCACCCATGTGAACTAGTAGTGCCTGTGTAAATATGCACAGTATTTGCACAGGCACACGTGCAAAGTCGTTCTCGGCGCAGGAGTGACCCTATCTCAGCGGACCCCCCAGATCTTTCCCCCCCTTTGCTGATTCAGTCTGATTAGGAATTTTTTTAGACAAACTTGGGGCTTAGTCACACGGGTGCATCCGGGCGCCCGTCTTTCTGCAGGATAAGACGGCCGCACTGTAGGTGCGGAGAAAGAACACATGACCGGCTCCATTGCCAGTCATGTGTTCTTTCTTCCGGCGTTGCATGGAAGACGGGCGCATTGGTGCCCGGATGCGCCCATGTGACTAAGCCCTTAGCCTTAGTACCATGAGATTTAAAAATATGCCATATTGATTCTCATCCTGGTATCTGATTCATTCCTGACACTTCTAACTCTTCTGATGTTGATATATGTAGCGTCATCTGTCATGGGTGTCTCAGGCTGTGAAGGTGTTAATAGCTCTTATATATTCTGTAGCTGTGAGTTTTGCACATTTGTCAAACGATCACAACCACCTTCCTGGTACGTCAGCTAAATGCATATACGAGTGTAATGTTCAGTGACAAGAAAATACATAACAAGTCTCATTAACGAAAACACTGTGATACATGACAAGTGAAATGCAGATCTCACCATGTGTACAAATATTACTATTTGCATAATATTCACACATATACGTATAGATAAATATATATGTTAACTTTATCAAGCAGAAACAGCACTGCCTGACAAACGTAGAAGATGCTAGACTTTAAAACAAGAGGCTGCTGGCTTAGAGAACACAAGAACAGGGTTGCTTCATGCTGGAGTGCTGATGGGAACTGCCCAGAGGACTAGGAGAGAAGCACAGAAGAGTGCACCCGACTCCCAGATGACGTGGTAGGATCACTGGGTTGGTAGTAGCTGCAACCTCTGGACATCGAGTTGTAAGTGAGGCCAGCCTCAGTAAAAACATCCAGGTCTGACAGCAATAGGGACAGAGACAGAGTATTCAGCAGGTCTACTGCTGCATATACAGATTTCCGCAATGAGTTGGAACTAAGAGAGTCAATTGACCCATATATGACACCTCTCCACCGTGCAGTCAGCTTCTTTCTCTCCTCTTGGCTTTAGACCTCTCTTTCTCTCTTGAAACACATGGGAGCATCCAGTACTTGTTGAACCCCTTGCAGCAAAAATACCGCTACTTCACTGCAACTCCTCTCACCACGCCCATTCCAAAGCAATTGATTTTCTAACTTTTTCTGGACTCCCCCACACTCATGTCACACAGGCACCTTGTTGTGTGCCAAAGCCCTTTGATGAGGCATGTTAATACATATTTACTAAAGAAACAGTCACAGATAATGACTAGAGATGAGCGAGCATACTCGCTAAGGACAATTACTCGATCGAGCATTGTCCTTAGCGAGTACCTGCCCGCTCGGAAGAAAAGGTTCGGCTGCAGGTGCGGGTGACAGGTGAGTTGCAGCCATGAGCAGGGGGGGACGGGGGGAGAGAGGGAAGGGAGAGAGAGATCTTCCCTCCGTCCCTCCCCGCTCTCCCCCGCCGCCGGCATCCGAACCTTTGCTCCCGAGCAGGTGGGTACTCGCTAAGGGCAATGCTCGATCGAGCAATTGCCCTTAACGAGTGTGCTCGCTCATCTCTAATAATGACCAATTGTTAAACAATTATAACCCCCATACAAGTATCTTTTCCCAGGCTGTCCACAGAACATTCAAGCCGAACCTGGTGTCATCCTAGCCTTAGAGCGCTATACCATAACGTCTTCTTCCTTCCAATAATTACTATTCTGCATACACTGTAAATGCAGTTAATTTGCTGCCTGGGCCTATTTTCAGCTAATTAAAACTTGCACATAGGCAAACCTACATTTCACTTGCAATTTTTTTTTTCCCTGAGACACAAATAAATATCACTCTCCGTCTATTTACAGACAAGCCCAAATTAATTGCTTAATTGTACAACAAGTAAACCTGCCATTTGCACCCACACAATAACCCTCAGCCATGATTTTATAAACATTTGAAAATACCTAATAGTGCGCTATCATCGCCTGTGTAATCATGCCTCATTTCCAAAAGTATCTTTAACCTTGATTAAATGGTAAACACCTACTTTATTTCCTTTCTGTTGGCTGTAAACTTACGATCAACAACTGATTTAATTGAAGTCTTCTTGTTTGTATATTATGCTTCAATGAAAAACATGAGGGCGGAGGAAGGCTTGCCTCGACATAGTGCGAGCATGGGAAAAGTTCATCAAATTAAAGAAATTCAAATATCTTTGTTTGTAACTATTATTAAGGAACTGAAGGCAAAAAAAAACAAAACAAAACGATAATTGGACTATATGGACAAGAATAATTTGGCCCATAAGGAGTGTCCATGCCATCTGTGCATACATCTATGCCAGCAAAGACATTGAGTCAGATTTACTATTGAAAAGTCGCCAGATTTCTGACCGAAATTGTGCCAGAAAACTGTCTTACATGCTTTCAGCTACATTTATGATGCATTTAGGGTACCTTTGGACACTTTTTTTCGTCTCATCCAAAAAGTGATGTGGCTTTTGTAGAAATGAGAGTATGGCTCAATGGGAAAAGGGGTGAAGTCTTAAAGTTACTTTGTGTGCCAAAAAGTTTCTAAAAGTTTGTTGAAGAAACTGTTGTAAAATTTAGTCAACTACTAGGTGCTATAAATTTAGAGAGGACAGCTTAAGGAACTTTCACACGGGACGGAATATTCCACAGCAGCATTGCGGTATATGTCCTGCGGAATATTCAGCCCAAGAATCGGTACTGCTAAAGTGCGGAGTTGGTTGTGGAATTAAAAATGGCCAAATTCCGCCAACAACTGCACATTATACGAACTGCTGAATGAAACAGCTGATTAGTGAGCACCTGTACCAACTGCTGATGATCCCCGCCTCCACCAATCCGCTGTTCATATAGAGGCTGTTCCCCCCTTCTTATCACATAGCTGCCTGCTCCACAGTACAGGAGGAGAGCCGACCGTAGGTACAGCTGATTGGTGCCTAGTTGTGCTGAAATATATACACCACTCCTCATCATAATGAGACATGCCATGTAGAGTTCCTAAAAGGCTGGGTGACAACTAATGGAATCATTGTTACATTGTCACTTAGCAAACTGTTCTGGAAACTATTGGTTTCATGGAATCTTTAGTGTTTAGTGATAAAGCCATCTTCCACCTTTCATGCACAGTTAACAAATGTAATATCAATATCCGAGAGGAGGGAAATCCCACATGTCTAAATGGAGCGTATGCATGACTCCCCCAAGGTGAATGTCTTTTGCGCTATAACCTGTAGGAAAGTGTATGGCCCCAAAATACTCACGCAACTGTGCACAAAAACAGTAGAAAACAATAAGGACCACCAATGATGTCCCTAAAGATCCTTTACCCAGGGAAGGATCTTGCCTATACGCAGACAACCCGCCCTGAGAAGGATGAACCTGACTAACTGACCCTACGTGGGATAGTAGAATACCACAGAAAGCAAGATGAAACTGAAAAATAACCAGAGTACTTATCTTTGAGGAGATACAACTCCAAGCTCTGGCTTCCTCCACCACCAGAGGAAGACTGAAATTAAACAGCACTGAGCTAAGCACAAGGCCAGGCTAAATAGTCCTGACAAATTAACCACAGGTGAGGCCAAGCATGTCTCACCTAATACCACTCCAACCAGAGCCAGAAGATGGAGAAACACATACAAAACCTGTACCAGATTACTAGAAAGGAAGCAGTCCCAGAACTGCAGATACAGCTTCTGGCACAGCTAGAACAGGAAATCCCAGGCTTCATCTTTCAACAGGACAGGCACCCTATTATTTTCACAATGAAGTCAGAAGTGAGCTCAGTAGGTGACTACCAAAGAGATGGGTTAACCGTGCAGGTCGTGATAGTGATCTTTTTCCTTGGTCTCCACATTCTCTGGACCTTACACCCTGTGATTTTTAAGGTGTAAAGGAGTGTTAAAGATAGAGACTTGAAGAGCACCTGGCAGCCTAGGCACCGGTGCACACTGACTGTATGGGTGCACAAGGTGGCAAGGCAGCTCTAAAAGGCAGTTAGCCAGTGCTGCAGATATAGCTCAACTCCTCGCAGACTGCCGGACCAGTCTAGCGCTTCCGCTTCCACTATCATCAGCCAGCTGCAGACTGATTCCCGCTGTACTAGCCTGCTACCTGCTCACTCCACCCTCTCAGTAAGTGCTCTCCAGATGGGATCCCAGGACAGTAGTTCATCTGCCTTGCAGTTCCCTGCCCTTTCTCCTCCTCCTCACTAATTCAGCCCAAGGCCAAGACTGTCTTGTCTAGACCATTCTTTTCTGTTCCTCAATAATCTCTCATTTCCAGGACTGTCAACCTGTTTGCTTTGTCTGGAGTTCATATTCTCATGTTACCTACTATCTACTCCCCTCCAACTCTCGGAACCTTTAAGTATAGAGCGGCGGGGTACCAACGGGAGCTGCCGAAGATATCTCTCAATCCTCACATACATTTTCCTTTATACATTTTGCATCCCTATGTAATGCATTACCAGGAAAGCCGCTTGTACACGAACGGATTTGCATTGCAGAATCCGCGGTCGGAATCCGCAAAGTGTCTATACAGTCTATAGCATGCTATGGGAAATCGATTCTTCCTGCACACTCTCGGAAACCAATTGTGGTTTCTGTGAGCGGAGGAAAAATTGCAGCATGCTCCATTCTTGTGCGGTGTCTGCATGGCCGATTTCCATTGAAGTCAATGGAAGCCAACTGACTCGTAGTCTGTCTGCAATTGACATTGCGAATAGGTTGCAGATTCTGTGGGAAAAATGAACATCTGTACTGCACATTTCTGATCGCGGGTCGTCATGACCATCCATAATGCAGACAAAAAGAGAAAAAATCAGGTATGCACGGTCGGACACCGTTCGGGCACAGGGTCGGATTCCGCTGTGGGCTCCTGAATCTGACCTGTTCATGTGCAGGGGGGCCTTAGTCTCCTATTTTAAAATGTTCAACGCTACAGAAGATGATGGCACTTTATATGTCAATAATAATTAGAAGAATAAAAACAAGCTGCAAGTCTCGCACTTGGCAAATCACATTGCCTATCCCTACTCGGTGCCTTCATTGTGTCAGCTTCTAGCTGGAGAGATAGCTGGCGGAACCACTACAGGTGATGTCACTGTCAGATCAGACGCTTTGGATGACAGAGATGGATTTTGCCCAGTTTTTCAGTCTTTGGCAATAATGTCAGCTTAGAATCAGTGATTTACTCTTTAGTTATAATGTTCATTTACTAATGCTTAAAATGCAATTAAAAAACGACTCAGCAATTGATTCATTTCTTGGCATGTTCTTCTTTAGGCCCCCACATACATGATTCTATCCGCATCACAGACTGCCAGCAAGTAGAGACCACCAGGGGCAATATGGTTTAGTGTCTAGAGTCAAGCATCTATCTTGGCTGTATAGACAATTCTAAAATAATGATGATGTTACATGATTTTATTTATTTTTTGCTGCGGTTCGCTATTTTTTTTTCGCTTGTTTCTACTTTGTGCAGTTTAGGTAAAAAAATCTATTGATAACTGAAAATCATCAACAAGCTGCTGTTGACAGATCCACTATTCTTATTATGTGTCTCCTGAGTATTTTGAGTGCAGAATGGATCCTGCTGTACTTTGTCTTTGAGTCTGATAACTTCAGACTCCTTAATACTGGCGTAACTATAGGGAATGCAGGGGATGCGGTTGCACCCGGGCCCAGGAGCCATAGGGGGGCCATAAGACCTCTCTTCTCCATATAGGGAGGCCAGTACTATGAATAAGAAATTATAGTTGAGGGCCCTGTTACAGGTTTTGCATTGGGGCCCAGAAGCTTCAAGTTACAGCTCTGCTCCTCAGTACCCCTTTTAGCTTAGGCATTCTTTTACAGACTTGTTAAAGAGTCGTACATTGATTTGAAGGAATGCTGCCATCCAATAGGTGGCGCTGCAGAGGTATTGTTCCATCTTTCTTATTTGCATAAATTACCCAGAGGAGCGTGCATGGTCTTAAAAGTCTCCTCACTCACCTCTCAGGTGTCTTCTCACATACCTTCTGGGTGCTCTCCTTGGGGAGAGATAATGCTCCCCCCACCGAAACCACTCACTCCCAAGGGGTCTTCACACACTTTTTTGGGTGCTCTGCTTAAGAAGAGATGACACTCCTCTTGACCTAGCTTAGTTTATTTACAGTGTTAAGTAAACCAAAATAGTCAAACTCTGTTTTGGGTTGAACTTTACGAATAGTTTGATTCAGCGTGAACCCAAATCTTAGGCATTTCATCTTGGCCAAACCCACTAAAACAATCACCTCTGTTTCCTCCTTTATTTATTTGGTGCATACATTTATTAAGGGGGAGGAGGAGGAAGACAAAAGAGGAAAAAGCATGATAGCTCGGTGGTAAGCACTATTGCCTGGCAGCGCTAGAGTCCTAGGTTCAGATCTGACCAAGGACTACATCTGCATGGAGTTTCTACATTTTCCCTGTGTTTGTGTGGGTTTATTCCTCATAATAATCCCCTTTACTTATATAGTGTATACATTTATGTAGGAGCAGGCAGATATTGTCCTTGGTCTGATTTGGAAGGAGGAGGATTACAACTTTTTAGGGGTATTGGTGACGTTCCAGTTCCGTTTAAACTAATTCGGACATAACCAAACTTTTTGCCAAATTTTCATTAACTGAGCGATACGAACTTTTCAAAAGTTTGCTCATCGCTGTTCATTAACACATGAATTACCAGTGCACCCAAATACTAAGTATTCGTATCGCAATCATAATATTTCGCATATGGATGCCAAGCCAAAGCAACGTGTAAATTGATGATAAACAAATTTAAAATGATATGGCATTACCCTATTGCAGCAGTTGGATAATGGCTTTTGCTGCACAAGGCAAGGGTTTTGGAATATGCCCTTACACTAGACAGCCATTCATTTAAAGCTGTTTAATGGGCTTTTGCAGGACTCAGATAAGGATGACCATCCTTAACACAGGTCATCAATATCAGACGGAAGTCTGACTCCCAGCAACTATCAGTTGTTTGAAGGGCCTGCTGGACTACTTAGGCATGATCTCTAAAAACATTGACCTGTGGGTGTGAAGATACACCTACAGCAGGGTAGACCTTAGCCAGGTTGAGGCATAGCCTACCCGTGGTGGACCTCAGGGCTTGGTGGTCTTTCTACCCAGAACAGGAAAGTCACTGGCAAGCATTTCACAAAATTCTGATCCCACGGCTTACCAGGAATCATATGGGATGTGGATACTTAATAGCGTGGTAATGCTCATGAAACTCTTTATTCAGACAGCTGACAAACAGAAACACCGGCAATCAATTCTACGTAGTAGCTGGCACAGGGTCGAAATAGAAGAGAATGCAGTGACAAGCATGCCACATTACAAAACAACCCTTGGAAGTCTCCAGGTCCATACACTAGGCATCATATACAGTAGCCCTTGGAGGTACGGTACAGCTTAACAATCTATATCTTACCCTGCTTTAACCTTGCACCGACTCACCTCAAACGAGAAGGCACCTTCGCTTAAAGGAGCAGTTTTAATTTTAAACATTTTGTTTTCAACAAACAGAATTTATACTAAAGGTTTGCCTGGAAACATTCATCGCCACAGAATTCTTTAACATAAAGGCTATATAAAACGCAATTACAACTTCACGTCTAATGGTCACATGGGCTTTTTGCAGCTTAGTCCCCTTGTAGTGAATGAGATTGTACTCTAATACTAAGCACAACTGCTAAACAATGTACGGTGACATGCCTTTTATACACTGAAGAAGCCAAAGGCTCACCTGAGCACCACTGCACCTTCAAATAGCTGATTGGCAGGAGTTAGACCCTTATCAATCTGATATTGAAGACCTATTCTAATGAACCGTCATCAATATCTTAGTCCAAAAAAGCCCATTTCACTGTCCTCTTGTCCCTTTTCCCCAAAAATCCTCAGCATTGATAATAACATATGATATAATAATATATAGCTCACATTTCTCTCCACACCCATTCCATACACACATGCAGTTCACAATTTAGGTTTGCATGGCCACTCTGCTAAGTATCTGCAATAGGGTCCATGAGTTTTTGCCATTCCTGTCCGGACTCAATGATTTACCTCACAAGCCCCATTCCTTCCCCAAAGCAGTAATGGGAAATGCTACCGCAGGGCCTGCAGTTACTGTTCAGTGAAAGTTAAGGCCCATTTACACACAAAGATAATCTTTCAAACAATTGAAAGATTGAAAGTTTTAGCAATCATTTTACATAAAATGTTAATGGACACTAGAGTCCATTAACACTTTATCATCTTCATTTACATGTTAAAAGGGCCTCCAGGAGCTGTTTGCAGAGCACAGCATGTGGGCTGGGCTCTGCACATAGCTGCATTGTTCTCATTGGGGCTGCTGGCAGAATATAATGTAATCTCCCAGTTCCCACTAAGTACACAGCATGCGGTCTGTTGAGAGATACCTTATCTCTCTGCTGCTGAATGATGGATTTTAGGTTCACCTTAAAATCACCATTCAGACGAGAAGTGGACGGTGGTAGCGTTTACACGTAACGATTATCGGTCGTTTGAACTAATTTTGAGCACTAATCGTTGAGTGTAAATTGGCCTTAAAAGACGGAGGATTAGGGTTTTTTTTAATCCATTTAATGTACTTCTCCCCATCAGCACTTTAGGTCTACCCTGTGTATCCCCTATCCAAGACCCCCCTGCTCTATTTTCTGGTCTGCTATCAGGATGGATCCCACTATTAAGCTGCCTATACATTGAAGATATTAATTGACTGCAATACGGCTTATCAATTATCTGTAGCAGTGTTCGTACGAATGCTCCCACCGGTTACAGTTACCATCCAGTGCAAGAGCCCTAGTCTCCGCCCTTCCGAACCCCAAAAAAGCTGGTAGCAGTCATGTGCCCTTCGTTGTACACGTGAGCCAATCACAATGAACAACAGATGCACTGATTAATTATTTTACAGGTTTGTACAAAATAGCGTGATCAGCTGGATTCGCAGACGGCCAAAAAAATTTCCAATAGGTCTGATAACATCTGACTATATTCGGCCATTGTCCATCACAAACCATCATTTCTGCAAATTTTAACGCTGATGGCCAACTGAAAGGGCCAAAATTGGCCATTTCGGGTGATTTTTCGCTCAAGTGTATTGCTAGCTTTGCTGACAATATATCAAAGGACTGCTATTTTATGCAAAGACAATACAACCAGAGATGCACTTTCAACACTTAATGCACTTAATGCTCTTTATCTTATCCTTATTTTTTTTTTTTTTTTTCTAAACAGCATTAAATACGTGCGGTGATTAGCTTAAGTATGTATAAGAACTAAATAGTTGAGATACATGACATAAAATTCGGGTACTTCAGACCCATCACGTCTTGTTCTGCATATGAAACTAGCATAATATACAAGTGTTAATATGAAGTCCTAACACAATCAACTATTCTAAATTCTAATACAAAAGGAACAGTAGGGAACGGCGGGGGAAAGAAAGGCACTGGGTTGCCAGTGATAGTGCATTATCCAACTCTATTATAGGGTGTTTTTCTTTCATTTAGAGTTTCATAAAAGCTTCAAAGGCATGTAATATTTATAATGTATCCAGCATTTCTAATGTGAAAAACATTAGAAGAAAGCCGAGACATGAATCTGCTCTTGTCCTAAACTTTATGCTCCTATACTGGGTTAAAGTTATACGATTTTGTTAATGAATAGCATTTGCTCTTATAATTACAAAGTCACCAATTAATATCAGTCCTAGAGGCGTCCTCTTCTGTAAAGATGTTAAAAATGCTTTTCAACTATTTCCAATATATGTCAGTGAGAATAGCGCAACAACCAAGATGGCCACAACTATTGGGGCTTCTACAAGGGCCATCAGAATTCTCAGACTACTTAAAGGGCTGTCACAATGGCAGCTTGTTTTTAAATAGCCCTGGCCCAGTGGTCATTAGGTTTGACTTCACTATCTTCTAATGATCAGTGGAAGCACTGGTCTCAAATCAATGTCAGAAGCTTACTTGGCTCATCCAACATCGATGTTCATGGAGGAGATGAGGGTCAGAAATGCTATCTTTTCTCCTTAGGGACAGCAGTGAGTGAGGAGTCTTAACAGGCCACTCATACTCCTCTGGGTAGTATGCAAATAAGGGAGATGGAACAATATCTCCACAGTGTCACCTATTGAAAGGCAGTATTCCTTCAAATCAATGTTAGACTCTTTATTCAAGCCTTGTAACAATGACTGGAAATTGAAAGCTAAGCCAGATTCCATGGGTATTTGCCCCTCATCAGTGTGTAGCAGGTTTCCGGCTTTGCTAGTGCGAGGCCTGTGATGTGGGTTAGGAACGCTATCTTTTCTCCTTGGGGAGAGCATAGCTGCTAGAAGAACAATTACTTGTTCTACTGTAGCTATGTCATGTAGATAGGCAGCCAACGTCTAACATTGTTTCTCAAATTGGTTTCCAGTTAACCCCAGGGTCCCACTAAAAGGTTTTAGGGGTTACTCAAGATAAACTTGATGGACAAAAGAAAGACATGGTGTTGGCACTAGCTTAGCAATTGGGACAAAAATGATCACTAAAGTTCAGATGAAACAATTTGCAGAATAACAACTTTAGTGAATTTGACTGAATTCTAAGAGAAAATGTATCATTTAATACTTCTGAGTTAAAAAAAAAAATGCCTACAAGAGTTGTTTGCCCTCTTTTCCACTGATGATGTATAATCTGGATAGGTCACCGGTAATGGCTGGATGAGGGTCTGCCGCTTGGGACCCTTGACCATCATTTGATCTTTTGGTCTACTGTCAGTGGGCTGGACGTGGTCATCAGTGATCAGCACAGTAATGTGGGCACCAGCTTTACTCCTAGTGAAACCAGTAGGCGAGCTGCGGGGTTCTCCCATTGATTTCCCATTGGTTGCTAATGACAACTTTCGACCCACTTCTGGACAGCAGACTGGATGATCAGCTGATAGATAGAGGTCCTGAGGTGGACCCCCATCTATCAACTACTAATTACCTATCCAAAAGATAGTCATCAGTGGAAAAGAGGGCAGTCAGCTGCTTTAAATAGGAAGGGTCATAAAAAAGGAGACAGAGAGACTGTGGATAAGGGCTTGTGCACATCTGCAGTGGATGATCCATTTGGAGTCTTTATTGCAGATATTCATTAAAATCGAGAATCCAGCACTATTTCATTCTGGAAAATGCCAAACAGTATAATGGAATCTGGGTGGATCCCATTATAGTCAAGGAGGTCGTTCAAATCCAGGACTCGCCAATTACAGCATTTCCAGGAAATCAGCACAAACAAATAGCGCATTCACAAAAGAAAGTTATACTCACCAGTTGTGTCGCTACTCCTGCTCTTAGCCTCTGCAGTCTGTGCTTGCACTGTTCACCTACTGAATTCCAGGTAGAATAATCATGTGACACATTGCATGATCGTTCTACCGGGACTCAGTGGTTGAACAGTGAGACTACCCACTCAGAAATGGTGCCCATCAGTGTTGCTCTTCACAGACCCCAGCAGTGGGAGGAGTGACATAGCAGGTGAGTATAACTTTTATTCTGTGAAGTGGAGGGTGGGCCAAGGCCTATGAACGGCAACACTACTGGGTGGAGGATGAAGGGGGGCTATGAAGGGCAATGCTGACGGGGACCATTACTGAGTTAGCATGCGAGCGCAGGACGCATGACATAAATGTTTGTCATAGACGCTAAAGACCAGCCAGTCTATGCTGTTCATTTCCATTGTGGAGGCTTAACGGGATAGAATTAGGCGGCACCTTAATGTATACCTCCAGTTCTAAAGTGTTCTGAAGTAAATATGCACACTACAAAGGCTCCTTCCCTCCCACCAGCTTTATGGCTGTGGCAGGTAACTTATTGACCCCTTCCTACTTGTATTTGCCCCACTTGCTACTGGTTTGGGCCCAGCTACAGTACGGGGCCACTTTGTAATCTTTTTCTAGGGCTACTTCGATTTCCCAATCAGCACCTGGTGCTGGCCCTTCAAAAGTGTGATGCGCTCATGCATATTCTTCGGCCAGTAGAGAAAGACAAGCAGGAGGACAGAGCTTGATGCCTGCTGTGGACACAGAGAGAAGGCATGCCAAAGTTGCCAGCCAGGGGGAGTTGAGGTAAGATGCTGGTTGTGGCCACAGATCATAATGGCTCCCTGCTTGGGACCCAACCTTCTAAGTCAATGCAAAGAGCAACTTGTACTCTGGTGGACGTAACAGAAATTTTTTTTACATGGTCACCCATTGAATAGGTAATGTCCCCTGGTGCAAGCACCAAGTCATGACTGACTCACTTAATGATGTTTTCTTGGCAGACTGTTTTTGCGGGGTGGTTTGCCATTGGCTTTCCCATATTTTCCCCCTCATCAAGCTGGGTACTTATTTTACCAACCTCGGAAGGATGGCAGGATGAGTCAACCTTGAGCCGGCTACCTGAACCCATTGAATACGCATCATGACTTGCTACAGCTCCCCTGTTACGGATGCATTGCAAGTAATTTGAATAAAGTTTTAACTTTTGTAATCCAGGTACGAACATAAAAAAAGAGATAACATAACTTGCTACAGGGCCCAGAATCTCCAAGTTATTACTGGAACTCAATTGAGGAATTTTGCTTTGAGGAATTTAGGCACCTCCAGTGTAGGCAACATTGCGTTGCCTGTTTGGAAAAGTTAAGGTACGTCAACAAGTTTTTAGCTTTCAAGTAGCTTCACAGTCACTGATATAATCCTTCGCACACAAAAGGTAGGTATAATCGTTTCCTCTGATCCTGAGGTGCCTGTAGGACATCAAAGAATAAAGGATGACTTGTGGATGGTGACTGATCAGTCTCAATCATCTACATGTCCCCTTGGGCTATCTTAGATATCCATGATGTCCACACAAATAAAGAACCATTTGTCAGTCTGTAAGGAACAGATGACATATTGAGTCAGGGATGTATGTACAGTGTTGCAGGTTACATATGGCTTCATGTTACAGCCTTGTAGCTTTGTATAGGTTTGTATAGTCATACCAGGAACAAAAGCGTTACTCATTTCCATTAATTACTGGTTAATTGTAGACTTAGGTTTCCTCTAGTCCAGATGTGTGATACAAACAACTCCCCTGTGGATGCATGTGATGTTATCTTGTTCTGATACTGGGATTGATTGCCTGTTGATTTGGAATTCTCCATTCAGATTAACTCCTGCCATAATTTACCATTAAGATTCATTCTAAGTAGATTCACAAAATATTGATGTTCTGCCCTCTGTGTGCAATGAAAACAATACAGATTACTAAAAAATATAATCTAGCCATGCACATGGTCTGTATACCTGAGGAACTATGATATTTAGTTGCATACTGAAGACTGACACAAGGCAACTCTCTCTATGCTTCCATTGGATCTCCATACTGGAGAAGGGATGATGATTCAGGACAAATACATTGTTAGCCAAAAAAAAAGATTATTTCTTAGCTGTGCAGACTGTTAAGATGGCCAGTCACACCAATAAATAACTTGAAACAGAATTATATTTGGGTTCCTTGAGCTCTCCATCCATCTATAAGGCATTTGTTCATACTTTTTATTGTATAGTAAACTTTTTTGTTATCATTGTACACAATGGACATGCCATTAATAAAGACTAATAGTGATGTGGCACGCCAGGGGCGTAACTAAAGTCTCAGGGGCCCTAATGCAAAACGTGAGCTGGGCCCCCCCCCCCTCTATCTGTATCTGTGCCCGTACCCATACCTAAACCATGCTGCACAGAGACATAACTTGAAGCTAAATGCAAAACCTGTAACAGGGCCCCCAACTATAATGCTTTATTCATAGTACTGGGCTCCCTATGTGGAGAAGAGAGGCCTTATGGGCCCCCTAAGGCTCCTGTGCCCGGGTGCAACCGCATCCCCTGCACCCTCTATAATTACGCCCCTGTGGCATGCTCTCCGCAATCAGGAAGTGGAGCTGGAGTGATATCAGTCCTGGCCCAGCTCCACTTCCTGCATAGAGCGTGCCGCAACGCTAGCTGCCGATAAGTGCCTTCTTTCTGTCACTGTCCTAAAGTGTCACCTGTCCGAAATCCCTCAATGAGTGTATAATGTGTCCTACTTTTCACCCCTGCTTCAACATTCCTATGGACAGATTGGCTGATAGGGAGGTGTTTCCTTTGGCCGACCAATCAGCCATAATAGAAGTGTACTTATTCCAGGTTTGCCTCCACAGGGTGCTGGGTATTGCTCTATCTGAGTTGTTTGAAGCATTGGACTCCTGTAAGCTAAGTACGTTGGGCTATTTGTACTGTTATATACATTGCTCTTTCCTTCTGCATTAAACCTCTTCCCTTTTCCCCTCCTGGAGACAGACTAGGCCCCCTACGCTTCTATCGCAGGGCTATCCCTTTCAGTGTCACTCTGCTTCTAGGCAGGCTCTGCCATATTAAAGTTGGTTAGGAATGGCACTCCCATTTCTGTGCTTTTGTTGCCATCATTTGCCCTATCTAGTTTTTCCTGTGTTATACTGATATAACATATGGCTGTACTGGTCCTTTGTGGACATTAATTACGTCTTGGTCTGACATGTTGGTAAGGTCAATGAGGGGTGCTGTTCTAGCACCCTGCATAAACATAGCAAATAGGTTATTTGTGAATCATCCCAAATGAAATAAACCACAGTGGCAAGTGATTGGCTTTCAATGAAGTTGTCTTCTGTTGAACCTTTTGGATCCATTATGGTGTCCTAAGAATGGGCACAGCATAATATCCTCTGTTGGATCAGTCCAACCCTGTTTCCAAGCGATTGCAAGCATTATGATATAATCAAAACACCCACGGTACACTTTATTCGATTTACAGCTATTATCAGCTATTTACATGACCCGACGAAATGATAAGAAGCCACAATAACAATAATTTTTGAAATGGCAAAGAATCTATTAAAGGATAATGGATCCATTAAATGACAGTGTGCATAGACAATAAGAGGAAATAGCATTTCAAATAGCAAACCACTGGGTAACACTGACATGGAAAAGGCTGTTAGTTAACTGTAAGCTTAACTGGAGCAACCAGTGCCAGGCAGCTGCTGCCAAGGCAAATTCGATCATGGGGTGCATTAAAAGAGGTCTAGGGGCACATGATGAGAACATTGTTCTTCCTCTTTACAAGTCGCTGGTCAGACCACACATGGAATACTGTGTACAGTTTTGGGCACCGGTACTCGAGGACATATCAGAGCTTCAGCGGGTTCAAGGATGGGCAACTAAAGTAATAAACAGAATGGGCATACTACAATACCCAGAGAAGCTATCAACATTGGGGGTGTTTTGTTTAGAAAAAAGATGGTTGAGGGGTTACCTAATAACAATTTATAAATATATCAGGGGACAATACAAAGATCTCTCCCATGGTTTGTTTATACTTAGTACAGCGTCTAAAGAGTGGGCCCTCAGACTAGGAGACAGTAGGGTAGAGTTTGGGGCCTTGTCACGGGGTTCTACCATCTACCACCCTGAGGGTAGCAAGGGGCCCTGTCCAAGGAACCAAGGGTAGGCTATTAAATGGGGTAACCCAACTATGGTTTACCTTCAGTCTTTGTCATGTGTGATGCCACCATTCCGTCCTCTGCGGTGAATCCAGCAGGTGTAATGAAGAGTCTACACACACACAGAGTTGACTTTTCAAGGCTGAACCGGGAACAGTCGGTAAAGCCTGTTTACTTGAAGAACAACTAGCAAAACAGTCCAAACCGATTTACATCCACCATCAGGACACTAGTGCAGGAGGAATTGTGGTGGGACAGGGAGGAATCAGGGGTTAACAGATGAATCCACAAGCCAAGTTATCTGCAGGGTCTGTTCCCAGCCACTCGTCTTCTCTCTCTCTCTCTAACGCTCTACCAATACACACTCACGTTCAAGGATATGCACTCAGCGCTATACGTTGGGTTCTTGCACACTTGCAGTTCTCCTAGTCTCTAGCATAGAGACTTGGGTAGATTGGGCCCAGGGCACACACCTGGCATTTGCTCTGCCTCTTCCATCTTCGCTACACCCAGACTGAAGGTGTCTGTGTGCAGCCAGGCTCCCCAACTAACTAACATTCCACACTCATGCACCTTGCAAACACATATAAAAAACAAAGTCACATGACATACAACAAGATACATTTTCCAGCCATAACCCAGTCAGTAATCTATTCAGTACTGCAGGTATCCAATACATATCAAATTCACTCACGTAGAAGACACAATACATAAGCACAAGACAAACAAAGATCACTCAGAAACGTCTACAAACTTCTGTACACTACACCAGGACAGTAACAATGAGGCATCCTCTACGCCTAGAGGAAAGAAGGTTTCTACACTGAAATAGAAGGGGCTCTTTGCTATAAGAGCAGTGATACTGTGGAACTCTCTGCAGGAGGACGTGGTGATGTCACAAACTCAGTCAAAGAGTACAAGAGGGGCCTGGACGCCTTTCTTGAGCGATACAATATTACATGTTATAATTACTTATTACTTCAGAAGGGTCGGTGACCCGGGAATTATTCCGATTACCAGATTGGAGTCAAGGAGGAATTCCCTTAAATGGGGAAAATTGGCTTCTATATCAGTTTTTTTTTTTTGCCTTCCTCTGGATCAACATTGTGAGGTAACAGGCTGAACTGGATGGACATGGTTCTTTTTTTTGGCCTTACATACTATGTTACTATGTGCCAGTCTTAATCTGTAGCCTGCTTGAGGCAGATGCGACAAATGCTTTAAGAGGTACAAGTTTCTTAATACATATGGCACATCTTGGGCTGCCTGTGTGCCAGAAACTAAAATCTATACCAGCTATGACCTGGAGTAGATTTCCTGCTATAGTTTATGCCTAGCGTAAAATATTCTAAATTTGTTGGGCCCTGGAAGGCCACACCGCTCCCAAGATGTCCTTGAAAATTGGTGAGCGTGGTTTGAAATTAAAATGTGTAACACACTAAAATTTGTGACTTTTTACACCAGTTTTCCGTCTCACTGCAATACATTTCCCCCTAAGGCCGCCTGCAGACGGGCGGGTCGGATCCGGCGGCGAGGATTCTTGCCGCGGGACCCGACCCCAGCGCCTGCAGAGAGCGGCGCGTACTTACCCGCGGCTCTGGCTGTTTGATGTGCATGCGCAGTCCAGAGCCCGCACTGAAATAGGACATGCCGCGGTTTGTTTGCCGCGCAAGATTTCGCGCGGCCAAACCACGGCCATCTGCATAGGATTGCGTTTGTTAATGCAATCCTCTGCAGGCTTGCAGCGGCGGAAATCCCGACACGGAATTTCCGCTCGTGTGCATGCGGCCTAAGTCTCTATGTCAAAGTTTATTTTTTATGGGCTATTTTTTTCAAATTCATTCATTATGTAACTATCCCCCCAGTATATATAAGTGAGCTAGTGTTACCTTGGTTAGTTAGTTATTTCTGTCTGTCCGAAACTCCCAGCCTCAGATGATCATGAAATCTCAGCTGTGACCAATTCAGATCTGCTTGGAGTTATGTATTCATTTTCTAGTGAAATTTTCAGTTTGTGTGATGTTGTTACATGGATCTACCACTAAGGCCTCGGTCACACGACCGTTTTTTGGTCCGATCTGCAGACGCGCTTGCGATCTGCAGATCTATAGGCCAAATGCATCCCAATGGGATCGGTCACATGTCCGCTTTTTATGCGGATGTGCGACCAATTATAGGACACAACGATTCGCAGAACGCGCCTATCTGAGCGCAGGGACCAATCAGAGGCAGCTCTCAGCTATTGAATGACAGCTAAGAGCTGCCTCTGATTGGTCCCTGCGCTCAGCCAATCAGAGGCAGCACTCACTCACCCATTCATGAATTCATGAATGGGTGAGTGAGAGCTGCCTCTGATTGGTGAGGGCTGTGACTAATCAGGCAGCCCATTCAGCAGGCGGGGATTTTAAATCCCCACCTGCTGAATACTACACAGAGCAGTTCAGGAGAACTGACGGCCGGACGCGGCTGAACTCCGTCTGCAGGGAAAAGGTGAGCATACTTTTTTTTTATTTTTACACATTTTAGGATGATTTTCAGGGAAGGGCTTATATTTTTAAGCCCTTCCTAAAAATTCATACCGCGCTCGCCAGCAGCCCATTGCTTTCAATAGAGCCGGCTGTATTGCCGGCTCCATTGAATTCAATGGGTGAACATCGTTCTCCTCTGCCACAGCTGTGCCACAGCTGTGGCACTGCTGTAGCAGAGGATAGCGGGCAGTGCGGGGCGGTTTCACTGAAAACGCTGCTAGGTGCAGCTTTTTCAGCGAATCGACGGCCCCGGGCACGCGATTTGCGGATGCGCATCCGTTATGCGATCTGGAAAAAACGCCCGTGTGACCGAGGCCTAAAACTGCCTATAGACTCTCTTGCCACAGTTACCGATGATGATCACACAGCTCCTGTCACACAGTTGTAATAGAGGCAATCACAGCTCATCCTTATGATTGTGTATGTATAGTCTGGAGCTTATTTAGGTGAGTATAGAAGGTAATGATAATCAAACTGTCAGCAGGCAAAAATTGTATAGCCTCAGCTAATTCTATGCTGATGCTTCATGGGATAGATGTGAATATAAAAGATCTTAACCTTAAGATGGTATCTAATAAGCATCAGACAGGGGGTGCACAGCATGGAAGTGGCTTCAATACACAGAGGAGGTCTCTAAAGTGTGACAGGCAAGCAGGTGAGGTGGATAGGCATTTAAGATACTGATCTGATACAACTCTTGGAAGATGAAGTGCCATCCCTTCAGTCTATGTTGGTCCATTAAATGGGTTATGCCAACAAATGTAAGAACTCAGCACTCCTGCAAACAGCTGATTTTGCCTGGGAAAGCCATGACCAATGAGACATATCGCTTTGCGGACTAGATATCTAGTCTAACAGGATAAATGGCCAGCCTGTACCGTGTGTCCCCAAAAATAAGACCTTGTCTTATATTAATTTTGTGCCAAAAGAGGTACTAGGTCTTATTTTCAGGGGAGGTCTTAATTACCTAGCAGGCTCAATCCAGTTCCCTCCTGCTGCTCTCCACAGCTCTGACACAGTCCTTGATCGCTTATACAACATCACTTCCTGGTTACGGGATTCATAAATCCAACTTCCAGAAAGCGATGGCTGTGATTTGTTTTTTGACCACTGGTTAGCCAATCAATGCAGCGCTCGATGAACCAATTCGATGGCTGTGATTGGTTTTTCCACCGTTACTCATCCAATCAACAGATATTGCATTGTAGAGGTGGGATTTGTGAATTGGCTGAGCCACAGCCAATCACAGCCATCGCATTGGTTCATCCAGCGCTGCATTAATTGGCTAAGCAGCGATTGAAGAAGAAATCACAGCCATCGTTTCCTGGAGGTGGGATTTAGCAATCCCAGAACCAGAAAGTGATGTGATACAAGCGCAGAGGACTGTGGGAACCGTGCCGAACCTCTAAAAAGCAGCGGGAGGGACCTACACAGAGCCTGCTAGGTAATGTATTCTTTTTTTATGTAATATAACTAGAGCTTATTTTCTGGATAGGGCTTATATTTCAAAACCTCTCCAAAAATTAGGCCGGGGCTTATTTTATGGTAGGTCTTATTTTCAGGAAAACAGGGTAATTACATGGATGGCACACAGTCTACCAAGACGGGAGACAATCTAACTGAACGAATCTCCATTCTAGCCATAGAGGGGGCCTTGGGCAGGGAACCACGCTCTATAACATATGAAGAGTGGATGCCATCTTGACACAAGCCCTTTAATGGGCTCACAAAGTCAATGGAAATAAACTGCTTAAAAGTACATTTAAGAAGCAATGAGCCACGACTGTCTGTTTGATCATAAATATGCCATATGCTCTTCTGATCACAAGAAATTCTAAAACCATTATAGATTCTTTCCACTGCCAATCCATTACAAAAAAAACTCATTTGCCCAAAGGGGAAAAAAATGCAAGTTTGCAATTTGTCCTGATTAAGTGTGAAATGTAAACCACATGAAAAAAAATGCTCATCTTTAATTATATCTCCTTGAATGGCAGACATTCCAGCGATTTATAGAGATGACTTTGTAAACAAGATGCATGCATTGGGGGGTGCTGGGATTCCATCTGCTGGCACAGACTCCTTGGCACCCAGACTATTGTGGGCACTGCTCTTCTGCTGTCATAGCTCCAGTGTGAATCAATATATATACATCAAAACACTGTTCAGAAAATAGGAATTTGGATTAGGAGTGAGTTATATGATGAAACACTGGAATAGAGGAACAGATGGGAGATGACGACTGTAAGGAGGAGAGGGTGGAATGGAGGTAATGAATAGCAGTGGTCCTGTAGTGGTGTTTTTTATTAGGCTGGTGGGAATACATGTAAGAAAAAGTTAATTAATTAGAAGGGATAATCTCTATAGCTATCCAGAGAACAAACCCAGATTTGTTTTATGATATTACAGCCTCTGAATAGACACCCCCGTACCCACGCGCGCCCAAGAAACTACATGCTCAGTTTTAAAATGCCAGAAACTTTAATAATTTTATACATATCATTAGAAATTGATGGAATCATGAAATCATATTTTTGCCATTTTTTGCATGGGGGGGGGGGGGGGGCACAGGGATCAAAATTTAAGATAAGTCCCTATGACATGTCAAAAGTTTTTGCAAAACCACCGTTACATTTTAAGGGGTCTTTCACGTGGGCGCCGTTTTCACGCACCTTAAAAAGATAGGACATGCGATACTGCAATGCACGCATCTAAGGTCTGTGCTGCGTGAAAAGATAGGTCAGGTCCTATCTTTGGTGTGTGATGCGCAGGAGTCTCCATAGACCCCTATGGGAGCAGGAGTTTAGCTGAGTGCAGTGCTCCGAAAAGAAGATTACAAGTTATTAGGAGGATTTCTGCCAACTGAGGGAATTCCAAAGAGAAGCGGCACCGCGACACTTAGAAGCACAGTTTAAATTTCCCACTGTAAACTCCAGTTAGTCCCGCAGGTATAAGGGGACTCCCCAGGGATTCAGTTCATCTCCCCGGAGGTTCCCTTAATCACCGTGAGGACAAACAGGAGTTTACAGCAGGACATTTAAGATGTGCTTCTGGGCAACAAGTTTTAAATGTTCCGCTCTAAGCAGTAGGAGATTTCCTCCAGCTCTCTCCCCAGCATCAGGTTCCCCAAGGGATTTCCCCATAGCGGGAAGAGAGTGGTGGCACCCTCTCTCTCTAGCCCCACCCTCTCTCTCTCTGCGCTATGGGAATATTCCTCAGCGATCCCCATGGCCCGCTCTCTCTCTTTGCAATGGGGATATCCCTTGGGGATCCCCATAGCCCTGCTCTCTCTCTCCCTGCTATGGGGAAATATCTAAGCCCCGTGGGGCTTCCTCTCTCTCTCTCTCCTCCAGGAACTGCTGCACTTTTTTTAAGCAACATGCTGCTCCAGTGAATGCATGATTTTCACACACATGAAGCTCGGGTCTTCTGGGCAGAAACAATTGCCCGTTCATGCGTTTTTTGGGGGGGGGGTTTTATAGTGCAGTTTAGCCGCGCTTTTTTGACATGCCTATTCTGCGCTAAAACCAGGCTTCTGTGAAAGAGCCCTAAAGATGTTATTAGAGAAGCAGACCAATTGCTCATATGGACATGACAGATGATATAAGTCGATCGGTGCTTATTAGAGTTGAGCGAACATTCTCCTCCGAGCTTGATGCTCATTCGAGTATTAGCGTACTCGATGGTGCTTGCTACTCGAGCGAGCATCATGCAGTGTTCGACCCCGGCCCTGTTTTGGCCCCTCCCCGCCGCTGACGTGTCAGATTTGACCCCTCCCTGCTACGACGCTGCGCACGTCAACAGTAGTTTGTGGCTGGCTTGGCGGAGGAGAGAGAGAGAAAACACAGGAAAAAAAAAGCTCGGCAACTGGCAGGTCCAATACAAAAATGCTCGAGTCTCCCATTGAAGTCAATGGGGTTCGTTACTCGAGTAGAGCTCTCGAATTTTACGAAAAGCTCGAATCGAATAACAAGTACCCGAGCATTTTGGTGCTCGCTCATCTTTAGTGCTTATTTAACACCTTAAGGACGCCAACCTGTTTTTTCTTCATTTTAGTTTTTTTTTCTCCTCACTTTCAAAAAATTATAACTTTTTTATTTTTCAATTTACATAGCTGTATGAGGGCTAACAGTCTGGCAATTCGTCACAACAACCATCCAGCTTCTCGCACTCCAATAATGCCCCCCTCTAAAACTCTGCTAACTGGGCAAAATCTCTTCTATGCTTCTTAGAGGCATCTAGTGCCCAACAAGCTCTACACAAGCGGAAGAGGTCACTACACACAAGATGTCTTCATCTGCGTAGAATTTCTATTTTTTTTTAATCTAGTCTGTGTTTTGCTGTATATTGTTTGTGATGTACAGCCCAGCTTTCATTTGTTATACTCCTGAGGTAAAATGAAGCTGTGCTGTGATTGGTTGCTATTTGTTATACTGCTGAGGTAAAATAAAAGCTGCGCTGGGATTGGTTGCTATGGATGTAGTACCCCAGAGATGGGATCCCACAGCATCACAATTACCAGCTAATGTAAATGTGTATATATATATACACATGTAATTTGGTTAATTTATGTGTATATGCCTGTAAATGGGCACTAGAGTGTTAATGTCTAGCATTCTACCACCTAACGTGACATGACTGTGCATAGTACACCATAACCTGCTTTCACACCTTTAGTCATCCCTAGCTAGCCAGGGATTGGGTAGTCAGTTTTCCCTTTGCTCAGGATTGGTTAGTGGGGAGAGTATAAAAGACAGAGAGGGGGTGAGGTTAGGCAGTCTAGTCCTGCAGTCAGCAGAGAAGAGAGCCAGTGATAGAAACCAGGGAGGAACAAGCAGTCCATCTTGACTGACAGCCAGTGTGGTGCGAAGCCAGAACATCTAAGGCCTCATGTCCACGGGCATAATTGAATTGCGGAATCCGCGTGGTTCTCCCGCGCAGATGATACGCAGTTTAATATGCCCATAGACTATCATTGGACATCCGCAGGTATTTAAACAGTAGAGTCAGGACTACTACCCCCATCATGGTTTAGTTCTCCCCTTTTTGCATTTTAAGTTTTTGTCTGGAATGGGTCCCTACCCATATACAGATTGGCGTCATGACAAGTTAACATCTTCCCCTACCCGACTCCGCGGGTAGCAGGCTACAACAATTGCCTATTTTATTGTTTTATTTTATTGTTTTTACCACTGGCTGTAGTTCAGCCCACAGACACAGTTTTTGCATCTGTCAGGAGGAGCAGTGGAGCCACCATGACTACCATCTCATTTTCGCCCTGCTGTTTAAACACCGACTAGGTTTGGGTCATTACAGGAGCAACACAGATTTTCTTTAAAATCTCAATCCATGTTAATGTGTCTTTGGTTCAGGTCTTAATCCCGGACAACGCCGGGTATCCCTGCTGGCTTAATAATCGCATATGTGAGGCAACGACGTCTGCCCTCACATGTCTGCCCATTTGGGGAGGCATAGCTTATGATTTGCACCCCCTTCCCCTCTGCCATGGCACCGGAGCGGAGGTGCACCTGCGCATCACCCAAAAAATCTGTCTTGTTGCACTCCCTAGTGAACTCAATAAAGTGTAGCCGATGTCCTTCTTCAAGATGCAAGCTATCTCCCTGCCAAATGTCATCAAAACCGCTTTAGCCGTGAAAAGGTAACAGACAGACAAACAGAGTTACTTTCGCATTCATAGTATTAGTATGTATGTGTGTATATATATATATATATATGATGACATTAAGATAACACTGATCATCATTACACATATATATATATATATATATATGGAATCTGGGATGCATATAGAAGACTGTACGCCTCTGAGCCCATCTTTGCTGCCCTGCGTGGTTTTCTCGTGAGCACATGGAGCATATGCCCAGAGCATTGTTATCGAATGTTTGTTTGCTCGGTCTGGCGGTTGAGGGGCAGCTGACCAATTCTTGCACAGCTCGGTGTTCCCTGCCTGGGAGCTGACGAAGAAATGCAGCATCTCATTGAAGGAAGTCTGATCTCAGGGAAATGCAGGCAGCAGCTCCCTCTTTTATCCGCCAGTGGAAGTGCACACTGCCAGCTCGCATCGCCGCTGCGTCTTCCCTCTGATACAGTCTTTGCTTTTCCTATTTGCCTATTTTATGAGCCGGTGGAATTCTAAAATCGAGAACTTGATTGTGTTATTTAGCCGCATCCTCTGAAACAATACGGATTAAAAGTAGCAAGCTGCTTTAACCCCTCGACTGCTGTGAGTACACATCCTTTTTTTTAACCGTTGACAGAACATTGGACGGCACGCATCCCCCATGGCGTAGACTTACTTTTCATGCTTTTTTTGATGCTGAGCTATATTTACTGTATATACAGATGGAGCAGAGCTGGAGCTGCGTTGTTGAGCATTGTGCTACCATAGAGCAGCAGATTGAACTGCAATTCTGTAATGAACCACGGAGAGAACTGAATGCCAACTAACAATCTCAGCTCTGCTGCATCTGACAAAGTCAGATCTACTACATCCAGACTTCCAAGAATGAATATAGGAAAAGCCTGTCATCTGGATAGTCTCCTTGCAGATTACAGCATTATAGTAATACAGTATTCTATTGGAGCTGAAATACTGGGCACAACTGCACTCACGCAGTCAGGGTGGAAGGGCACTGTGCCCAGCTGAATGCCTGAGAGGTCTCACAAGGAAAAGGGCATGCTGCGATTCTTTTACCCGAACTTTCTGTCCAAGTAAAAAAAAAACTCATTTGCAATCATCCTTTCAAATTAACAGATGCTATTTCTGTCTGTTTTTTTTTTTTTTTTTGGGGGGGGGGGGGACAAAAATTGGACAGACCTATTGTCAGTGTGCATGTACCCTTCCTAACTGTAGGTTTCCTTTAAAGTTATATTGCCATTAGTAACTATACAAATGTTACAATCTGATCAAATGTGTAGAAAATCCCTTTAATTCTTAGATATATTGAAAAATATAACATTTTATGGAAATCGGATGAACTTGCGTTTAGTTTTATTTTTCGTCCATTGCCATAACGAAGCAGTTAAGGTTATACTCTAATTCTAAGGGAAGTGACGGAACAGCAGAGCGCTGGTATTACGGAAAGTTCTACAATTTTCTAATATATGCTTTAATGTCTCTGCATTTTCAAGTTCTCTGCTTGCTGTCAGTGTATGGGACCATTATTGTTTACAGACCTGATGCCAAGTTTACAACTGCAGATTCTGCATTGGCAAGCCACAGCTATTTAAAGTACAAAATGTGTGGATGGGGCTTGCAATACCCTGTGCACACAGATTTTTACCTCCATAGGTGGGCGGGATTTTGTAAACCTCACCCCATATTGTAAAGTTGTCAGAGGTAATGGGCATCCACGGGTGAAACGCACGTTGACAAGCGCAAAATCAGTCTGGGTTTCTCAGCCCGATATCTTGCTTGCCCGTGTGACTGTAGCCTTAGGGTTTCTGCACACGGGCGTGTTTGCACCCACATTTGCGTGTGAATTGTTTTCAATGGGTTTATTCTCATTCTCACATCGCTTTTGCATGCACATTTCCTGTGCGCAAAAAAAAAAACTAGCATGCTCTATTTTGGTGTTCATTTGCACACAGGAGGCACCATAGAAGTCTATGGGGGTGTGCAACCAATACCCTCACAATTGCGCAATGAACTGTGCAATTTAATGGGGAAAATAATACACCGGGGACTATTTAAGGCTTCACAGACTTTTAAATCACGACGCGGGATGTAAATAGTCCCCAGCAGCGCAAAAAATGCCCACACATTCCAATAGGTGGAATCTGCACTGAAAATCTGCAGCATATATTGACATGCTGGGGTTTAAAATCCGCATAAAAGGTCAATTTAAAGCGCTCCTGAACCTTCACTTCGGATCGGTCCCGTGCCGTCAACCTTTTTTCTGCCAGCATGTAGCGCTATATGGGGCCGTCCTCAGGTGCCAGGAGGAGCCGTAAATGGGCGATGCAGCAGGAGCGACACGAAATAAAAGCGCAGGAACTCTTTAAGTTGCAGATTTTGTAAAGAAAACATTAATTCTGCTGTGCAAATTGCGCAGAGTTTCCATCCATGGGAACATACTTGTGGTCTGAAGCCCAGGCTGTTTATCTCAGAGCTTTGTCTAGATTTGATACATTGTATCCACCTGGAACCAGTTGGGTAAATATGATTTTTGATAGTTTCCATTCACTCACAACAAACATAGATTTAGAAAACGATGAGACACTGAAACACATAACATATGTATCATTTTTACTTCTACAGGCTTGGCTTACATAAAAGCCAATCTATATCTATCCCAGACCTAAATCACATCCGACAGAAGTGCAGCGAACATGATTGACACATTGATGAATGGTCAGGAACAGGTTTTAGGGTAGCATCAGGGGGCAAGGATTTTACTGAACTTCCTGCCAGTAGTCCCATTGAAGAACACTACAGTCAACTTCTGCATAGCCCTGCATGGCTGATAACAGGGAATAATAGATTGCAACCAAGTGCATGGCAAATACAGAGTAGATAAGATTGTCTCCAGTGTTCCTTTAAGAAGCTTTATGTGCTTTGTGCTTGAATCCCTGCAGCAAACTGTCTTTGAATAATGCATTTAAATGTTGGCAGTGAGGATGTTTGTTGCACTAATGGAAGCATAATCACAGCCTTCCCTTCAGCCAATCGCCTTTTGTTCCGTATTGTGATCTGGGTCAAGATGGGAGATCCGAGGGCTACATAGTGTTTTATATCTAGACATTGGTAGCATTAACCTGGCAGTTAGTACAGAAGCCTTGGGATGCTTCGTTGAGGTTTCTCTATTCTGGACAGGTAGATATTTCATAGCCTTCATATATATTTTGTACATGTCTAAGGTAACCAGACTTCCCAATGCTGGATGCTTATAAAAAATGCATGTCATGGAACTATATTGATGCCAAAGCAAGTCTAGGGAATCAAAATTTCATGAGTGCCCTGCTTAAAAATTAGGTCTGGTCACCTTATACTACATATAGTATGGATATGGCACGGTGTCTCCTAATGACCTTATGTCTAGGTCAGTAAAACATATTCCAGTAAGCCTGCCGTCACGTTCCCTCTGCCGAAGCCATCAGCAGCTTTCATACATTCACAGTATAGATAGGAGAACTAAAAAAAAAACTTCCTCATTCCTGTTCTTCATATAGATGGTCAGACTCCAAAGCAGCAGAATATTTTGGGAAGTAAATTTGTTTCGGGAGTCATAAAAAAGGGATGTGAAGCGTCTGTCCAGTCTTATCGGCTCCGTGTTGACCTCTGATGGTATGTGTAGGTGGATGGGATTTTGGAAAGTTCCACGTATTGAGGCAGATTTATCAATGTCAAAACACAAGATTTCTTACAGGACTCATAGAAAGTTAAAAAAAAAACTTTTACTACAGCATCCTTAAAGACATCCTCATAGAAGCCGGCGGAGACGCTTAGGAAGAGCCGGATTTGTGAGGCTTGAAACATGTAATAAGCATTCTCCTTTTTTTTCTGTCCGCATCAATGAGGACGCTTCTAAGCAGAGGCGTAACTTGAAGCTCCTGGGCCCCAATGCAAAACCTGTAACAGGGCCCCCAACTATAATGCTTTACTCATAGTACTGGGTTCCCTATATGGAGAAGAGAGGCCTTATGGGCCTCCTAAGGCTCCTGGGCCCGGGTGCAACCGCATCCCCTGCATTCTCTATAGTTACGCCCCTGCTTCTAAGGATGCTATAATAAAAGTTTTGTTTTTAACTTTATATGAGTCCTGGAAGAAATCTTGTGTTTTAGAACTGGATCTATTCATGGCTGAAGTAGCTTTCTTCCCTGCACCATGCTACTTACATTGCAGGTAAGTGTCCGGCGGTCTCACTTTCTCCATAGATTTATTAATGTACTCTCTTTGCAAGAAAAAAAAGCACCTAGAAGGAGTTGTCATTGTGATGCAGATCTCAGCATGCAGTTACATCTCAGGCAGATATGCAAATGATGAGCATTGTGGTGCGATTAGATGAACGGTCTTGCCACCTGAGACTCTAAAAGTGGTCCCACCCTTGGTCTAAAAAAATGGCTCTCGGGGGCTAGTTCTGTATAATGGCCTTTTCTTCCACTTGTGTAGAGCTTGTTGACCACTAGACGCCTCAACGATGGAATCAAAGAGATTTTGCCCAGTTAACAGGGCCGTTCTGACCAGACTGTTAGAAGGTGTTGGGACCAGTGGCTGGGGCACACAAGGTAACTGGGCTCAGGACCCCCGACTTATTACCAGTAGAGAGGAGTGTCTAACCAGACTGTTAGAAGGTGTTGGGACCAGTGGCTGGGGCACACAAGGTGACTGGGCTCAGGACCCCCGACTTATTACTAGTAGAGAGGAGTGTCTAACCAGACTGTTAGGAGGTGGTGGGACCAGTGAATGTGTGAGGGCACACAAGGTGATCGGGCTCAGGACACTTCCTGCCAGATTTGCTCACAGAATGCAGCTGATCATTGTGGGTCCTGGCAGGGAATCAATTTTTCATCAGCCTATCGTCAAAGGATCTAACTAGAAAATATCTGCAAAAGTGGAAAACCCCTTTAAATGTCTATGAAGTCTAAAGAAAAATGTAGAAATATAAAACCGTGAGCTCTCTTGCTTGCAGTCTTTTAAAGGACTTTCAATAACTTATCCCTAGGATATGCAGTCAATGCTTTATTGATGCGGATCCAGATACTGGGATCCCCACTGATCAGAGATTTACCATTATGCCAGACACAATAATTATTGTCCCAATCAATTTATTTAGCATCCAGTGTTGAATACCAAATCTGGTTCATTCATTTATTAGGTTCTTAAAGGGGTTACCCCTAGATATAAGTTATCCATGATGAAGTAAAATGTTAAGGCAGCAGAAATGCAGTCCTAAGCTCTTGCTCATGACCTGAAGGTTGCGAATTCAATCCCCCCATGGTTCAGGTAGCTGGCTCAAGGTTGACTCAGCCTTCCATCCTTCCGAGGTCGGTAAAATGAGTACCCAGCTTGGTTGGGGGGGTAATAAATAAAATTACCTGAAAGTGCTGTGGAATAAGTTGGTGCTATACAAATATCATTAAATTAAAAAATAAACCTTGTTAAGTGTTCAGTGTACAAGGCCCTTTAGTGTCTGATTGATGGGGGTCGGACCGCTGGGACTCTCACCAATCACGAGAATGAAGGATGCCCATATGAATAGACTGGCAGCTAGCCATACATGTTGCCACTCCATAAATCTCTATGGAAATGCTGGCGATAGTTGAGTACCGTGCTCTGTATGAATGCAGGGAAATGAGTGTGCTGTAATACAGATATAATTAGCAGTTAATCAGTGCAAAGTTTTAGAACTAATTTAGATATTTACTGTAAGTGTTTAGAAAGTGCACTGTATGGAGCCATGTGCTAGTAAGGTTACTGTACTTGCACCTTAGGAAGAAGTTTGGTATCGTTTGCTACCATTTATAGAGTAGTAAACGATATATACAGTCAAGAAGTCGACACTCTGAGCCACACAATCTAATTTCCATCATCATGAATATAAAATATGGGGACAAGGAGTTTTATAGTGAAAGCTATCCTCAGGATAACGTGGAATTAGATGTGAAATGTCACATGAATTATTAGCCAGATGTTCCAGGAGTCGTGTACACAGCCAGGCATTGCTGTACACGGCATCGGGTCTATTCTTAAAGGCGATTGGAACATGTCTGTAAATCAGGCGGAATTAAGAAAAATATCAGGCAGGCTTAGGCCTTTTCCTTATGCTACATATTTTATAGGATTATCATGAAAAAGACCTTCTTAACCTTTGTTAGAAGAGCTGGAGAATATGGACTTAGTTTGTGCAATGTCGCATATCCGGCAGAGCTCGGAGCATGGCGTCTTACCCGTTAACATTTTGTAGAGCTCAATTCTGAGATTAAGGGAAATGATTAAAATCTGAGCAACTTCTGTTATTAGATATTACAGGACTTGTCTGTTAATGTGATTGTCACACCTCATATTGTGTCAAACATATTAATTTGGTAGTGCCTAAGAACCCGGCAGATTTAGGAGCCCTTAGGCTGGGGTTATACGGGATGGAATTTCAGTGGAATTCTCGGGGAATGGCTGCACCGAAAAACCATGAGAATTCCGCTGGAAAAGCGCAGCTTCAAAACCCCATGGCCTTTAGCCGCAGGTTCAAAACCTGCGGCAGTCCGCTGTGGCTTTCTCTCCCCATAGAGAGGCTGCAAAAAAACCTGAAAAGAATTGACAGGCTGTGGAATTTAATTCTGCGCCGCATGTCAGTTTTTGTGCGGCTTGGCCACAGCGTGTGGACGAGATTTCTGCAAAATCTTGTCCACTTTGCTGGCTAATCCCGGGTTTGGGAGCCGTGGGCGGAATTGCCGTGCAGACTTTCCGCATGGCAATTCCGCCCCGTGTGAAGACAACCTAAGGCTTCTCCTTTCACCTCCAACTAATGGCATGACCAGTCAGGGTCATAAATAGACTTTCAGTTGAAATAAAGATTCAATTCAATGTTCTAGTCCCGATCAATGCAGAACAGCTTGTTGCCGCCTTCAAGGAGTCCAGCCCAGAGGCAAAACTTGAAGCTTTTGGTCCCCAATGCAAAACCTGTAAGAGGGCCCCCAATTATAATGCTTTATTTATAGTACTGGCTCCCTATATGGAGAAGAGAGGCCTTTATGGGCCTTCTAAGGCTCATGGGCCTGGGTGCAACTGCATCCTCTGCATCTGCTATAGTTACGCCCCTGGTCCAGCCCCCCATTAGTTTTGCCCATGTGGCCCACCAGCATAAACAGTGGAATTGATCACTTTTACTGCTGTTGATATCTTTAAAGGGCCACTGGTTTGTTGGATGAAATGTGAACTGGAAAGTCACGAGTCCCAGCCAAATCTCAGGAAGCTCTATTTACCACTAGTTGGTTGACATTTTGACACCATCAGCCCAGGAGAAGGTCCAATAAGTCTTCTGATTCTGGTCTTGTAAAATTCTACAATAAAGTGCATTTCCTACTACGGTAGGAATATGTTTATCACACTTTCCAGAATATCAAATGCTGAATTAAAATAATTAGTTTTTTCCACAAAGTTTGTGATCCACCTCCTTATGAATGTATTGTAGTTCGGGGCACTTAGGATGGCAATATTTATAGTTTTTGACTAAAAGTGTGCACTGAACCGCCCTTATGTTAGGGCCCCGTAGGCCAGTTTCCGCATATTTATTCGTCTGTAAGACGGGTGAGTTTTGGTCAGTAGACCTGCGGTCAGGACACTCATCCATACAGGTCTACTGACCCAAACTCACAGCATCATAGGAATCTTTGATACTCTTATTTCAAGTCAGTAGGCCTTTGATTAAGCCAGATTACTTGTCCATATTATATAAATGAGCTCGGAATATGCTGGTATGAATCTGCCCTAATAGACATATTCTCACGTAGAAGAATTTGTTGCCATCTGGAGGAACCAAGTGGTGAAATGCAAAGTTCGTACTCACTAGCTAGGATCTATGATGCTCTGATTTGGGGTCAGGAGACCTGCGGTCGAGCCAGGACAATGTATTATACGTGCATTATGCACTGCAAAATACACAAAACAAGCACAAGTACGAACTCCATCCAGAGATGCTGCAAGGTTAAAAATCACGGAACATTCTATCTTTTGGCCTTCTTTCGGAACGCCTTGCCCATTGTTTTCAATGGGATATTAAAAGACATCACATGCAAGTGTGATATGATGTTTCCAACTGAAATCAAGGGGGAACATTTGCGATCATCTGACGCGTGTGAAACACACCTGTGAAGATCGCAATTTCATAGAAGCGAGGCGTTTTTGAATCAAAAAAGCCTCACATCAGCGTGAAATACGCACAATATCAGCCTAATAAACTCGTCCTACTATCGCACTCCCCCCTGTGAATGGAGCCTTGCAAACATATTCCCGCCTAGAAGAGTTGGGCAGAAAATGTTGCCCCCTAAAGGCACCAGATGGCAACATACAGAGTTCCTACCTATTAGGTGCTATCCTTGACTCCAGATAGACCAGTTACTAATAATTACATTGCAAAAAGGTTTGCAGAACTTAGTCCAAAGGGCATTGTATACCGAATAATATGGGTCTTGTTCACACAGTGCAGTTTTAGGACCCGCTCCTGACTTTGGCTAGATCCATCAAAAACTGCACCTAACAAGGCTTACTTAGGAAGAGGAATGTAAATCATACGCCTAGCATCAATTCATTAGAAAGAATATTCCTTAGGTATGAGGCACATTCATTGGCATTGCATTGTTAAACCTCTTCATCCTCCGTAAATAGGAAATGGAAGTCTAGTGCTGCGGAGTGTGTGTGCGGTACAAGGACGCCTCACACCGTTGTCTACTACAATACTCCCTCATCAATGCATAGGTGGAAGCCATTTACGCCTGGTTCACAGATTAAGAAAGCCGGATTACGAAAAAGAAAAATGGCATTCTAGATCATTCGTAAAAAGAGCAATGGCTGCTTCCCTCTCCGCCTCAGACTTTTATTTATTCTTGATGCTATTAAGAGAGGTAATTTTTCATACAGGCTTGATTGCTGCAGAGACTTGCATCCATTTGGCCAACTCGCTGTTGTTTTAACCCCCTCTGTGGTTACTTCTCACATGCAGCTGGCTGCAGTCTAATCATTGGCGAAGCGGTTACTGGAGCCTCCTCTCCGGCTGAACTGGAGAGATGATTAACGCTCTCAGCACCAAACTCAATTGCATCCGCACCGCACATCAGTCTCATCTGGCAGAGGAAGGGTAATGCACAATATCTGCTCGCTCCGGAGCCATTAGAAGATCACAGCCATTAGGAAACCTCTCCCATTCTGCATGAATGTAGAAATGTTGTAACAGAATATCGAACGAGGATGAGATCTTAATTCAAGTCATTGAAATCCTCAGACGGCGTGTTTATTGCCACAGATCTCTGCTCGCAAGCCTCTCGTCTTCTCTCCGGGGATCTACAAAAACTGCAGATTAGCAGGGTCAGATGTATTTAATCTCGGATTCAGAGCTTGCGATCCTGCAGTGATTTTCCAGAAAGAGCTTACCAAAAACAGCAAACTATACTGGGGAGATGAGGGGGAACCCCTGTTGACCACTATTGACCATGGCCTTCGCTAGAATCCAGGAGAAGCACATGTGCACACCCTTACAAGGCAAGCCTTAGGTCATTTTCATGTAGGCGCTTTTGGAAAGCCTACACAAGAAGTGGGTCTAAGGGTGGCAATCCACATTAGATACTTGGCCGACAAATGCTTATTCGGCCAACAGCCATCTTGCCCGGCACCACCCATACATATGCATGTTTAGCTTGGCCAAGTGTGTATGTGTTCTGAATGTAGAGAGGGGAGAAAACTGCTGCCGTAGACCCCGAGACCCAAAGGAGCAGGCACTTGAGATCCAACTGCCTGAATAAACAGGTTATTGGTTATCCAACGATTTCTTGAACTATAATTGTTCCGTGTAAAAGGGCCCTCACACATTGGCCTTTCCCAGTAGGATCGACTCATATATATCTAATGCATATGACCAGCCTAAGGCCTTTGTCACACGAATGTATTTGCGCAGCGTTTTGCATGTGCACAATTTTGTACCTGCAGTAAGTAGTGGAAAGAAACCATTGATGTCAATGCGTTTGCGCACATAAGCGTATTTTGCGAGTGACTTTCGGTTGCGCAACACAAATACGCAGCATGCTCTACTTTTCTGCGCATTTGTGCACAAAAATAGCACCTATGGAAGTAATTAACTTGATTGCCCATTTCAATGAATCGAGCATGCGTGTGTTTTTTGGCGAAGGCAACAATAGGCATGATTGGTGCATGCAAAAACATGCAGATGACCATGCAAAAACGCAATGCCCATTGCGCAAATGCGCTTATGCCCATGTGACACCGGCCTTTTCTCTAGAGTGGAGAAAAGGATCAGGTGTTGAATTCAACATACCAGATCTTTCTTTACCCCAACAAAATCTGCCAAGGGGAAATTGGGAGACCCCCTTACACATATAGGAGTCATCTGGTCCACTGTAATCGTCCAATTCGGATGACTGTATTCTACTGCATTTGGGGGCTTACAAGTATAGTACAAGCTTGTGTAACTGTGACCTTACATTGGTTGATGTGTCGTACCTTAGGATTACCATAGACTGCTGCATACTATGTTCATACACAGTGCAAATAACAATGCCCAGTCAGTAAACTAAGCGGGTGCACGCTCTTCATGCCCAGGCCCTCTAGGCCAGTGGGTGATGACATGTGTTCCACCCCTAAGGCCAATCCTGCCCGAACAGACCTTCAGGTCAGCATCATGAAATGTTTTCTTCGTTTATTCACTCATTATGCAAAAATCACCTTTTTTTCTACAAAGAAGGGACACATGGTTCTTCTGACTCTGTCACTCACAGAGGAGGCTGATGGTGAGTGAGAAAGAAGAAGTCTAAATTTGGAATACCAAATTGTTTATTTTTACATCCGTTCACTCGTTTTTTAATGAAGGCTGCTGGAGAAAGAGGAAAAAAACATCTCAACTGTCAATCTCCTCAGCAAGTGAAGAAGATGAAGTGGCCTGAACAAATGGTTGGGGGCTGAATGGGTAAAATATGAAGACACAGAAAAATCTTCGTCATACATTGACTTAACAGTTTGTAATCATTGCAACTTTGGAGGAGAACATGACATTTTTTATGGACTTCTATCCAGGATACATGTGTGTGTGTATATATATATTTATATATATACAGAAGACATAGGATGTTAGTCTACATGTCCTACTATAATCTAGGATCTCTTGCAAGTAGGCAGCTTCCTCCCTTTATTCCCAAATATGCTTTCCCTTAGCTTGAAGGGGTTGACCATAGATTTAATATTATCCCCTATCCAGGGGCGTAGCTATAGGGGATGCAGAGGATGTGGTAGCACCAGGCCCAGGACCCTTAGTCCATAAAGCCCATCTTCTCCATTTAGGGAGCCTAGTAGTATGGATAAAGCATTATAGTTGGGGGCCCTGTTAAAGGTTTTGCATTGGGGCCCAGGAGCTTCATGTTATCCTTTATGCTATGGATAGTGGCAGAGGCATAAGTGTCTGATCCTTGGGGGTGCAACCATTGGAACCCCCATGGGTCAGATACGTATCCCTTCTCCTGTGGATAGGGAATAGGTTTGTATTTTGGGACAATCCTTTTAAAGATATATGCAGACATGTCATTTTCAATGTGATCATGAAAAACAAGGCTGCCTCCTTCAAGGTGCTGTAGAGAGTTTCTTCATAAACTCCCAGGAGTATGTGTTCCTAAGTAAAGGGAGCAGGAGCGAGAGCCACAAGACCCCAAATCTTGGAACAGCTAGCTGGTCCTTCTATCCTAATTCATAGTAGGATGAACTATATCAACAATAGCAGTGTGAGAAAACAGTGCCAGTACTGCACACTGGCAGTGTCTGGTACTGCAAGTCCAAACACCATATATGGTCCAGCTAACTAAATTTTCAATGGTATGTCAGGTATGTCTCCACAGTGCACAAACCCATGGAGTTCCAATAGATTATAGTTAGGGCTTATTCCGACGTGCGTATATCGGCCGGGTTTTCACGCCCGGCCGATGCACGCTGTCTCTCTCTGCAAGGGGAGGAGGAGGGATGGGCCGGGAGCAGTGCACTGAGCTCCTCTCCGCCCCTCGTCACTATTTGCAAAGAGAGGCGCAGGGCGGAACTTAGCTCCGCCCCTGTCTCGCCCCTCCCAATAAAAACAGTTGGCAGGGGCAGAGAGGGGGCGGGAGCTCAGTGCACTGCTCCCGGCCTGTCCCGCCTCCTCCCCCTGCAGAGAGAGACGCCGTATATTGGCCGGCCAATATACGGTCGACTGAATAAGCCCTTAGGCTGTACTCACACAGGCATATTTGCAATACGCAGTAAATAAAACCCATTGATTTCATTGGGTTTGTTCACATTCGAGCATTTTTTCTGTGTATTTCGATCTCACGGTAAAAAAATGCAGCATGCTCTATTTTCCTGTAAAAGTCCCCATAGAAATCAATGGGGAAGTGTAAATGCATGCGCAATATGCTAGGTGATGCGTGAAACACTGCGTACTTGCACAGGAAAAAGAACACATCTTAAACTCATTAGACTAATTAGCCATTTCAATGGCTGGAAGAATCACTGCCTTTTTTTGGTGCGCACAAATGCGCATGCCTCGCACGTGGTAAAAACAGCGAAATATATGCTGATGCACGCAACAAGAGCATTGCTTATTCCGCAAATATGCGGCACTCATGCACGCGCAAATATGCATACGCTCGTGTGAAGAAGGCCTAAGAAAGGGAAAGTTCATCCAACACTTGGATATTCTTGATTGGCACATCTACCATACAGACATGATACCAGTAGCATGATTCCCGCCCCCCATATACATATACAGCTTCAGTCTCCTCAATCCCTGGATTGTTTGCTAGTAATGTGCTGCATGCGATCCGGAGTGTGTTCACTGTATCCAGGGCAGAGGTAGCACCCCGAGATAGTCGCTTCTCCTCATCCAAGTCTTTACACCCACAATATTGTACCGACTGTTGAGAAAAGGAACCTCAAATTTGACATCAGGATCGGCAGGCCCATCTGCCTCTTGCTGTACTGCCCCCTGCTGGTAATGAGAAATCACGTGCAGCTTCATTTTAAGGCTGGCTGCACACAGGCGGATTCCGCAGCAATAACCCTCCATAGCATGCTATGGAAAAATGATCCTTCATGCACACGAGCGGAAACCAATTGCGGTTTCCGCTCCCGAATGAAAAATCGCAGCATGCTCCATTTTCCTGCGGTTCTGGCACAAATGGGTTCCACTGACGTCAATGGAAGCTGTCCGACCCCCGGCCTGTCCGCAATTCACATTGTGGACGGGCCATGGATTCAGCAGGAATGAAAAATAAAATCTGTACTGCGCCTGTCCGACAGCGAGCCGTGAGGATCATCCACCATCTGCAGTACAGATGAAGTCCAAGAAAGGCAGGTATGCGCGGACGCCGCTGCTGCTACGGCTGGGTTCTGCTGTGGGATTCTGCATGCGTAATCCAGCTCTGCCGTGTGCATGCGGCCTTAGACCACGCTCACACTCAGCGTGTTTTACAGCGTTCGGCGCGGCATTTCAAACAGTGCTCCAACTGATTCCAATGGGCCCTGCCTGCTCCATTTTCGTGCCACCTAGAGCTTTTTAACGCACCTCATCACCCATCAAAAGAGGGGGTGCATTCAAAAACGCCGCTTGAAATCGCGGTAAACACTGTGATTGTGAATGCACCTGTCTGAGATCAACCTTAAGCCGGATTTACATAAGCGTACGCACATTTGTGCCGTGCAAAAAAAAAACCTGTAGCCATGGTTCCTTCCTTCGAAATGGCTAATTAGTGTCATATAGGAAAATAGAACATGCTGTGAATTATTTTGCGCAATGGAATTCCGAAGACAAAATATGCGCTTGTGAACAAACCCATTAAAATCAATGCATATTGCATATTGCGCAGTCCGGTCATGTGGATCTGGCCTTACTGTACATGGCTGACGCAGCGCACAGCATTGATACAGGAGTAACCCCACAACCTTACTCCAGCAACACCTGCATCTCATCCCCTTGGGGAATCCCTGAGGCCCCATAGCCCACTCCCCAGCCTTGTCACAATGCCTGAATCCCACCGGCTCAACTAGTTTTACTACCTGGAGGACTTTCTACTAGTGGATTGCACCCTCACAGGAGTCATTGTTCTGCCTGAGTTTCCAGTTTGGTGAGCGGGGCACAAGCTGAGCGCAATGTCCTATAGATTTATTGCTGAAATGAGCCGGAATTGGGATTGTTTCCAAATCCCTCAACAAACAAAAGGAGGAAGAACTGGTTGTGTGTTATTGGTGCTCTGTGCAGCACAGGTGTGGGGGAATGTAGCAGAGCTGAGGCAGCGCCACACCCAGACTGTGTCCCCTGCTCTATACCTGGGGGAAGGAGACTCCATGCTATCTTATCAGCTGTAGCCAGCGAGGTTGTACAAACACCTTGTTATACAGTGGCAGCAAATGGCCAAGGCAGCAGAAGAGCTCCAGCAACATCGCACACATACAATCCTGTGAACATTCAGATATAAATGCGGAACACTGAAATGGCCATCCGTACGCACATCACACGCCATGCCATGTCTTATAGGTCCCATTGAAAACACCCAAAGATAGAACGTGCTGCGGTTTATCTTCCTTCTTGGCTGCAAAGAAAAAATTACTCATGGAGTTCATAGTTCTGCATCGCACAAAACTCGCGTGGGATTCTCACCTATGTGAATAAGCCCTAACTAGGCGGATTAACATGTCAGGAGTTTGGGGTGAATTAAGATGCTGTGGTCAGCGCTGCATCAAAAATCGTGGCAAATCCAGGTAAAACCGTGTCCGGTTTTTAGGCAATTTTGTAGGTGGTTTTGATTGTATCTCAACTGAACTGAATACACCCTTTAAAAAAAATGGTTGACTGTACTTACTTCTTTTGGGGGGGGGGGGGGTCTTATCAATACCAGACTGCAGGCACACCCACCTATGTGGGGCCGTGGCACTAAACGCGCGCAAATAAAATGTGCACGCAACATACACTCCTGTGAATTCAATTAATGCGCTCTATTTACAGCGTATTATGTGCGCAAATGTGTTTGTGTGAATAAGTCCTAACTAAAGTTTGCTGCTGTAAGGCGGCTTCACTCGACTGTATGCGCACGTATGTTCGCATAAGTGAGGTTTAGGCTGGGTTCACACAATGCGGATTTGCAGCGGAAATTCCGTGCGGAATTTCGCTGCTGCAAATCCGCATGCAGCCGCTAATCCCGGGATTAGCCAGCCATGTGGACGAGATTTCTCAGAAATCTCGTCCACACGGGACGGCAAATCCGCTGCGGCTAAGCCGGCAGAAGCCGCTGCTGCGGCACGGATTTGCTGACCGCAGCATGTCCATTTTTTTCCCACTGCGGCCGCGCTCTCCTCTATGGGAGTGCCGGCCACAGCAGAAAAAGCGAGCGGTTGGGCCACTTCAAACCGCCACGGGTTTTGAAGCATCGGTTCTCCCGGCGGAAATCTTTTCGGTTTTTCGCTGCGGCCAAAACGCGGGATTTCTGTCGGGAATCCGCCCTGTGGGAACCCAGCCGTAAAGAGGTAGATTTGTGAGCGTGTCTGCAAATATTACTGCACTTTTTTTGCACGCATGGTCAGTTCATACGCCTACATGACACATGTAATAAAAGGCTAATTAGCCTAATGGGGTCCACGTGTATTCTTTTCCCTGCATTTTGTGCAGCATTTCGGGCTTTCCGTTGCATATTTGCGCTCCTCGCATAGACTTCTATAGGACATCTGCTGCGCAAAATGCAGGAAAATAGAGTTAGTGAAAATGAAGCTATTGAAGTCAATGGGTTCTAGTCTCTGTGTTTTGCACCCATGTATTTTGCGTGCTTAAATACGGTCGGGTGAAGATGCTCTAAGAGAAAAAGAGCTACTAATATCACACGTATATACGAATGTGTATATTTCGCGATAAAGTAGTGACTTTGGACGGGATCTTTCTGTCTTCCTGTTACAGTGAACAATAGTTAGCATTCAATCACAGAACTGACCGTGTGTAGATAACAATGTGTGCTGTGTTGATAAATATGGCGCACGCTGTAGTAAAGTTACATGTTCTCTAGTGTTGCAATGAAGTAACCTGGGGCCAAAACTCATCTCCCCAAAATCGTGGCATCAGAGCTTGAGAAACCCTGGCGCAAGACAACTACACCTCTTCTACTGAGCAGCTGTGCAGGATTTTAAAGGGAACCTCCGACAGTTGTAGCTTCTAGCATTAGGCCAGAGGTGTAAATCTGAAAACAGCGTCAGAGAGCCCCTTTAGGGCTCCTGTCCACGGGCATAGCGGTATTCCGCGGCAGATCTCCGCCGTGGGAGCCACCAGCTCTTCGCCCTGAGCCTATCTAACAGATCGGCTCACCGCAGAGAATCGCGACAGTTCGCAGCATGCTGCAATTTAAATCCCGCGAGCGGAGAATCGCTATGATTCTCCGCTCGTGGACAGGGGGGGGGGGGGGGCTGTGCTTTCAATAGTAAGTCTATGGAAACCGTACACTGCGTTCCCCGCGGACAATTCAAAAGAATGGATTTCATATTTGAGAAAATATCGCTCATGTGAATAAGTCCTAATTTTTTTATTTTTAACCATTGCCTGCCAGGATTACTGTTTTAGTATAGTTTAGAAGTCCCCTTTAAAGGGGTATTCCCATCTTGGCTTATCATAACCAAGAAGGCAAACTGCTACCATAGTCACTGGCCACCTGGTCGTCAGTAACTGTAAAAACAGCCGCCGTGTGAATTGGAGTTACAGAAACAGAGTAGCACAGCGCACTACGCCATTTCTGTAACTCAGGAAGTTAGGGAAACAGCGTAGTGCGCTGTGCAACACTGTTTCCTTAGCTCTCATTCGCTTCAATACGAACTACGTAACAGTGCTGGACCGAAACGCTTGGCTGTTTCCGACAAGTTGCCAGAAGCAGAGGGCTTGTCATGCCAAGATAGGAATACCCCTTTAAAGAAAACAACCAATATCAGAAGCCCTCTGCTGCCCCCATACACATCAGGCTCTGTTCACATCTACCTTTCTTCGGTGAAACATAAATACGGAATACAACCAAACACAAAAGGACCTTGCTGCGCTATTTTTTTCCTCATTTTCAGACCTAATCTACGAAGAAGCTTCCTAATACAAATGTGAACAAAGCTTACATTAAAGACCCCCTTTACGTTCCATCCTCCACCCCTCTCGTGCAATTTATATTGTATCACTCCCCAATAAATTCTCCCAGCCACCCGACTTGATCCGTATCCCTTTTTTTGTGTAACCATGATCTCTGTATGCGATCATGATACACAATATCACTGCCATACATCATTCCATGCGTACTGTAGCTGATAACCATCTGGCATTTTCCACTCATAAGATCACAGAATCTGTGACACCCTTAAAATATTGCAATGAGTGATTTTTTTCTTTCTCCTATGACAATCATAGTGTCTACCCCCCCTCAAGAAAGTAGTGAAGGAGGAGGGGTTAGCTCCCCCCTCCCCATTTGCAGAGTTGAGGCATGCAACAAGCACACAGCAGCAGCAGCTTTGCATTGGAGAGACACAAGGACTGGATGCTGAGTGCTGGATGTGATAAGAATCAGGAGCTCCTCCTCCAGTGTAGAGAGACTGGAGGCAGAGAGGAGAGATCTCAGCTCATACACATACAGCCACACACCGGGACGCTGCTCTGCCGGTCCTCTGCTCCATCCAAGGGGAGCTCCCTGCATCCAACTGCGGAACTACCTCCAGGAGTGCTGGGGAGGAGGGGGCTGCAGCTGCACAACTTCTCGCCTCTTCTCGTTATTCTTCTCTTGCTGGGAGGGCTGCTGTGATTTCTATCGCTCATTTCTCTGGGACTTGTCCGTGTGGATGTGACAGAGACCTGGGAAGAGCAGCGATGAGGAGTCGGGAAGAAGAAGGTGGAGGAGGCTGGAGGAAAGCTGGGGAGCCAGGTAAGGAGCCCTCAGACTGCTACCACCCTTGGTCAGTGTGGGGATGGGGTTGGAAACCCAAAGATGTGTTTTTTTTTAGGGTGCTATGAATGTGTGATGGTAGCAGGAAGATGATTGATACAATGTATCCAGAGACGTTTGATACAATGTATCCAGAGATGTTTATGCAAACAGCTGACTGCACTCTGTATAGAGGGAAGCTTGAGGATTAAGGGGGAAACCTCACCCAGCAGCACCCTAAGATGTTTTAGGGCGTCAACCCCATATGGGGGCTTATAGATGGGTCAACCATACATAGCAATAGTGGTGTGGATGTGATAAAAGAGAGGTTCCAGGTTTTTATTTGGAGAGAAAAGTGCAGAACAGTTGATGCTTTTACATAAAATCCTATGCAATACAAGTGGAGACTTCCAGCAACACAGAGCTACTGACTGAGTGGAACCCTTTCACTGCTGGAGATTATGTAGATTATGGGGAGCCTTGTGAAGGCAGCAGCTTCCACCCCTCTCCCTAGAATTCTACACTTTGGGGTGAATCAGTAATGGGGAGAAACCATGTTACTTGTAGTCTGCAGAGCTTTGCACACAGAGCCCATTGCACTGTTATAGGAGATAGTGGTTATAAAACAGCACTCTTAGTACATCAGGGTATGGAGATTCCCCACACTGAGGAATCTGTAAAGCAAGACTACACCCCAGCAGGTAATGTGGATTATAGATTATGTATCCATTATTCATGTAGTGAGAACCTATTCCGCAGCGCAGTACAGAGATTTGTGTTAATTTCCATCCATCCCTGTCTCCGGTGAGGCTGTTGCCTATCTTAAGCACATGAATACTAGGGCCAGCTTCATGGGAAGCCAATTAACCTATCAGTATGTTTATGGAGTGTGGGTGGAATCCCCCACAAATATGGGGAGAACATGCAAACTGCATGTAGATTGAGTCAGATTCGAACCCACTCTATATGTGTTGTAACGGTGCCAATCGGTACCCCCTGTTCTATGGAAAGGAGGGGGGCTATGAGGAGATTCTGGAGGGACTGACATGGGGAAGCTGACCATTGCCTAATTCTACATAGATGTCCATTATGGGGAGGTCTGTGGGAGAAAAGGGGGTTTGCTTTTCAAATGTGTATATAGGAATGAACTGACATAGCTGAGGATATCAGATAGATGTTTATTAGTCAATGGGTTTTCTTGCTGTAACATCTTTTTATGGCCATTCAAAGGTATTGTATCTACAAGATTATTTTGTTTCTCTTACTGAGAGCAATCACATCCAGCTGTATACTCCTTACAGGGCTGTGCTATATACACAGGCGGTATGTATGGCACTGCGTAGCTGGGGGCTCACTGGCATTGGTGTACAGCTCATTAAACTCTATGTAAAGGTCTATAGACATGGGTCGGGGGCATGGGGGTACAGAGAGGTATTGGCAGCTTTAATATTACACATTGAGCCGGTATATAGAGTCTAATGCTGCCCTGGCTTTGCACTCCCGGTGGCAGTGAATGCAACTGCACATTCATTGCAAGATACTTTACAGAGAAGCCTGCAGGTGTCCTGAGAGCACTGATCCAGCTGGGATCATCTGAGTGGGACCCTGTAACATGCATGGCTATATATTTTGTAAAGAGTATACCTGGTCCCCTATTTACGTAGACCTGGAAGACCACTACCACTATTCCAACCTTTAACTATTGGCAATGCAACTTTTTTTTTTCCCTCCTCTCTCCCCCTCCCCACTGTCAATTTAATGGACAAGCTGCTGTGTAATATCAGATGTTTTATGCCCATCTCTCTGTATTTAAAACAATCCTTACATTACCCACTGGCAACTTGGCCAAGAGACTTATTTAATCAGCGAATGCCATTAAAATAAGCCAGTCTGGCTGCAATAAACAGTTCCTATGACTTGGCACTTAAGAGAAGGCATCTGATCTGATGCCATTCTTCTATAAAAGGTAATGAATATGTGGACATAACACAAATTTGTGAATTAAAGGGTCAGTAAAGCATATGGACAACGAGCAGCAGCACTCCCTCCACCTCCCATAAAAAGTGCAGCAGTAGTTGATTTATCATGGAGCGATGCTTCTTGCGCTTATTTGGTGATTTACGGCCATTTTTGTAGTTACAGCCCTTAAATTCTATATGTGGAGGGTTAATCTTATTGGGAAATTAGTGGATCGCCTAATTGGATCAATCATTGTTCTGCTGGGTTTACTGCAAGAATAGGCGCTTATTATCCCATTATAACAACTGCAGTCTATCCTAATGTATGGAGATAGATATTATATATATATATATATATAATTTTTTTTAATGCTGACCTGCAATAATTAGCAGATCCTACCTATTTTTATTCAGCACCTATTTTGTGCATGCTGTTTGTATATATTTTCTTTTTGTGTAGCTTATGGGAAATTTTTGCTCTTTAACCCCAAGTATTGCTGAGGAGTGCAATATACAACACCTGTTCTTGCTGCTAGATCACACTGCTGCTCATGAAGTCTATGCCCCTTGCTGTGTTTTTACCCTTTCCCATCCCAGATTAGATCTTCTCACCTGCTTATACCCTAGAATGCCCATCTGTGGCCATGCAGGTTAACACTTTCTGCCTTTTACAGAAGGCTTGTATTAAAGTAACTATGAGCCATGGTGGCATTCTTAACATGGCAAAAGAGATTAAAGTGTTGGCTGGCACACCGGTCAGCGGCATAGGTCACACCTTTTTGTGTACGTACACAATACCATACATCTTCTCTGGGCACAGTGTCACAATTCCTCTTGGTTTTAATGAATGTCTGGCTCAGCTGCAGACTCTGTAGACCTGGCAATCCCCTCTACCTATCGCCCAATCTCCTGCGCTCGTCTAGGAAATTAGATGCTGAGGATCAAGTCTTGCTGTGTTTTCCAGGCGATGACGACTGGATGTTTATTATTCCTTTTTGATATTTGGCTTTTTTTTTTTAATACGTAGATGTTGACTGAATACAATGCAGGAGAGAACTGCGGAGCGCAGCAAGTATTGATTTGAGAAGATCTTCTTTTTTTTTTTTTCCCCTAAATGAACCACGCAGGTTTAACACTTAAGGTGCTTAACACCAAGCGGATCCAAGTGCCATAAGAATTCATAAGCCTGTTTGCTCTTTTCTATGCTGCTGCCGGGTTTTCCCCTCTTAATAGCAGTCTACATGGGCGTGAAAAGAATAAGGCTTATTTGGGGTGGGGGTTGATTGAGCCCCTGACCAAATACTGAATTCCGGTAGACGATGACTCTTCGTTCGTCTTGCAGTTACCCACTGACTACATACACCATTCTACTTGTGCTTCGCAGCAGTAAAAGTCAGACTGTATTAGAGAGGCTAGCTAATCGGGGCACGCCAATTGTATTCTCTCTGCCTGGAGAATAAAGCAAAGAGGATTATTTGCCATTAAAGATGCCTTTTCAAAAGCTGTAGGAATATAGGTCCTCTCCGTATATGTTAATGCACGATAGTATACGTCGCTGCTTAATCCATTGGGATATATCGGAGCGCTATAAACTACAGGGATAATGGCAGGGATGGGATTGATGGGCTTGGATTTGAAAGTAAACTACGCATTTTCGCATCAGAAGGGACTGGGCGATTACTAAGATAAGACTTTGGAGTCGGTGATGGGAGATCCACTTAACACTTGTTGTGTCAATGTAGACCATAGTGAATATGTGTTAAATCGTCCGTTATGTAGTCTTGCTTTTAACCCTAGATCATCCGCCTCACCCCCACGGTTGCATGCGGATCAATGATCTAATCATTCATTTACACTTGTCAGTAGATTTTCTCTTTTCTCTTCTCCATTTGTGCAAAACCGGAGGCCAGACAATATCTATGTATTTGTCATAACCCAAGAACAGCTGCTGCATTGATGGCTGCCAGTGTATACCATTTGCTTGCTCTTGAAGCTGTGTATTTTTCTCCTCCGTCATACACTATTTCATGATCTGCGGGTGTTTTTTTTTTTTTCTTCTCTGTGCATAATGCCAGAAGGCAGTCGTCAGCACGGTATGGAGAATCTCCTAAAATGAAGCGTGATTATGTATGTAATTGAACAGTATGCACAGTGTTAAAGTACTGTTCTAATGGATGGTAGGAGCTGACTTCCTATAATGCAGTTGTGCGGAAGCTAAGGCTTTTTTTTTTTCGCCTTTAACTCTTCCTCGCGAAGAACGCTTTGAGTCATCCAGATTTATAGACCGCTCTTCCAATATACCGGGAGAGGCGAGTCCCATAAAAATAGATAAAAATTGTATTTCTCCGTTTTATGGAAAAATATATAGTATGGATGCGGCGAAACGCCAGAGAGAAGTTGCTTTTATTCTTCCTTAGTTCTCTCGTACTCGATCCGTTCTATTATCCCCGCCGTCATATATGCAGCCCATTTGTCTATGTATCGCTAAGTGCACCCTGTTAATCTGCTCCTACCATACCACTGAATGCAATCAATGCCAGATATCCTCATCAGTTACATGTTCCATGATATTGCAAAGTGCTTTGCTGTATTGTTACCGAGGACCTGTGTTGAAAAAGGACCTGGCTGATTTATTCAAAGCCGTCATTTAGGTATTATGCCTAGTCGGTAATGGCATATTCTCCAACGCCACAAACAGTCTGGATGCTTTCTGTTGCACGTTCTGACGTTTGGGAATGCTTTATTCTATAGCCTTATGTAATATTAGTAGCGTTTGCTCCTATATGAGCTACGTTCTATTAATCGACTCTTTCTAAAGTGTTTGTATTCTGAGTAGATTCGTTATTTGCTACATCTATGATGTTTGTTTAAATGCATCCGAATGTGTTTGGATAACAGAAAGCAATAGCTTGCAGAGCAGTTTGCAACATAAATCGTGCATGCTTTTAGTTATAAAAAATATATACATATCCGTTATGGGTTTTTAACCCTTTTTTTGCCGCCACCACTGTCCATAAATCTAACTATTACATCGTTTTTGCTAACTTGCATTGTACGCCCTAGTGTAGCGGAGATTGCCGTAAGACGTATGGAACTTATAATTACAAGATTCTGATTATTTTTTCCCCTTCCTGAGCTGCTTTTTCCATTTTCATGTTGATAGTAGTTGGGGTATCATGCATTCTCTCCGACGGCCACTAGAGGCAGTGTAGAGTCATAGAACAGGTGGGTAGCAGCCTTGTACAGTATATAGAGGCAGAGATCTGACAACATAATACACCTATATATTGTTATAGGTTTTCTAAATCTCTCATCCACGTAAGTGAAGCCAAGCGAGAAACATCATTTAAGGCGGTTCTACGGTTTTAATGTACAGGCTGTCAGTAGCACACAAGAGGAACATTAAACATGCAATAATTCTTTCAAGTTCTGTCTTGAAAATCCTATTACATTTGCAAGTGATCGCCCAGACAACAACCTTTTTTTTTTTTTACATTTATGAGAATAAACGTCAGGCGTTGTAAAACCGTAGCCGTTTGACCATTTTAAAAACAGATGTTTGCTGAGAGCTGAACGTAAATGAGAGGAGAAGAATCCCATAAAACGTGCATTTCAAATAAGCGATGGGGAATGCTGATTTAACTCGCTTATCCCCAGAAGCGACAGGTTCTTTTTCTTTATGTAGTCTACGCCTGCAAAAAGCTACATTTCTGAAGTCTACAATGGCGTCTTGGTAAATGCAGGAGCCTTGGAGCCCCATAGTGATGGCTTTGGGTGTTTTTTCTAGAAGGCGTTGAATTTGCCACAACAAATGTGTCCTTCTGTACAAATTGATCCTTCCTGTGTGATTCCTGCCAGACCAAAAGGTATGGACCTCGTAAATGACAGATGGCCTGGTGGTCTTACACCGAAGTGACATCTCCAACCAGTTGAAGACCCTTTTGTCAAGAATCTGTTGCTAAAGCAAATGTTATCACAGCTTTACCTAACTCCTCACATTTGTATTGTCTTAATGAGAAATATGTTGACAGGTTTTTATCGCCTTTCCTATGTTTTTCCCCGTAGGAAAGAAAACCTAATTGTGTGAGCGTAAATATATCTCGCAGTATTTCACTTTTCGGGGGCATTGTAATTGTCTGGAATAAATCAGATTTGAGTTAGGAGATTTATCCATAGGGCTTGGAGTGGTATAATGTGTGAAGACTACATGTTCTGGTGGATGTCTATTAGCTCCCGGATTGAGTTGGTGGTTCCTAAGCTCTACACTTCATTCCTGGTGACCATTAGAGGCTTTCATAAACACTATTCAGGTCTTCTGTCTGGGTTTTCAGGGTTATCTTTTGGCATGTTTATGATTTCTGATGTAGCATTCATGTCTGTTGACGTTACATCTTTTTTTTCCCACAAAGTTGACCATCTACATCAGATAGCAGTCCGCCAAGCATTCCTTTGGCCGACAGATGTTTTTCCAGACACCCCTATACAAGCTCAACTCATCGGAATGTTGAATGTATCCTGAATGGGGGAGTAAGCCACTGTGGGACACCTTACGGCAGCTTGTCTATTCTGCGAACAAAATAATTGGGCATGTTGAAATCAAGTGGCCTGATCCATATTTTTTTTTTGTCTTCCACGTTCTGCCATTGGGGGAATAATGGGACACTGCCATAAACCTTAGATGATCTTCAGGCCTTGAGGGCCTTAGGATGCTTTTAGACGTATTGTTCAAACAAGCAAAAGTGAAGGATGGTCAATCAGTCTAAACGTAACCCAATGCCTACGTTCCTCCTTTTTATGAAGGCATAATCATCGTTGTCTTGTTCGCTTCTCGGTTTAAACAGTAATCAGTCTTTTGTTTATACAGAGACTGAACGTTTCCGAACTATTCTTGTTTAAACAAGCCAACGATCCATTTGCCTGTCTAAACAGGCTGGACGAGTGCGAATGAGTTAGTGGTGACGTCACTTGCTCGTTCAAACGAGAATAGGCTCGTTTCAAAGGACCCTTGGATCATGGCTCAATTCGAGCCACATAATCGTTGATCAATATCTGCACTTATTTAAAAGGTCTTCGACTAGGTGAATACAAACTATATGGGGGGGGGGGGGGATGAATAATCGTTAGTTCATCCCTTTTGTGTCCCGTATGATTTCATCATTGTAGTCAAGCCATTCCCTGTTGACCTGGTGAGTTGCTCTTCTGATGACCATGGTATTTGGTGCTGCATAAAATATGCAATCACTTGAACGAGGGTTTGCTCCTTCACGTAGGGCAATGATTGGGTGAATGAACACTCACAGCTGATCGTTGGCCCATGTAACAGCCTCAAGTGTCTTTAGAATTCATTGGTTCTTCTCACGATGTGGCCGAATTTGGAGCTAAAATTTAGGATTAAAATTGTTTTGGGAAAGACCATCTTTCAAAAAGTGTTGAAGTTCACTATAACTTCACGTTCATCTATTCTCTGGGCCTCCAAGCAACCATCCTGTCTAGGCTGTAGAATACATGTAATTTGTTTTGGTAACAGACCCCACGTATGTGCAAGCCGTAACCTGCAATGATACTGGGATTTCCTGCTCTGAGACTCCTATTGCGATGCCTTCAGGCGGCCTATGTGCTCGAAGTGTCAGGTGTAACTAAAAGGCCATTTTAACACTTTGATGAATGCCTGTGAAAATCGGAATGACTTCTCGTGAAGATCATGGACTTTTAGTGCTTGATGGAAACTTGAGGTTTTCTGTATACTTCGCTTAAATTTGAGATTATAATCTTTGACAGCTGCTAGGCTTTGTTACACAATGGTCATAATGTATTTCAGCTTTTTCCTTATAGTAGAAGGAACCTATCGAGGAGCTTTTGGTGTAGAACACGTTAAACCACTTCTTGGAGGGAATGTAATCTACATTGCTGGATGTCGTTCGGAGTAGTTGGTGCATTAGTTCTTCTAAATAGATGTTCTTGGTCATTCGGCGTGTGTGTTGTGCACAGACTGCATTGCGTGAACTGTTGCCATTGTTTCCTGCCATTAAATGGTATGGCTTTATTGAACGACGAACAAATGTGACCTGTCATTGACGGACTAATCACATGCTGAAGGAAGGACTGATGAATGCTTGTCATGAGCAGTGTGATTTGATGAAAAATCGAGAGGTTATTAGACTAGGAGGATTAAACTCCTATGTTATGTCTTTGCTCGTATGACTAAAGGTATTCGCGTAACTTGATTTTCTGTATGTAGATGCAATGGAGTTGTTGCTCTTGAGTACCTTTTTTAGCCATGACGACCCTCCTCATTCATCTCCATAATGTTCAAATGTTAAGACTGTATTGAACATTGAAGTACGATGCGCATTTAAGTGATGCATGGAACAATTCATTAATTTCCATGTAACCCTTTCTCTTCGAGCTTGACTAGTCATTCCACGGCTGCAAAGTCACTTCTTCATTTTGCATTTCAGGCTCCTTGTATCTATGGCTAGCTTTTCAGGCACAAGCCATTAGTCTGTTTTTGAGAACCTTTCTCTTTTGCCTTTCATATCTGCAACCGCAACCCTAAATTGGGTTGGTGGGTATATCCATAACTTGTGTTATGGATGGAATGTACGATGCCCCCTTCTCTACAGCCAGCTCTTTTGACTTGAGTGCATTGGTTAACGCGTATCACAGAATGACGTATTTACGAATGTAGCGATTCTGTGATGAATATACATTCGGAGAGAAAGAGGAGACTATAGAACGTATTGATCGGGATTGTATAGAAGCTGGCCATTGCGAAGCAGTGGTCTCTGGGGCTATACGGCAAGAGAGACTTTGTAAGACGTTACCATAGAAACAGAGCCCTGCTTTGACGCTAGGTGGAGAGCCTGTCAACATATTGGCATCAAAGTGGTTAACCCATCTTAGACAGAACTCTACTCCTGTTTGCTGCATTACGGTGGTGGGGACGTTTCTAAAAGGGCAATAAACATTTGAAAAACATATATTTATTTTTTTTCTATAGCCTTTCTTTCTGATTTGTCCTCTTCCTCCCTCTCTTTATATGTGAATTATCATTAAACCTCGTCAGTGTACTGTGTCTTGTAATGTGGCCTTGAGAATGTGCCGCTGACTGTAGATAAAAGTATCCCGACTCCAAGAAGGTGGCATTGAAAAGACTGATAAACCCAGTAGCTGTGTCATAGTCGTTATTGAGTGATGCAGGTTATTTTGTGGCCATCTTTTAGAGAAAATATCTGTTTGTGTGAAGACCTGGCAAAATCTGCAGCCATAAAACGTCTGGACAAATTTTATGACTTAAGTTTCTACCTTTTTTATGTCTTTTAGATCTGTAATGATCAATACTTAGACTTCCTTCAACAAAGTATTTTTAGAAGGTGTTGGAAGACATTGGTTGCGGTCAGAGGCTATAACTTTATATACGTACGTGCTTCCAATTGAAAATGGAACCTTCAATTGCTGGGTATTAACTCTTATTACTAGAACCTCTTTAGCGATGGCCGTAGCTAAGGAGTCTGTAAGGACTCAACCCAGCTGACTGTTTTTAGATGGCTTCCTTTAACCTTTTCTCTGTAGTTGATTTTTATTACTGTAGATAGTTTTTAGTTGCACAACCTCCTCTGTTCAACTGTTGAGTGGTGGATCTTCATAAAGCCCTTGATGACTTATTTCAAAAGTCACCTATTTAGTTTCCAAAAGAATACTCGGACCCAATCCCACCCAACAGTCTTTAAATCCTGGCATTGGTGGACAGAAATCCAGGTCAATGGTGCGAAACCTGAAATTTCTTGTAGGCCTTTAGCTGAATGGTCTTTGTTAAACCATTTATTTCTTTAACTCTGTATGAAAGGGGTAGTCTAGGACTAAAAAAAAAAAACCCTCTTCACCTTTTCGGGAAGAGGTATGTCCACACAGATTATGTGCAAACCTTGCAACCAGAGGCGTAACTTGAAGCTTCTGGGCCCCGATGCAAAACTTGTAACAGGGCCCCCAACTATAATGCTTTACTTATAGTACTGGGTTCCCTATATGGAGAAGAGAGGCCTTATGGGCCCCCTAAGGCCCCTGGGCCCGGGTGCAACCGCATCCCCTGCATCCTCTATAGTTACACCCCTGCTTGCAACAAATCTGTTACTGTACTTGCAGATTTGGTTTTATACACTATGCATCTGGCAAAATCTCACCAACTATGCTGCTACCGTAAACTCTACAGATGTTTTCCTATGCCATGCAATCTTGGAAGATGAACAACCTCTGCACCCTGTGTGGGCATACTGTAAATAAGTGTCTATAGGTTTTCTGCTATTTCAGGTGGAAGAATACTGTTTCTGGAAAGAAATGGCAATTTCTTTTATTTTTTCTTTTAATCCTGGTCAAACCCTTTTCGTAAAGGACTATATAGGTAGTCCATTGATATGCTTATGACGTCACTTCTGCTATAATGCTGGAAGACTGAGATAGTCAAGGGTGTTTCCTGCTGTGCCATCTATAAAGGGTTAGATGCCGTTAATGGTGACCCCATTATCCAGTTGGTTCATCAAAAATATCCTGAATTCTAATAGACTACATTAAAATATACCTTCCTGATAATACTATGTATATACCCCATGACTTGCGCTTCAAAAATGGCTTAATGGCCCTTTACATGAGCAAAATTGTTGGTTGGATGTAACAAGCATGTTGATCGGTGCTCGTTTTTTCTTTGACCTGCGCTGAGAATCGGCTTATGCGGATGAGCAATCAGTGCTACGATTATTTGTCCCCATAAGGCAGGCTGTACACCTCCCAATCAGCCAACGAATGAACTTACTCAATGGTCAGCTGATGGTTAGGTGAACAAGTGTTTTTGGAGGAACACTCATCCCTAACAATTGGCCCATGTAAAAGGACCCTGTAGATCGGGGTGACCACTGTCTACATGTAGGATTTGTGTGGCCAGCATAAAGGTGTATGTAAGTGTGCTTATAGTGCTGAAGTTTAAAGGCCCATTTACATGGAGCGACAATCGCTCAAAAATCACTAAAAAGCAATCGTTTGAGCGATCATTGCCTCTAAACGCACGGCCATCATGCACTTTTCGGGCACTGCTAGCTGATCGTTAAATTCAGTCCAACCAAAAAATCCCTGTTCAGCCTTATCAGCAGTTGTCTACGGGTAGTGCTGATAGCATGGTATTCCGCTCGAGAACAAAAGAACTGAAAGCTGATAAGAGCCCTCGGGCTATTAACAGCTTTCAGCTAAAGGTCCATTTACACGGCCCGATTGCTCAAACGACAGTTTGAGTGACAGCTTTGAGCGATCATTTTGCATAAACGATTAAGTAGCTACTCAGCTACTTAAGAGCAATTAAGTGTGCAAATGAAGCCTTCGCTGAAAGCAGTTAAAAGCCCGAGGACTCTTATCTACATACAGATCCTTTCTTCTTCAAGGAGGAAAAATGCTATCAGCACCACCTGCGGAGAACTGCTGATAAGGCTGACTGACAATTTTTAGGTTGGACTGAATTTAACGATCAGCTAGCAGTGCACGATGGGCGCACATTTGGACGTAGCAATTATCGCTAAAACTATTGCCATTTATTTATTGTTTTTTAGTGCTCATTGCTTCGTGTAAATGGGCCTTAAGGCTTCATTTGCACACTTAATTGCTCTTAAGTAGCTACTTAATAGTTTATGCAAAATGATTGCTCAAAGCTTTCACTCAAACTGTTGTTTGAGCGATCATCGCTCCGTGTAAATGGGCCTTTACACATAAATGTTAAACCATTCTAGAAGTCTTTACCAATTTTTTTATTTTATCTATTATCCATGTCTCTGCAACCTTTGAGATTTTTTTTTCTTGGCCTTGTTATCTAATAATGGGCCTGTAGCCCAGATCTCTTGAATAGACAGTTACAAAAACACTCCTTCTTCCAGGAGCTTTCTCAAGGTGGACTGGTAACTTCTGGAATTAACACTGTTTAGACCAGTCCAGCTTGAAGGTGAGTGGTGATTGATCTTTCAATCCCAGACAATGACTTTTTTGTTTTATTGTCATGCAATGAAGATCAGACCTTTCACCCTCACCAGTCCATTACATGAATTTAAAGTCCTGCTATGCAGCACAGGCGCCGGTTATTTCCAAAGAATGTAATCCTCTGTTGAATCAACTTCTGATAAGTGCTAATACAGGGAACTGTGTGTTTGCTTCTCATGGCCATTGAAGGTCTTGCATTTTCTGCCCTGCTCCACATATGTATGGTCTACAATACAATTTGATGCTAATGGTGGTGGACACTTGGTGATGTTATATACTGTTAATATTGTCCCAGCTGTGTCCTTAATAGATGTTCTTCTCGTAGGCTTGTGTTGTATTTTCTGTTATTGTTGGTATTATAGGAGCTCATGCTTCCATTACGTATTAATTCTACTGTTAGTGGACTGATGTCTGTATTGTAATCTGCCTACAGATCCTTAAAGGGCAGTGGGGGGAATTTACAAAGTCCAAATTTCCCTAACACACGATGCACCTAATAGTGGCACATGCATCTTCATGTATTAAAGGGGTTGTCCCGCGGCAGCAAGTGGGTCTATACACTTCTGTATGGCCATATTAATGCACTTTGTAATGTACATTGTGCATTAATTATGAGCCATACAGAAGTTCTAAAAAGTTTTTTACTTACCTGCTCCATTGCTAGCGTCCTCGTTCCCATGGAGCCGACTAATTTTCGCCCTCCGATGGCCAAATTAGCCGCGCTTGCGCAGTCCGGGTCTTCTGCTCTCTTCAATGGAGCCGCTCGTGCACAATGCCGGCTCCGTGTAGCTCCGCCCTGTCACGTGCCGATTCCAGCCAATCAGGAGGCTGGAATCGGCAATGGACCGCACAGAAGAGCTGCGGTCCACGGAGGGAGCAGACCCCGGCGGCCATCTTCAGCAGGTAAGTATGAAGACGCCGGACCGCCGGGATTCAGGTAAGCACTCTCCGTTTGTTTTTTTTAACCCCTGCATCGGGGTTGTCTCGCGCCGAACGGGGGGGGGGGGGGGGGGGGGGGTTAAAAAAAAAAAAAAAACGTTTCGGCGCGGAACAACCCCTTTAAGCTCATCCCAGCACCGCCATAAGCCTATACAGAAATGCATATGCCAGGTCTGGCCTGGTGTAAATTTCTGGCATAATTTACACTAATTTCTGGCGTAAATCGTAACTCCCCTCCCCACCTCACCCCCACCCCACACACACACAATTCCTGATTCTACAACAAATATGGCTTTTTGATGCCCACAGGGGGTACTAAGGCATTACACACTTTCCATTCCCATAATTCATAGTATAGCTATGTAATGCACCAAGAGGCCAGGTTATCCAGAGAGACCCTTTTGTAGCTGTTTTCTGCCCTAGCGAATTGCTGAAGGTCCTAAATGGGCTCCACTTAATACAACAGTATGTCTCAATAGTTTATTTCCAAACCTAGTTCTGGAACTAGTCATTTCTTAGCCTAACTTCCCACAGGTGAGCGCAATATCGGGCCGTGAATCATGGCCAGATTTCTTGGGCCTTAGTCTTGCTCTCTTAAAGGGGTTGTCCCGCGAAAGCAAGTGGGGTTCAGCACTTCTGTATGGCCATATTAATGCACTTTGTAATGTACATTGTGCATTAATTATGAGCCATACAGAAGTTATTCACTTACCTGTTCCGTTGCTAGCGTCCTCGTCTCCATGGAGCCGTCTAATTTCAGCGTCTAATCGCCCGATTAGACGCGCTTGCGCAGTCCGGTCTTCTCCCTTCTGAATGGGGCCGCTCGTGCCGGAGAGCTGCTCCTCGTAGCTCCGCCCCGTCACGTGTGCCGATTCCAGCCCATCAGGAGGCTGGAATCGGCAATGGAACGCACAGAGCCCATGGTGCACCATCGGAGAAGACCTGCGGTCCACCGTGGGTGAAGATCCGGGCGGCCATCTTCGCAAGGTAAGTAAGAAGTCACCGGAGCGCGGGGATTCGGATAAGTACTATCCGTTGTTTTTTGTTTTGTTTTTTTTAAACCCCCTGCATCGGGTTTGTCTCGCGCCGAACGGGGGGGCTATTGAAAAAAAAAAACCCGTTTCGGCGCGGGACAACCCCTTTAAGCTGTCGCTAGCTATTGAACTAGGCCTTCCCTGTCTATAACTTAAAGATGCTCATTTGACTGATTCAAAAGGGTGAGTTAATTTTACAGTAAGTCAAATGGGCACAAAACATCAGGGGGTGGTTTGGTTGTGTTCACACACCATTAAACACTCAGTGCTGGGGTTACTTTCAAATCCCCGAAAACAGAATTCCGATGGAACCTCAAAATGAAACTGGTTTTGCTTAAACAAAAACTAATAAGGTTTCCATTTGAGAAGTTTTCCATTTTTGTCCAGCACAGATGCCAGAGGAGGGGAAGCCTCAGAGACCTTGTTGGTTTCTCAACGTGTACCCTGTCTATGGCTTTATCTTGGGGGTTCTGTGTGAATTCAGTTTTGGAGGACTCGGACACTACGCTAGACTGGAGAGTTTAAAGGGCTTGTCCTTCAACTATTAATGACCTATCCTGAGACTAGGCCATCAATAGTAAATTAGCAGGCCTGCAGACAATACTTGCAGTACTGGAAACAGTTGGTCAACATTGTAACTGCCCAGTTTGTACTGCATTCAATGGGAGCTGTGCCTGCTAAACCAAGTCAGGCACAGTATATACTGTAATGTTGATAGTGCTGTTTCCAGCACTGCACACACACTCTGCGGGTATGGTTATCAGCTGATTGACAGGGATCCCGAGTGGGAAAACCCTACCGACCAACTATTGAGGACTTATCCTGAAGATGGGTCATCAGTAGTAAAAGTCCAGAGAACCCCTCAAACACTGTTAACACAGCCTTAGTCCTTAGATGTAAGACTATTTGGAAAAAAATCCCCTGATCCAAAATCCTGTCTTGTTCATGTGTCTCCCCCATAAATGTGCATGCTCAGCTGAACATACATACTTATTTCTGTGCACTGGGAATCAAAATAAGCTACTGCTAGTTTATCTCCAGTGGGAACAGGGGTTGGACATGCTGAAATCCAACAGGCCCCATCCATTATCCTGAGATTTGCCATTGGGGAGAGTTGGCTGGCCCCCATACATATTAGATTTTAGGCTGATCCTGCCAAAATTGACATGTCTGGCAGAGATTTGTCTGTGTATGGGTGTCGAAAGTGGTATGTGACTTGGGTCACAGGAATACGATGCAGACCACGGAGTACCAAAACTAAACACAGTTTCTTTTTGAAGACTGAATTGAAATGAGTCCCAGTATGAAAATAAACAAGCAATTTGGCTTTCGCTTGATAGCGGGCTAATGCTGCCTCCCTATTACTAAACTTTAAACAGCAATAAAAGCAGCATTGGGAAAACAATATTGGCTTTTTTATGCAAATATGTGTTCTATAACATGGAAATGTATAGTGGACAGGTATAAGTCACAGTACTCCTGAGAAAAGGTTCCACTCACTGATCACAGTATAATAAACCTTCCTACTATAGTTCACTTTGATATATCGCAGTAGCCTCTGTCCGTCACCTGCAAGCAATGGCCCTTGTAGCGTTCCTGTATAAATTTATATAACAGGCCTGTTACACTGATTCAGTTCTTTTGTACACACCCACTGTCTCTATGGAGATCGACCTCACTTACAGTTCGTAGGGTACAAGAGGAAAAAATAGATATCACCTAATCAATCTTCGTTTACTCAGTCCACTACCCCAGGCCAGTTTGCTCCAACACTTGTATCCCCTTCAATGCTCCACCATACCAGCAGACTCCACACAGCGCCCAAAGTTCCACTGTTGCAAATGCTGGGTTCCTCGGTCATCTGGGATGATGATTCTGAAATCAGGCCCAACACAGAAATGGTGATCCTTCTCAGCCACTGTATTAGTACCCCACACTTCCTTGACTCTCCCAGTAATGCAGTTACCAAGTCTCTTATATCCTGCAGAGCTGCTAGGGACTTTTTAGGACCTGTGAAGGAGGCGGGGCTTACCCTTCATTATTTCCTATGCGTAGAGGCTGACTTTGGGCTGGTAATGTCATACAGGCTAACACCTTGTGGATAGCCCCTTACATGGGTACTAAGTGCTAGGCATATATTTTCATTCTATCAGCATGGATAATTAGTAATTTGTAATGGAAAGAACACTCTGCACACGAGATTAGTTACAAGATTGTCAAACTTTCTGCGGAGTTAGATCTTCTGGCTCCATTAAGTTTTCCTAAAATGACAAAAGTGAAGATTGGCAAGAGTGCAGAGTGAAGATGGGAAGCAGAACCAACTTCCCTGTCAGCCTTCTCTAAGCAAGTTCTGAAGCGCTGACTATATTGTCAAAGGTCAGTGCCGTCACCCAGATGCACCACTTCTGTGCCTGTCATCAGAAATTACCACTGCTTTGGTCCATTTTGACGGCTGGAAGGCTCCCTATACTGTTAAGCATGTTAGTACTGAAGTTTTCGGGTTTCTTTTTTGAATATTTAGTTTAGGTGTAAAAATGTTCTAACTTTTTTCGCTACTTTTGCCAACTTTTAAGTACTTAAGCACTCTTTCAAGACTTTTAAGCCTCTGTTAGCATCATGTTTCTCGTCTACATTCTGTGTACAGTATGTGGCATGAAAGATCTTGACACTTCAGCCTAATATATGAGTAGGACAAAATTGAAGAAACTCCTGCCAAGTGTGACCTTTTTAGCATACGTCAAGGTATCGGGATACTCTATTCCAAAACTTATGAAACTTGAATTGAGTGAATACATGGTTTCCCTTCACACAGCTATTGATTATTGTGGGAGGTAAACTTGTGCAAACATAAGGAGAACATGTCTACTAGACACCAGTGCTGCGCTTGGCCATAATTTTATCTTAATGGTGCCTGGTATACTTGGATTATGTAAAGACCACCTACTGTCCACAATTGGGCCAAGATGGGGAACTACAAAGACGTTTCCCAATAGCTGTCTTTCGCTAGCAACCTGTGAACTGGTTCAGCTATTACAACAGCTTGAATTATAGAAATACCTGGTAGGTTTTTTTTTCCTTTCTTACCCTCCATAGTCATTTAGAAATGCCTAAGTCTCTGTACTAGAGGAGACATTTACAACCAAGGTCATATCGAGGACTCTGCTACAAGTTTTATCCAAGGGTATTTCACTTAAACACTGCCAAAGCCCTTCTAAATCCTTTGGATATTGTTGTGACCACATACTTCAGTAAGCGAGACTGCTGTGACTGATTTAAAGTGGACTTCGGTCAACCTGAAACTTATCTACAAAAGTAACTGGCTGAGGTGTTAGAACATTAACAACTTGTGTGGTGGCATTAGGCCAAGATGTTTGCTGTAATGAAGCTTTTGTGGGTTTTGTTAGATTTTTTTTCTTTTCTGCTTGCATGTTTTTAGGCCGTTCTAGTCAAACAGTGAAAATCTATTTAGACACTGCATATTCTGCAAACTTTTCAGAAATGGTGCAGCTGTAAAAAACAAACAAAAAAGAAACAAAACTTTGTAATATAATTTCTGAGAAACTTGTGTTTTTTGTTTTTGCACTTATAAGGGTGCCTTTTCTCCCCCTAAGGCCGCCTGCAGACGGGCAGAAATTCCACTTCGGGATTTCCCGCGGAATTTCCTCCCGTGGAAGCTGCCATAGGATTGCGTTAACAAACGCAATCCAAGGCAGACGGCCACGATTTGGCCGCGTGAAATTTTGCGCGGCAAACAAATCGCGGCATGCTCTACTTCTGTGCGGGGCTCGCAGAGCCCCACACAGAAATCTCACTCCCCGGCCGCCAGCTCCGTTCTGCGCATGCGCCGGCTGCCGGCACATCAAAGAGCCGGAGCCGTGGAAGGAGGTGAGTGCCACACTGCTCTCTCGCAGCCGGATCCAACACGGCCTTCTGCAGGCGGCCTAAATGTCTTAAATTATTCACTTGCCCTCAAAAACGAAGTAGACCTTGGTAGACAAGACAAACTAAAGCTGCTTTTACACGGGGTGATCTGCGTGCAGAAACTGAATGATGAGCGAGAAGTGAAGGTCTCTTCGTCTGTAGTTCAGTCGGGGCGTGCATTTACACTGACCAATCATTCAGATTCTCTCTGGATTACGGGAATACGAACGATAATTATTTCATGTAGAAGCACCTTAAGGTTGCCTTCACACCTGCATTCGAGCTCAGTTTCTCTCCCCCCCCCCCCCCCCCCCCCCCTTCCCTACACACACACACCTCCGTACCTGTCTCAGATGCACTGCGGATGTGTTGCAGTGCAGAGAATGATGCACTGACGATGCAGATACACGTCGATTTAAAAATTGACATTTCAGAATCGCCGCGGGACAGACTCCAGCAGTCTCGACTGGACTCTCCTACAGCAGTCCCTACAAAGAGCACCCTAGGCAGCTCCCTTTATTAGGAAATGTTGCATATTTTATGTTTGGGCTTAGAAACTTTATGGTTAGATTTTGCAGTAATAATCAGGCCCTGGTCATTTTTTATATGGACCTTCATATTTGAACCGGGCTGCATAGTTGAACATCACATAATAAGCTCAATATTGAGCATCTAGACTACAACCCTCCTTCCCCTGATGTTTTCTATTGTTGATTTCCAGTACTATGACTTTTTATAAGGATTTAGAATGAATTTCCATTGAACTGTCTTTCAAAACCGAGGCCTGGCTACATAAACAGTCTTTTGTTTTTCAGTTTTCGCCATTAACCTGTCATGTTGACATCTTGAATTGCTCCTCAGGCTTCCCGAGGTAAAAGACTGAGTCACGTGGCAGCCTGAACAATGTAATCTGTGGACACTGTTGAAAAAGAAACATCATTCACTCCTAAATCCTGTTAATTGGCTTTTTATTATGTGCGTTGTAGGTTTTGACCCCTCTGTGTTGGCTTTTATACCAGCTTGTGCTATGAGAGTTGGGCCTTTACCCACTTGGTCTGCCATTTATCGCACTGTAATAGTCAAGTCTTTTGTATGACGGCAGCTTCAGATCTGCTCAAATATTTATTCCTGCTTCATTGGGAAAAGGTGTTCAAAACTCTTTTGAAATGTTTCCAACCATCTCTCAAACAAAGCCGAATTCCTACTAGGATAATGTTGTTTTGCAGTAGCATGGTGGGCGTCTTATAAGCCTCATATGGAAAGTCCTGCCGAAGGAAGAACAAATGGAAAATGTCCCATTTTAAGGTTATATGATCTATTCCTCAACAGGAGCTAATGTAGCATGTGTTTTATATTTTTATAGCGCAAGTTTTTTGTTTTTTTTTCTAAATCCGTGATTCTTTTTCCTAGCCCAGTGTAATGTCTTTACATACATTCATATAGTCTTTGGCCAGTTCAATAGAAATCAAGAGCCAAACATTTTACATTACTTTAGAGTGCCTAGAAGAGGTCCACCCAAGCCTGTGAAATCGTTCAACCATCATACAGATGTTTCCTTTTATCAGCTACTGGGAAGCCAGTATGATACAGCCTCCTTGGTAAGGTAAAGAATTGATTATGGCAGTGGAAGAATAGATTATATAGATGTGGCCAACCTTTACCTGATCGAATTTTATTAAGAACCCTAAAGCTTTAGGATACACAATTTATGGTTTTCCAACATGGGAGTCTATGGGCAACAAATTGCATCACTTGGAAGCATTCATTACAGATATACGTGGGGGCATAATAGAAATGATGGTGCCCTGTGGCAAAATATAGGGGCTCCCCAAAAATGTATTGCTATTTGGCTATTTTTTTTTTTCCCTAACCCCCCCCACAACTCCCATGCTAAGAACTTTGGCCAGCAGAACCTCATAAAAAAAACATCAAATGCTGCAACTCCTCACAGCATAAGTATGGTAAGTGTACAACTTCTTGGCCCTCTTCCCCTCTCAGTGCAGTCCGTTGAGATGGAGGAATGGGCTGTACTGCCTGCGCAGAAATGAGCAGGTTGTGATGAGTGCATCCTTGTGAGCATATTGTGTGTGGCAATCACTGGGGAGGTAGGGCCGTACATTGCTGGTGGGCCCTCCCACGCGCAAGCCCACGAAGCAGCTACCTAACGCGCCTTAGACTAAGGTCTCTCCTTAGACTTCCATACACACTAAAGTCAATCAAACACACCAATTATGTATATAGGGGACATCCTGACTTTCCCTGGTTGGCTAATGGCGGGGGAAAAATTGGGCATGTCAAATTTCAACATCTGATTGGTTTATCTTCACTGGAGATAAGGTGTTGTCAGACAGCACTGGATTTAGTTGAAATGGGGAAGGGTACTGATGGATGGATAGTTCGGCCCATGATCATTCTCTTCCTTTTCCTTAAACTGCTTGCAAAGTACATACATTCAGACTAGAATTAATAAGCTAATTAACCAAAAAGTGTGTTTTGGGGTTTTAAGTGGACATCCATATGTGTTGCATACAAATGTTTGGATTTGAGACCTATAAAATGAGCATGCCAACTAATGCACCACCAACAGTGGAGAGTTTATGGGCAAGAAAACTGAAGATTGCTGCAAGATAGTGTTTTTTTTTTGTTAGTGACTTCTCTAGAAACTGACTTTTTTTTTTACACACTTTGCCTATATCCTCGAATAGGTAATGAGTTGCTGCCAGGGGTAAGCATGCTAATTCTTAGCATCGGAATTAGCTATATGTTGGTTTTTCCTCTCTTTCGTCTTGACTAGACTCGACAGTAAATCTTGAATGTGTACCGAGACTTAAGAATAAATGGGGTTTGGTTGCATAAAGGGAGCAATGCATCAGGAAGTCAGGCGTGCTGAAGTGACTGGCTGAAGTGCAAAACCACTTGATCAAATGCCCCATCAGCTCCATCTCTCCACTGCTCACAAGGCCCGTGGAGCGTTGCCGTTCTATCTTCAAGAAGGAGAAGTTCATACACGGTGACACAGTGATGCAGAATGAATCCAGAGCCGGTGTACCGCTCGCTGCGGCATGATGTATAGACTGACACTCCGCTCTGCTGTGCTGAGACTTCACCTTTTTACCCTGACCAAAAAAATCCCTTTTTATACAGGTTTAGCCTGTTCCTTCCTGTATCCCAATTGGAAGGGTAAAAGGTGGGTTTTTGACTCCGACTGTAAAGTATAATCCCATGCGTGGTGTGCGAATTTCATCTTTACATATCGCTTGCCATTTCGAACAGCGTTTTTAGAACCATGATCTTCTGAAACCCCGGAGACTTCCCACTGTAATTTGTAGCACCTGAGATCAGGAGAAATTGTGATATTCACAAAACAGCAGGAATCGAGAGCTAAATCCCATACATCTGCCGGCTGGGGAACATTGCTTTTACGGGATATAAATTGGGCAGATTGGCTATTTTGACTGGAGACGTGACTTGATGTGAACAAAAGCATGCACCACATCTGATACAATGACACTCTTACCTCTGCTGGGTGCAAACTGCAAATGGCTCTCTAGATTACTGTTTTACCGCAGAAGAAAAAGTTCCCGAAGCCAGTAATTTTACCACTTTATTTCCCGGAAATATAATAATGGGCTGATAATTGCAAATGCCGGAGAACACGGTGAAAGTTTTATCCGCAAGACAAGAAGTTTCTGCTGTGTTCTAAAATAGAAATGTCTTCAATGTGTAACGTGGGGTTACTTGAGTTGCCTCAACAGTTGAAGGTCACTTGGTGTAAGGCTGGTGTAAGACCGCCTGCACACGGACTGGTCGGATCCCGCACAAGAATCCAACCCTGTGCCTGGCTGGTGACACCCGCGTACCTGTCCACAGTCTTATCTGTACTGCGGATGTACCGGCCGGCGCACATGTGCAGTACAGATAATGCCACGCTGTCGCTAGGTAATGACACAGATACCGCAACATTTCCGCAATGTTAATTGTGGAAGGGCCGCAGGTTGGACGGCTTTCATTGACTACAATGGAAGCGGTCCGCACGGAATCCGTGTAGGAATAGAGCATGCTGCAATGCAGAAAATTGCGATTGATTTCCGCTTGTGGGCAAGAAAAAAAAATCGCCTTTTCTTGGCATGCTATGGCAGGTATTTGCTGCGGGATCTGCAGCGAATCCGCAATGTTAATCCGTTGGGTTTGTTTAGAATGCAAGTAATGGATCTGCTGTATGATGGACTCCATTGACTTATGGGTCTGCCTGGCTTCATCATTTTGTATGGGAAGGTTTGGGGGGCATTCGGCACTCTTCTTATGATGGTGGAGTTAGGTGGAAGATGGACCAACCTCCTCCTAGCCTCCATTGTCTGAAGTTGGGATAGCTGTCCCAATAAGGACAATCGTGGGCTAGAACCTAGCCCATTAAAGTCGTTTCACACAGTGTTTCTTTGTAAATGGATAACTGTTTCCATTGGATGTTTTTTTTTTTTTTTTTTTTTTTTTTAGCCAAAGCAAGAAGTGAATTCAAAAGGACTTCTCCTTCCTACTGGTTCCACTTCTGGCTTTGCAGGAATAAGCTTCAATTTTTCAAGCCAGTGTGTGAGACCACCCATATTCTAGAGGCCCCTTTACGAGGAACAACCCTAGCTGTAAGTTGTTAATGGCTGTTTGATTGGCCTAGAACTATGCTTCCATAAATATACAACTATTGAAAACTTTCTGGGGTTCAAAGGTGATGACAGATTCCCTTTAACTACATTATGGGGCTCAAAGGTGAGGGAACGAGGAGTTCGAAGAGCTGTCTGTCATATCTGGTGAACACACACATCGTGACCCTCTTCAGTCAGCCCTACGCACCCTCTCCCATTCATCTATATTAGCCGTACAAAAATTGCGCGCGCTATGAGCGCATGCCAACTTTGCTGGGACACAGTGCAAGAACTGGGAATTGGGGGAGTATGAAACGCAACTCCCCCATTTCCCTCACCGTTTGAGTGATGGTGATAACCGGTTTCCTTCATTAGCGAGCCGCATGGACCTGCATCACTGATGGGGTTGTCTTCCACACGGCAGCTGTATGGCGACTATATGTGACCGTACCCTAAAAGCCAGCTAGACAAGCTCTTCTCTTCATCAGCACTTGCCTATGGGAACATAGCACTCCTTGCGGAAGGACCCCAAATCTCTAAGCAAAGGCAAATGTTGCAGTTGGATATAATGGGCAGACTCCTAGAAAATCGCTACCTATATATTGACCAGTCATTGAATACAGTCTATATATAGGTGGTGCACATTTTTGCTGCCACTTTATACCCATGAACTAATATCAACCATAGGTACAAACGGTAGCAGTAATTTTATAACCATCTCAAATCCAAAAACGCCATCGCTGAGCACTATAGCGAATAAGCAGTCCAGATAGGTTTCTCTATGGCTGTGACCATTGTTGGTAGTCAAAACAAGAGACTGTAAAACTGCCCTACAATAGACTTGTTAATTGGCATTGTTGAGGTGGTTTGTCTCCATTTTCTCTTTTCGGAGATGAATGGCTCTCTATATACTGTATACAACAAGCGGGACCCCAGTAAGCCTTAATTCTTATTGAAATTAGCAAGACTGGAGACGTAATGGAGGTATTAAGTAATAATTATGCCTGCAATGGACTTTACACCAGTTAAACAATCGGGCTAATTTCCATAATGTTCCTTGTCTCCCCTGTTACATTGTGATACAAAGTGGCCCGGCAGGGTCCTGTCCATATTGAACCCTCCCCATGGAGCTGTGTGGTGTGGGTCATACCAGTTGCTAAGCTTTGTAAAATATGTACATTTAATGGAGCATTGTGAGCAGAGCCCCCCTGGGGGATCGCGCCATTCACAAGTGCATCACCAGATTTCACACCACTTCTATCCTTAATGAAATGCTATGACTGCCACCAATTATTGCATGTGAATGACTTGGGCTTTGTTGCTGCAAATGCAGATTGTTTATCCCCCTCATTTACACTCCACATGCTGTAATCACATACTTAACACTTCTGCAACTCATGGAGGTAGCAGAAGATCCAAGAAAACCTTGTTGGCTAGCTGGTTTCTGGTCCTGTGTGAATGCTCCCGAAGGGGGAGAAGCCGGCAATCCAGCGGCAAGTCTTTCTGTTTTAAATACTCTGCCTGCTAAAAATGTTGCGCTCGTGAAATTGCAGAACAGACCGTCAGCCCGTGTAACGCCGCCTGCACATGGGTGGAGATTTGTTGCGGAATCCACGGTCGACGTCCACGCCGGGAATCTGCAGCAAATACCGCCCGTTCTTTCCTATGGAGATCCGCTGCTTCCTACAATTGTGATTTCCACTCGCAGCAGAATAATCGCAGCATGCTACATTTTCATGCGGGCTCCACACGGATGGCTTCGATTGAAGTCAATGGAATTCGTCTGACCCATGGCCCATCCACAGTGATTCCATGTCATTGTCTAGCGACTGCGCGGGGAGAAAAATTTAAAAAGCAAAATGTGTACTGCGCATGTGCGACGGCGACAGACCAGGTATGTGCGGATGTAGCTGCTGCCAGAGCTGGATTCCGCATGCGAAATATGGCTCTGCCATGTGCAGGCGGTTTTAAAAAGCCTTTAACCACTGACTTACGTATAGGAGTCGCTGGGGTCGCAATCGCGACCCAGCCCCTAAGCCAGGAGGGCCCAGAGGGCCTCCTTTCCACACGCTGACTGACTGCAGAGTTACTTTCACTAGGCGCTCTGCGGCTTCTCTCGCACGCTAGCGCCTCCTCCTGGACCTCTGCTCAGTCTTCTCCCCTGTCTTGTCCTCCTTCACGATCACCAGAGGGGAGGAGTCTGAGTGGAGGTTTGGGAGGAAGTGGCTCCCTGCAGCAGAAGCTCCCTGCGGTGCACAGAGGAGCTAGAGAAAGGCAGGCAGACCGAGGGCTTTATATTGTGCCCCCTCCCTGGCTCCTGCAGTCACATTCTCAGCCAACAGGGGAATGGAGGTGGAGCAGCCGACACACAGCGGCAGTCTGACAGAAAGTGTAAGTGATAACTTGTCTCAGTGGGGCAGTGTAATCAGGTAGGGGCATCCTGTGCCAGAAGGGGGGAGAGACAGCCATGAAGGGGCATGGGATGAACCATGCTAGGGCATCCTGTGTGATGGGAGAGCCATAAGCCCGCTCACATAGGCGCTGAATATTGTGGCTCTTTGAACGCCGCAGTAATCGCGGTAAAATGCTCCTTGCAGACATGCGCTCGATTTCGAGCGCTGTTTGCTCTATTTTGCCAGTTTTAGCACACCTCATCAATGATGTTGTGCGCTAAAACCCAGTATGGACCAAAAACGAAATAAAATCGCAGCAAAATACCGCAATCAAAAATTGCAGAGTTTTGCTGAGCGCCTGTGTGAGTGGCTTGAAGCCATGGTCTCACACACCATCAGTAAAACGCTGCACTTCAAAAGCCACGATTTTTGAGCGGTGTTTAGGACCACATTGTACAGCTCTACACTGTTTTTTTTTTTTTTAATTTTTTTTAACGCACCCTATCATTATAATGGGCGATGAGTTGTGGTAAAAAGTGCTTAAACACATGAAAGTAGAGCAGACCGCTCTCGAAAATCGCTGTGTTGGAAACGTCTCATCTGAACGCCTTAGTCTGCCAAGTTCAATTGAGATCAATAGTCATTGTACAGTGTTTACTGTAGTGTTTGAAACGCCGCGGTAAATGCTGTTAGAAAGTGTTGTGTGTGAAAGTGGCCTAAGGGTGTGTTCCCAAGTATGTAAAATGGCGCAGATTGTCCGCAGCGGACAATTCACACCAAGTTCCGCATCAAAAACACATCAACCGGATCGTCCGATTGAAACGAGCTATTCTCCACTACTTGGGCACAGACCCATAAGACCAGTTTCACACGGGCGATAACGCAGAATTATGAAGCCCAGGCTTTTTAATAATTTCTTCCACATTTGTGATGTTGCGTGGAACAAAAAAAACGCTGCCTGCCCTATCTTTGTGCGTTCTGCTCTCTTTTATCACCTATGTTTCCCTATGGAGCCTTCGTTTTATCGTATCGCACAAATGTGCGATTTTAGTGCAATTTTTTTTATTTATTTTTTTTAACATTAGAAACTCCTATTGTCTTTCTCGCAAGAAAACTACAAGTGGCAGCGATGTTTTTGTGAAAAAAAGCATCGCTGACGCTCAGACATCCCCATGCGGAAAACTGCAATATTGCTGCAATTTTGTGATCGCCCTTGTAAACCCAGCCTAAGGGCATAGGGAGGGGGTCCCTAGCTGAACTGCACCCGCCTCATGAGCCTCTAGTTACGCCACTGGCTTTTACACTTTAATAATTTTATTAAATGTTGTTGTCCCACCAAAATAAGATACCCCCCCCACCACCACCACCACCACCCCAACCATAGAATGAGAAACCACATGATCTGGGGAGCTTCCGAGCACTGGGACTCCCACCAATAATGGGAACTGGGGTCCCAACAGTCCTCAAAGGAAGTAGTGGTCGCACTATTGCTGCTACATTCATTTGGGGGCTTCCGGAAGCCCGTGGTCATGATTGGTGGGAGTCCTAGTGGTCGTATTTCCATCAGTCAGCTAGTTATCCCCTATACTGTATACAGTGGGGCATAATTTTTTTTTTTCTTCTTCTTTGGAAATCCCTTTATAATTCTAGGGGTACACCGACTTCTGTGCTGTGAAAGATCAGTGCTTTACTAGCTATGTTGATGAAGCACAGTGGGTCAGCAGTTACCATATTTCCCCAAAAATAAGCCCTTCCCCGATTTTTGACTTTTCGGGAAAGCTTGAAATATAAGCCCTTCCCCTGAAAATTGCACCTAGCTAGACTACATAAAAGAAGAAAAAAATTACCTAGCAAGCGCGATTTTTAACTGCTGTCACATTGGTTCAGCTGTGATTGGCTGAGAGCAGCGCTCGCTGGCCGATCACAGCCATCACTTCCTGGGGGCGGGATTTATGAACGCCGCAACCTAAAAGTCCTGTTCTGTCGGTAGCCGAGGAGTGCAGAGAGCCTGGTGGAGCTACGGAACTTCGTAGACAAGTGAGGGACCCGGACCACGGCTGCTAGGTAAGTATTAATAAGACCCCCCCCTGAAAATAAGACCTAGTGCCTATTTTGGGGCAAAAATGTATATAAGGCGGGGTCTTTTTTTCAGGGAAACACAATTGCTAGCACCTTTGCATTGCAGAGCTAGGGTTCTGGGTTCAAGTGTTCATGAAGTTTGTATATTTCCATGGGTTTCCTCCAAGTATTCAGGTTTCCTCTTACACTCCAAAAACATACTACCGTAATAGGCAAACTTAGATTGTGAGCCCCAATGGGCACAAAACCCGGTGCATAGCACTGCAAAATATGTATAGATGAGTAAGATAAAAGGTGAGTGTGGTCCCAGTGAAATCCAGCAGGTTTGGGTCTCTGCCAACCGTTGTGCTGCTGTAACTTGTCCATTACGATGTGCTGCCACATCTCCAGTAATTAATGTGAATGCGGCCACAACACTGCAGGCTTCGGCACATCACATGGCCAGAGTCACCAAAGGGTGCAAATGTTGTTGGAGGTTTTCAGAGCCCGAGACAAAGTAGCCTTCGTGGGAATAGACCTGTTCTGGGCTGCATGTGCCCGCAGAAGAATGCGTAAGGTCAACCTTACCGACCTTCACATTACTACTGGAATATACCGTAGCCTTCAGCATTTGTTACTTATTAATGGTAGGTGTGGCTTTTAGGGGGCCCCCCCAGCATTGGAAAAGTCTGATTTTATGGTCAATAACCGTCACTCTTGCATATGGGCTTTGTCTGATGCTACAGCTCATCCCTATGCAAGTGAATGGAGATGAACTGGAATAAACTATGGAGGGTGGACTAGTTGTGGAGCAGTCCATGCAGGTTATCCTTGCCCAAGGAGTAATCTCTATCCAAAGGTTATATTGAACAGCTTCTGTTGAGTTTCATATTGCTGGATGTCACGCATGATCACTGCATTGCATGATTAATGATTATTTAGCTTTTATTGATCTTGTTTCCTCAATGACTGGTACATTAGGCCTTATCTGGCAGATCAACCGGCTGAAACCGCCAACTCATTACAGGATACATGTACCAATGAGTCAGTCATGCTGTATAACGTGACACAAGTGCAATGTGAAAACTGCAGTGTACAACATAGCGGTCATTGAAATGAGAGAGGTCTGCGAAAAAGCCACTTCCTACAGTACAGTATCACCCCTCTCTGGATAATAAAAGGGGGGTTCCCCAATGACCTCTGTATGGGCTAGTAGAACACTTAAAATGGGTCACCTGATTTAATGGAACCTCTATAAATATGGTGAGGAATACCTACCAGTAGCATGAGTATTTTTATTTTTTACAAAATACGCTGCCCTCATAGGCTCCAGTGAGTGAGCCCTTAAAGGGTTTTCCCACTACTTAAAATTGCTCTACAGTCATTTTGTACTTCCTGGTTGCTGCTGACCAGGACATGCTGCCAATCACTGGCTATAGAAGGTCACTGCTGTGACCACTGATTGGCTGCAGTAGTCACATGTTCTGCTTAGCAGAAACCAGGAAGTTTAAAAAAAAAAAAAAAAAAAAAAAAAGCAACGAGGCATCGTTAAGTCATGGGAAAACCTCTTTCAAGACTATTCTCTAAGATGAAAATGGAGCAAGTGTATAAGATTAAGCTTTTGCAGTTGTGAAATATACTAGAAACAGTTGAATGGCGTGCGCCATAAATTTTCTTGGGTCATGTGACCTTTTTGAAGTGGCCTCAGATTGGCATGGACAGTTACTGCATTTTTCGCAATATTCCCATAAGAGTCAAGAGGGGGGTCAAAGAGAGCACTCAAAAAGTGGATAGAGACATTTGGGGGATGGCATCTCTCCCCAAGGAGAGCATCCAGAAGGGGTATGAGAAGACACAAAAATGTAACTCTTTGTTTCATTACTTAACTTTTTTCTAGTTGCATTACACTTTTTCTTTAAAAAAAAAAACTTTTAGGTACATGTCCCTGGGAGCAGGAGACTCCTCGATATTTTTTGCCCGCATCCACTAACACATTTTTTTGCAGATAGTGACTTGAGAAACCCTTGTGTCCCATTTAAACTACACGACCCTCAGGGAGTCTCCTTCATCTATCTTCCCTCACACAAAACTTCCTGTTCTTCTCCCTCTCCGAGGACCGCAGAACATGCTTGTCAGATGCAGGTAGTTATAGGATGAAAGGCCCTTTTGATTAACTGCCACTAAGTTAGGAATGACAGACTCATTTTTAATGTGAAAGCGAAAGGTCTCTTGATATTTAGTGGTAAGGAGAGATGTTTGAGGAGGAGGGGAGGTGGTGGGGGACTCTAAGAGATTGATGTGGCCTATAGCTCAACAGAACCTGCTTGTGTGCAAACAATATGGCCATTAAGGACCTGGAGACCATTTGAGTCTGTGATTTGTATACAGTAGACTTCCTGCCATTTGTCCCTTTTCGAATCCTCTTAACTTTTTAACCTTTTTACCCTCCCAGGTACTTTATTTCAGATATTTATCAAATCTTATATGTCCATCAAATCTTATGTCCGTCATTCTTGGAATCTTTTTGCAACAGTTTCTTGACATCTAGCAATTCAAAATTGAGTGATCCTTCCAAGTAAATTCAAAAAATTTTTTTACTATTCGTTCACTTCTTGTTACCGTTGCATAAAAACCATCGCTGGATCGCGGGATTCTCGCTCAGTGTAAATTCTCCGTACTCAGGGCTTCACATAGGTGAAGTGGTGAGCGAGAAGCCTGCATGCAGTCCAGGCCTAATGACCTTGGCGGTGAGGTCTGCACTCGTGCGGTGCTTTAGATGACTGTCGTCCGGTATAAATGGGACGGAACCGTGTTTAATAGTCATTAATTTTGGTAATTAAAAACAATTTTTTTCCAACTGATGAATAGCAAATCGACTCCAGCCGTAGGAAGACTTATCTTTCAGAGTTGTCAGCTTACATGGTTTTATAGGGAAGCGTCCTTTTTTTTTTTTTTTTTTTTTTTTTTTTTTTAAGAGGATACAATTGGGGGGCAAGGGCAAAAACAGCCATTATGTATTGGATTAATCCATTCTATAATGGGTTGGATGCTTGTCCCGATCACTCCTGTCTCGTTCAGCTTTGGGCATCGCTGCACTGGGTCTTGGCTCCCTTCAGAATCGGATTGTAGTGTACAAAAGCACATTCTCCTGATTCTAAACAGTCGCCAAGTCCTCCGGCAGTGGTGCGGTACGTTTGCCCTGGCCCGCTGCTCAAGGATCCCTCTGGATGAAAGCCGCCTTGTTTCTTTTGTTTTACCCCTTTTTAGGTTTTTGCCACAACTATACCTCTTGATGGGCAGAGTAGGCTTTGCCAGCTGGAGTATCCTATATAAATGCCATAAATGAAGGGTCGTATTAGGACACACTTGCTGTGCACGTTTCCATGTAGGTCTCATCATCGAGCCTGCGGTGATGCATCTCCAAGGACTACCTTGAGAGAGTGATCACACTTTATGTAATTATCCATATGATTAGCACACCTGCACCTTCAATGTAATCTGCATTGATAATATGAAGTGATTTCAGGGCATCTTTTTTTCGGATGCCTTAGTAGCGACGCACTGCATAGGAGCAGATCACATGGGAGGGGGGATACATTTTTTTTCTATTTCTTTCCATTATATACTAGGAAATAATCTAAATATCACATGCTCATGAAAATCCTTCACCCAGTAAGTTGGCTATAGTTGGACTGCAGGTAGGTTGACAAGGAGCACTACAGGTGAATTGTTATACCTTGTGCGGGGCCTAGAGGGCAGTGCATGACATACAGATTTAGGCCCCTGTCCGCGGGTGTGATTTAGCCGGTAGTAAATCGGCGGCGAATCACGCCGTCTGAAGCTATACATAGCATTGCTATGGAAAGCGCCAGCATGCTGTGAACTGCCCCGATTCTCCGCGGTCAGCCTATCAGATTAGGCTGACTGGCGGAGATTCGTCAGCGGCTCCTGCTCCCGCAGTGGAGCTCCACCGCGGGATACCGCAATGCCCGTGGACAGTGGCCCATAGGCTGCATGTCCATGGGTGTGATTCCGCTGGCGATAAATCACAGCGAATCACGATGTCTGAAGCTTTCCAGCCACGGCAGCTACGAGCAGAGAATCAGCGATTCTCTGCTTGTGGGATTCAAATCGCAGCATGCTGCAAATTGCCTCAATTCTCTGCGGTGAGCCGATCTGTCAAATAGGCTCAGTGCGGAGAAACGTCAGCTGTCTCCGGCAGCCGATATTTGCCACGCGATATCGCTACGCCCGTGGATAGACTGCCTTAAACTGTTGTGCACCGCCCCCTTCAGGTTCTGCCTTATGCATTAACACAATGGAGGACATTAAGGGCCCCTTCACACTAGTGATTGCCATTTTACTGCGAGAAAATTGCATCTTTGTTCCCACGGTTTTAGAGCGTCAGCGATACTTTTTTTTTTTTTTTTTCTCGCAAAAAACATTGCTGCTACTTGCAATTTTCTTGCACTATTTTTTGTGTGTGTGGAAGTCAATGGCACTCTGGAATGCTAAATGCATTGCACGAAAATCGCAAGTTCTATTTTGCAATAAAAGGGAGACTCCATGGGGAAGATTGGGTAATTAAAAAAAAAAAAACGTAAAGGGTAAAGCATGGGGCATTACTTCAGAATCCAACATATTTGTTTTTCCACTTTTTCTCAGACGTGAATGACCATTATTCCTTATGGGAGCAAAAAACCTAACGTGTATATGTATAAATCTGCACAATGCAAGGTTTTTTCTTTCTCTCCTGCTCTCGTAGGGTAAACGGGGTTCTTTTATTCAAAACGCAATCAGTGAAAAATAAAACGTGCTGCGGAAAATCTCAGATTGAAATGTACGCACAGAAAACGGGTTCTTTTTCCCGTGCGATTTCTGTGCACCCGCAATGTACATAAACCGTGTGGGAAGATCGCCGGTGTGGGTTCGCCCTGAGGCTGGTTTCACATGGGTAAGTTTGTGTGCAGGCCGTGTGCCTCACTAGGCACAAAACGGGCCCCCTTGTGTCCAATGTCTATATACATGGGGAATTTGTCTCTTGCAACAATGTTACGAGATAGAAATATCGCAGCACGTTTTATTTTTCAGCGAGACTGCAGAAGTCTTGCCCATTGTTTCCAATGGGTGCTGTAAGAAAAGTGTACGTGCGCAATGCAATTTATTTTCTACAAGGGGAAAAAATGTGCTTTTCATACGCGTGGGTATTGCATGTTCAGCGATGCGTAACCTTTTTTTTTTTTTTTTTTTTTTTACATATGAGCGGAATTCTCCCCCCCCCCCAAATGGCACCGCGATGCCGGGGAAACAAATCACAGCATGTTCTCTCTGGCTGTGTGATCTCGCAGCAGTGCCGGTCCCATTAGAAACAGTGGGACAAACTCTGCGATTCTCTGCAGCGGCTATGACAGCTGCGCTGGAGGATCCCTGAATCCCCGAAGTGATGTGAGGCTGTTTTTCCAATGGAAACTCCTCGCTTCCGCGGGGATTTCACATGGATGGCGAGTGGGATATGGGGTGGGATTCACGGCCCCATATCTCGCTCGCCCGTGCGAAGTTAACCTTTAAGTGCATTTTATTTGGTCCGAGTAGCTGTGGCCCGTAATACCCAGTCTTGCTTTTTTCTGTCTCTCAGCAGACTTTTCATTTGCGTAATTATGTACCGCATTTACGCATGTAAAAAATGCACAGAGTGCCATTGGTTTTGTGTGCAGATGCGCAGCGAGTACACCCTTCCGCACGCCCTTTGATTTCCGTGGGCTTCTACTGCACATAACACACACCATGATGGGAAATGCTGCGGTAAAATTCGCTCAAGTGAGAAAACCCATTGAAATCCAAGGGCTCTATTGCCGGCGTATCCTGCAGAAATGCGTTAATTTGAATAAGCCCTAATAGCTACAGTACAAACGGATGGAGAAAAGGAAGAGGAGTCGCCTTATTCCGCTCTATGATGTACAATAGGCTGACTGCTCCTGAATTAACCCTAAAGTATCCGTTGCTCACACTGTAATGCTCGCCTTACTCATGTAGGTGGGGGAAGTCCTCTGCCCATCATTATCCTCTATTTGTCGTCTTCTTGGCACTAGTTGCCCCCTCGGCTTCAGCTAGATGGGTTGCAGCCGTGGGAGCCTCTAGGGTTCCTATTATATAGCACAAAGCCCTGGATTTCGGGCTGTCGCACAGGCGAGGGAGGCACAGGCTCCAGGGGAGGGACTGGCAAGTAACACTTCAGGAACTGCCGGATCGCTCGCTCCTTACTGTACAGCGATTATTGCCTTTGGACTATTTTCTTCATCTGGGATATTGAACCCCTATGACACTGAGCAGATAAGACTGGCGGTCCCTGCCTTCTCCCAGCGGGAATGAGGACAGTGGGCATATGTGGAAGGTGCCTGGGATTCCTCTGCATACACCTGTCTCAGGTACAGCTTGCTGATCTTGGCATGGCAGCAGGTGAAACCTGTTAGAGCAGGTAAGGGAGTACAATGCACACAGGATGAGCTGAGGATTGTAGTACTACCACCGCTAGGAAACTACTTGGCCTCATATGGGGTCTTACAAAGTAGGCGGACTCTTATTAGGGGAGGGGGGGCGGGGGCTTTTTTTTTTTTTTTTTTTTATCCCTCGATCAGAACCATAATTAATTTGATTTCTGCTAACTTTTTTTTAACTATGATCTTGAAAAACATGGATTCGGCTTCTTGCTTGCTTACTTTCTCCTCCTCCCCCCTCTCCCCCTTCCCCCAGGCACCTGTGTAACTTGAGGAGGTGCTCCAGGTAACTGCGGGCAGAGGTAGGGCGTAGGTCATGTGTGCTGTTCTGGAAAGGGTTCATACTCCACTACTTGCTGAAGGCTGCTAGACCGTATGTGATGGGCTGGGGAGTAAAGATGGCTTCACCACGCAGAAAACGGAATTCTTCCTGGGCGCTATGTCATTAGTGCTAGCCTGCAGGTGACAGTCACAGCTTGCTTACTGAAATGCAGGTGAGGCGGGAATCTATGGGAAGATTAAGATCTGTGATTCCACTGTCATGACATAACTAGTACGGCAGCACTGCATACCTAGGGTTCTGTTGGTCACGCCACGTTGAAACCGCGCCACTCTTCTCCATGGGCCGTAATTGGCATTGCTGGTATAACTCTATTTATTTTATTTATTTATATATAATGTGTGTGTGTGTGTGTGTGTGTGTGTGTTCTTTACATGACATTTTTATTTATTTTTTAGTGCATTTTGGGGTGGTGATTTTTTTAAATTTTTTGTCTCCCTACTATACCCCTGTAGTTTTGCTTTGAACCCTTCCCTGACACACGGACGTCTATGGAAAAATGCCACCACAGTACATAACTCTGTAGATGACTATTTTACTGTAGTTATTGTATTTTACCCTATTTCACGCCTCCCCCCCCCCCCCCCCCCCTTCCCTCCTCACCACCTTCCCCAAAGTAAGGGGAAAATGTACCAAGATAGGATGTAGTATATTTCATGTTTTCTATTGCCCTAAAGCAAGCATCTTATTGTGGCATTTGTGCCACGAAGAATGCAGTGCGAGTCAAAATGCCATTCCTGCAACTGCCCTTAGGGTATGTTCACACATGCCATAAGTGCGGCACATCTTAAAGGGGTTGCGGTTCTCAGTGCAGAGGCTGACTACAGCCTGTAGACCAAGACCAGGTACTGAGCGGCATGGCGGGAGGTGCGGGGAGTCGGGAGAGAGGAGTAGTTTGTAGCTTGGCGAAAATGGTTTAAAAAAAATTAGGACAATCCCTTTAAATCTGCAGCATTTCAATTCATGCTGTGGATTTTGCATCTGTAGGTGAGAATGAAAGCTTTATGCCAATTGCATGCAGATCTGCACCGAACTGCTGCAGGAATTCAGCCGTGTAAATGTAGCGTTAATGATTGGAATAGAGGGGAGGAAAAAGCCGCCGCCGTGATCCTTGCACCTTTTAGTTTATCCATCAAGTTAGAAAAGTTCGCTAACCTATAGCTGGGTCTCGGAGGGTCTGTAATTAGCTAGTTGTGTGCTTTTTTTTTTTTTTTTTTTTTTTTTTTTTTTGATTATAGCCTATTTTGCAGTTATAAGTTACTATTTTTAACACTTCCTGATATTTCAATGTAAAGAAAAACTAAACAGAAAAACTGCTTTTTTTTTTTTTTAATAGACATAGAATTTAGACAATGTACTTAATATATTGCTATTTTTTTTTATATACGATGTATTAGGAGCCTAATAAGCATTCTTTGTACAGGTGATGGTTTAATTACATTCGTTAGCTTTCTGTCTGAGTCATTATTGTTCAAGTTCTCAGCACGGTAAATATTAAGCAAGTCCTCTAATCTCTCAGGTGTGGCTTTACTTTGTGTCCTTATCAGGGCCACAATTACTAGGTGTATGTGACAAACGTTAGCAAGGGGTGTGTAATAATTTTTTTTTTTTTCTGGACTGTGTTACTAGTTAGACAAAGCATTTCAATTGCCAACCAACACCTGCATTCCACAATAGGGTGTCCGCTGCATGCTTTGCATGATTAGCATATGAATAATTGAAACTCTGGGCTGTCTTCTCATTGGCCTGCATGTTATTCTGACCTTAACCTTGTTTCCCTTTTTTGTCTGGCTTTGCTTGCAGAGTGGCCATACCTGTTGAAACTAAGAATGAAGAAGGTAGTCTCCTGTTTTTACTTATGGCTTCTTCTCCAGCTTCCCCTCATTGGATCTTCCACTCGGGTGAAATACAAAGTAGAGGAAGAACAACCACCTAATGTATTGATTGGAAGCTTAGCTGCTGACTATGGCTATCCGGATTCTAAGCACCTGTATAAGCTGGAAATGGGACAACCATACCTACGTGTGGATGGAAAGACTGGGGATATCTATACCACAGAGGATGCCATGGATCGAGAATCTCTACGAGACTGCCAGAACTTGTTCCCAGGCCAGCCATGCTATTTGGAGTTTGAGGTGTCCATGACTGATTTAATGTCCCCAGTTCCCCGGCTACTTGATGGTCAAATCGAGATTTTGGACATTAATGATAACACGCCAAACTTTGCCTCTCCAGTTCTTACTGTCGCTATTCCAGAAAATACCAACATTGGAATGCTTTTCCCAATCCCAGCTGCTACTGACCGGGACTCCGGAGTGAATGGAGTGGCTTCTTATGAGTTGATTGTGGGGCCTGAAGCACATGAACTTTTTGGACTGCAGGTAGCTGAGGACCAAGATGAAAAGCAACCCCAGCTTATTGTGATGGGAAGTCTTGACCGTGAACAGAGGGACTCGTATGATCTCACAATTAAGGTACAAGATGGTGGAAAGACCCCAAGAGCTAGCAGTGCTTTGTTGCGTATTTCTATCCTTGACACTAATGACAACGCTCCAAAGTTTGAGAAGATGGCTTATGAAGCAGTGTTGCCTGAAAACAGCCCAATGGGGCACTCTGTACTCCAGGTAAGCAGAACATCTTTAATTTTATTTTCCCCGCTTGCATTTGACTCTTAAAATCCCTTTTATAGACAAGTTCAAGAGCGGAAGACACTTTGTCAGCATGTGTACCTGTTTTCCATCAGATAAGTAATTAAAGTATGTACTCTGTGTCTAATGGAGTGGCTCTTCCATTCTCTTCAGGATTATAGCCTGAAGGAATTAAGCGGTGGTTGGATGAGAATGTTTAATGTAATATGTACAGCAGAGATCAAGTTAAAGCAATCTAGGGACGGGCATCTTTTAGTAGACTTTTTCCGGAAATGCAGCATTTCGATTTAGTCTTTTAGTTACTTTATTATAGGCCTATTATATTAAACAGGTAAACGAGGATCACATGCCCCCAAAAAACCCAAATCTCCAATTATGGAATTATTACTAATTGCTCAAATTTCCCCAGACTGGATTTAATTTGTGTTATGGTTCAGTTATGTAGATAATTTACAACCAATATATGAAATCACATCGAAATGACCTTTTTGGAGACTTACACATGTAGCCACAGTAGGACAGTATCTGGGCGATTTGCCAACTCCTCAGCCTATAATTTTGTTGGCCAATTTGATTTCAGTGAGCTCTAAATGGCCTTGATTTCTCCCCATTTTTAGGTGTCCAGAGGGACCGGGTCGTTTGCTTCGCTCCAGTAAATGGAGATATTTTTCGTCCTTTTTAACTTTTTAATCTATCTTTTGAGTTGAAGTGTAAAAACATTAAATTCTCCGTTGTAGAATCGGCCCGTTTCTGTTTCTTTTTCGAATGTCTTTCATGGTGAGTGACTTCACCGCTAGTAATCACATACCTCATCTATATGATTGTATGACATATCTACATGTAAGTTGATAATTCTCGTATTTCAAAAGCCCATATCCAGGCTTTTTCAGAATAGTGAATTTTTTTTTTCCCTTATCGATGTTATCTGACTTTATCATGACCGTTTCGGTTCCCCTTAGCAGTAAGTAGTTCCAGGTGACTGCATTACAGGATTTTTTACATTCCTTACGTATATTATAACTTGGGCCTTTGCCTGACTAAGAACAGGTTGAGTGAGTTTTTGTGATGGTAGTTTATTCAGATGAATATTCCGGAAACGAATCCAACTTTGACCCACATGAATGAGATTATTTTTTTTTTCCCTCTTCCTTCACATGACCTTTTTGGTTGCTTTCTCATGTTGTAACAAATTGGATCTGTCAGGATGGCATGTGTTACTCCAGTTTTTCACATTCATGCTCCAGGTCAAAGGTCTATGACCTTTCTGGGAAAATCTTCCAGGGTTCCCAGTCTAGGTATGATGGCTGACAGCCATGCTATCATTCAGCCAACTTATAACCTTCCCAGATCCTCCACAAATATGCACTTACTGTTCTGTATGTTATGTGAGTTAGAGACTGGGTGGGTTAGTGGTTGTCTGACATGCCTGAAGATGAAAGATCAGGAAGGTTAACGGAGCTTATGTAGAACTCGAAAAGCAGGCCTGCTTTCTTACAGGAACTGCTCTACACATGTCCATGGGTTTGTGTCTGCTATTTCAACTCAGCTGCATTGAAATGAATGTTGCTGTACTGCCATACCACATGCACACTATAAACAGCTCTCTGTGTATGGTTTTCTGGCTTGGTTTCCCATTCCCAATCATTAAGACGTGTTAAGTCACATTTGAAGGAATGCTTCCATCTAATAGGTTGTGCTGCAGAGGTATTTTTCCATCTTTTTTTTATTTGCATAAATTACCCAGAGGAGCTTGTATAGCCTTAAGCCTCCTCACTCACCTGTGTGTCCCCACTCCACTTTTAGGTGCTCTCTTTGGGGAGAGACTGTACAATTTCCTGTCCCACTTGCCCCATAGGGGTCTCCACACACTTTTTGAGTGCTCTCCTTAAGGAGACACAACACCTCTCCTGACCTTCCTCATTTGGTTAAACCGCTCCCAAGATGAGTGACAGGAGATGACCAGCTCTAAGAAAAAAGAAATGGAGATCCTCTTATCGGAAGCTGAATATACTATATGTGGCCACCTAGTGGTCGCAGTGTGGATTTTAGCCTATCAAAGCTTTTGCTAGCATGTCAATAAATTTTAAGTAGTTAAAACAAAAATTTGAGGAAAGTTTTTAAAGTTGGACTCCTCTGTATTTCACTGTTTGTAGAATGATTCGGCCATGGTTTTTTTTTTTTTTTTTTCTCCAATCCTGTACAGCCCAGTTAAAATAAACCTTTCTGGTCCTTATTTGCCCAAAAAGTAGACTTCAGGTGACTATTGACCCTTTTGAGGAGCAAGAAACCTATTTGTCTCATAGTTTTAAACTGGTATGAGACCAATATGTCCTCAAAGGGTTAACCTGTTCATGTATGCCTCTTTGTGGTCAAGCGATCCTATCAAAATTAATAAATAAGTTTAACCTGTTAGTAGAATAAAATAATAATCTCTAAGAATGTACCGCACAGATGGGACTAAAACATCTACACTATTTTGTTTCTCATCAAAACTGGTGGCATGCACAGATAAATATCTAATACTAGTCTGTTTCTAATGTATCGAATGATGACCAATTGGTTTCAGAGGAATGGAAATCTAATTGGACATGAATAAATGATTAAAGTGGTAATAAATATTGTTGAATGCTATACATTTTCCGTGTGGTGCCCATTTTCCATCTGGGCTATACTGCTGGTGGGTCTGGTCTCACATAATTCCCTTCTGCTCCATGTGATGTACCCTCTTACACTCTTGTACTGGAGTGAGCATGTTTGAAAGTGAGGACTTTTTCAGTTCAGCAGCACATTGATCTGAGCTCTGTCCCATATTTTAATTGTAGCAACGTGTTTTGAGCTAGTTCAGAATCACGTCTGTCATGGTAGAGTGACTTTGACACCGTCAATATGTGATCAAAGCAAATCCCTCACTTCATGGCTGTGTTGACCTATTTGCCAGATATTCATTTCTTAGGATTGATTCTGGGTTATCAAATCTGGAAAACATAGTATTGTGTTTTTTTTCGATTTTTGTTGGCGTATCGGGGCTAAATGTGTTGTCCCTCTGAAGGTTTATAATGTCGTTTTTGGTTGATCAGAAACAAAATACCTTATTGGTCATTTAATCCATTGTCCTCACTAAATTTTGATTATACTCCTAAATAGTATGTCAATTACCATTTCATTAAGATTTCTTCATTATGGCTTGAAAATATAAATACTTAGCTGCTAAATCCACAATATGTACACCTGTCTATTTCAACCACAAAAATTAATGCTTTTATAACTCAACTGCTCTGCTTTTTGTTTCTTGTTTTTTTTTTTAGGTTAAAGCCAATGATTCTGACCAAGGACCCAATGCGGAGATAGACTATTCCTTCCATCAGCCCTCAGATGTTGTGCGACGGTTACTACACCTAGATAGATCAACTGGTCTGATAACCGTGCAGGGTTCCATAGATCGTGAAGATGTTGGAACACTTCGATTCTCTGTAGTGGCCAAAGATAAAGGATCCAACCCCAAATCGGCACGTACTCAAGTCACAATTACCATTCGTGATACAAATGACAACAAACCAGTAATTGACATCAGAGGGTTTGGTCTCGTAACTCATCAGGATGGTGTTGCAAATATTTCTGAAGATGTTCCAGTAGAGACACCAGTGGCCTTGGTACAAGTTTCTGACATTGATGAGGGTGAAAATGCTGCTGTAACTTGTGTCGTGGCCAGGGATGTTCCCTTCCAGCTGAAGCAGGTTAGTGATACTGGAACGGACAGCAAAAAGAAGTACTTTCTGCAAACCACCACACCATTGGACTATGAGGCTGTGAAAGAATATACTATTGAAATTGTCGCAGTCGACTCCGGAAATCCTCCCCTTTCCAGCACGAACTCTCTTAAGGTGCAGGTAACTGATGTGAATGACAATGCTCCGGTCTTCACTCAGAGCTTGATGGAAGTGATCTTCAAAGAGAATAATTCGCCTGATGATCTTGTGATGGAAGTTAGTGCAACTGATGCTGATAGTGGCTCCAATGCTCAGATATCTTACTCCATACTTGCTGACCCCACAACTCGGGGCATCTTTTCAATCAACCCGGACTCTGGTCAGATTAGAGTTAACACTGTATTGGATCGGGAGTCAACAGAACAGTACAATTTCCATGTAGTGGCTGCAGACAAAGGCACTCCAAGCCTAAAAGGCACTGCCTCTGTTGTAATTACAGTGCTGGACTGCAATGACAATGATCCAAAGTTTATGCTGAATGGCTATAATTTTTCAGTTATGGAGAATATGCCCCGGTTGAGCCCTGTAGGTATGGTCACTGTCATAGATGCAGACAAAGGTGAAAATGCTCGTATCCAACTCTCAGTAGAACCTGAAAGTGGAGAATTTGTCATCCAGAATGGGACAGGCACTATTCTTTCCAGCATCTCCTTTGACCGGGAACATCAAAGCACATATACCTTCCGGTTGAAGGCGGTGGACGGAGGGGACCCGCCCCGTTCAGCATATGTTGGAGTGACTATTAATGTCCTTGATGAGAATGATAATGCTCCAGTGATTGTTGTACCATCAAATATTTCATATGCTTATCTAACACCTTCAACTCATCCAGGTACACAAGTCAACAAGGTACGGGCTGAGGACATGGACACGGGCATAAATGCAGAGCTTCATTACAGTATTGCAAGTGGTAATCCTTTTGATCTATTCCAAATAACTCCTACGGGAGGTGAGGTTACCCTAGAAAAACAGATTTTAAGAAAACATCATGGTCTGCATCGTTTAGTAGTAAGGGTGAATGATCGAGGAAAGCCTTCCAGGCATGGCACAGCCCTGGTCCATTTCTTTATAAATGAAACACTGACAAACCAGACCTATGTAGAGACTTTACTTGGCCACAGCCAGGATACACCTTTAGACATTGATATTGCTGGAGATCCAGAATACGAACGTAATAAACAGCAGCGAAACATTGTATTTGGTGTAATTGCTGGCATCATGGCAGTTATCCTTGTCATTGTGGTGGTGGTTTTGGTCAGATATTGTCGACAAAAGGAAGCTAAAAGTGGTTATCAAGCAGGAAAGAAGGAATCGAAAGATCTCTATGCTCCAAAACAAAGTAATAAGAACAATAAAAATAAAATCAAAGCAAAGAAAAGCAAGTCTCCAAAACCACCCAAGCCTGTCGAAGAAGATGAGGAAACTGGGTTACAAAAGTCCCTCAAATTTAACCTGATGAGTGATTCTGTTGGAGACAGCCCACGAATCCATTTACCTTTGAACTACCCACCAGGAAGCCCAGACTTGGGACGCCATTACCGTTCAAACTCCCCCTTGCCATCCATCCAACTTCAGCCACAATCTCCATCTGCCTCCAAGAAGCACCAGGTTGTGCAAGACCTTCCGGCGGCTAACACCTTTGTTGGAACTGGGGACAACAATTCCACTGGCTCTGATCAGTACTCGGATTACAGCTATCGGACCAATCCCCAGAAATACAACCATAAGCAGGTAGGCGATTACTTCCTACGTGAGGCATCCAAAGATGGCACTCTAGCATGGACTGACGTATGGTGATGCCTGTCTTCAAATGAGGGGTTGAAGTCACTAGAAGCCAGTGGGAATGGTGGGCACAAAAATGAAACCCCTATTTTTTTTTTTTTTCCCATTTGTTCTGCAGGTGCAGTAGCGGTTTGATGGAATTGTTGCTGTATTGAACCAAAGAAGAAAAAAATGGCAGTGTACTTTCAGCAACACTTCCTCGCAGAGCCTCCTCGGACTTGTACAAGTCCAGGGAAGCAATTTCTGTAGTTTTATAGTTAACTTATTGATTCCAGCCCATCCTGCTGTTCTTATAGTTTACACTTTCATAAATCAATATATTGGGTTCATGTTGTGAGCTGGTTCTCACTCTGTCCTCCTAGAATAAGGGTTTAACATTAATTGTGTTTGAGTTGTTGAAGTTTTCTTTCTGTTTTAATGAGAGGAAGGAAGGTAGGAGTTTGCCGTACATTGCAATTAATCTTTCTATAGCTTGGATTCAACTTTTATTGGGTGACTTTTGCTTTGTCTTGGCTGCATGGGATAAAGATCACTCCATCCACTTTGGTTATGAGTGCAGTTCTTGTTATCCTTTTGGTGTCCTAACTAAGAACGTTCTAAATGTTGAGTTTTTAAAAGGGCTTTTGGTGGAGAATACTTTTTATTCTAGTGCCTTGTGCAATTAATGCTGCTAACTTTTTAAAATATTTTTTTCCTTTTGTGCTTCCACTATTTGCATGGTTTGCCTCATGCCTTTCTTTTCAGTCTACTCTATCCGTCAACGATCCCTAACCCAATGAGTCTTTCGCCAGCTACTCATTCTCACACTTGAATTGTCTCAAATATAATAGTCCAAAGAGCAAGCCATCCATACGTGCTGTTTTATTCAGAGACTCTGTCCAAATCGAAACAAAGTTCAACCCATTTAAACTGTTAATCTTGGCTACTCTTTATTGGTCCATTGTCGAATGGCAGAGGGAGGACCTTGTAGAGTGCTTAAGTGGGTGGGAGCAATGCTAGTGTAAACTTGATCTGTCTACATTGCATGTGTTACTAACCCTCTAGCTATATAATGCTCTTTATAACCGCACATGATTGCAGTGTTTTGAACATGTAGCTAACGAATATACTCTTACATCCCAAGTTACTAAAAAAAAACAAAACGAAAAAACACCAAAGAATTTGAATTCTAATGAAGCTTTAGTTTCTATACAGAGGTTCTACAGTCTGAAGTGCAAAGTTTCCTCTGCACTAGAAAACAAGCGAGACTATCGTAAAACTTCTCAAGAGTGATAAAAGGGCTCTTTGTTACCTTCCCAGGGCTTATAGGATGTTTGAAAAAAAAGCACAATTAAATTGTATCTTTCTAAACATACCATATAAACCCTCTTACTAGTGCCAAGGTGCCCTAATGTTTAATGGTGTCGTGAATGGGAAAACTTTGTAAGTTTAAAGGCTGGTGCCTTTTTCAAGCCAGTAAATATGCTGGATATTATAGCTTTGTTTACTAAAGAGAACTTTTTTATGTATGTTAATAAAAATGAAGGATTATAGCAATGTCTAAAACTGAATTTATTCGCTACGGTGCAACACTGGTTTGTCTTCATAGAACAGGCCCCCTCCGGCACCAACTTGAAATGTATATATTTTTTTAAGTTTAATATTACAGATGGCTCTCTTCTGTTTTTTTTTTTTATGTTTTTTTTTAATATATAGAGCCAATCGGGTACAAAATTAAAGCCAGAATACAATTAAAACATAACTCCTGGCAAAAAAGGGTCGAGCTTGCCCACAATACAAATTCTTTTTGATCTTGAAAGCCAATTTTAGCCTCTTTATTTTAGAAAACCATTCTTGCTTTAGATCCAGCCTACCTTTTTGGTATAAGCATAAGCTGCCTCTATTAGATATTACAGTATTTTTTTCAGAAGGAAGGCTCCCTTATACAGATAATGCTTCCATTTTTTTGGGCGACCACCAGGTTGTCCTGACCTGGAGCAGTGGTCTCTAACCTGCTGTAAAGCTGCAACTTCCACCTGGATGTCAGGATGGAGAGCCTCAGGTTAGAGGCCACACAGTTGGAAGTAGGTCCAGAAAACTTATGAGAACTCTGTATAATGCCTAATGGAAGTGATAATTTAGGGTAGGTGGATAAAGCCCAGCATTGGCTTTTTTTTTTCTTCTTCCCCTTGAGTTGCCCAGATCTTTCTATGGGCAAAACTTTTATGAACCTTTTAGGGTCGAAAAGTTTGATACTAAATTGTAAGTGTGCAGGGAGCTATATTTGTATTGGTGAGGAGAAGTACAAAGTGAAAGGGGAACTTCAGAGTTTTAAACCATGAAAGTTATTTTTAATAAAGAAGTTTTTAAAAAAAAAATCCACAGTATTATACCAATGAAAACTGCTCAGACCTAGGACTGCTTATCACACCTATACTATCTTTAGGGCTTATTCCGACGTGCATATATCGGACAGGTTTTCACGCCCAACCGATATACGCTGTCCTTCTCTGCAGGGGGAGGAGGCGAGGCAGGCCAGGCTGGGAGCAGTGCACTGAGCTCCCGCCCCCTCTCTGCCCCTCGCCACTGTTTGCAATGGGAGGGGTGGGATGGGCAGAGCTAACTTCCAACCCTCCCCTCCCATTGCAAATGGTGGTGAGGGTAGAGAGGGGGCGGGAGCTCATTGCACTGCTCCCAGCCTGGCCCGCCTTGCCTCCTCCCCCCTGCAGAGAGGCAGCGTATATCGGCCGGGCGTGAAAACCCGTCTGATATCCGCACGTCGGAATAAGCCCTTACTGTATGAAAGGTTAATGGCTTAATACAAGCATGCACAAAATTAGATTTCTAGATCACTGGAATGTATATAGAAGAGTAATGTGTTTGCACAATAAGGAATACAAACAGCCGCTTACACTTTTCTGTAAGTGACGTCACTTGTGTTTTTTTGTTTTTTTTTTAATATTTATGCTATTAAATAATAGCAACTTTTGTCTAACCTCAATTTATCTACTTTGTACACTGAACACTGTGAATATAATTTGTGAATAAAGTTTTTGTTGTTTTTTATTATACATTTCAGTGTTTTTTATTCTTTTTATTTTTTTTTTATTTTGTGTGTTTAATTCAGAGGGGAGGGGTGACCGGCAAGGGTTATTAGATGTGGACTTTGAATATGGAACGGAAACTCCCCAGAGGCTCTGCTGAGTGCCTGGTGAAGCATACACAGCTTTCCTTAGTATCCAACTGCTGCAATTAAGAACTGGAAAGAGAGGAAGGCACACTTAGAAGCATATTAGTGGGCACTGTAGGTCTTTTCACTTGTAATGGAAGCTATCCTAATGGACAAAATACTAATTTACGGAATGCATTTTGGTTTCTATAAAACCCAGGACTTTTCTTTTTATAGAGAGATTAGTTTATTTTATTGGCAGGAACAGTAGAGATTGCAGAGAACAATTACCTTATTGTACAATGAGCATCAACGCTTCAGAAGTCAAAGAGAAATCAATCAAAATACAGCTTTCCGAGGCCTTTTCAGAATGGTAAAGCTTACACATCTGTAAGAGCCCAACCAGTTTACATTATTGGCCCAGAGAAAGTCTCTAGACTCTGGTGTCTAGATATACAGCCCTAGTGATGGGCATCTGTAGGCCAAGCCGATGTTCTGATCCCCAGGAACTTAGGAAATTACCGTATTTTTAGGTCTATAAGAGCAAGTCAGTGCGTCTTAAAGAGCGAATGTGCCGAAATTCAAGGTTGCCGGCGCAACTGCGAGTTTAACGCGTTGGTTCGCACGACCCTGATTTACTTTAAACAAACGCCCAATCGTTTACTAGTTCTCACCTCTGCATTGCCACCACTGATTGGTGGTGAGCACCGTCGGGAACCGCTGCTGTTCTCCCGCCTCCACCAATCGGCTTCTTCCCTTCCTCAGGCCGTACACGAGTGCCCCTGTCATGAAGCTCTGGTGTTTACGAGCTCTGCTGCTCCGTCGCCCGGTACTATCCCTGTCCCTGGGTGAGTTCAAAATATTTTTTCACTATTTTCCACCTCTAAAGCGTAGGCCGGCTTATCGTCTGTTACGTCTTATAAAGCAAAAAATACGGTATGTTGCTGGTTCAGTTCCCTAATTTTGAGAATCATCCTGGCAAAATAAAAAAAATCTTGATGCCAAAAGCCATTGGTGGACTACGATTTTATATAAATCTTAGACGGACTGAGTCAACAGAAAATGACCTATTGTTTAAACAAAAACTGTCACATCATTAGGTCAGCGGGGTTTTCTATTCTTTTATTCCGCTGTAGCAGCTCTGTTTAGTTTTGACCCCTAAAGCTTTGAATGTGTCAAGTGGGCAGTCCACACTTGTCATTGGGTGATGGCAGATTTGATTGTGAGTGTGATGTGGACTGCCCATTTGACACATTTAGCATCAGGAGCAAAATCTCAGTAGAGCTGGGGACAAGGCTGAGTCTAAACAAAGGCTGCATAAGCTATGCAGCTGACCCAACTGACATGAGGACATGACAGATCCTCTTTTAAAATCAAGCTTTTGTTACTTAAAAATTTTTAAAAAAATCCATGCCACAGTGTATTAAAAAAAAGTATATCTTTTTTTTCAATTATGGCCACAAAACCGAATTAACTGACACTTCCTGTTCTGTACAGCAAACTTGTAAACCATAAACTTCGACTGTGGAGGACTCTTTGACTTCTATGGGAGTGTGTTGTGGGCATACTCCATGACCTGTGCAGAGGTCCTGGTGTAGGGAACGGGAGGAAGTGACTTCTAACCCCACCTATTGTGATTAGAGAATCCTATATCTCAGGGGGGGTAGCTAAAGGCTCATGGGCCCGGGTGCAAAAGTTTCTCTTGGGGGTTCTCTTAACCCCTTAACGCAGAGGCGTAACTTGAAGTTCCTGGGCCCAAATGCAAAACCTGTACCAGGGCACCCAACTACAATCCCCTATAGTTACGCCAGTGCTATATCTGTTACTTTTTTTTATATTGATGATCAGTCTGTGATAAGGAGATGGCTAGTGAAAAGATCAGGAAGTCTCACTAGTGGTCTTGGTGATAGATGCAGAGGGAAAAATGGGTGGAGCAAACTAGTATTACAGGTGGGGCAAGAAATATGTTGTAGAGGCCATGGCATAAAAATAGTTGTGGGATGATACAAAGGTGCTGCCAACCAGATATGCTTCACAAAAGTGGGCATAAGAGGAAATGGGTATCATAAACTAGTGGCATGTCACGTCCTTCCAAAAACCACTAGAGTAACTGGGAGTAAAACCCAACAGCAGTTGTCTTTCGAAGGTTGTGCTGTTTCACCAGTTTTTATTTTTTATCACACTTATTAGGCTCAGTGGTTAGTGTGAAAACTGCAAGATATTAGGATTTTTTTCTTAAGAGATTTATCGAGACTTTACTATTGATCTGTTCTCAAGATGGCTCATCAATGGTTGATCAGCAGAGGGAGCTGTGCCAGTGATGCCCAGCAGACCCAGCAAACGGCTGGTGGGGGATCCACAGTAGTGGATTGCTGATCCACTGTTGAGAACCTATCCTGAGGAAAAGTCCTCAATATCAAAAGTCCCACAAAACCCCCTTAAGTATGCATGGTAACATGGGTAATTAAAAAAAAAAAAAAACCCTAAAAACATGGCTTTAACAAAAGGTCATTTTCTGATGGCACATTCCCGGCCAATCTTTTTAGATTGCCTCATACCAGGAATGGAAACGCTGAGGCCCTCTTGGTTCCTAACCTGCTTTTTTTTGGTGTGTTTATGGCCAGAAATAAGAAGTTAAACAACCAGCTAATCAGAAAAAAAAGTATGTGGACCATGTGATGAAAAGATAAACTGTTTAAAAAATAATTCTTTTTTTTTTTTTTTTAATATCCCTCCCTTGGATAACTGAAGGCTTCCTTTTTTACTAATTTTCGGCATTCCTGAATGTCAGCTTCAGGGCCTCTAAACCTGGACATGGCCGCTTTAAAAGATGGATAAACTTTTTTTTTTTTTTTTTACCTGTGCGTGCAAATATTCTTGGACAGGAAGTATTGGAAAACATTTGCCTTCTTGATAACTGTACATATGCAAAACCTAAAACGCCATCATGCTATTACAGAACACTAGTTGGCCTGAAAGTCCTGCTTGGAGAGAATAATTTTGAACTGCATGGCAAATGGAAAGACAGAAAGACGAAAACCTCTGCTTTTGGGGCCGATGACTGAATTTAACCAAACGGGACGACGGTCGCCTTGTAAGGAAGTGTTCTCATACTTCCTCCTCCTAATATAATTGGACCCCCAAATGCCGCCAGGAAGACAAGACTTTAGGTTGAATGGCAATAAAAGCGCTCATTTGCATACAACTTCAGAAACCAAAGACCTGGTACTGCTGAACAATAGTAAAATGCTGTGCAGTGTTATTACTGTCGCTTTAGGCTGTGGGTACAGCACAGTCCACTGATTAATATCACTTGCTGTGACACAAAGCACAGCTGACAGCTTTGCCATAGTTTCTGGGTATGAACATCGCTGGGGACTATCTTTCCCACACCACACTGGAGTGATTCTCAGCCCGAGGCAACCTTGCTCTGCAGATCCTACAGACAGAGATAATAACAGGTTTAGTCTACTTTTTTCCCATGTAAGATTTGGGTAGGATTTAGTGCATCCTTGACATGGTTGTCAGCTTTGAACTACTTAATTGACAATTCTATAAACCGCTGATGTCATCACTTTCCTGACCTTTTACGCCATCGCAATCTGACAGCCATAGACAATAATAGAAGAAAATGGAAGTCCATTTCAGAACTGGCAACCGGAGATTGTATTTTGCAAATGATTGATTTATCAGATTAGCAGTTAATGATTTCCCACTAACTTCTTGAGCACTGCTACCAAATCCAGTACTTGATCCAAAGGGAAAAAGTTTCCCCAACAGTTGCAATATAAATGGGCTGTCTCTTCCTGATCTGTAGAGAAAGCTTTGCAGCAGTCACCTCACTAACATCACAGGCAGGATTACACTGACAGGTAACGCCTACATGTAGATAACGCAGGACCCACCATTCATAATGGGTAGAAGCTGTAACCATCTACTTCCCCCTCCCTGCAAAATTACCCCTACACCCTTGCCTAGACCAGGCTCCTATAGAAGTCAATGGGTCTCCTCTCGTCCATTGTGTGACTGGTGCAGGAGACTTCTGTAAATAGTGTCTTTAAATGGCGCTCAGGAAAAATGGTGGTCATCCTAGTCAATGGAATAGAAAAACGCAATAATCAGAAAATAAATACTGATTCGAAAAGTGTTTTTCTTTTTCTGGAGTTAATTTTAAAAATTAATTAGAATGGGGTTCTAGGCCATATGAAATCCTTTTATTTTATCACAGAGGTCCCTCAATCTGATCACAGGGTGTCCCACTAATGAGACCCCCATTGATCACTTGCAATCTGAAGGAGATCCGATAGGAAGTGTTCAACTTTCCTGCAGCACCACTGTAGGAGAACTATAGCATAATGACCATTTAGATCGGGTGCCCCTACATTGCACAGTTGGGTATGCCAGAGGAGGTGGCTCGTTGCCATAGGTGTTCTTACCATAGGATATCCTGAAAACACGACCTGTTGGGGTGCTCTAAGGACTGGAGTGGCTGTTCTATTAGGCCACACTCGCACAGGCTTTTTTTTTTTTCCCTTCAAGTTTAGCGTGTGTTTGTAATGCCCACTTAAAAAAAAAAAAAACTATACTGAGCCTCCATTCATTTCAATGGGGGTTCTCAGACTAGCTGTTTAGCAAAGCGTTTCTAATGCAGCTAAAACGAAGGCTATATATCTTGTTTTTGTGTCTTTTTTTTTTTCTCACACACCTCATCACCCATTGCAATGATGGGGTGCGTTTAAAAACTGTCAACCGCAGTCAAAAACTCTGTTCTAAAACGCTGTGTTTTTAGAGCGTGAGAGCGGTCTTAGTGTTTGTCTAGTTGTTTAGAAAGTGAAGTTTCTACAGTCTAAGGTTCGAAATGCATAAATTAACAATTTTCAGTGTTGCCCGTCATACCCAAACAAATTCTGTTTCCCAACTTAGGGCCAAAAGTAGGGAGCTGACATGTTTAATGAATGAGGGGCAGACATTTAGTGGAGTGACAGCTGTAATCGTGGGGAATACATTTAAGTGACATATGTATATGACATTTTTATGACTGTAGGTGAGACATGGTGCGAAGGGGGCGGGGGACGCATCGTACCTTGTTGACCCTGGAAGTGGTGGGTGTCAACCAGGGTAAGGCTGTTTGACAGCCAGGTGACGCGCCCCTGTTCCCGATTGGCTGAACGGTTTGCTCTCTGTCCTCGGCCTCTCAGATCTGGCACTGAGCACTCTAGTCTTCCTTATTGCTGCCATCCTTGGCCTGTCAGTTGCTGCCATTTAGCACTGCGGTCTGTTTTCTCCGCTCAGGGCTCGCTTCCATGGTCGGGCTCTCGGGTCCTGCCACTCACCACCCGTAGTTTGCCTTCTCCGCTCATGGGTCATAGCTGCTCCTGTCCTCCAACTAAAGTGGGGGCCGCTGTGTGGATGGAGGGCCACGGCCCTGGTAACAGCTGGGCAGCTTGGTGTTTGCCACCCGTCTAACATTTCCCTCCCCCTGTCGCGGCAATCTGCTCGCAGCATCGGGAAGCATTTTGTGCTGGGATGGAGGGTTAGGGTTAGTTTCTGTGTAACGTTTACATTTATTTGCTGTAAAAACTTGCTGCGCCGCTGTAACATGGAATGATTTACAGCTAATTATGTAAGCCTAACACTGAAACTAACCCTAAAACTCCATCCCAACCATAACTAAATCCGCACGCTGCTAGGACCTTGCAGCAGCCAGCCAATCAAGACTTATAGGGGTGTTACCTAGCCTTTAACCCTTTCCAATCCACTGTCTGACCTCTGAAGGCATTATAATTTAAGGCTGTACAGCCCCGATGTTGGAAGACATCCGTCAGGGTTCTCTTACTGTGTACTGCCAGCCTCTCTGCTGTCGGAGCCTATCCAATGTGTCACTTCATGCAGTACTGGCTTTAGTGAGCAGATAGCGCCATTGTATAATGGCAAAAAGAGTAAGCCCCCTAGGAAAGCCAGGGTACAAATTGGATTGGAAAGGGTTAACTGTCACTCAAGGTCTCCACCCATTATTCTGGTGGAGACATTATACAATAGTACTAGCCTTGACGTGCTGTGGAAGCTGCCCTGTGACAAATCCATAGACTCAGCCTTGATAAGAAACCCTAAACTCTATCTACATTTACTTTACACTTGAATGTAAGCTATTGTTTCCTGTAAGCAGTGACTTCAGACTTGAAAGAGGTTGACTGTAGTGTTATTTAATGAAAGTCCCGAAAAATCAATGGCCACTACTTTTATCTCGCATAGCTTCACTTCTGAGGACTTCCGGGGGGAAAAAAAGCAGTGTAGAAAGGTTTTTAGAAGTCCTCAGAAGTGAAGATATGCAATATACAGCCTTTAATCGATATGTATCATCAGAAAATTGACTTTTTTATAGAAATCATTTTTTGGTTTTAACCTTCGGTCACAATCCTGAATTTATTTAAAAAAAATAAATTATATATCCTAAAATAATGCTATTTCACACTGACCAGAGTTGATACTAGTCTGTGACTTGCTGATTTGTAGAGCAACTGTGTAGCAGTGATCTCCATAATCGGTCAGGATTGCACTAAAACATTAAACCTATATGTATATAACACAGGATCCACAATAGGTAATCAGCTATCACAATCTACTCCGCTTCCTTGCAGTAGGACCTCTGCACAGGTCACAAAGCACATCTGGAACAGTCTCCCCGACAAGTCAATGGGTTCCCCTCCTGTCCATTGTGTGAATGGCCCATGAAGCTGCTGTAAATGTTTTTTAATTACTCTAAATGCTGTTAAATGCACCTTAGGCTGGATGGCTGCTCTCAAAGTCATGTACAGACCACAGAATAAAAAATTCTACAATTAGAGAAGTAGATTAGAAAAATAAATGTTTCACAATTTTGGTCTTAAAAACATAGACCCTTTTAATCAGTAGGTAATCCCAATTGTCCGGTATTGGTGGTTATCGCCTGCATATTCAGATCCGTAGCTGTACAATTTGTGTTATTCCTGGAATCATCAGGTTTATTTTGCAGCAATGTATTGTGATGGCTCAATCCATCTTCATTCCATAAGTGTTTAATGAACTTGTCATTGCTGCATCAGAGGAAGCTGATCCCACGATGTCCTTGTGATTTATTTCAGTCTCTTAGAGATGCCACTACATACACTTACATTGCTGTCTGGGGTCAGAAGTTAAGTGTAATTTGCCTGTAAATTTAATGAAGGGATAGGAGGTGCCTGTAACAGATTTAGTGGTGGTAGTCACCGCACTTATGTAGAGGCTAGCCTTGCTCCTCTGTTATTGACTTCAGTTGAAGATTTCTTGGTAGCGCGTCCATGAGTGCTTTAAGCATTGTTATGGACAATGCGACGGCAAAGTAGACAACTGAATAATTGGGGTGGGGGGGAATTTAGATGGAGAAACTGTTCTGGCTCAGTGAACTCTCTATACCGTATTCTCCTATTGTGCAGAGTTACTGTAGCATCCTTCCAGCTTCCATAAACATCCGGGAGAACTTAAGACAAGTTATAGACTTGGGGTCGGGATACAGATGGCAGAGGGCCTCTGTACACAGGCGTTACAATTAGGCGCCTCTCTACAAAAGGTCATCATGCAGCAGTCCCTCTTGCATGTCTAATAATCCACCAGTAGTTGAGAGATCAAATTTATTATGTCTGGCCCCTTAGTTGCAATCTAAGTTGTTGTTTTTTTGTTTGTTGTTTTTGAAGTTTCTTTTAAAGGGCATGTACACGTTTTTCTTTTTTTTGTACTTCTTTTTTTTCCCCCTCCTTTTTTAATTTTGAAAATGAAGGTTTCATTATTTGGTTTTCATTAAAAATATTGTTTTTTCAAGGCACTGCAGACTAAGACTGAAATCTTAGCAAATTCTGTCAGAGCCAACTGATTCCTCCCCTCTCCTGCTCCCCTGTTGTATATGTGCATTTGCTGCCTTTCCACTGAGCTATTACAGAGAGCTGTATGACAATGCTGGGGGATGGTAGAGCAGAGAAAACTAGTAGTACATTGAGCTGTAATTCACTTCAGGTGAAAATTCTTCTTATCAATAGTAAGGGTAATGCACTTGCTGCTACTTAGGAAGAGAAAGAGCTGTGTAGTATTGAGTAGGTGTGGCTATGCTACACAGCCTCTGAAAGATGGGAGTGTTGGCTGGGCTTGTGTGAGTTCATGAAAGACCAACTGATCAGTGCTGAGAATGCCCTCAACCAGAAATTGCTGGAGAACCTGTTAGCAAAGTATCAGGCTTTCTAAATGCATGATGCCAGAAACACGTGGTGGTAAAAAAAACGCCAAAAACCTAAGTGCATAACTTTTTTCTGCAGGGGCTTAAATGTGTGTATTTTATTTTTTTTATTTTTTATTTTCCTTTTATGCAGAAAGGTTTGACCACTGGCTGCACCATTTTTCTGGTAATGCAACCCTTCCACAGGGGAACCTGTGCTGCAGTAAATCTCCATAGATAATCGTTTCATCCACATGCAGTTACTGCAGCTTGGATCCCATGCTGCAGTGACTGCATGTTGCAGAAGAAACCTAGTTGGGTTTGTACTTTTAATTGAGTTTACCACTATGAACAATCACTATTAGGACTTCCTGCTGCTGGGATGTCTAGTAATAAACTATGTGCTAGTTTGTCTTTCGAGATGCTCAGATGCCTAGTCCTACATAGCAAAAGGTGCTCTTTTGTGGTCCCTGTCCACTATGATTAAAAGTGGGTTAAAAACTGGGGTCCTTCGCTGTCCTTCGCTGTCCTTCGCTGTCCCACTGTAGATCACTACAAATTGGGCTACTTTTAAACCAGAGGGCCTTTTTAAAGGGGTTACTTCTATTTTAACGTCAAACTTTTATTGAATGTCCAACAGGATGTGCACTAAGTCAGATGGCTGTGTCGCGCACCTCTAGGACCTACATTTCGATTTAGTTGTGGCCGCTGCCACCAACCCTGGCCCAGTTGTACAAGGTGGCATGGATTATTGAAGTGGCTAAGCAGGCTTTGCTACGCTGTTTCCATAACCCCTATAGAAGTAAATGGGAGTTGGACAGAGGGCTACATTGTCTTCATAACACATGAGTGATTGAAACAGCATAGCTCACTGTGCAGTGCTATTTGCATAACCCACATTGACGTCTATGGAAGACACAAACGATGTAGCCAAATCGTGCGCTATAACCAGCCACCTTATACAAGAGCAATGTTCCCATTGTGATCATGTTTGGCTGAGATGGGAACACCCCTTTTAAATATTGCAACACACAATACTGCTACATCTTTCCTTTAGTGAAAAAGCTTCCTAACGCAAACCTTTCTTATCTGTGACTAGCTGGGCCTACACAAGCAATATTGTGGGGGGAAGAAATCTAAAGATTATAGATTGTGTCAACATGACTGTGAATGTGCCTATAGGAATGGCTTTACCTGCCAATTAGAAATGCTTAGGTCACAGAATATATAGATTATTTTCCCAGCACTGAAGTAATACATTCTAATTAGTCACTTTAGACTAAAAGCTCGCAAGTCTCCCTCCGTCATCCCATTCCCCATCCTCTTGAATGACTAATTGGACTTTTAACGTGCACATTTTAATCAATTGTTCCGTACCGGTCTCTCAGCTTGGTATGATTATTAAAGATAAAGGAGCATAGAGGCCTCTGTGCCACGGGTTGAACTCGGAGTGTGTAGACTGAAGGGAACGGCTCCCTCCCAAGTTTTATTTAAAATTAATTAAAATATACTTTAGTTGTCATGTTTGTTTAAAAACTGCATCCATCATCCAAACGAGTGCCGAAAATATTACTGGTACTAATCTGTGTGTTTGGAATAACTTTTATGAGAGTAGGTAGCACTGGAAAGAGGAGATTGTGTTGATTGGTTTGTTGGGTGTGTTTTTTTATTTTTTTTTGTTTTGTTTTTTTTGTGTGGTTTGTAGGTTTTGTTTTTTTTTTCTTCTTTTATTTGAAGCAACTTTGAGAGGTTGATCTTCATGTCATTTTACTTATTTTTTTCTAGCTCTTTTGTAGCTGCTATGTTAAGGGATGTTAACTGTCCATAAATTCAAAGCGATCCATACAAATTGGGGATGTTTGTCCAGTATTCATAAAATCAAAAAACTGCAACACTTTTTTTTTTTTTTAATAAACTGAAGACACCTTTTTGTTCAGATGATTGAGGATGTAATTATTTCATGCATTTCTATAGACGTTTCTAATATATGCATACTGGTACCTTGTAAAGCTCCCCCAGATCTTTTCCGGTGTAATATTTTAAGGGGGATCTATCAAATCCCCATACAAGTTAAGTTTTTAGCAAATGGTATTTCCCATAAGCTAACAATTCTGGAACACATTTTTTTTTAATTGGAATTCCGTTCTGCAACTTGGCTATTCCTCCTAGAAATATTTGAATAAACTGACAACTGGGTATTACTAGTTCAGAGTGTACCCCTACATCAGTGTTTCCCAACTCCAGTCCTCAAGGCACCCCAATAGGTCATGTTTTCAGGATATCCTATAGTAAAAACACCTGTGACACTGTCTGAGGCATTCACAAGAATTACATCACCTGTCCAATACTGAAGAGAGATCCTGAAAACATGACCTGTTGGGTGCCGTAAGGACTGGAGTTGGGAAAAAACTGCCCTACATAGTTGCCGTCAAATCAGTGCTCACAGGATCGGACTGGTATAGGGACATGCCCCTTTGACAAGCAGAATGGTAACAACCTGTTATCAATTGTATTCCTAAATCTCTAGGAGAAATAACAGATGAATGTCACAATACTTGTTACAATGGGAGAGCCATCCCATGCCAATAGGTGGCTAACGCAGTTCAAGTACAATTACCGGTGTACTGGCTCTTTATTGACAGCTCTACTCGACTTGCACAACAGTAAGAATAGTAGTAACTTCACACTGAGGAACTTCAGGTTGTGGATTGCAGTGTAACACTTGGACTGCTTGTATACAGGAGGATGGATCTTCTCTAAGGGTAAGCTCCCACATAGTGGATTTGCTGTCAACTTTGTGTTGCAGGAAAAGTCATAGTGTGGTGCAGATTTCTAAGTGGACCCGCAGCAAATCTTCAAAATTTAAACATACCCTAACACTTTATCTTCCAAGAGCCCAATGACTTAATGGGGTTTTCTGACTTACAGAACATTGGTGGCAGTGAAGGGTTGGGGGTGCGGCGCCAGAAGACATGGTAACTTCATCTATCAGATGCCATACTGCCCTTTGCATGTTTAGGCATAGTGGCCCGAAACGCTCAAAAAAAAAAAAAAGAAAAAATTCAGAAAAACCCTTTAACAGTGTTCCTTTAAGGATCTCACTGCCCAACTTCACTGTTGCTCACCTTTTTCCACTTGCAGACCACTGGCACACTAGGTGACCACCCTGCTCAAACATGTAAGCAGGCTCCTCTGGCACCTTATGTAGTCTCACTGTAGACACTAACTAGTGCCAAAACATTGCCTTTTAACACTTTCCTTGGGCCATCCTAACTCCTTTGTCAGCTCCTGCTTGGGCCAAGGCAGACTCTTTTGCACCTTTTCCTATGACAGTCCCCTGGGTCACCTCCCCTCCAGCTGGCCAATTCTTCTTCCGGTGATGAAGCGTCCATTTCTCGCATTCTTCTTCCTGCAGTGCAATGTACACTACGTCACTAGTGAAGTAGCGTTCCTAGCCTAGCAGGGGGTGCTCAGCTATTGCTGAGACTGTGCATGCATGCTGTCTCTCTGCAACTGTATATGAACACTTGCGGCGAGACAGCGCGCATGCACAGTCTCTGCAATGGATCGGCATTTCTTTCTAGGCAGTGAACGTTATGTCACTAGTAGAGATGAGCGAGCACCAAAATGCTCGGGTGCTCGTTACTCGGGACGAAAATTTCACGATGCTCGAGGGTTCGTTTTGAATAACGAACCCCATTGAAGTCAATGGGCGACCCGAGCATTTTTGTATATCGCCAATGCTCGCTAAGGTTTCCATTTGTGAAAATCTGGGCAATTCAAGAAAGTGATGGGAACGACACAGCAACGGATAGGGCAGGCGAGGGGCTACATGTTGGGCTGCATCTCAAGTTCCCAGGTCCCACTATTAAGCCACAATAGCGGCAAGAGTGCCCCCCCCCCAACAATTTTTTTACTTCTGAAAAGCCCTCATTAGCAATGCATACCTTAGCTAAGCACCACACTACCTCCAACAAAGCACAATCACTGCCTGCATGACACTCCGCTGCCACTTCTCCTGGGCTACATGCTGCCCAACCCCCCCCCCCCCCCGCACGACCCAGTGTCCACAGCACACACCAAAGTGTCCCTGCGCAGCCTTCAGCTGCCCTCATGCCACACCACCCTCATGTCTATTTATAAGTGCGTCTGCCCACACCCTGACTTGGGCCTCCGCGTCCTCGCCCGCGTCCACGTCCTCTAGGCCTACCCCTCAGCATGGTGTATTACCAGTAGTGCAGAAACAGACCGCTGTAATTAAATGTGCCGCTTATTGGCCTGTGGTTGGAGGCTGACTTCGCTTACGGAACGCACAGCAGAGCCAGGAAAGAATTTTGCGCAAGCCTGCTGTAACACTTAGCTGGCTGCGTATTAATTAGGACTACTACCCCCAGCAGAGACGCAGTACACTCAGGACGGTCAAAGCCAGCCCAAATAGATTTTTTTGTCCCAAATTTTTGTGGAAAAGCCCACTGCCTATATAGACAGTATATCTCTTTTTCACGTTTTTCACTGTCCCTGCCTCACCACTACTGGCCGTGGACTATGTAAAATTACTGCAGACTGTTTCCCTCTGGACAGGATGATAGCGGTGATGTAACGGCCAACGCAGAGCCAGGAAAGAATTTTGCGCAAGCCTGCTGTAACACTTAGCTGGCTGCGTATTAATTAGGACTACTACCCCCAGCAGAGACGCAGTACACTCAGGACAGTCACAAGCAGCCCAAATAGAATGTTTTTTCCCAAATATTTTTGGAAAAGCCCACTGCCTATATAGACAGTATATCTCTTTCACCTTTCCCACTGTCCCTGCCTCAGCACTACTGGCCCTATACTATGTAAAATTACTGCAGACTGAGGACGCAATGCTCTGCACAGCCGATAGACAAAAAGAAAAAAAATATGTGCAACACTGCAAAAAGCAGCCTCCACAGTACTGCACACAGTTAGATGTGGCCCTAAGAAGGACCGTTGGGGTTCTTGAAGCCTAAAATAACTCCTAACACTCTCCCTATAGCAACTCCAGCAAGACAGCACTTTCCCTGAACAATGTGAGAATGCATCTGTGGCGAGCCGCGGGAGGGGCCGATTTATATACTCGGGTGACACCTAATCTCGCCAGCCACTCACTGCAGGGGGTGGTATAGGGCTTGAACGTCGCAGGGGGAAGTTGTAATGCCTTCCCTGTCTTTCTATTGGCCAGAAAAGCGCGCTAACGTCTCAGATGAAAGTGACAGTAACTCGAACATCGCGTGGTGCTCGCCTCGAGTAACGAGCATCTCGAACACGCTAATACTCGAACGAGTATCAAGCTCGGACGAGTACGTTCGCTCATCTCTAGTCACTAGTGATATAATCTACACTGACCTGCCAGAAAAAGAATGCAAAGAATGGACGCTCCATAACGAGGGGAGGCCAGCCGGCTGGAGGGGAGTTGACCCAGGGAACCGGAGAACATGTGGTAAGACTGTCTGGGGAGGCATAGGTAAGTATTTTTTTTTTTAAACTCCCCAAACCCCTTTAAAGCACTATAGCTAGGTGGAGACTAGGCTAACACCTATTCATAGTAATTTGTAGTTGGCATAAGGAGCTACACAAGCAACACATTATTTAAGGGTCTCCAGCAATCTCCTGTCCTTAGAACACCAGATGACTTTTGCTGACTTGGTCACCGAACAGATTCATCACTTTGACGAGCATTTCTTCAGCTAAATGAAAATGCGATGCAAATACCATAAAAGCACTTTACATTTTGTATGTAATCGAGAGGTTCAATGTAGCTGATGCGTTTCATTATTTGAAAAATATCCATAAGCCTCCACCTTTTAATGGTAAATTAATATGTAATTTCTGTTAAAGTTCCTGATTTTATTGACCATTTGTACTCTGTGTACTGGGTATACAGATGGAAATGGTGTGTATTTGCATGCAGGCATTTTCTGGGTAGAGGTGTATTTAGAAGCGGATATGTAATGTATGGGTGTGGGTACATTATGCACATCCCAGTTGAGGTCTGGCCGCAAAGAGCAATATCCATTCGCTCCGTCAGTCTGATAATCTATGCATTGTTGAAGGTGGAAATCTTATGTTTGTCCGATTTAGTCAAGTGAAAATGTCTTCTAAAATTTAAGGGTTTACAGGTATTGCAAAAAGTTTGCTTTTACCTACAGTGTTTCCCTCAAAATAGACCTACCCCAAAAATAAGCCCTTCCCTGATTTTGGTGGTGGTGGTGGGGTTAAAATATAATCCTACCCTGAAAATAAGCCCTAGCTACACTACATTAAAAAAAAAAACCTAGCTGGCACAATCCGGTACCATCACACTGTTCATCAGGGGTCAGTGCTGTTCCTGCAGTCCTAGCCACTCGTACATCACTTCCTGGTGACGGTATCATAAGTCCCAGCTCCAAGAAGCAATGGCTGTGATTTGGTTCATCGAGCGTGGCAGCTCAGCCAATCAATGCAATGCTGAATGAGCCAATGCGATGGCTGTGATTGGATCATCGAGCACTGCATTGATTGGCTAAGCGCGGCGCTCAAGAATATAAAAATAAGACCTCTCTGAAAATAAGACCTAGCGCCTCTTTTGGGCTAAAAAATTAATATGACCTGGTCTTATTTTGGGGGAAACACCAGTAGAAACAGCACCACACTTGTTGCTGGACTGTATTTGGTATGGCCCCTTCTCTGCAATCTGGAACAGCCCCTTAATTTGCTGCGCTGCCTGAATTAGTCATTTTTTTTCGTATTTGACTTGACTTCAAACCTTGAATATAAATCTTCTTGGCTGGCCGTTGCACTTTGTGCTGGCCAGTATTGTAGTGCTGCTTTGTTCTGGTCGATCATATGCGAAATTCCCTTTTCTCCTTCCTCTCCTTTCTTCTGGGACATATAAATAATACTGGTATATGAGGAGAAAATGCTCCGCCATTCACCATCATAATGGCTTCTAATGCGACAGATCTTTGTTTAATAGACTTCCAGAGCTGCCCCTGTGTCTGCAAAATGAAGACTTCAAGGTTGCTCACAGAACAGAAGCCACAAAATATGTGTTTGAAGGCCCAGACTATTAGCTGGTGACCCTGATTAACCCCAGTGAGACTTAATGGGGCCTTACATGAAGAATTTATAGGTTTATACACCCGTAATGGAATGATCTAACTTATGATAATAGAAATGTAGAAAAAAAATCATTCGGCCATGTAACATGGACCCTGCATATAAGCAGCCCTAATATTCTGGACGGTTGTTAGTGTTGCGTGGAATTATGGACCTTTTTTTTATTGTTGGATTAACGTTTTGCATAGAAAAGAGACCTGAAGCCGTCATTCAGAATGTCTGCTGTCAGGTATGTAAATGTTACACATTTTGCACCCCTCTCCAAACACATTACAGTGACATGTCTGCAGTGTGGATCTGTGCAGTAGTTTTGGAGAAACTTTCCTTTTATCAGTAGCAGCACATACATAGAGGACTACTAAGGCCATCTGCAGACGGCCGGGTTGGATCACCTGTGAGAATTCTCGCAGCGGGATCCGACCCGCGCCCCTGCAGGCACCAGTGCGGGTCTTGCCTGCTCCCACGGCTTCGGCTCTGATGTGCCGGCGCATGCGCAGAGCTGGCCCGGCACTACTGTTATTTCTGTGCAGGCCTCTGCGAGACCTGCACAGAAATAGGACATGCTGCGATTTGTTTTCGGCGTATGATTTCACGCGGACAAATCGCGGCCGTCTGTCTAGGATTGTGTTTTCTAATACAATCCTATGGCAGCGGCCACGGGCGGAAATTCTGTGGGAAATCCCACTGCGGAATTTCCGCCCGTGTGCAGGTAGCCTTAAAGTAGTCCTGGATATTCATGAACTGTAGGCTTGTTACACCCACCCTGCCCTACAGAGATGATTGACTGTTTATTACTGTGAATAGCTGCCGACCATTGGCTGAAGAGGTGGTGGGTGGGGCTAGGCTGCAGCTCATGAATATGCAGAACTAGTTCTTTGTCTGGCTACTACTAATTAAATACAAGTTTCTCTTGAAAAAAAAAACAAAGCACTAGACACAGCAAACCTATCACTGTAATCTGGGTGACAGGCACTAACTTATGGTGCCCTCAGTGAGGGCAGCAAAAAGATGGTGGCTGTCTCTTTAAATGGCATTATCCTACTTTAGATTTGGGAGGATAAAACATCTGGAAGAATTTGGGGTGCACAAAACTGTGTATTTAGTACTCAAAAGTATGAAGAATGCCTAAAGTCAATTCGGCTTAGACCAGCGTTTTGTAATCTATTACTATGTCAATAGCTTAAATAGCAATTCTTAAAGGGCCACTCTGCTTTTTTCCCCCATTCTTTATGTAGCTATCCCTCTGGTATGTGTATATATATATCAGGACTAGTGTTCCCTTGCCTAGTAAATTCTTTGTCTGAAATTCCCTGCCTATCTTTCCTCAGATGGTCATTTGATCGCAGTTCTGACCAGCTCAGTTCTACTTGGGGGGTTATGGATTCATTTTCTAGTCCATTTCTTAATCTGTGTGGTATTACATGGATCTACCATAAACTGCCTATATGTGGATACAGACTCCCCTGTCAGTTACTGAGGATGATCACAGAGCTCCTGTCACACAGGTATATTAGAGGAGATCACAGCTCGTCCTTCTGACTGTGTACATATGGACTGTAGAAGGTAATACAGCAAGCAAAAATGGTATAGCCTTAACTAATGCTGAGCTAATGCATCATGGATTTAGTCAAGATGGTGTATGATAAGAAGGCTGCATGGAAGTGACTGGAATACACAAAGGAGACCTCCAGAGTGTATTAGGAAATCAGGTGGGGGAGCAGGCATAGAAAATGTGTGTTCGCCAGAGTGGCCCTTGGATGTCTGAAATGGCTACTTTTGGCAGCAGGAGAGCTCCAATGGAGTCTGAATGTGGTGTAGTTTGATTCTCAAGGCCATCCCTCCAGATGGCCTTGAGAATCTGGATTTGGGGTTTAATAATAAAAAAAAAACCTAGTTGGCTCTTGATGGATTCTGCTTGACCTTTGGAAGCCCTGTTAGATCGGAGGTCAATTATCAATTCCCAGTTATTGTTACAAGGCTTGTATAAAAGAGTCTAACATTGACTTACAGGAATGCTGCCTTCCAATAGGTGGCGCTGAAGAGAGATTGTTCCGTCTCCCTTATTTGCATATTACCCAGAGGAGCATGAATGGCCTTATAAGTCTCCTCACTCACTCACCTTCTAGGTGCTCTCCCTAAGGAGAAAAGATAGCGTTTCTGACCTGCATTAGTCTGGACATACCAGAAAATCCTCCGATACTGTGGAAGTTTAGTGAAGAGTGCTAAAGGGAGCCGATCTCCACACAATCTGAGTCTACCAGCAAAATAGCCGTCTATATAACGAAGGCGATTTTCATTTCTTAAATATAAAAATCCATACCAACCAATCATAACTGCTTAATTCCATGTAGTAGCTGTAAAATAGGTGTATAGCATTGGACTACATTATTTTTTGTGCTGTACGGTCACTCCACCATAAAGGGAGTGTGCCCTTAAATTCTATTATCCATTTTTTTTTTTTTTGTTTTGCTGGTTTCATCCTCTTCGCTCTTTCAGGATGCTTTTACTGCTAACCAACCGAAACACATTAGCAAATGCCTAAAGAAGGTCGTAAACCACAAGCAGAGAGAGCAGCATCCTGTCCTCGAACTGAGCAATAAACATGCAAACATTAGGCCTTTTAAAGAGCTTTTTCTGTTTACCATAACTTTTGCCTGGTAGAAGCAAAATACCATAGTTTTATGTTTTTTCTCATGCGCGTAAAATCCCATCTAGAACCATGCCCGGGAGGCCTTCGCTGTTCAAGCAGTATCCTACCCAGGTGTGCTTCTTGGGGAAGACTACATTTTCCTCCTTGATTGGATCCAATAACATTGCAGTTCTTTCATTCTGGTTCATAAGGCACTTGTGAGTTGACATGCTGTGTTCGTGGAAGTATTGGGAAATCAATTTTGCAAAGGAGTGGGGAGCCTAGATTTTGAGGTTCCTGACAGGACCCAGTTGGATTTGATGTGTTGCCATATCTTGTGTACGTTTTCTACATCTTAACTTCTTGCCCAGAGAGAGTCCTTGCCAATGGGAGGCATCCACCGATAATATTTATCACCCATCACTCTGGCAAGTCCTAAATTAAAATAATTTAATAAAAAGGCCCTCCCCTCCCATATATAAGAAAAAAATAAACTATGCCACTCTTGTTCATACTCTAGTCCATATGCTCAAACCTATTCAAGTAAATGGGGGGGTGCACTAGTCTTGTCCTCGGCACACAGCCCAAGGACAAGACTAGTGCGCTTTCTGAAGGGGGGAGGCGAAAGTTCTGAGGTGCAGCAAGTAGTTCTCATATACTTCAGAGTCCAACAGATGACGAGTTTTCACTCTAATAACTTCAATTAACACTTGTAAGCTTCCATTACCAGACATAAAGGACCTTTCTTGGTTTCTACCCGGTTGTCAGTTCTTCCGTCCAAAATGTTCTGCCCCGTTAACTGATTCACTTAGGTTGTCTCTTACGCTAGTACTGAGATTGATCATCTGCAGCGGTAGCATGTTTTAATGGGAGTGGCCTCATAACCTACAAATGGGAGTATCCCCAGCTCCTCACACCACAGTGTAGCTCCACATCCTACTACTTCACATCCTTTCCCAAGCAGAAAGCTGCTCCTCATTTCCGCCCTCTTAGTCACAGCAATTAGGAAACCCTTTGCACAGTAGCAGATCAAACAATAAAGCAGGGGTAACCATGCCCACATGAATCAGCGGATACATAGTGGGTTTCTGTGCCAGAATCCCCTGCAATATCTGCATATGTCTCATGAGAATTTTCCACTTCCATGGATTTGCTTGTGGATTCGCCAAGGGTTTCATCCCATTTGAAGGGGTGAATATCCACAACCTAAATTGGCACGCTGCAAATTTAAAATCCAAACCACGGATCATTTAAATGCCTGAATTTATTTATTTTTTGTTTTCTTCCTAAGCACTCCACCCCTTCTCCACACTACACTCACACAGTGTGTGGACTGAAGTTCTTGAAATGTCATTCCACACTGGACTGTAAAACACTATTTTTAACAGGCAATTCCACTGCAGTGTTTAGTTTATACCCTTTAACCCCTTTGATGCTTTTGGGCATAATTATCATTCGGCATCGGGGTTTGTATGGCACAGGATCAGCAGCCTATCCCACTTCATACACAGCGGGTACCGGCTATCTTTGCCAGTTTACACCCGCCGGCAATAGTCCCATTCAGTGCTCATTATGATAGATGCATTTAAAAAAGGTGAACAATGTTTGGGGTGACAAACGGCCTCCACAATGAGACTGTGAGGTACTGTTTGATTTTCATGGCAGTGCAATTACGTTGATTTTCATGGCAGTCCAGGCCTTTCTGACGGACCTCAGGTCTGTCATGCACTTCTGCCTACTAGGACGGGCCTATGGCACGTCCTAATAGAATGCTGGCAAAAATACCAAGTATTGCAATACTGAAGTATTGCAGTACATGGTATTCGTGATCTACTGATCATAAGTTCAATTGCCTTATGGGGACTAAAAAGTAAAGTGAAAAAAAAAAAAAGTTAGAAAAAAAAACATAATAAAAGTTCACAAAAAGCCCCCTTTTTGCCGGATTCGTAATAAATAAAACCCCAATCTAGCAAAACACATTATTTATCCCACATGGTGATGGTCCGGAGAAGAAAAAATACACAATACCAGAATGTTTTCGGCTTCTTTTTTTTTTTTTTGGTCATCCTGTCTGTGTCCTATTAGGGCAAACCTGTTTCATAGTTGGCCCTTACCTATACAGGACTAGATGGTAAGACGTTAACGCGCAGTAACACTCTCTGTTGGCCCCAGTGTCTGTATATTACATGGTGTTATTTACATTTGGGTAGAGCGCCTCTTCTAAATGGCTACAGAGTTGCTCCAATGGCTTATAAGGTAAGGAAAATTTTTTTTACAGTAACTAAAATTGCATTATTACAATAAAAGGCCCTCGATTCTAAGGAGAAGACGACTGCATCAATACTGATGGCATACGGTGTACAAGAAAGAATAATGGCCGGCATCTGTTATACCCCATCATAGCCCAAAGATCATTAACATGGGATGGTTTAACTGCTATTTCAATAGCATTAATAAAATCTCCAGTACCATCAAACTTTCTAACTGTCGGACATAAATCAGTTAACTTTACCTACAGAAGCTTTTATGTCTCCAGATAAATAAGTACACAGATAAATAAGTCACATTGATGTATGTGTTTCATAAAGATTGCAAATGAGAAAGGGGTAAAAAAGCTGAGAGAATTTCAGTCATCGATTAGTTAATAATATATCATTAAACTAACTAGTTGGTGGTTACTGAAGGTCAAGGATAATGCTAATATCTGAGAACATACTTGTGACTTTCAATGGAATGCCCATGTAATTCCTCTGCAAAATGGGAGACCACCTAGGGTCTTATTACATGGATTCTTGAAATGAGTGAGCCCATGTGCTATATCATATGAGATAGCTTATCAGAGAAGGAATTTGTCACTTACATTCCCTCTTCTAGTGGGAAGATAGGAGATTTAAAGGGATTTTCCACTCTGATAGAGACTGACAACTATCTTTTGCAATAGCTGGGGGGAAAATTGGTGATGAGGACTAAAAGTACAATGTATGTATAGAAGGTGATGACTATGCTGGTCTCGATGAGTGTAGAGATTGTGTGGTTACCTCAGGGGACGAAGTCTATTGCTAGGCAGCTGCCTAACAAGCTCAACACTTGCATAAGTTATTCCTTAGGGAGTCTGAGGATTCTTATAGATTACATGCTTTAACAAGGCAGACGGATTTATTTGTGTGTATTTTATATATAATATGCGCTCCAAA